>NC_042631.1:42650075-43336023 GCF_901001135.1 Rhinatrema bivittatum | reverse complement strand
CAGATCCCTGAGGCACTCCACTGTCCACCCCCCTCCACTGAGAAAACCGACCATCCAATCCCACTCTCCGTCTCCCGTACTTCAACCAGCCCGCAATCCATGAAAGGACATCACCTCCTAACCCATGACCACTTAGCTCTCCTAGAAACCTCTCATGAGGGATCCCGTCAAACACCCCCCGAAAATCCAAATACACTACATCTACTGGTTCACCTTTATCCACATGTTTATTAACCCCTTCAAAACAGTGAAGCAGATTTGCTAGGCAAGAGCTCCCCTGGGCAAATCCACGCCAACTGTGCTCCATCAAACCACGTCCCTCCACATGCTCTACGATTTTGATCCTGAGAACAGCTTCCACCACCCCTCCCGGCACTGAAGTCAGGCTCACAAGAGGGTGATAGATGCTCGGAAAACCCTTCTGGAGGAGATGGTGAAGAAGAAAACAGTCATCAAATCCAAAGGACCATGGCATAATCACTGTGGATCTCTCAAGGCTAGAGGCTAGAGGATGGAAATGAAGAAGAGGGTGCATATGTAGAACAATAGTAATTTCTGTTAAACTTCCCGTGCCTCTATCCCAACAATTTTAATTGTCTGTCAGTTAAAGATGTTCAAAGGAGTAAATCTCTGCAGGATAAATAAAAAAAAATGTTTTTACAGCATAAGAAAAAATGATGCAGAAGAAATCTCCAGATATATATATATATATATATATATATATATATATATATATATATCTATTATAGATATATATAGAAAAGGCTTGGGTCGGTCAGACATGTTTGTCACAGTGTCATGTCTGTCTGTGGCCACCAGGTGCTGCCCAGAACAGTGGAAGGTACAATGTACAAAGGCAATATGCTTTGTCTGCAAAGCAATCTCAAACACACACATACACAGGCACAGACATGCATGTGTACGCACACACAAGCACACACAGGCACAGGCACGCACGCATAGGCAGACACACACATATAGGTACACACTCCCACACATGCAGGCAGAGGCACCCACACACAGAGACTGTTATTGACTGGACAACCTAAGCAACACTCGATAATGTTTGCTATTATGCTCTTTCTGTGAAGCCCTGTCTCACGCTTCCACACACAGTAAAGCATAGGCACACACACATAGGCAAGCTTGTGCAAGCACACAGAAGCATGCACACAGAAACAGAAACGCACACAAGCACACAGAAACTTGCGCACAAACTCACACATGTTCACAAAAGTGTGCATAGGCACATACATGCATATGCACACACACACACACATATAGGCAGGCACAGGCAAATACATACATGCACACAGGCAGACAAATATACATAGGCACAGCGAGTTGCACACAGGTACAGGCACACATAAACAGGCTAAGGCCCCCCCCATATACACACAAGCACACATATATACAGGCTCCCCCAAACACATACACAGACATGCAGTTAGAAGCATGGATACACACACACACACACTCACACAGGCTGTTATAGACCAAATTTTGCGAGCAAAGCTGGGTATTTTTCGCTAGAAAAACTCTGTAGAGTAGAGGCTGCTGGTGAAATCTTGTAATCAGAGTCCTTTCTCATTCTAAGCCTGGCCCTTATGCTACTGCTGGTAGAAGAGGCACTGACCACTCTGATGTTGGGAAGTGAATGCTGTGGTTAATTAGGTGCTGGACTTGCAGTACTAGAAATTTAAGATGTGCAAAAAAGTGGAGTGTTTGCCCTTGAATGTATTTTCCAAAAATATCCCAGAAACTGGTAAAAATGACCAACTGATTTCACATTAATGTTCATGAGCAATGCCCTAATTCTCAGTTTTATCATTTCTCCTAATTCTTATTAATGCGCTGTCGTCTTTCTGAGAAGATACAAACTGCTTACATGATTTTCAGCATGTCTTTACTAGAAATGAAAGACAGAGAATAAGTGGTAATGTCACAACATGAGGAGGAAATCCTGCACTGGTGGCCTTCTGTACCTACGTGCCTCTGTCCTGGTTGGTCTGCTGAAATATTACCCATTGTGCTGCACTAGGATAACGTTGTGTGTTAACAGCAACATTTCAGCCCTTTGATAACCCATTTTACAAGAAAAAGAACTTGTCTCACCTTAGAAATAACATAGAAGCGACAGTTGCCATTAAGTGTGAAATCTTTTTGATCAAATGTACTGATGTGGGAGCCTCCTGATATAGTACATTCCCCAGGACAGGGAAGAGTCTGATAGTTCCATTGACCATTAGAACAAGTCCTAAAAGAAAACAAGGCCACAATTAGCACAGAAGCATGCTGAATTTATTTATGCTTGGAGACTGTACTGAGCGATTTGGAAAAATCAAAAGCAAGTAAGTCATCAAGCAATGATTGCACTGATATCTTTGACCTGATATAGAAGGGCCATGCCTAAGGGTTTGTATCTTTGTGACCCCCATCATACGCCACCTTGGTGCAGCTGAAACCCTGCAACCAGCAGAACGCTGTCAGCATCAAGCTAGACCCCAATAATTGACTCCCCAGCAATGACTTGGATACATAGCCTATCCTTCACTCAGGTAACTACGCACTTCCATCATATCTCCCTCTACACCTATTAGCTCCACTGTTCCACTAATCCCTTTGCAACTTAGTGGGCCACCAATCGGCTGCTTATTCCAGGTCCCCATTATATGGCTCTGGGTTATAACATTTGCTTGCTACCAATCAACACCTTGGTACTAGAGCCTATAGTTTCTCCCACCCCTAACATGATCAAAGTAATCATAGGAAATGGTGCTCATGCCCAATGGCCCAGGAAACCTGGTCTTCTAACCCAACGACAGACCATCATTGTTGCTGTTATGGTGACATAGTTTACTGAGTCTCATGATTGGGATACGGCCATTCCAGGCTATAACTTGAAGGATAGAGAGGATTGAAAAGGGGGAGGAGTAGCTCTTTATGTCAAAAACAATATCCAAACAACTGACTTGCAAGGGAAGTGGAGGGAAAAACCCCATTATGGACCATCCTAAAATGAGAAGATTGTGCTTCTATTTTTACTGGTCTACAGGCCTCCAACCCAAATGGATAAACTGGACAGAGACCTGATTGAGGACATCCAAAAGGTGGGAAGGAAGGGTGAAGTGTTGCTCGTTAGAGATTTTAATCTGCCAGATGTGGACTGTTGCATCCCTTCTGCAGAATCTACAAAAAGTAGAGAGATAGTGGATGTCCTTCAAAGCACTCTGCTTAAACAAATGGTAATGGAACCCATGAGGGAGGGTGTGATCCTCGATCTAGTGCTCACTAATGGAGATAATGTCTTTGATGTTTGGGAAGTGGCTCACCTGAGCACTAGTGATCATCAGACGGTATGGTTCAATACTGCAAATAGAAAACGCACAAAGACTCGAGTTTTACATTTCACAAATACAGACTTTGTAAAATGGGGATGTACCTGTACCTGGAGAAAGAACTGGAAGACTGGGGAAAATGGATGAAGTGGAAAAACAGAGGGCCAAATTGAAAGGAGCTATTACAAAGGCAACTGTTAGGAAAGTAAACAAGAGTAAGAAGAAAAAGAAATCTATTTGGTTCTCAAAGGCAGTGGCTGAAAAAATTAAGGCAAAAAGAACAGCATTCAAGAAGTATAAAGGACCCCAAAAATAGAAATATAGGGAAAAATATCTGTTAAAACTGAGGGAGAAGAAGAAAGAGATCAGAAAAGCAAAAGGTCAAATGGAAGAAAGAATTGCCAAAGAGGTAAAGAGATGAGACAAAACATTTTTCAGGTATATCAGAGAAAAAAGGGAGGCCTGAAGTGGTTTAGTGAAACTGAAAGGTGATGAGGAGCACTGTGTGGAGAGAGATGAAGAAATGGTGGAAATATTAAACAAAGACTTCAGTTCAGTATTCACTAAAGAAGACCCTGGAAAAGGACCATTGCTGGTTGACAAGACCATAGTTGGAGATGGGGTAGATGAAACTCTATTTACAGAAGAGAATGTATGGGAAGAGCTAGGAAAACTGAGAGTGGACAAGGCCATGGGGCCGGATGAGATTCATCCCAAGCTCCTGAGGGAACTGAGAGATGTGCTGGCGGATCTGCTGCATAACCTGTTCAATAGATATCTGGAAACGAGAGTAGGGCCATGTGATTGGAGAAAGGCAGTGGTGATCCCGCTTCACAAGAGTGGTAGCAGAGAAGAGGCTGGAAACTACAGGACAGTTAGCCTCACCTCAGTGGTGGGAAAATTAATGGAGACTCTGCTGAAGGAAAGAATAGTGAACTATCTACAGTCAGGAGGATTGCTGGACTCAAGGCAGCATGGATTCACCAGGAGAAGGTCCTGTCAGACTAATTTGATTGAATTTTTTGATTGGGTGACTAAAGAATTGGATTGAGGAAGAGTGTTTGATGTCATCTACTTGGATTTCAGCAAAGCTTTTGATACAGTCCCACATAGGAGGCTTGTGAATAAAATGAGAAGCTTGGAAATGAGTGCCAAGATGGTGACATGGATTACAAACTGGTTGATGGATAGAAGACAGCATGTAATGATAAATGGAACCTACTTTGAAGAGAGAATAGTATTAAGCAGAGTGTCACAAGGATTGGTGTTGGGATGGGTTCTATTCAATATCTTTGTGAGCGACATTGTGGAAGGGATAGAAGGTAAAGTTTGACTATTTGTAGAAAATTCACCCTAGTAGAAGCAGCCCTGGTGCATTTATTTATTTTATTTTAGTTACAAGTTTTGTATACTGTCATTCGGAAAAGGATCCATCATAACGGTTTACAACAAAATCTTTACAAGAATAATACAATATCAATTCCTAAAACATATAGGGGCAGATTTTAAAAGCCTTACGCGTGTAAATCCAGCAGGATTTACGTGCGTAGGGGGGTTACGCATGCCAGGCCTATTTTCAAAAGGCCTGGCGGCGCGCGTAAAGCCCCAGGACGCGTGTAAGTCCCGGGGCTTGAAAAAATGGGTGGTCTGGGGCAGAGTGGTCTGGGGCAGGGTGGGGGCATGGCCAAAGGCCTCTGTATGGCCGCTGGGCAGGGGGATTGTGCACCAGCACTTGGCCAGTGCAAACAAGTTATGCCTGCTTCTGGCAGGCGTAACTTCAACAACAAAGGTACAGGGTTGTTTTTTTTTCGGACTGGGGGGGCAGGATAGGTAGAGGAAGGGAGGGGAAAGTGGGGAGGGAAAGGGGAAAGCCAGCTGGTCTCCCCGAGGGCTCGGTGCGCGCAAGTTGCACTAGTGTGCATCCCCTGATTTTATAACATGCGCAGGGCTAAAATACATCATCATCTACTCTCAGTACATAATTGAAATACTAAAATGAAATTGCTTCTGCCTGGATGTTGGCGCTGTCATGACTGCACTAAAGCCAGTTCTGAGGGGCAAAACCTTCCCAGATAGCTGCAAACGAAGGCTCATGGGGCCAGTTCCCAACCTTGCTCAAAGCCTAAAGGATCAGGACCAGTCTCCTGGTTCCAAAATATTTTGGTTATTTACCTTGTCTTGCATTGAAGAGGCTCATTCAAAATGTACCGCTTTAAAGCTGGAGTGGCAGAAACAATACATGAGGAGGGGCCAGGGGTAAATATCCTTTGAACCAGCACGAGGGAGGGCCAGGAGAGGCGTGACGATTGATCCCTGTGCTACGTTATCCTTTTAGGCTTTGTTTAGAAGTTTTGGAGGCTGGGGACCCCATTTTTATTACATTGGGATGGGGGTTAGTGAGGCTGTTTTTTATACTGGAGATTGCCACTTAACTGCTCATATTGTTTTGAATATAGCTGGTTAAGCTTAGAGTTATCTGATCACACATTCCCAGATAACGTTACACTTCCTTACCTCCATGTTTAGAGTTAGCCAAATAACTTATTCAATGACAGATATCAGATTCTGCTGAATAATTTCTTCGACTAAATCAACTCCATCATAGAATGGCTCTGAAACACCCTTAACTTATTTAGCTAAATTTTAGCTGGATAATAATTTATCCAGCTAAAATTTACTGAGATAAGTGCCTCTGATATTCAAACATAATTTATCCAGCTAAAATTTACTGAGATAAGTGCCTCTGATATTCAAACATAATTTATCCAGCTAAAATTTACTGAGATAAGTGCCTCTGATATTCAAACATAATTTATCCAGCTAAAATTTACTGAGATAAGTGCCTTTGATATTCAAACATTGGTATTTATCCCTATAACTCAAAGGCTTCCTTAAGTTAGAGGAAGAAAGTGCCGTGGAAATACAAGGGGATATTCCTTTACTGAGAGGTTGATGGATGCCTGGAATAGTCTATCAGTGGAGGTGGCAGAAACTAAAACAATGGCAATTCAAATAAGCAAGTGAGAGATACAAAGGACAGTGGGAAGGTTAAAGGAGGGAGATGAGCAGAGATTGAACAGGGTCTGCGGTGACAGAGTAGGCAGGGGCAACTGAGTGGGGCAAGTGATCCTTATCTGCCGACACTGTCTATGCTACTGAAGATGGAAGTGGGTGAGATCCCGAGGAATTGATCTTAGTGATATGGAAAATTTGCATCATGAAGCACTCATTAACCTAAGATAATGACGCCCTCCTATCCAACAACTTCATTTGCTGTGCTTTTATTAAATGGTGAGTTTTTTTTAATTCTCGCTAGGCAAACACAATTCTCCCTTCTCCTGTTTTGTATAATTATGGAAGGGGTGGCAGCCAGGACCCTGAGATATTTGTACTGCTTTCTGCACCTTTCCCCAAAGCACTCTCAAACCCCCCCACCAATGCGAGACGAGATTAATAAGGAGTGGAATGGGCACATGCGACAGTCTACAGATGTCCTAGTTGAAGAAGTAGGTTTGCACCAGTACCCGGTTTTGCAAGGTGTGGAATAGGTTTGTCCTGACTCAAAGATATTGTTATTCATGGTGCAGGGACAGATGTTGTCAGGGATACATTCATTTTGCTCCACATCATCAAAAATCGTCCCTGTAGAAACAGAGTGAATCATTGGTTAATTCTTCATAACATGAAACAAAGGGGCATAACATTTTTTAAACAAATAAATAATATGAATGAGTTCTAAATCATTCTTTTTGTCAGACAGGACTTTTGAAACTATGGTAGTTATATGTTAAAGGAATACTGTCATATATAGTTTAGAAGTAGAATGTAAAATAAGTTATGGATCTCAAGTTAATGTGGACTGCAACCCTGGGTTGAGGCAGACACAAGGGAAAGAAATTGAATTCCTTAGCTCAGGGGAGAGCAAACGTTTTGAGCTGTGGCCCCCTTCCATTCATTCAATTGGTCGGGGCCCCCAAAATGGGTTACTTTATCTATCTACACATACACACACATCTATCTATCTATCAGGCCGACACAGTAAAAATCGCGGGAGAGTGCGTGCACAGGCCACTCTCCTGTGTGCGTGATTCACAAAAAAAAATTATTCAAATGAGGGCCCGCGGTAAAAAGAGGCGCTAGGGACAATAGCGCGTCCCTAGCGCCTCTTTTTGGACAGGAGCAGCGGCTGTCAGCGGGTTTAACAGTCGACGCTCAATTTTGCCGGCATCGGTTCTCAAACCCACTGACAGCCACGGGTTCGGAAACCGGACGCTGGCAAAATTGAGTGTCCGGTTTTCAACCCGCGAGCTGTGGGCCGATTTTAAATTTTTTATTTTTTTATTTTTGATTATTTTTAACTTTTGGGACCTCTGACTTAATATCCATAGGCCTGGCTGCACATTTTACTTTCTGTGTCTCGCGAGAATAACTAATAGGGCCATCAATATGCATTTGCATGTTGCGGGCGCTATTAGTTTTGGGCGGGGGGTTGGTCAAGCTTTTTCGACGTGCTATTACCCCTTACTGAATAAGGGGTAAAGCTAGCGCGTTGAAAACGCGCGTCCAAACGTGGGTTAACACTTGCTTCGCCAGAGCACACTGTACTGTATCAGCCTGTATGTATCCAAATCTGGAGGATATCTGTCAGGCAGCCACACTGCCAGCCAGTTTCTCTTCACACCTAGACAGACAGGCACCGAAAAAAAATAGATACCTCATAGCCAGACAATCCTCATCCAGAACTGAGAGAAAGAGACACCCAAACAGACATCTGGAGATTCAGACACCTCACACCCCACACCTCGAGAGAAAAACACAGTCGGGGGAATAGTTCCAACACACAGTCCACAGCCACAGCATACGGTCAGAGACACAAACTCCACGCCCAGACACACAGGCCACACACCACAATGGTAAGGGCTGTACACTTTTCTTCCTCTATTGGGCAGCTAGTATGCTTTAGCAGTTGATTCCCCTTTATGCCAACTCGGATGTCTCTGCCTTTCTTTGTAGGCCAAGGTTGTGGGCTTCTGCTTATCAGGAGGGTCAGGACTTGAGTCCCCTTTCATCAACTAAAGAGGAATGGGGTAGGCCCCTTCTGTGCCTGTAAGCGTCTATGCTGCCGGTATGGGCAATTTTTCTTTCATTCCAGGCCTATGGAAGAACATTTTTGAAAGAAGTACCCTGCCCATCTGGCCCCCAGAAACATTTTTTTCTTGACCAAAATTATGACGACATCACCAGCATCATTGCGGTGTGCCATATTGAAATAGCAAAAATTGACTGTTGATTGATTTACAGTAGGTTCTAGTTGCAAAGAAACCTGAATTTTATTCTCCTACAAAAATAGATGAGATCCTTTGGAGCTTCTAAAGGAGAATGCCCTTTCTAAATCAAACCCTAAATGCGTAATAGAAATAAAAGAATTAAAAGGACTGCTTGATAGTTAGTTACAGAAAAATATGCATGTATGGCAATTAAAGGACAGCACTCAAGACACTCACTATCAAATTCTGGGTTATTCAAAGCAGAAATACTTTACCAGGTGGGCAAAAGCATCCTTCTTGGCGCGGAGATGTACAATATGCGCTTCTTCCAGGGCTGGAACAGGTATTGGGACAGGCACTTCCACTCTCTAAGTATACCTGATTGCTTGGACAGCTCTTAACTACAAATTCAAATCACAAATAAAATACAGTAATATGATGCACTGAACCAAACTATAGTAATCCATTAACAAGTGAATGAACTGCAAATACTAGCTTGGTATGGTGGGGTAGGAAAGATCTGATGATCCTTTAGCACAGTGCGAGAATGGTTGTTTTGAAATCGGGGGTCAAAGTTAGTGAAATAAGTGGCAGCATTACAGAGTGCTCTAGTATGCGTGGCCCTTCACAATTTGTAGCGGAGGTGGTATTCTGAGCTTGACCTTGGACAGAGGGTTGAATTGGTATCAAGGACATCACAACTGGCAGGCAAGAAATGTGACTGCCCTGGGCGCCAAACTGGAAGGAGAGGAGGCACCATTTTATCCTTTTTGAGTCCTTGCCCAGGGTGCCATTTTGTCTAGCAATTGGATGGGTGTTATCAGAAAAATGGTTTCCTTCTTGAGCAGAAGGGTGGAGGAAAGGGGAAACGTAAAGGGTAATGGGAAAAAAAATGGGCAACTAGGTAAAAGAAAGAGAATCTCTCCTAGCTGAGTGCTTGGTTGCAGGTTCAAATTCCCAAGATCTCCAATTGGTGATGTAGGATGTGGCACATTGGCATGCTGCAGTAAGAGTATAAGCAACTTGAATTAACCCCTGCTTGTAAAGTTATTATTGAAAATCTGTCAGGAACAGATATAGAGTCCATAAAGCTAGGGCAAGAGAGCATTGTAAAAAATCTCATCTTCGTGAGACTTTCCTCACTCCAAATGACATCAAATCTTCATTGAGGTGTACTGTGGTGTTCGTACATCTGACTCTGCATGTAAAATTGGCCCCCAAACCTTAAACCATCACCTAAACCTCACCTCGAGTTATTAGCTGGCCCTCCTATAGTGATATAAATAGTTGAATACTATGCATACTTTATAAAGAGTCTCTCTCCAATACACTACCTATGTGAAGCGCTAGCATGGTGTAGTATCTCAAAAATGATCTCTGTGACTATTTAACACTTTTATATACCGACATTTTTTGGAAATCATGTTGGTTTACAGTAAAACGATTTGAAGCATGAAAGGAAATTAAATTTTAACACTTTAAACAACATAATAATTTATGGTAGCAGGAAGGATATTAAGGGGTAAATAGATTAGTTGAAAGAAGACAATAGGAACTTTCAACTATAGTTTTAATACTGAAGAGGTAACACGTTATAGTAAAAAAATGGTGAATATGAATAAGGGCTTTAGGATGGGGAGTAAGTTCTTAAGGGTCTGGGAGAGGGTGTGTGTGAGAATCATTGGTAGGCTTGTTTGAAAAGCCAAGTTTTCAATTTCTTTTTGAAGTTTTGTATGTTGGGTTCGTCTTAGGTCGGTGGGCATTGAGTTCCATATGACAGGGCCGACAAAGGATAGAGCACATTCTTGAGTTGAGGATAGGCGTGTTAGTTTGAGAGAGTTTATTGGTAGTGAGCCGTTATTGGTGGATCTGGTGGATCTTTGGGGTGGTTGAAAGTGAAAGGTGGTGATGAACCAGTTTATATTTTGATTGTATAGTGTCTTGTGCACTAGAGTAAGACACTTGAAGTGTATTCTAAGGTGCATAGGGAGCCAGTGAAGGCTTTTTAGTATTGGGGAGATGTGTTCATTTCATTTAGTGTTTGTAAGGATTCCAGAGGTGGCATTTTTGTAGCATTTGAAGGGGCTTTAGTGATGTTGCTGGGAGTCCTAAGAGTATGGAGTTGCAGTAGTCTATTTTGAATAGGATGATTGCCTGGAGGACCGTCCTGAAATCATTGTGATGGAGGAAGGGCCCCAGTTTTTTGAGGACATGAAGTTTGAAATACTAGTCCTTCATTGTGTTTATGAATTTTTTAAGGCTCAATTCATTGTCTAGTGTGACACCTAGGTTTCTTATCTCATTTGCAAATAGTGGTTTTGCTTGGAGTCGAGTTTGGACAGGATTTTGTCATTGGAATTGGTGCTTATTAATAGTTCAGTTTTGGTGGTATTTAATGCTAGGTTCATTTGGGAGAGTAGTTGATTGATGGCGGTAAGATAGTTGTCCCAGAGTTGGAGAGATTTGGGAATGGATTCAGAGATGGGGATGAGGATTTGGACGTCGTCAGCGTATATGAAAAACGTGAGACCTAGGTCAGATAGGAGATTGCATAGGGGGAGCATATATATGTTGAAGAGGGTGGATGATAGGGAGGAGCCTTGAGAGACAACTTGGGTTAGCTTGATGGGCTCAGATTCATTATTGCCAATCTTGACTTTGTAAGTGTCTGTTTTCCAGATATGATATGAACCATTGCAGTGTGATGCCAGATAGGCCGATTTCAGTTAGCCTTTCGATCAGAATCTTGTGGCTAATGGTATCGAAGGCTGCTGAGATGTCTAGCATAGCTAGAATGTAGGACTGTCCTTTATCTAGACCTCTGAGGATGGTGTCAGTGAGGGATATTAGCAGTGTTTTGATGCTGAAGAATTTGGGGAAGCCAAATTGGGAGGGGTGTAGAACATGATTGAGAGGGATATAGACAATGATTGAGAGCTGGATTATTTTTTTTAAACCAAAATATTTTGGGGGAAATAAATCCTTTTACTGATATCTACCCAGATTCAAAGTGTTAACCACTAGCTGATTTCTTGAAACTTCTAAAATAAAAACAATTTCAAAGAAAAGACTTTTCTATCACTTTAGTCCAGAGAATAAATGGTTTACAAATCTGAGTTCTACATTGTTCTCCTCTAAAGAAGTTACCTCACTCCTATACTTACAGCAAAGGTCTTGGTTTCTCCATGTGCCAGGACTTCCACCAGCGTTTATGCACTGTCTTGAGTACAGGCTGAGGGTGCTGCAGATGCAGGTGGAATTAGGAGATGCACTGTCTGCACAATTGCACAGGTCATTTGTACAGCTAGGCAGATAGCCACTATAAGGAACCCAGTCATTGCAGTTTCCAAAACTTGACAAGATCTGTTCGCATGTAATGGCCTGCAAAGAAAATAGATCTAATCCTCACTAACATTCACAGCGTAGCCAGCTTTAAAAAAACCTCAAACGATGCTGACAATTCCATTCCCTTTAATTCTTTGAAAGAACATTTTCTATGGGTTTAAGTTATTAGGAAAAATGTGCAAGAAACTAGGGATAGGCACACTAAATACATTTTCTTTTGGGTTATTTAATTCATATTCGGGATATTTTTGGCCTGGATTACATTTTGGGAGATTTTTTATCATTTTTGTTTTGGAAAATGGGGCACACTATTTGCAGCTAGCGCGCACTATTTTCCAAAATGAACAGAAAATGAAACTTTTGGAGTTTGGGGGGGGGGGGGGGGGGCTTTAAGGATTTGTTTTGTTGGAAACAATCCAAACCAAAAGTAGGCATTTTGGGGTTGAATTCCTAATTCATTTCATGTTTCTATTTGAAAGATATTTTCCATTTTTTGTTCAGTCGTGCAAAATGGAAACAAAGAAGATCCACAGTAGTATGAGAAAGCAGACTTTCTTCTTCTCTTAAACCCTCCTCGTAGCTTTGGCCCATTTCCATATAGAAAGAACTCCCCAGGGCATTAAGTTTCAGATTTTGCATGGAGCAATGACATAATAAAGGATATGAGGGGCTTATCCCTGGTCAGGGGGACTTTGGATTAAAGTCAGATGCGACTCAAATCTAAACTGCACCAAACCCTCTTAAGTCTGGATCTAATCTTAAATAGCTAACCCAGCCTTAGGTTATACATTGGCTGCACATTTTCTCAGAAGTGGATTATGTCTAAATGTCATTCCTTGTCAACAACAACATTTTTAAATCCTTCATTAACTTTTGCCAACTTTGTACTGCCTGCCTAGCTTCCTTGTGAGGGTTTGTAGTATTCACACTAGAGCCAGTCAGGAGCTGTTGAAGCTGTATAAGATTTATTACTTGCATTCGCCTGAGGTCCAAAACGTTTTTAACGCTATTACCCCAATATCTTGCAAGTTCAATCCAAAATAAGACTCAAATGTGAAGGCTTCTGGAACTGGTCTCTGGGGCAACATTGCACTTTTGTTTGCTTCTTCTTGCCCTTCCCCACAACTGGGTGGCACTGTACCTGTTGATCACAGTTTTGTTGTTCATTATTTGAAGGAGGCACATCTGCACAACTTTGGTTGGGGTCATCTATCTTGAACTGGTTTCCATACTGCCTTGGGGATAGCGGAAAACCTGCAAAATTTTAAAGTGTGACAAATAATATTACTATCTACATAAAGATCTGAAGTATAGCCTCATAAACCATGTCAATGTACACATAGACAGCTTAATAACCCACTAATATGTAAAAAGTTATGACTGAGTCCTAGAGGCATAGAACTCACTGAGTTTATTTACATCTTTCATCTTATTTGGTTCTCTTCTGCCTTTAAAAATAAAGGCAAAGAAGAGTTCAAGGAAAAAATATTCCTTTATACATTTTTAACTGTTCTAATTGGTACATGTGGGTGTGTATGATCTGTTTACAGGGTATAACTTTAGTCAGGAAATGTTTAAAGATACGACTAAACAAGGGAATGTTGTGTCTGTGGACCCTTGGGCTGGGGCAAGATTGGCTCTACCTGCAGGGAGGAGCCCTGCAGGTTCTCACCCCCAGCAGGTAGACCCAGACGACGCAGAGACCGACCAGGAGCTTCACCTATACCAGCCCTTGTTCCCCTCGGGTTGAGCCTTTGGGTGCCGGGGCCAGCAGGACTTAGGTGAGGGCGTCTGAAGACTGCTGGTAACATGGTCCAGGGGGCAGGCTGTGGTCAGAGGCAGGCAGTGGTTAGGCTTACGAGATTCCATGCAAGGGTCAGTGGCAGGCAGTGATCAGGCTTAATGAGAATCCGGGCAAGGGTCAAAACCAGGTATCCATCTGAGGGAGAGGAAGAGGGACAGAAAGGGCTGAAGCAGGTGGGGCAGGAGCAAGTTGGGCAGATGAAGGCAGGTCCAGGCTTGGTAGATGAAGGCAGGATAAGCAACATGCACTACAGAACTTAGGTGGACCTGTTGCTGAGGCAGGGTGCATCATGGGAGCTGCCCTTAAAAAGGGTGAAGACAGTGCTGACATCAACACTGGCCAAGGGGACCTTCCCACCACGGTCCCTTTAAGAGGCAGACATTGGGTGCACGCGTGCTCCTAAAAGGCGCAGAGAGAGGTTATAACTGGTGGCTTCCTGCCGCATGGCATTTGGCAATGTCCTGCTGCGCTGAGGATGATGATGGCTGGCCGGAGTATGTCGGCCACACAGGTTACAGTGACGGCTCATGAGAGCAGCCCACAAGCTGTCAAAAGCAACAGAAGATTAGGGATCTTCCAATGCAGACTTCCTCCATATGAATCTTTCAATACATTTTAGCAGAAACAAGTAGGGTGCTACCACTTGACATCCTTCAGAATTATTATGACAGTCATACCCTAAGCCAAGGGTTCTCAACCTAATCCTCAGAACACAGTTAGCCAGTCAGTTTTTCAGGATATCCATAACAAACATGCATGAGATAATGTGCTGCATCTTTCTCTATAACATAACCAAAATCCATTCCTTTCTTTCTGAACACGCTACCAGAACCCTTATCTGCTCTCATCACCTCCTGCTTAGTGTATTGTAATTTGCTTTTCACAAGTCTTCCAGGAAGCCATCTTTTCGCACTACAATCCATCCAAAATTCAGCTGCGTGACTTATCTTTCACCAAAGTTGCTACACTGATATAACCCCTTTTCTCAAGTGACTACGTTGCCTCCCTATCCATTCCCACAGACAGTTCAAGCTCCTCTTATTCATCTACAAGAGCCTTCGCTCTGCAGCTCTCCTCTCCTTTCTTATCTCTCTCTGCACCTATCCTTGTGCATTCTGTTCATCAGACAAGTCACTCTGCCTTTCTCCTCTACCACCAACTCCTGATTCCATGCTTTCTACCTAGATGCATCATATGCTTGGAATAGACTTCCTGAGCTGGTGCGTCATGCTTCCTCTCTCACCTTGTTTAAATCCCATCTAATAACCCACATTTTGGAGGCTTCTTTTAAATCTTAACTTCTGATTGTCCTGCTTACAGACTCACTAATTTTTAACCATTTTCTTAAATGAGATTCCCAAAGTCTATTTTGCCCTGTATATTTGCCTTGATTAGACTGTAAACTTGACTGAATAGATACTGTCTCTTATAGGTTTTTGTACAGCAGTGAGTACATCAAGTAGCACTGTAAAAAGTGTTAAGCAGTAATAGTAGTGAGAATAACTTTACAGTTTAAGCGTAATTTAAAAACATTGCTTTTTAGTGAAGCATACACAGCCATTCTTAGTTTTTACCTTTTATTTATGCTTTTACTGTTTTAGTCTGTCTTCAATATTTGCTTACCTGCATTTTAGAGAGTATAGCTTGCTTTTGTTTTATGTAGCTTTATTTTTCCTTATATTTTATGAGTTTTATTTTAATGTTTTATTAATTTTTCACAGTTTTTTATGTTTACTTCTATGTATTTTATAAGAAATGATTTTAGGAATGTTTTAAGGTTTAAACTGATGTATATTCTAATGTGTTGTGAACCATTACGAAGGTCTGTCTTAGTGATGATATACAAAACCTAATAAATAAATAAAATAGTGTTATGAGATAGATTTGCATACAATGCAGGCAGTGCATACAAATTTATCTCATGCATATTCATTGCAAATATACTGAAAATTAGACTGGCTAGGTTTGCTCCAATAACTGGGTTGAGAACCTCTGTACCAAGCTATCCCTTTTCAAGTCATCCTTTGCAAGAATGCATCACAAAGACCCACTATGAATGCTTTATGTCCATATAAACTATCGATATAATGGTTTCTCAATGCTGAACAGCCCAGCTTATTGTAATATTTATGATGGTGTTCCAACTCAACTCTATTTCATGATTGCCACATTGAGCCACTAAGAGTAAAATAGAAATACGAATATAAGAAATTCCATTCTGAGTCAGACCAAAGCTTGAGTCCAGCATTCTGCCTATGACAATGGCCAGTCTGGGTCACAATTACCCAACAGATCAGTGAGAGACCTGGTTCCTGGGTAAGTAATCACTGGTATATGATTTCCATCCACCCCAGTCACATTTTTTATATATAAATTATTATCCCCTTTAGGAGGAACATCTTCAAAGTAAGAATCAATTTGAGATGTAAAACATGCAAATAATCCTATTTTAGTAATTGATTAATTTTAGTACAATTGCAGGTCACTGACAAACTAACATAAGATACCTAGGCTTTAAAACCCTTAAACATACCCACTCCTTAAACAGCTTTAAAGACTACAACAACTGAAGAAAATTAAGATGAAGACAGAAGTCTAGGAGCAAGATGGGGGTTATCTGCCTTGTACAAATATTTTTTGTAATCCATCCTGTACAAATATTAAATTTGGAAGTTGTAGAATGTAAGCATTTTAAATAAATACATAAATAAATGAAATATCCAGTCTTTTGCACTGATTGCCTCATGCATGATTTTCTGCCTATTGGTGAGAGGTTGAATCTGCACCTGGTGCAAAGAGCTCTTGGTTCTCAGAGAATGATTCCAATCTCTGGAGGTCAGAGTGGTAGATCTGGAGGAACAGAGGCAGAACATAAAAAATTGCTATACTGGGTAAGGATCCATCAAGTCCAGCATCCTGTTTCCAATAGTGGCCAATCCAGGCTACAAGTACCTAGCAAGTACCCAAACACTAAGTAGTTCCCATGCTACTGATGCCAGTAATAGCAGTAGCTAAGTCAACTTGATTAATAGCAATTAATGGTCTTCTCCTCCAAGAACTTATCCAAACATTTTTTGAACCCAGCTACACTAACTGAAAAAGATGTATAGGTAAGACCTTAAGGGACAAAGTAGACTGGTTCAAATTCTAGAGTAGCAGTCTTGTGCTGCTTTAGAGCAGCAAGGTCACCTGGAAGGAGACTATCACCTTCGTGTGCAAAGAAGTGATCATATTGCTATGATAGGCCTTCTAGGTGATGCCTTATCCTTTTGCACTGAGGATGTATCTCCAGGGCATGTGCTCAGGAAGGAAGGGTTAGGACTGCCATTGTAGGGATGTGGTGGAAGGAGGATAACTAATAAGACACTGTGATATTATATCTACATGATGGGGAAGATCAAATTGTAGAGGGGTGGCAGTATATATATATATATATATATATATATATATAAATATAAAAATAAAATATGGCATTAAGTCAAGCAGGATAAAAATCATGCAGGAAACAACATGCACTATGGAATCCTTTTGCATAGAAATTCCATAGGTGATAAGTAAGAGTATAGCAGTGAGTATATACTTCTGTTCACCTGGCCAAGATGAAGAAATAGACTACAAATATCTAGGAGAAATGGGAGATTTCAGTTACCACAATTTTGATTTGGTCAATGTCTTTTCAGGACGTTCTAGAAATGTAAAGTTTTTACGTTTCATAAATGATAGTTTCATGGAGCTGCTGGTCCTAGAACTGATGAGAGGGGCAGCAACTTTAGATCTAGTTCTCAAAGGAATGCACAACCTGGTTCAATTGGTTACTGTGATAAGGCACATAGAAATAGCAATCATAATGCAATCAAATTTGATATAATTATTGGAGAGAGGACATTAAGTAAAACTACTGCAGTAGCATTTCACTTTATAAAGGAAGACCACAATAGAAAGAAAAAATGAATAAGAAAAAAGCTAAAAGGAACAGTTACATATGTTAAAAGATTGCATTATGTATGGACATTGTTTAAAAAAAAAATCTTAGGAGTCCAGATAAAATGTATAACATACATAAAAAAATGTAAAGTAAAACCAAATGCCAGCATGGTTTAATGGTGAGGAGAAAGAGGCTGTGAAAACCAAAAGAGCATCATTCAAAAAATTGAAAGCGACCCAAATGAAGATAATAGGTAAAGGCATAAGTACTGGCAAGTTAAATGTAAAACAGGAGTATGACAGGCTATAAAGGATTATATAGGAGAAAACCCCCAAACACCTTAAAGGGCTGGATTCAGAGATCTGGCCAGGTCCACCTTAAGCCTAAGACAGCAGAGAATCCTGATCTGGGTGGAAGTCCCTGGGAAGATATATAACTAGCCAGGCCCAGGAGGGAACAGGAGGCCATATGGTGTGTCAACGCCCAGTACTCACTCTGGAGAAAGCCTTGGAAGTGGCAGGAACTTTTCAACAGGCTCCGCTGATGCTTGAAGAAATGCAGAGACTGGAAAGACAACCTGTACAGGCTCCCGATTGTGGCATTGAGAGCACAGGACCCTGACAACAGTCCTCAGAGCAGGACAACTCTGGTCCTATAATACTTAAAGCATTACCATCGAGCTACTCTGTTTGTTTCAACTGTGGGAAGTGAGGATATTTGGCCTGAGACTGATGATACCGAAAAACCAAGGCCATGGATGATAACCTGGTAATTCAGCCAAACCACAGGCTAATACATGTATTAACAAGAGAAGATCTTCATAACAAAGATGACCACAGAGGCAGAGGAAAAAGTGAATCTTGGAGGTACCCACTCTCCTGAAGAGTTTGGGTCTAGACAGTTTTTCCTTTTGTTCACTCTGTGCTAGGAATGGGCATGAGGAAGAGTATTGCCCCTAAGATAAATGAAGAATCCTTGGTAGGAAGGTGTAAACTTGAAACTGAACAAGCATCACGGCCTGTTCCTTTTGTAAAATGGATGACCATGCTGATGAGGACTGACCTATGGCTGGAGGACATAGAATGAGAACGCAGACACCATTAGGAAGGGAGGGCCAAATCTTTTGTAGGCATTGCCGAAATTAATTAATTCCACAGGCATGCTCCCTTTGTGGAGCAAAAGAGCACATTAGGAAGAATTGGCCTCAACAGGAGAATGATGAGTGGGAGCATTTTTAAGAAAATGCTCTCTCTCTCAAAAGACATAACAGAGCTAGAAAATGTGCAGAGAGTAACAAAAATGATAAAGTGAATGGAATGGCTTCCCTATGATGAAAGGCTACACAGGGTACAAATTATATTGAAAGGATAGAATAGATAAAATGGATATTAAAGAGAGCATTGAATCAAACAGGATAAATGTTCTGCATGAATCAAAAAGCAATGTTGAATCTTTGTGGATAGAAATTCTAGGTGAAAAGGGGAATAAAATAGTAGTGGGGGTTTAATTCCATCCAATTGGCCAGAATACACAGACAGACAATGAAATGCTAAAAGCAATTAGAGAAGCTAACAAAATCAGCAGCACAGAAATAATGGATGATTTCAATTATCCCAGTACTGTCTGGGTGAATGTCACGTCAGGACATGCTAGAGAAGTAATGTTCCTAGATAAAATAAATGATTGCTTCATGGAGCAGCAGGTATGAGAACCAAGAGAGGGAAACTATTTTAGAACTAGTCCTTGGTGGACACAGGATTTGGTGCAAGAGCCACTTGGCAATAGTGATCACAACATGATCAAATTTGACTTGATAACTGGAGGGAGGACACTAAAGAAATCTACTGCAACAGCATTTAACTTTCAAAAAGGTTATGATAAAATGAGGAAGATAGGAAAAAACTGAAAGGAGTAACTGCAAAGGTTAAGAGTTTACATCAGGCATGGACATTGTTTAAAAATACCATCTTGGAAGCCCAGACTAGATGTATTCCAAGCATTAGTAAAGGTAGAAGGAAAGATAAATGACTACCGGCATGGTTAGAAGGTTAGTGAGAGAGCCTGTATTAACTATAAGAACATCTGTCAGGAAATGGGAAAGATATCCAAATGAAGAAAACAGGAAACAGCATAAGCACTATCATAAGAACATAAGGACATAAGAAATGCCATACTGGGTCAGACCAAGGGTCCATCAAGCCCTGTTTCCAACAGTGGCCAATCCAAATAGCAAGTACCGGGCAAGTACCCAAACATTAGATAGATCACAAGCTACTATTGCTTATTAATTACTGCCATAGCAGTTTATGGATTTATCTACTAGGAACGTATCCAAACCTTTTTTATGCCCAGTTACATTAACTGCTGTAACCACATCCTCTGGCAATGAATTCCAGAGCTTAACTATGCACTGAGTGAAAAAGGAATTTTTTTCGATTTGTTTTAAATGTGCTTCTTCCTACCTTCATGGAGTGCCTCCTGGTCCTTCTATTATCTGAGAGAGTAAATAACTGATTTACATTAACTTGTTCAAGTCCTTTCATGATTTTGTAGACTTCTATCATATCCCCCCTCAGTTGTCTCTTCTCCAAACTGAACAGCCCTACGTTCTTTAGCATTTTCTCATAGGGTTGTCATTCCATGCCCCTTATCATTTTGATCACTCTTCTCTGCAGTTTCTCCAATGCAACTATATCCTTTTTGAGATGACCAGAATTGCACACAGTACTCAAGGTGCAGTCTCACCATAGAGCAATACAGAGGCATTATGATATCCTCTGTTTTATTTTCCATTCCCTTCCTAATAATTCCTAACATTGTGTTTACTTTTTTGATTGCCACAGCACACTGGGCCAACAATTTCAATTTATTATCCACTATGATGCCTAGATCTTTTTCGTGAGTGGTATATCTGGACATTACTAGAATATCTCAAGAGCGTAGAAAAACATTTCCATGAGATCTGAAGTGTTGTCACAGGGGGGTGCAATTTATATTTTATATATATGAGGAGAAATGTGATAGAGGTTTATAAAATAATACCTGGGGAACAACGAATCATAGTTTATAAGATGTATCATAACCTTATTCTTCCGGTTGTTCACCAATCTATTTATTTATTTATTTAAAAATGTTTCTAAACCATCGCTAAGTTATATACCATCGCAAATGTTTACAAATAGGCACATAGACTAAGGTAAGTAAATGTAGGATATCGTACATTCTAACAGGTGCCAATAAAGTTCGGTTACTATTTCATAAATAAAATCATTATTTGAGTAATGTTGGTCAAGTCCAGGTATATTATTGAGTTACTATCTCTTTGAGATATTACTTCTTAAATAAACAATAAAAATGTTTATACAAAACAAAAATAATGAGTGAAATGGAACGAGTAAACATTAATCATTTGTTTACTCTTTCAAAGAGTACAAAGACCAGGGGACACACAATGACGTTACTTAGGGGGTTATTTTCTAAAGCTATTGCACGTGTGCGATAGCTAGCTTGGGGCGGTCAGCCCCGGAAGAGGAGGAGTCGGGAGCAGCACCGGGGCCGACTCTGCATAGATTTCCCAGACAGCGAAAGGTACGCATGCCTTTCGCTGTCTTTTTTGCGCTGAATAACTACACCTTTTATGGTGCAGTTATTTGGCGCGACGCCAGCAGCGATCGCACTGCCGTGGTGCGATCGCTGCCGGCTAGCGCAGGATCCCATTTCGCCCCCCCCCCCCCCCCGTTACCGCGGGATTCACTATGCCTTGCGGCATTAGTGAATCCAGCCCTAAGTGATAGATTTTAAACTAATAAGAGAAGATAATTTTTTACTCAAGCATAATTAAGCTCTGGAATTTGTTGCCAGATGATGTGGTAAAAGCTATTAGAATAGCTGTGTTTAAAAATGGTTAGGACAAGTTTCTGGAGGTAAAGTCCATAAACAATTATGTTGGACTTGGGGAAATCCACTGCTTCTCCCTAGAATAGGAAGCATAGAGTCTATTGACACCTTGGGATCCTGCCAGGTACATGTGACCTGGATTGACCACAGTTGGAAACAGGATACTGGGCTTTATGGACCTTTAGCCTGACCCAGTATGGCAAATCTTAAATTCTTATGTTCTTAGATTAAGTCTCTTCAGCTTAGAAAAGAGAAGGCTGAGAGGCGACATGATAGAAGGTTTTAAAATCATTAATGGGATGGAATGGTTAAATAAAGAACGGTTATTTACCTTTTCAGATAATAGTAAAACAAAAGGACAATCCATGAAAGTAACAACGAGCAGAATTTAAACAAATTGTAGAACTTCCTTTTGTATTTAGTGCACAATCAAACTGTGAAATCTGTTGGCAGAGGATGTGGTCAAGCTTACTAGCATAGCAGGGTTCAAATGAGATTTGGCCAAGTTCCTGGCAGAAAAGTCCATAGAAAATTATTAGCCATTGTTATCTCAGTGAGCGAGTAACAGGAAATAGATATACTTCATGGATACTTGCAACATAGGGACAGGATACTGGGCCTGATGGTTTTTATCTTTTTAGATGACTCAGGGAGGATAAAATAGTAACAGAGAAGCTGAATTTCTTTACTTCTTTCTTTACTGAGGAGGATATAAAAACACTCCTTATGGTGATGATTCTAGGCAATTAAAACATTTCTTTGATAATGTAGGATGTAATATATCAAAGGGATAAACTGAAGAGCTACAAATCACCAGGACCAGCTGGTATCTATCCCAGGGTCCTAAAAATCTCAAACATGAAATTATTAACCTGTTACTACTAATCTGTAAACTATCATTAAAAATAGCTACAATACCAGAAGATTGGAGGGTGGCCAACTTAACTCTGATTTTTTTAATATTTTATTTTAGGTAAATGAAACAAGATGGAATAAGCAATAAATGAAATTAAAAAACAAAACACTTTTTTTTTTCATATGCAGCCCCATATTGATTGTGCAAAAGTGCTTTCCATGATTTAATTTTGTGGTTTAGTTTTATGGCGTATCCCCTTCTATTAGTATTATTGGAAAGGTAAATAACTGTCCTTTATTTAACTGTTCCACCCTACTCGTTTTTTGTTTGTTTTTTTTTTTGTTTCTATCATGTCCCTTCTCAGCCATATTTTTCAAGAGGAAGAGTCTTATCCTGTGTAGCCACTCATTATTGGGAAGCTGTTCCATTCCCTTTATCATGTTTGCTGTCCTTCTTTGCACCTTTTCTAGTTCTGCTATGTTTGTTTGAGATGGAGTGACCAGAACTACACACAAGTCTCAAGGTGTTGTCGAACCATAGATCAATATAGAGAAATTATAATATTTTCCATCTATTTTGTTTTCTCCTGATTTATTCATACAAATGCTTAGAGAAGAGACTGAAAAGTAAAAAAAAAGGACTAACTCAATGTGTCATTCAACGGCAGAGTACATTTGTCATTTTGTTCATGAGCTGGACTGTTGCAAGGGCTTTATAACTTTCTATAGCATCATATAGCACTATATATTACATATTTTTATCTCTCTGAACAGTTTCCAGCTAGCTAACCTTTTGTGTCCCTTAGTAGCTGTATCTCAAGGTTCCTACCTTGGAATGTGAAGTCATCGGACTTGTTATCATCATAACTTCCACACAGCCCACACGTGGCTCCCTTGTACCTGTCATCTAGTGTCAACTAAAGAGAAACAGAAGCAAAATAAGATTTAACTTTCTCTTTTCAAACCATCTATTTTGGATACTGCACTCATATTTATCTTTCTTTGCTTATAATTTCAACCATTGTAATGCAACCTATAATTTGGTTGTAGATCAGGCAACTTCATGCCTACCTCATTCTGCATTACCCCGATGATAGAGGCATAGCCTTCGAGAGCTTTTTTAGTTACAAAAGATACAGTATATTTTGAATAAGATGTTTAGAGGGAACTCTAGGTAGATTTAGCTAAGACATATTTCTAGACACATCAGCTGCTCCAAGAACTGCATTCAGTTAATGAACAGTTATCTTACTCTAACCTACTAGATATTATGGGGCTTAATTTCTTTGTATATATGCTAATCCTTGGTTAATGATTGGATGAGAGTTCCCACTGATACGTGCTCTCTTCCTGTACATAATTTAGATGTACAAAATGCAACATTTATAACCATTTTTTCTTGCAGTTAACTGCATCGACTGTTCCACAGTACTTACAACTGTGGCATGGGTCAATTGACAATCTAATGCGATATGTTGCTCAACCTTCTATGAGCAATGAATCCACTGTTCAAACAGGGAACCCGGAATTCATGTTGTGTTTAAAAATGCTAATCTACAGCAATCCACCACAACATATCATGAAATAAAATGTTAGTTAACCAATGCCATCATCAAACAGGGTAGCACTCAGTGAGACAATGTAAAATGAAACCCAGAATGGCAAACAAGCACTTAGCACTGTCCTTTAATTACACTTCATGGATTAAGCCGCACAGGACAATGCAGCCCCAGGCAAGTAATAATTATAGGTTGTGAAATGGATCAGGTAATCAGAGCTGTATAATTGACCGGGCTCAGGGCCAAGAGAAGGCAAGGAAAAACATTCTAAGAGGTGGCTGAAAGTTTGCTTGCACAAATGTGAAATGCCATTTCTTTTGCCCGTGCCTAAGGCTGTACATTTCTGGAGTGGAAAATCCCAGAGAAATAACCCATGAAAGCAAATTCTCCTACTCTCTGCTCAAGCTTTGGTTTGCACGGCTTTTTTTTCTGTGAGCATTTCCTTTCTAGAAGTTGCAGAAAATTAAATCCCTGGGCTAGAAATTTGCTAATTCAAAACTGAGCAAACAAACCCAGACCTGCAGGCTTTTTGCACTTCTTTCTCCTGATCCTCGCATGTACCTTAAATGTCCATAATTAGACAATGAGCGGGTGGGGATATTGGTAATGAAACGTCCCTTACTGGAACATAGCACTGGACATTTAGGGGTGCATTTCCACCGCAGTGATGGGCCTTAAACCCATGGAAATAGGCTTTGAAAAATTCACCTGAGGTTTGTACACATAAAAGTATAGGCGGGGGAGAGTACGCACTCTGTAAAGAAGTGTATCCGGGGTGGCGTGGGGGCAGGGAACTCGTTTATGCACATGCGGAAAAGTCCGCATAGACATTTACGCCCATTCTGCGGCAGGTGCAATTGAGTGCGGGCATGCTATACGAAGGTACAGGCAGTCCCCAAAATGTTCAAAGTGAACTTATGTTTGCGTGTTCTTTGTACACGCAGAGTTCATCCCTGTTGTAACACTGAAAATGTGCACGAAGGTGGCGGGACTGCTGGATGATGGAGAAAGGGTTTGGTGGACATGCAGAGAGTGAAGCAGGAGAAGTGGCAACTCCATTCTCAGTTCTGATTACTCTCAACACCTCATGCATCCCATTAGTGCTGGCTGAAATACAAGTAGAGGACACCCCTTCCAATTATAACTCTCCACTTTATTTCTAGATTTCCCAGCCAGCAAGAACTATTTATATGGATGTGCATGAAGTGCAAAGTCTCAACACAATAATTCAGAAGTTCATGGACTTCAACAGAATGACTAATATGTTTAAGTACAAAGTACCACAGTGGAACATACAAATTACAGTCCTCTATCTCTATCTCTTTTTAACCTTTAGCTACTCCTCACATCACCCAACCCCAAGGGTTAGTCTGAACTCTCAGATTCCCAGCCCTGTTTAAGGAATGGAGTCTACAACTTAAGCCATACCAATATCACAATTCTTATCCAAGGGAGACAAAATCCAGCTCCCGCTTTACTGGATCTACTCACAATTCCTCTAGTCTTCAACTTCCTGTGTGAATTCCATACCACCTTCCTCCTAGTGCAGGTTTCCCTGGCCTCCTACACACAAGGAACATCTTGGGGCTCTCCTCATCACAGACTTACCCTGACTCCTCTACTCCTGGCCATATTTCCTCAGAGGGAGGAAAGACCAATCTTCTGATTAATTTCTCGGAAGGAGGGGAAAATCCCAATTCCACTCTATGGCCTTGGGCTGCTCCCCTTGAGGGGAAAGGCCCGTACAGGCACTATGGACTTCAGCCCGAATTTTCAAAGTGGACTTGTGTACATAAGTTCACTTTGAACATTTTGGGAACCGCATGTACCTTCATGTAGCATGCCTGCACCCATTTGCACCTGCTGCAGAGTGGGTGTAAATGTCTATGCTCACATTGCCGTGTATGCCTAGTACCTGAATAAATAATTTCTCTGCCTCCCTTTCCCACTTGGGAGGGTTCAAGGGCCTGCCAGTCACCTAGCTGGCTACTTCAGACAGTCACATCCCTGAAGGACCCTTTCATACATCCCATCCTGCAAACAGCATGACTTAGAAGGGCCAATTTCCCCCAAAACGTTCTACATTTATATCTTCTATTAAACCTTGGTCGCCCAATGAAAGAGCACCACATCCTTAAGGGAACATACACACCAATTCCCCCATAATCACATTTTCACCTTAACAATATTGCTTTCCCTCTAAAATGGCCACCCAGTGGTCTTTTAGCAGTACTACAACACAGCAATATTCAAACATGATAATTGTCAGGATCCTCCCACCCAGAGGGGTTGATGCAATAAAACACGTGCTCAAAACAGGTACTAGTATAGAGCGCCCGTTGTCTTAACATGCACGCAACCACATCCCCCGAGCGCCCGATGCAGGATTTAAATGAGATGCAGCGTTAAAAAGGGCACGCTAAGGGAGAATTGTGTGTCCTTAGTGTTCAAAGGTTTATTGCATCGAAAGCCAAACTGGAGCGGCCGCTCAATTCGAGCATCCGTTTTGATCCCTCTTCCTTTTTTTATTTTGCTAAGGTTGCTGAAGTGCATTAGATTAGGTGCTCCTTGCTATGGACGTCTACATTGTGCGGCCATAAAGAAAAGTGGATTTCTTCTGATCAAGTCAAAATATACATTTATTTTTCTCCACCAGAAGCAGTTAACCTTCCCAATACTTATCTGTCATATTTTTTCACTTTGTAATGTAACATATATTGTACACATTATAGCGCCCATATATAAACATGCATGAATTCAACCAGTCACCTGAATAAGTTCACAGAAAGAGAATATGTTGATTGCCAGGGCACAGCATTTAAAGGTATTGCAGATTTTATTATAAACTTAATTAGTCAGATCTGAACAGGTAAGGGGGTCTGAATTCTTACAGTTGCAGAAAAGAAACCTGAGTGTGCCCAGTTAAGCTCAAAGCTAAACCTGGAAAGACTCTTATGCAACAGAAGTCTTAAAATATTTCTTGAACAAGTGCTGCTGTGAGAAAAAGGATACGAAGACCTGCCAGTGTTGTGATTAGGAACCAAGGCACTGCCTCACTTACAGGGTCATTTATCAAATTGCATTAGGGCATTATCACAGGCGAAGGGCCCTAATGGCCACGATAACTCCATAACGCATGCGATAAATAATGCATCGCGAGATGCGTATGCAAATTTTTAAATTATTCCCAACTGGGAGGAGTTAGGGTAGAGTAAATCAAAATGAGGGTTGTAACACCGGAAATAACTACACCTTTTTTCCTGGAAAATTACCCTAACCATGCCCTGTTTTTTTTTTAACACGGGTGTTATTCTTGCGAAATTTATAGCAAAATGATGACTCTAGGTCTTATTGTTCTGATTTGGAAAACCGTCAGCTTGTGACCAGCTTTTTTTCCTTACCGATAGCTGGCTATCCAAATCATGCTTCAGGGTGATGCCAAGGTTTCTGGAGCTCGCTTGCAGGTTGTTACTGTCTAAAATAACCCAAACGCCCATTCGGTTGACTGCATCAATCAAACTAGAAAGAAAAATATCAGTAATGATGTGGACATTAAGAATGCTGGCAGCCATTGTGACTCTAATACAGACAAATGCTTTGCATCAGCATCATTTATGCTAATTTCACAACCCTGTTATCACATTTCTAGAACTGAAAACCAGGATCCTTTATGAGCAATCAGAGTAAGTACTACTAACTTCTGAGAGTGGAGAAGGTGGAAAGATTCATCACTGGAGATTTTTAAGAGCAGATTACATAAACTTTTTTGGGGGGATGGTTTAGGTACAATGAATTCTCCCTGAAGACAGGCGCTTGGACCAGATAACCTCTTAGAGTTCTTTCTAGCCCTGTATTTCTATGAACAGGAGAAGAATTCAATACTAGGAAAATTATTCTCTGCAAATATAGCAAAATTGATAGCAAAGAAACTAGGAAGTCTGTATTCAGTAAGCTGGCGAGCACCAGTGGACAAGTTAGATGGATATCTTCTGCCATACAAGTCAGCGGGATAAACTTCCCACTGAATATACCTGCCTAAAATTATCTGGCTGCATGTTGCCAAATAACTTAAAAATCCAACTGGCTACGTTTGAATATAACCGATTAGGTTTTAAACTTATCCAGCCCTGAGTGGCCAGATAACTTGCCACTGAATTGGATATCTTCAAAATATCCGGTTAAGCAGTGCCATAAAATAAATGTAAAAAGTGCTTTGGGGCCTGTGGCACAATTCCTATCCCTCCCCCCAGAATGGTTTAACCGGTCCTGCTGGGCCGAACAGCTTCCACCCTCCCCGAACCTTAAGATTCTTTTTATGGGATCGCATATCGCCCCAGCCCCGCCTTCCCCATTCTGTTTTTTTTTTTAAAGGCATCCTCCCACACTCTTTCCGAACCCTCTACCCACCTAGAAACTCAATAACGCGCAGCCAGCCTAAACCCCCAAACTGCCTCTGGACGTGAAGGAGCCCAGCCAGGAGCGAGGTACCTCTCCCTCTCTCACGGCGCTTCCAGCACCGTTCTGATCAAAGAAGCACTGGAAACGTAAACCAGGGGTGCTGGAACTGGTCCTTGGGATCCCCCCAGCCAGTCGGGTTCTCAGGATTTCTCTAATACATATGGATAAGATTTATTTGTCTGCATTGCCTCCTAGGTGCACAACTATTTCTCATAAATATTCATTAGGGTTATCCTGAAAACCCCACTGGCTTGTGGAAGGGAGGGGTGGAATATTATTATCCAAGTTTCACTCACCCTGTTCTATGTAAGACATTATTCTTTATTTTGTCATTGTAATTGTTGAAATGTGAACCGAAGTGATTAGTAACTTTGTTACCTGAACTGCGGTATATAAAACTGTTAAATAAATAAATAAATAAATAAATGGAGATTGGGGGGGGGGGGGCGATTTGTGACCCTGGAACTTTTTTTTTTAAAATCTTTGGTGAGGGTGCTTGGCCCTGCAGGATTAGTTAAAACATATGGGGGGGGGGGGGGGGGGAAGGGGTGTGAGAAGCCACAGGCCCACAAAGCATTTTTTCATTTTACAGTGTTAATTAACGAGATATCTTCGAAGATATCTGGTTAAGTAGCAAGTTATCCAGTCACACAAGGCTGAAATAACTTTAGGCCTGCTCTGAGGCAGGCCTTACGTTATCTGGCTAACATTCAGGCCGATACAGAAAAACACGCGGGAGAGCCAGTGAGCGCCCGCTCTCCCGACGCGCGCACAGGCCACTCTTCTGGGCGCGCGATTCAGAAAGCCCAGGTATGTAAATTAGGGCCCGCGGTAAAAGGAGGCGCTAGGGACACTACCACGTCCCTAGCGCCTCCTTTTTGACAGAAGCGGCGGCTGTCAGCAGGTTTGACAGCTGACGCTCAATTTTACCGGTGTCGGTTCTCAAACCCGCTGACAGCCACAGGTTCGGAAAAAAAAGCAAACCACGGGCAGATTTTTAAATGTTTTTTTAATTTTGGATTTTTTTAAAATTTTGGGGCTATGATATTAAGTCGGAGGGTGTACAGAAAAGCAGTTTTTTCTGCTTTTCTGTACACTTTCCTGATGCCAGCTGAAATTAACGCCAGCCTTTGGCAGGCATTCATTTCTGAAAGTAAAATGTGTGGCTTGGCTGCACATTTTACTTTCTGTATTGCGCGGGAATAACTAATAGTGCTATTAGTTTGGGGGGGTGGGGGTTGGCCACGCGTTTTCGATGCGCTATTACCCCTTACTGAATAAGGGATAAAAATAGCGCGTCAAAAACGCGCGGCCAAACGCGGGCTAACTGCGCTCCTCCGGAGTGCACTTTACTGTATCGGCCTGTTAGCTGCTTATAGTTAAAAATTGACTAAATTAGCCAGCTAATTCCTCCCTGAAATGCCCCCAGAATGCTCCTATATTATTTGGTAAAGTTTTAGACTGATAATGAGTTATTTGTCTAAGATTTGGATAAGAGGGGGAAATATTGAAAAGTCGACATTTAAGCTGGATAACTTGTGAGTTATTCAGCTAAATGCTGCTGAATATTGACTCCTAGCGGTGCTAAAATAATTAAACAGATACATATGTCAGGTAGAGTACAGACTGCTGAGAAGATAAAGATTTCTGAGAGAATCGGTAGCAGCTCTGTGAAAAGCAGACTTTATCTTGAGTGGCTCTGGACACTTGTAGTTGGGTCTAGGAACTGCACTGGCATTTTGTAACAAATGCTTACTTGCTATTCTTCCTATGCACTATGAGGGAAATTTTAAGACCCGCGTGCAGACGTGGCGATTTTAAAACACACACGCATATATGTGCACATTTTAAAATCAGCTATTCGCGCGTACATATGTGCACGATTTCGCACTGACGCACGCATGTGCACGCAAATGCTGCTTCACTCGCATAAGTGGGGGGATTTTACTAGATGCGCGCTATCGCAATTTCCTCTTTTCCCAGTTTGTTCCCAGTTCGCCCCAATAAAGGAGAGGCCTTCCTAACCCCCCTAGCTAACTCGCCCCCTTTTACCCTATTAGCCCCAACCCTTAAAACCCCGCTGACTACCCTAGTTTTTTTTATTTTACAACATGCACGCCATCCACAGCAGAAATAAAGCCATGCGCAGACTTCGTGGCACAAACCCAGCCCACCCATATCCCGCCCATGCCCCACCCAGAGCACGACCCGCCCCTTTTTGAGAAAAAAAATGTGTGTGCGTATCAGAAGATATGCGCATACTCAGCCGGTATTTAAAATCTGCGCAGCCACGCCGGGTTGAGTCATGCATGTATCTCCCAGCTTTGGCGCACGTAAGGCTTTTAAAATCGACCAGTATATGTTTATTTCTGGGTGTCCCAGTGCAGCACCTCTGCCAGTTTTCATGGCAGAATATTACAGAGATCTACCCTTGTCTTCTATACCCCATAGCATCTGGTTCTCCCCCATCCAAGTAAAAACCAGAGCCGATGCATCTTTGTTTCTGAGATCTTACAAGTTAAAGGGTCAATCAATAAGATTAAGGGATACAGAGCCCAGCAAATGATAACAAAAGAGGGATACTCACGGTTCTCCATCCACTGTGATGCCTGACTCTGTTATCTGAAGTTGCACTCCACCAATATTTGCAGTGCAATAGATTTTATTGGTCGTCTTGTTTCGCTGAATCTGAACAATGAAATTTATGTCATTGACGTTGCAATGTGAGCAAAACATGTATTGGCAGGTTCCATCAAAATGGTAATATGAGCCGTCACATGTTTGGAAGTTGAAATTGCCCCATGTACTGGATTCACTGGTAGTGGGTATAGGGACCTGAGCTGTGAAAGAAAGAAAAACCATGATAGTACATGGAATAGACATAGAATACCGTGAACCTGATGATTTTCACTGAAAAAAATAAAATAAGTACCTTGTGCCAAATATTTAAAGGTGGGTTCAAAAAGAAAAATCAGCAAATACAGATGTCTTACACATCTGGACCAGAAAAATAACAAATCAATCATGTGGGTTCTTAATGTGAGGAAAAGGCTGTGCCTGCAACCTGCTTCCTAGGCTTCCCGCTTGATCCGAATCTTCCCCCCATGAGGGCTGTGCTGCCAAGACCCTTCACTTATACCACCCTGGTATTTTTATCCATATTCCTTTCCTGTCCTCTCCGCTCCATGTAGCCCAACCTTTGCAGCACCTGAGATGCATGAACCATGCACGTAAATTCAGCCAGCAGGTTCCCCGCTGTGCGATGACTGGGGTTCCCAATCCCTATCCTCCGCTAACTTGGGAATCAAACTGGGATCTCCCGCATGGCAGTGCACAGTGGTGCCACTGGGTCCTTCTGTTAGTCCCAGAATCCTGCATTTGGAATAACAGAGTGAACAGGAAGGATAACATTAATGCTAAAGAACAGGCGAAATTATAAAATGTCCTCTGGAAAACTGCTACCAATCAATGGAGCCACTAGATCACAAGTTAGAAAAGATATTTATGAAAAATTGCATCAGAGGCCTATAGCTTTTGCCCACTCATGAGTTGTATGGTGACGCCTTCCTCTAAAAAAATCTTTTGCTACAAATATTGCTCGCCATAAAAAATCATTCTTATGCATCATACATTGGTATGTGACAGAAAACTATCACTAAATATATCATAATGAGTTAATTTTGTGAGTGTTATGTTTGCATGTTTCTGCGGTGTAGTGCATGCATGTGCGGACTGCACAGAGCGTACAGTACTATATGCTGTCTGCTCCCAAACCAGCTAGCTGCCTGGGGGGAGCTGCAAGGTGGGTCTGCACTGCAGTGCAGTGCCAGCTCCAGTGAGAGGCGCAGCCAGCAGAGATCCCTCACTATCGCAGGCACAAGGACTGTGCTTCCCACCTCTGCTCCAGGGCAGTGGGACAGGGAATGACAATGGTACAAGGTTGGTGGTCTGCATGGGCAGAAAAAGAAAAACCACAGGCTGCCGAGGTAGAGGTGCAGCAGTTGCCTCAACTTGTAATCGTGACTAGTCTTTTTAGTCAGTTACACGTGAAATAAAAACACTATACACTATATTAGATTTATTAAAAGTGATGTATTTATACACCAATTTACTCTATATATTTGTATAACTAATTCACAATAGGAAGAAAAATATTTATTGTATTTATTTATTTAATAATGCTTATATTCTGCCTATAGAGAAATTATCATGCTAAGTGGGCTACATCATCATAAAATTTCAATCATAAAATACAACAGCTAAAAAAAACAAAGTTTAAAAACAAAAACAAAAATATCTATGTATCATGACATGCCAACCACCAAATTACAGTGCACTTTCTACAGGTTAAAAGCCTACTTAAATAAATGAGCTTTTAAATGCTTTCTATAAGAGCAAATATCATCAGTTGCTCGTAAACTCTCTGGCAGGGAATTCCAAAGCTTAGGCCCCCATCACAGAAAAACTTCTCTCTCTCGCGTCACATTCAATCTAATTTCCTTTGCTGTTGAGGAACTCTATTCCTATAACAATTTGACAGCTGATCCACTGTATCTGAAGCAAGAAAATAGCTAACCTTCTGCATCAGATTATGCATGCACATCTTAAAATGTACAAACTTTATACTTCTCATTAAAAGATAAAAATCTATCTTCTCTCCTTCCCATATCCACAATATTGTTTCTACAGAACAACTTAAAAACAGAATACAATGATCAGAAATGTGCATGGTCAGATGGAATATAATAAAGCTTGAACAGGTATAGGAATACATTCAGTTTTGGAAGGAGTTATGTCACTTGGACAGTTTTTGTTACTTACCTATGCTTTTAGTTTTCATGTTGCCATTACTCTCGCAATACGTGAAGGCCAATAGTAGGATCCATAGTACTGGCCCCATCTCCAATCCCAGTTGACTATGGATTGACAAGAACTGGTTAACGGGCAAATGCCCTCTAGAGGAAATGTACTTCCTTGGCTCACTTGTGCTTTTATACTGCCACTTTTGACCTGGGAGTCAGAAATTGATTTGATGGGTGAAAGAAGGTGGAGCTCTAAAGGTTCTTGTTGAACTTGTTCCAGCTATTTAAGAGCAAGATGCATGCCTGGTGATTTGACATGTCAGTGATTGCCTTTGGGAAGAAAAGCAAGGTTGCTTCTTGTTATGCTAGAAATATATTTGAAGAATTACCTAACCTTAACATCTTAGTAGAAAAAATACATAGCAAAACTATATTAAAGTAAAATATGCACAAAATGCATGATTCACCCTTATGGTTTTGGGTCTCTGCTTGATGAACAAAGTCAAATATTTGGGTATTGCCGAATACCATTGTAAAAAAAGGTATATTTAAGATATATTTGGGGCTGCCGAAAATATATTCAGCACGGCTAGAAAAACTGAATTTGGGGTGGACTGGAGACCGAGCTGCTGTAGGCGCTCCACTAACACTCCTCATTCCACTCCCAACCTGGCTTATGTGGGATTAAGCAATTACCCAATTGCATCTCATTTCATCATCTCTTAGAGCCCTCCACACTGAATGTAATTACTTCTGCTCATAGTAGGACTAACTGTTTCATCTTCCTCCTTTCTCTGCCTAGCTTCTATTATTTACTGAGGCAGAAAAAAATGTCATTTTTATTTTCTCCCATGAAAATTCTTGGCAGCCAAGCCAAGCTGCCTTGTTTATGTTTACTTTTTCATATTCCATTGGTATGGAATGTGAATGTTGTATCAGAAAGGACCTTGTAAATGGGCCTCAAAAATTATAGAGAGAGAGAGCAGCCCAGTTTGGCAGCATGGATCCTAATACTGACCTGGGAGAACCAGCTGGATGAAGGGAGGTGATTTGGCAGATCTAGAGTTGCTTCATCCTTTCATCTTGGAGCTTTCTAAGTCACAAAAAGAGCAACAACACCAGCTACATCTCAGTGACAAAAATAAAGATTTACATGCATGCTAAAACACTACTTAAACCCTGGATCTTTAAGGAAATACTCTTTGAACACTCACCACAGTTTTTTCTAAGCAATTAGATGGAATTCATTCAAGTTCCGGAGATATAAATACAGAATTGTGATCACATTCATTGTAAGCTGAGAAATACATTGACACATTCCGGATCATACGGGCAGCCACGATATTAAGGAATAACGCAATAATCATATTGCTCAATAAATAGAGTGATAGTAAAACTTTGCACTATCAAGCCCGCTGACATGCATAGCCCCTGAGGCAGCTCTTGATAAAGAGCGAAACTCAGCCAGAGTCGGGCAATTTTCAATAAAGGTCTTTCTTACACACCAATCTCCACTTTTTTTTACTGCTACAAAACACATAGTTGGACATCACGCTTTTACATATTCAGTTTTAAATGATCTCTGTTCTACATTCCCATGCAGCCGCCATTAGGGAATCTTGCTGTTAGTTCAATCCTGGCAGGTGTCCCTGGTTCTATTCATACCCACCTTTTCCCTCTGTCCATATGGAGATAGGACATCCCTGCTCATAAAGCAGGAGGCACTGCTGCAAACACTTTGCACCATTGTCACAAATAAGCTGGGCATGTTTTGTCAATGACATCTCTAGGCACAAGGGCCTTCCATGCACCAAAGAAACCCCTGGCCAGTTTCAAGCATCTACTAAACCTCCCACTAAAATTATTCAAGTGCATCAATCAATAAAGTTCTGGGGTCTATACAGGATAGGACAGAATCCCAATATAAACCCTGCACCTCAAGTTCTACAACACCCTGCACTCACAGACGCTCCTTCAACAAAGGATGGCGGACAGAACTGGGACACGTGCCCTTACCACTCACCATAGAAAAAATATAATTCAAACTCTGGTGTCACTTCACTGTTACAGCAACACAGCACACTTCAGTAACATAGTGTAATAATTCAAAACCTCGCAAAAAATGTTATCAACTCAATCTTTGGTATCTCAAAGCTGACATCAGTAAGGGAAAGAGTGTTATCTCTAGCTGGTCCAACGATTTGGAATAGTTTACCTGCCGAGTTGAGATTGGAAGCAAATGCAGCACAATTTAAGAAGAAAATTAAAACCTGGTTATTTCAGCAGGCATTTGAGACTAGAAAAGCATAGTACCATGATAGCAACAGAAATATTCTAACAGACAGCATTGGAAGAGCAATGTTTTGATAGGTTATGTGTGTATGAATGGAGTTTAAAATGAAATTGTATTTTAATAATGTATGAATGAATCCACAGATTTAGATTTTATTTTATATTCTTGTATTGTTTAGTAGTTTATTTAAACATTTTTACATTGTAAACTGATATGATGGTGGTATCTAAATACTGGCGTAGAAAACATTTTTAAATAAATAAATAAATAAATAAATAAATAAATAAATAAATACTCAGAACCTATAGCGAACCTGCCATACCATAAAACACTAACTGCTAGACTCAAACAGTAACGACCCTATCCATGAGAAGCAGCTCTGCAAATATTACACCAGGCCTTAAAACACCAATACACCCTCTATTGGGTAAACAGAACAAGTCAGGCTGCCATAGATGTCTACACAGAAACTGCATGCTAGCGAATACCTCACCTATGTCACATACAGAATATAATATAGAATAAAGAGATTATTAAGTATAAAAAAATGTGCAGACAAAAACTGAATAGAAACTACAACAAGCCAGACTCTGTGCAGTGCAACAATGGAAAAAAAGAAACATCAAATACAATCAAGAAATATAAAACATCAACAATATCAATAAAAAGAATATGTCAAATCAACTGATGAATAGAACATCCAATAATTAAATATGCATGCCAAAATGTTTTCCAAACTAAAATATTTTAAAAATAGCAGACATGTCACATGCTACAATTAAAACTAACAAGGATAAAATATCCTCTGGGAACTTTAGGAGGTCCATATTCAAAAGCCATTTAGACAGATAATGTAATAGTTAACTGTCTAAATGGCTTACATTACATTTATTTAATCATTATGTGGCTAAATTGTAGTTGGGTAACTAGTCACCTGGCTAAAATGTAGCCAGAAAAAATGGAGGCATGCCTGAAGTGGGAAGTAGGTATTCCAGGGAGGAGTGGAGTTAGCCAATTATCTTAACTGGCTAACTCTGATATTCGGAAGTATAGGGTTAACCTAACCGGCTAACACTTGTCGCATTGTAGGGTTGTCCTAAAATTAGCCAGATATATTCAGCGGCACTGCTGCACCATATACCCTGCTAATTAGCCAGATAGGTTTAATTAGCCAAGCTTCTCAGTGGCTGAATATGAAACTCGAAATTTCTAGTCACCCTGAGATTGTCGTAGATTGGAAGGGAGTGCACAAACTTTAATCTCCCTCTCTCATATATACAGTCTCTCACACTCTAATAGTCACAGGCTCTTTCTCTCTAAAACTCACACACGGGTATTCTCAGACAAACAGGCACTTTCTCTCTCACACAGACACACTCTTTTTCACTCCCACACACAGACATTCACTCATATAGAGGCACTCTCACTCTCACACAGAAAATCTTTCTGACATTGTTTTCCTTTAGTGCATAGTTTAAGTGAGGGACATCATTAGCATTGGGCACATGGGGCTCTCAGCCCGAGTCTCTTCCTCAAAGTCCTGATTCTCCAGCTGTGGGCGAAGCAGAAGAGGCCATGCGGAGCCACCAGCATCTCCTAGAGCTGGAGGCTGAATAAGAGGACCTGCAGGGCCACCAGCATTTCCTGCAGCCAATAGCTCAAGAGGAGGCCCTATAGGGCTGCCAGCGTTTCTTACAGCCAGCAGCTGAGAAGGAGGCCTTGCAAGGCCACCAGTATTTGCTGCATCTGGCGGCCAAGAAAGAGGGAGAAGTCCAGAGGCACTTTCTGGACTTCTGAGGCACTTTCTGGACTTCTCCCTCTTTCTTGGCCGCCAGATGCAGCAAATACTGGTGGCCTTGCAAGGCCTCCTTCTCAGCTGCTGGCTGCAAGAAACGCTGGCAGCCCTATAGGGCCTCCTCTTGAGCTATTGGCTGCAGGAAATGCTGGTGGCCCTGCAGGTCCTCTTATTCAGCCTCCAGCTCTAGGAGATGCTGGTGGCTCTGCATGGCCTCTTCTGCTTCGCCCACAGCTGGAGAATCAGGACTTTGAGGAAGAGACTCGGGCTGAGAGCCCCATGTGCCCAATGCTAATGATGCCCCTGACTTAAACTATGCACTAAAGGAAAACAATGTCAGAAAGATTTTCTGCTGGTAAATAGATGTTTACTTGTGGAATTATGCCTTTCAAAAACTGCTCCTTTACCCCTGAGAGTGAGGAAAAAAGTACACATGGTGTTTACAGTAAAGTATGCACAGGGTATTTATTTTTAAATCCTCATGCATACTTTCTGATGGGGAGGTTGCACCTACAGGCCTGCAAACTATGCGGATGGAGAGAGAGGAGGCTGAAAATAGACCTCCCCATGGTACCTTCAAGAAAAGACATCAAAGATCCAGGCATTATCCTCAACCTCCAAGAGCCCATTGATACAGCATTGACAGGGGTAAGCTGACGAGTTGGCTGTATTACAAGGACACGCAATGCAGCAAGAGTCCTGTAACATTCATTTGAAGGGCTGACTTGCCTGTCAGCGTAGGTTTATAGGCCTAGGGTGGAGGAATGTTGGGCTGTCTTGAAAGCCTAGCTGTTACATAATTTTCTGGAGGGATGACAGCAACCCAAGCCTGGAAGATGGGGGCTTGGTGGGCTACATACAAATTGAAGCAATAGAGAAGCCTCACTTTTCAAATGGCAGCAAAATGGATGCATATGTTCCAAGACAATATGCTCATTTCTTTTTCTTTTCCAGGCCTATCAGCTTTTCCAAGAGCACATCAAACTCCCAGGGAGACAGGACATTTGCCAATGATTTCACAGCTATCACTGAGAGTAAGATTTGGAAGATGCAGGCAATGGCTTCATCCAGGAACCTGTGTCACACGCTGCAGATGCCTGACCCTTACCCTCAGATGACATCCAATCTGCAAAGTGAGGAAGATGGAGATACACTGGGCCCAGATATTACCTGGGCCAGCCCCATCAGATCCATCCCGGTGACACCCCTGAGAAATCTGACAGCCCTGACTCAGGAAAACATGAGTACACTATATAGCTAGGGAAGCAATGGCAAAAAGACACAATCTGTTGAATCTTCAAAATTATAGAGAAAGAACTGCACATTCAGATCCAAAGAATTTCAAGAAGTGGTGAACTGAAAGAACTCGTAGATGCCCAGAGAACTGTTGATGCTGAATTCTTAGACACCTGTTGGGGGTCACTGGACAGACTAACCACAGCAATGACAAAAGTGACCATCACTGTACGTCAGCTAACAGATTCCAGGTGATCGATACCAGCACCCCGCACTACATTCATCAATGCTTCTTTGACCCCTTCCACGTATTCCATGCAGGAGTGGCCATCTCAGAGAGCCCTGGACCACAGGCAGAAAGGTTGAAGAGAAGCATGAAACCTTTGATGGGAAGAGGCATCCTCTTTTTTCTTTGTTGCCTTCTGCAAGGGGCTTAGCCCTCACCTTCTTAAGCCTTATCTCCAGTTCAAACCCTGCCTTGCAGACTGTGGGGACCATCTGAGACCATGCAGGGCATAGAATTCATGCAGTGAAATGTACATCCATAATCATGGCAATGGGAAGGAACATGTGGGATCTCCCTATATTTCCATTCATGACAGCACAATGCTTTACATAATACGGTAGAGAACAATGTTAGAAAATGCATTCTCGTTGGGGAACATTTTACTTGGAAGTGAATTTGCATTGTGTAAATAAATGCAGGACTGTTTTTGAAGGGCTGAAATATTAGGGATGTGCAATCATTTTTCTCAAATGAGGCAATTTCAACAAAATCGCCTAATTCGGAAATGTTCAGGAGAACTGAAAAATGATTGAATTGTTTCTGAAATTTCGGAAAAAATTCATTTTTGAGTTAGCGCGCACTAACTCCCAATAGTGCGCACTAACCCGAAAATCAGGCCCCCGAAAAAAAAAACCCCGAACTGTGGGAAAAATGAAATTCCTGCCGGGGGGGCCGAAACGAAGCCTAACATGACATTTTTACCCGAAGCACATCGCTATGAAATATTTGTTGGTGTATTTCATCTATCACCTCCTCTATCGCTATAGATTTCTTCTTCTCTTGCGTTTGTCCCCTGTCTTGTACTCTATAGCTCTCATATAACTGTTCCTGTTGTAGCAGTCTCTTCTCTTTCATCTGTAACTCCAATTGCATATTATTAGCTGAGACCTTTCAATACTGGGCAAGCTAAACAGAACATTTGCTCTGAGGCAGGTATTGAAAATTTGGTGTTAGTAAGCTCACACCAAATAGCGTGTGGAGAACAGCACACATTTGCCTCACACACGCCTCATTTGAATCTTATGTTCCTTAATTTATATGCATGTATATGCAAATTTTAGTGAATACACACTAAGGGCCTGATTTTAAAAAGCATTTACATGCTAAAATTGGGTTTTACACATGTAAATGCACTTTACCCATGTAAGTGGGCTTTTGAAAATTGCTACAATATAAGCCATTGAATTGTCCATAGGATATTCACATGTAAGTGGATTTTAATTGTATAAATGACTTTTTAAAATTGTTACAATAGTATGTTACATTTACATGTGTAACTCCTTTTAAAATTACCTCCTGTGTCTGTTCAGAGCAGTTTAACATGCACATCGCATAGCATGTTATTTTTAGTGGACACTAAGTGGCCTCAGTATGCACACTATGTTTTAGTGCCATGGTCTCTAAATCTAATATAAGGAAGCAATCAAACATGTATAGAAAATGCTTTGATACAGTCCCAGAGACACCCACAACTCAGCCTTTCGGCAGCACAATACTGTGCTCAGTAAGGTTTCTGGTGAAATAACAGGCAGAGTAATACTGTTCTTCTGATGCAGAGGATGGATGAAGGAATAGAGTTAGCAACCAGTGGCAACCATTCTTTCCTATAAACACAGAGTCAAAGTGACACACCATGAAATTCTCCAGACTAAATATATCTATTGTTTTACTAAAGTATTCATGCTGTCTCCAAAATTCTTAGCAGAGAGAAGAGAAAGACGCATAGAGGCGTCTGTGACATAACTAGTTTCTCTAATGTAATAGTCAATTGAATGCACTCATGTAGGCGTGGTTCTTTCAAAGAACCAGGAAACCATGTACTATAGCCGTTAGCACTTTCTGAATATTTAGGTCTGCTATGAACTTCACTTGCTGGTGACAGATGCGGTGGTTCCTGGCATAATGCCCATATATTAATACAGTGCGTACGGCATCAGCAGGTCTGCTGAGAATTCTGCAAAGTATCCAAAAGCACATTTTCGATACTGTTATAGAGATGCAAGCATTTTTTTATACTGTTATAGAGTGTTGCAAGTATCTATTACAGAGATGCTTACAACACTCAATAGGGGCAACAAACTTTCCCTTTAAGCTGTGCATCTGTGCAGATGTGCAGTGGTTCATGCCACTTATATGACACTAGTCTTGTGTTGGGTCAGGGTCTATTATTGCACAAAGATGGCAACAGAGAAAAAAGAGCATTGCAGAGGTAGGTGCTCTTCTTAGAAAGAACTTTGGCTTCTGCTTCATAATATAGGTGCCCATTTTCATAGAACACATGATTCAAATGGACACAGAATGACATTTCAAATGGATGAGTACTGTAAAAGCTCCATTATCCAGCACTTTACCATCTGGAATGCTCTGCTAATTGGCATCTTGTCCAGGTAGTATCTTTGGTAGAAGGGAGTGACATGAAGGAAATGATTAGATTGGGTGGCAAATACCCTGAAAACAATAAACAGCGTAATAACTCCGATATTTAAAACCATAATAAACCACTCGCTAGCTGAAGGATTTTTCCCTCATAAAGCCAAACAAGCAGTGATCAAACCAATCAAAAAAAAATAAAAACCATAGAATCAATGATTGGGACAATTACTGACCAATATCCAACCTACCTTTCATCACTAAAGTCCTTGAAAAAGCAGTGTCATCACAATTAGAGAACCACCTAGAAGGCAACAATATACTATTACCCAAATCAATTTGGATTCAGAAAAAAATCACTCAACAGAAACCAATCTCATCTCCCTAGCCAATCCTGTGCTACAAGGGTTTGACCACAACAAATCATATATCCTGTTACTTTCTAAAAGATCTAACTGCAGTATTTGATACAGTTGGCTATTCCCTGCTATGCCACCAGCTAAGAGAAATTGAAATAGATGGAAATGTCAACACATGCTTCTCTTCCTTCCTAAAAGACAGGACATTCAAAGTCAAACTGGGTAATCACATTTTTCACACCTTCTCAATCGATACAGGTGTCCCCCAAGGTTCAGCGCTCTCGGCCACACTATTCAACATATATTCACTGCCTGTATGAGCATTACTAGCAAACTTTGGAATCAAATTCTTCCTATATGCACTATGCAGACGACATACAAGTCTAGATCCCTTTCAACAAAACACTTGAAAAAATTGAGTTGTCTTTGACAACATACGTGAAGGACATACAACAAAAACTTTCTCAATTAAAACTAACTCTAAACCCTAAAAAAACAGATATTGTGTGGTTAAGGAGAGATAACACAATAATCAAACTGCCAACCCTAGACCTAGGAATTCAGATTGATGAGAACTTCACTATGAAAAAACATATAAACAAATTAATCAAAACCGGATATACCAAGCTGAGAATATTGTTACACGCGCCGCCCACGGCAGACCCGTGGCGCAGCCCTCTCACCTTCTTGCACAGACTCCAGCTCCTGGTTCCTCCTTGCTGGCGGCGGTGGGCCACCGGCTCCAACCTCGGGCCTCCCCCTGTGCCTCGGCTCTGCCATGATTTCCAGTATTGCCAGTCAAGATGCCATTGCTCGTCGGGCCTCTCTGCCTGGTCTGCGGAGAGATGCTGCCACCCATGCTGCGCCCCTCCCTAGGCACGCGCACATCGCTAATCCTTTTAAAGGGCCCGCGGTGGGAACCTGGCCACAGCCCCGGATGATGACGGCAGACTCTCCAGTGTATTTAAGCTCAGGCCTCGCTCCATAGCGTTGCCTTTTCAACAGGTCTCCTCGTACTCTGAGTACTCGTTGCTGATAGAGAATCCTCTCTATTCCTTGTTCCTAGCCTTCATTGTTCCTGGCCTGTCTTATTCGTTCCTCCCTTGTCTATGTTTTGGACTGACTCTACGGATATCAACTCTGCCTTGTTTGAATACGCTACAGCTTATATCCAGACCCAGACCTCCGATATGCCTGACTACTCTTCAGCTTATCTTCAGACCCAGACTTCCACTATGCCTGACCACTCTACTGCCTATCTCCAGACCCAGATCTCTGCTAAGCCTGACTATTCTACTGCCTATCTCCAGACCCAGACCTCTGCTATGCCTGACTACTCTACTGCCTATCTCCAGTCCCAGACCTAGACCTCTACTATGCCTGACTACTCTACTGCCTATTTACAGACCCAGACCTCCGCTGCGCCTGACTACTCTACTGCCTATTTACAGACCCAGACCTCCGCTATGCCTGACTACTCTACTGCCTATCTCCAGTCCCAGACCTCTGCTACGCCAGACTACACCGGACTTCTCCGTGATCAGACCATTGCCTTGATTGACTAAGCTGTAGACTTCTCTGTGTTCAGAATTCTACATTGTTTGCCATGACCTCCGCTTGCCACCAGCCTTGATCCAAGCCTGTCGTTGATGCCTCTCCTAGTCTATTCCCTGGATGTGAACTTATTAGGCTTCAGCCTGTCTTTGCTTGAGCTCCTCCAGCTACTCTACGTTCTATTGGCACCCGAGTTACAGTATCGTACCCAGTCCAGGGTAGAGTTGCGCCATCTATCGACTGCTGTCTCTGGGATAAACCAACTTCTCTCGCAAACCAACCTCGAGGCCCACCTAAGTCCTGCCGGGCACCCAAAGGCTCAACCTGGGGGGAATGAGGGCTGCTATAGGTGAAGCTCCAGTGGCCTCTATCTTCAGCACACTCCATCTGCCGACGGTGGGGACTCATAGGTCCTCACCTACGGGTCCTCATCAACCCCACCTTGGCCCAACGGTCCAACTCCAACACAACAAATATATCGGCTGAAACCACTGTTAACAATACAGGACTTCCGCACTGTCTTACAAACACTAATATTCTCGAACTTGGACTATTGCAACTCCCTATTACTAGACCTACCATCAAATATACTAAAACCACTACAGTTACTTCAAAATGCCTCCGCTAGACTCTTATTAGGGATAAGGAAATTCAAACACATCACTTCCTTGCTGATAGAACTGCTCTCGCTTCCTATACAATCTGGAGTTCATTATAAAGTGTTAACTCTAATTTTCAATATCATCAACAACATTAACCCAGGTTTATTAGGAGTCACACTTCAAACTTACACACGACAAAGAACCCTAAGATCACAAAGCAAAGGGCTCCTAATGGTTCCTTCTACTCAGAACACACACCTAACACAAATAAGGGACCGAATGTTCTCCACAGCAGGCCCCAAGTGGTGGAACTCCCTTCCAGAGTCAATACGCCAGATAACAGAAAAAAAGAAGTTCAAGCAAGAACTGACAATGTGGCTCTTTAGAAAAGCATACGATTTTTTAACGTAAAATAACAATATGCTGATAATCTCAATGTCAGTACCAGAGAGAATGTTAGAGCACTAAGTAGTTAACAATGTAAAGTGTTTTGTTAGCTGAATTAGAATCTGGTTTTTTTTTTTTACTGATGCGTCAACCTCTAAATGTACGAATATGAACTAGATTAGATCCTGACTATTGTGATGTCCTAGAATAAATATAATATGAACAAGAACATATAATTATTGTGTTGTTAACCTAGAATGTAAATGTGAACACACAGCACATGACTATTGACCAAGAATATTAATGCTGATATTGTAAACCATTGTGATCTTCATTCAGAACGAAGGTACATAAAATGCCTAAATAAACAATACATAAATAGTTTTTCTCTGACAGGCTCTGTGCTCTGTTCACTCCATCCTGACCCCTCCCTTCCTGTTCCCTTTCTGCACACCCTGGAGGAAAGGAGGGAAAGGGGCGATATGACAGAAACATTTAAATACTCCTAAGGAATCAATGCACAGGAGGTGAGCCTCTTTAAATAGAAAAGAGGTTTTGAAATGAGGTGTCATGGGATGAGAGTGAAAGGTGGTAGGGTCTGGAGTAATTTAAGGAGATATTTCTTTACAGAAAAGATAGTAGACACATGGAACAGCCTCTCTATGGAGTTAGTGAAGACAAGGCTAGTATGAGAATTTTGGGACAAGCACAGAGAATCTCTGAAGCTGAGTGAGAGATGTGGATGAGCAGACTGGATGGGTCTTTATCTGTTGTCATGTTCTCTGTTTCCACACTGCTTCTTGTTAGGACAGGGATTGTTGCAGGAAGCAAAGGGCTCTCAGATAAATGACATATTTGATTAAATGCCACCCGCTATTTCCCATGGATGCCAATAATAGAGCTTATACTCTATAATGGAAAATGCCTTGGTGTTTTTGGTACTTCATGGTAATAAAACAGAACAGCAAATTCAGAATGTAGACAAACTGGAGACAATTTCTAACTGTAAGGTTAGTTCAAGACTGGAACAAATTGCTTTCGGAGGTTCCCCCTTCAACTTACCACAGAAAAAAAGAAATTCAAATTGTGATGTCATCTCAGTAAGCGCAACACAAACTCTCTCATTACACTGACCCTCGGTGATACAGCACAAAACCTATTGAAAGTCATTCAGATTCTACATATCAAATCAGCCATATGATGATAACAGCACTATCTCTCAGCAAAACAACCCTTCCTATAAAAAACAGCACTGCAAAATTACACCAAACCAAAGAACACCAAAACATCCCCTCCTGGGAAAATAGAACAAGCAGGATTGCTACAAGGCCCTATTCAGAAGCTACACGTTAGCAGAATATCTCCCTTGTGTCAAAGCAGAGAACAGAGGCAGACCCTCAACAAATACAGACTAATCAACCACAAATTAGAATAGAAACATGCCAATACAAATGTACTGAAAACCCAGAGAAGTCAGACTCTGCATGCAGTGTAACACTGGAGAAATGGAAGCAGAAATGTATTTCCCTCTGTACTGGGAAAAATACAAAGAAATCAGAGACGTGCATTCCCAAAGCAGACATATTCCAGTCCCTAAGCTGAAAATAAAATGCTTTCTTCTACCTTTGTTGTCTGATCAGTTTGTCTAAGTTTTCTGCTTTTCACTTGTTGGTCTTCTAACTCCTTTTTCAGGGTCTCCTGTACATTTTCCATTTCTTCTCTCTTCTATCGTCTTCCTCAGTTCCTACTCTACATTTTTCTCTCTGATATTGATTTTTCTCTTTTCTTCTTATTTTCTCCATTTCTCTCTCTCCCTATCTTTCCATTCAATTTCTTCTGCCCCTTGTATTCCCTGTCCCAAATCTACACCTCCTCAACTCTCCCCTCTATTTCCTCCGTGTTTACAAATGAGGATGTTGGGGAGATACCAGTTCCGGAGATGGTTTTCATGGGTGATGAGTCAGACGAACTGAACGAAATCACTGTGAACCTGGAAGATGTAGTAGGCCAGATTGACAAACTAAAGAGTAGCAAATCACCTGGACCAGATGGTATGCATCCTAGGGTTCTGAAGGAACTAAAAAATGAAATTTCTGATCTATTAGTTAAAATTTGTAACCTATCATTAAAATCATCCATTGTACCTGAAGACTGGAGGGTGGCCAATGTAACCCCAATATTTAAAAAAGGCTCCAGGGGCGATCCAGGTAACTATAGACCAGTGAGCCTGACTTCAGTGCCGGGAAAAATAGTGGAAACTATTCTCAAGAACAAAATTGTAAAGCATATAGAAAGACATGATTTAATGGAACATAGTTAACATGGATTTACCCAAGGGAAGTCTTGCCTATCAAATCTGCTTCATTTTTTTGAAGGGGTTAATAAACATGTGGATATAGGTGAACCGGTAGATGTAGTGTATTTGGATTTTCAGAAGGCGTTTGACAAAGTCCCTCATGAGAGGCTTCTACGTAAACTAAAAAGTCATGGGATAGGAGGCGATGTCCTTTCATGGATTACAAGCTGGTTAAAAGACAGGAAACAGAGGGTAGGATTAAATGGTCAATTTTCTCAGTGGAAAGGGTAAACAGTGGAGTGCCTCAGGGATCTGTACTTGGACCGGTGCTTTTCAATATATATATAAATGATCTGGAAAGGAATACGACGAGTGAGCTTATCAAATTTGCAGATGATACAAAATTATTTAGAGTAGTTAAATCACAAGCAGACTGTGATACATTGCAGGAGGACCTTGCAAGACTTGAAGATTGGGCATCCAAATGGCAGATGAAATTTAATGTGGATAAGTGCAAGGTGTTGCATATAGGGAAAAATAACCGTTGCTGTAGTTACACGATGTTAGGTTCCATATTAGGAGCTACCACCCAGGAAAATGATCTAGGCATCATAGTGGATAATACTTTAAAATCGTCAGCTCAGTGTGCTGCAGCAGTCAAAAAAGCAAATAGAATGTTAGGAATTATTAGGAAGGGAATGGTTAATAGAACGGAAAATGTCATAATGCCTCTATATCGCTCCATGGTGAGACCACACCTTGAATACTGTGTACAATTCTGGTCGCCACATCTCAAAAAAGATATAGTTGCAATGGAGAAGGTACAGAGAAGGGCAACCAAAATGATAAAGGGGATGGAACAGCTTCCCTATGAGGATAGGCTGAAGAGATTAGGGCTGTTCAGCTTGGAGAAGAGACGGCTGAGGGGGGATATGATAGAGGTCTTTAAAATCATGAGAGGTCTTGAACGAGTAGATGTGACTATCGAATAATATAAGGACTAGAGGGCATTCCATGAAGTTAGCAAGTAGCACATTTAAGACTAATCGGAGAAAATACTTTTTCACTCAACGCACAATAAAGCTCTGGAATTTGTTGCCAGAGAAGGTAGTTAGTGCAGTTAGTGTAGCTGGGTTCAAAAAAGGTTTGGATAAGTTCTTGGAGGAGAAGTCCATTAATGGCTATTAATCAATTTTACTTAGGGAATAGCCACTGCTATTAATTGCATCAGTAGCATGGGATCTTCTTAGTGTTTGGGTAATTGCCAGGTTCTTGTGGCCTGGTTTTGGCCTCTGTTGGAAACAGGATGCTGGGCTTGATGGACCCTTGGTCTGACCCAGCATGGCAATTTCTTATGTTCTTATGTTCCCTTCTCAGTGCCGCCTCTCCCCCTCATTAGGTTTCTCACTTTACCACTTTATTTGGCTCCTTTGTTTACTTCGTCAGCTGCCTTGTTTCTTGTTCTTTCAAACATCCCCTCCATCTCTCCTCCCCCCCCCCCCACACCTTCTATCATCACCTTCTAAAACTTCCATCATCTTCCACCCTCCCCTCTGCCCTCCCATCCACCTCTTCCTCACCTTACTAACCTTTTCACTTTCCAGCTCAGGCTTCTCATCTTCCCCCTCTTCTCCTTCCTCCCCAGCTTCCTCCAACTGCAACCCTTCCCCATGACCTAACTGGCATGCAACAGCAGCAGTAGGAGAGCAGTGGCTGGGACCCTCCTCCTGCCTGTCATTTCCTCTCGACCTGAATGATTCAAACAATGAATTTATAAACTAAACAGCAAAGGAGCTGGCAGGCAGGAGGAGGTTAGAAGCACTGGGCTGCCAGCTCCATTCTGGATGGGGAGGGGCTCACTCAATAGATTTTCTTCAGTTCCATGGGCCACCTTGACGCAGGACTACAGCAACTCTACAGGCCATCTCTTAAAGCTATTGTGATAGGAGGAGGGGGGGGGGTCCCCCCCCTCTAAAATTTTATGATCCCAGGGAATTCCCCTGAAGATGTCATAATCACAAGAGCCTGGCCACCCTCCCCTGAAGATTTTATTGGGGGGGTTAATGCAAGCAAAGCTATGGCTTTCCTCCATGATTCAGACAGGAGCAGCTTCAGTCTTATACAGGCAACATCAGAATGGGGTGGCAAAGGGGTCTCCATGGCACTTTAGAAAGGAGCAGAAGACTGAAGATGTTGCGTCCTTCTCCTCTCAGCACTGCACTCAGACTGAGGGGCGGAAAAACAGAACCTGAAGGATGGGGCTACCATAATAGAGTAGCAAAATCTCCCCCGTCCCCACTGACCCTGGTAAGGACAGCCCTGACTCAGACCTTTTCAGCCCTGAGAGTTATATCAGGAGGAGGGGAGATGGCTTTTCTGCTGCATTGTGAGGGTGTAGTGGTGTCCCCTGGTGGATGGCACCTTGCGCAAGTGCACAGCTAGCACACCCCAAAAAAGTCAACCCTGCACAATGACATCTTTTAACATTCAAGTTTACATTCCAGTTGCTAGCAGGGAACTGGATGGTACATTACCTCTCCCCACATGTAGGATCACAGAGGTGGCTTTTATACTCATAAAGAAACATCTTTCATATTCTTAGAATGTCAGAATTAGTAATTTTGCATAAGGTAATATTTCTTACCAGAATAAGCGGTGACTTCCATACAACAAGCCTGACTATGATGCTAGGCAAGAATTATGTAGATTAGATGCCATTTCAAAACATTATATTGCACATTAATCTAACATGATATTGAATTTAGTAAGAAGGTATTCTTTGATTATGTCTAAAAGCGTTAAATCACATTGTATTATTATTTTATTATTATTTATTAGATTTATGGATTGGATATAGAAAGAAAACTAAATATGATATACAGCAAACTTAATTATAATAGAAACATCAAATAAAAGGAACAAGCACCACAAAATACAAACATAGTAAAACAAAAGTAAAAAGGACTAAAAAATATAATCAACATGTCAGGAAAAATATCACATAGCAAACAGTCAATAATGAATAAAACACTAAAAAAGTTCAACAAAAGAAGTTTCAAAAAAGTCATACTTTGAGATGTTTGTGAAAAGTACAGAGGTCAGTAATCGCCCTAAGCTGAGTAGGGAGGGAATTTCATAGGAAAGTGCAGCAAAAGAAAACATTTTAACATGATTTCTCTCTAGTCTAACATCCCGACAACCTGGAACACAAAATAAATCCAACTGGGATGATCGTAAGACCCTATCTGGAACATATGGGCAATTTTACAGATCAGATAATGAGGAGCTATACCATAACATCTCTTAAATGAGCACTGCCTTTTTAAACTGGACATGGCAGTAGACAGGTAGGTGAAGCTTTTGTAATAGTCGAATAAAAGGATCAGGCATTGTAAGATCTTCTGTGAGTCTAGCCACAGTATTCTGGATTGACGATAAATGATGCCAGAACTATTTTGGTGACCCTGACTGGGTCATATTGCAAGAATCAAGCCTAGATAGTACCAGTGGTTGCAATACTTTTCTCAGATTTTCTGTTAGTGATATGCAAGAGGAAAAAATGAAACAGAAACTAAGCATTATTTTGCATCTATGCAGAAGATATTATGCAGAAGATATTATGATATTTAAATTCCATAAACTCTTTTCAGGGTTTAATCCAAATTCTAACACAAATTACATTAGTCCCTCAGGCCATGATACTCTACTGAATGCCAGAAAGTTTCAAAGCAACATCAGAAGAGTCATGCAATCATAGTTCGGTGGAATCTAGCAGCCTGCTGGGTATTTTTGACCTTTATATAGTTTGCCTGCAAGCAAAAATAAACGATTCAAACCTTTCACTGCCAAGGTGTTTGCAATCTCCATAGCTATGAGAAGACTGTGAGGGTTTTGTGCAACAAAATGGTTAAAACAATGGGTGGATACTCTGCTTCTTGTGGACCCCCTAAATGGTCAGGTATTTGGGATAGCACTAATGAGTATGCAATTGTATTTGCATACACTTGAGGGCAAATCTATCTCATGCATATTCATTAGGGATATTCTTATAACCCGACCATTTAGAGGGCCTCAAGGACCTGAGTGCCCACCCCTAGTTTAAACCCAAATAACTTATTCTTTCTTCATATATATCTTGGCAAGTAATATTTTTTTTGCTTTTAAAGACAATGAGCTATGGAGTCAATTTGAAAGGGTTTAGGAACCTAACATAAGGAGCAATTTACTAAATTGCAATAATGCATTTGTACCGAAAGGGAGCCCCAGGTCAACTGATGCCATTTTGCATTACAGCAACATTAGGGCAGAAGCAAGAAAGGATCGTTCCTGCCCTCTTTCATTACTGCTGTTTCAAGGGAAAGCTTGGGGGGCTTTTCAGGGGGCAGTGCCTGTGGGGGGAGGATTTCTACAATAGGGTGTTATTTGGAGGCCAGAGGTGGAGTTTAACCGAGGTCACTTAAAAATAAAAAAAGCAGATATCCCTTCAAACCAAATATACAAACACAAAATAAGGGACACGAAGGTTAGTAAACGTATATCAAGTACCTTTAAAAAATGTATCTGGTTGTTAAGAACACAGCATCGGAAGTAATGGTGTAACCTAATTTACATCCACCGTCTCTCGCCACGCAATGGACCACAAGTGGTATCAGATCTCATTCATTGTTATTTTCATTGGCTTGCTTCTTTGCTTGTACTCTTTTAGTGTTCACAGTGATCAGACACTCTGTGTGATTTGGGGGTCTGGTAGCATAATCTTTGTGTGCCACACTGACAACATCATTGGCACCAGAGGGAAGATTGGATGGCACATGAGACTGTCTTGAGCATGCAGACCTCGACATGGAGCATCCCAAGCAGCTATCACAGAGCGAGTGTACTTTGTATTTCTGCTGTCTTCCCATGGGACTCTTCTGAGTAGGCCGGAATTTTAGTACATTGGTGACGGTTTGATTTATAATGTTTATTCTTTGTTTCAGTTGGCTATATCTGGGGAGATAGAGGAGTTGGGAGCTCTCTTTGGGGAGAGACTGGGAAGGGTAGGGATGTCTGAAGGGCTGGGATATTTGTATTTGCATTGTTGCTGTGACAGAACTTTGGAGTTATTTGTTGTTCCTCATTCTGCTCTGTAGTTCTTGCTGCTTTGGTAATGAGGGGATGATTCAGGAAAAGCTGCTGCCCCTTACTGTCCTGCAGCAGCAGATATTGAACTGTTGTTTGGGTTTAGTTATAGTGAATTTTGTTTTGAGAAGGGTTGAGCAGGGATTATTTTTTCCATAAAATGTTGGGAAATGTGACACTTCACATTTAGAGTTCTTTTAATACACCTATGTGAGAATGGCTAACTCGATAGTAAATATTATCTCTCTTAATAAAAACATAACAACAAAAGATGTGCCATACTGGATCAGACCAAGGATCCATCAAGCCCAGTATCTTGTTTCCAAGTAACAAGTAGTACCCCAAAATTAAACAGATCCCATGCTACTAATGCTGGCAACAAGCAGTGGCTATTCTCTATTGATTAATAGCAGTTTATGGACTGCTATTAATGTCAAGGGTGTTCGCACTCCTATTAACAGGATAAGAAATCCTTAATTTAATGAAATCTAGGGGACTGTAATGGTTCTGTTATAGAAAAGACAGTGAGAGAAGCGGAGCATGCCAAGTTCAAACACAGTTGGGTGGAGAAGGTGTTCTCCTCTTCCTAGAATACTAAAAGCAGAGGGATCTACAATATTAATTCACAAGGCCTGTCCTCTAAAGGTAACCAGATTCTTTATAGACCTGTTCCATTTCTGGGAGACATTTTGCCCTCACCAATATCTATGGTCCTCATGAAAGACAATAGACCTACAATAAAACAACTAACAAGCATTTTGAAGAGTTTTCCCGCCTTACCTGTCTGGTCCCTACTTTGAACAGGTCCTCTTTTTCAGACTGGGCAAGGTTTAAAGTTATTGATGCAAAGAATGGAAATGGTGGATATATGGAATTTGTAGTACCCATCAGGTAGATACTTTACATTCTTTTTGCAGAGACACAATGGGATAGATTTTACAAAATTATGCACACGCGTACTTTTGTTCACGCACCAGGCTCAAACAAGAGTATGCGTGATTGTAATAGATACGCGCGTAGCCATGCGTAACTGTTAAAATCCAGGATCGGCGCGCGCAAGGCTGAGCAAAATCGGCAGCCTGCACGCGCCGAATCATGCAGCCGGCCTCTGTTCCCTCCCGAGGCTGCTCCGAAATCGGCCTCGGACACACGCCCGGGGCTTGCGCTCGGCGCGCGCAGGGGAGGTTTGGGGTAGGTTTTCGGGGGTTACGCGCGTAACCCTTTGAAAATCTACCCCACTGTGTATAGCCATATAGATTTTTTTAATATGCTGCCGAGGTTGTTGACTGAGCCGGGTAGTAGCTTGATATTTTGATTTGTCACATTTTGGATCATCACCCAATCTGCTGTGATGGGAGAATGCAACAAAATTCAATTAAAGAGAAAGAGTTTGCATTTCGATATTCCTTCTTGAGTAATGACCATTTCTGCACCATGATTGATAACCAACTCTATTAAAGAATTTCAGGAGATACACAAAAGTGCAGAGCGAAATGCTGTTGTACTGTGAGAAACTCTTAAGGCTGTCCTGAGAGGTAGAATCATTCATTTTGCCAGTCATGATAGACTTCATAAAGAAAAATCCCTGGAAAGACAAATTTGTCAGTTTAAGATTAGGCATAAAACCAGCTGCTCTCCTAGGGTATATAAAAGGTTACATTATTCCTCTTGGGGGGGTTGCACACAGGTATTGTTGGGATTATGGGGGGAAGGTTAGGGACGGATGGGGGTGGAGTTCGTGGGAGGGAATGGGAAGAACGGATGGTGGTAGAAATTGGGAAAGGAGTTATGGGTTATGGAGGAGAGTTGACTGGGCTTTACGGTTGAAGGTGCTGCCGTTTAATATGCTTAATGGTTGATGTTAAAAATCTGACTATGAATGAGAAAGGCAGTTACTATTGCAAGAGGTGCGATCAAGCCATGCTACTTTTTTCATTCAGGAGACCCGTTTTAAGAGAACAGGTGAATATTTATTAAAGAGTAAACTATTTTTTTAATATTCTTTTTGCATCTAATGTTATACAACAGAAATATGGTGGGCTGAGTATCATGTTTTCAAATAATTTAGCTTATATGATTTGGGATTGTAGATGGGATAAAGAAGGTAGATACTTAGCAAGAAAACTAATGTTGGGGAGTGCAAAAGTTACTCTTATGAATATATATGCTCTAATACAGGACAGGGAAATTTTTTTCACCAGTCTAGATGAACAATTGAAAGATATGGTGGAGGTCTATGTTGTCCTGGGGGGTGACTTTAATCTTCCTATCAATCCAGTTTGGATAACTCTGTGGGGTGTAATGATCAATTACATTGCTATAGAACTAAATTGACATTTCTTTTGTCATCCTGGGGGCTCTTAGTTACATGGAGGATGTCGAAGTCATCCTCACGGGACTTTACATTTTACTCTAGGGTTCATAAGTCGTACTCTGGAATTGATTTGTTATTAATGAATAAACTAAGTATGACAACTTGCAAGACAACTAATATTTGCTCAATTACATGGTCTGACCATGACTTTGTGTTCTTGCATTCAGAGCCAGGTCAGCATCTAACAATACTACCTAAATTTATGAGCATAGCAGCTATCATGGTCCTGCCAAAACTAGGAAAGGACTCTACCTTATGTAGCTCCTTTAGGCCAATACCCCATCTAAATTTGGATCTGACTAGTCTGGCCAAAATCTTAGCTACACGATTAAATTGGCTAATGCCAAATTTGGTGCATGTTGATCAGGCTGCTTTTATTCCTGGAAGATAGGCAGCAGATAACATCAGGAAGATTATAAACCTGATTTGGTTGGCAAAAGGGAAAAACATACCTACTGTGAGGTTAGTGATTGAAGAAACTGGGTTTAGGAGCAAATATTTTGACTTGGCTCCAGGCCCTATATTCTTCCCCTAAGGCATAAATTAAGTGACATGGGAGGTATTCTACATACTTTGATTTGGGTAGAGGCATTCAGGAGGGTGTTCAATTTCTCCTCTTTTATTGGTGTTAATTTTGGAACTTTTTGCTGAAATAGTGTGCTGCGATGGGGACATTCTTGGAATTCCAATAGCACAGTCAATGTTCACGATCTCCTTATTTGTGGATGACATTCTTTTTACAATAAAAAAGCCCTTCTTTTCCTTACCCTTATTTGCGAGGGTATCTGGAATCAAAGTAAATATGGGGAAATCAGAACTTTTAAATCTTAATTTGGAGGAGGTACAAATGCAACAAAAAGCAGTAGAGGAGGACCGGAAGGCTCATCTGCATACTGCTCCCAGCATCCCCTGGGAGAGGAGTCCAGAGGTCACCGCAAGCGATCCAGAGATTGACTTCCATGCTCCAGCTTCCAGAGGCCCCGCAAGGTTTGCAGTAGAGAAGGACCGGAAGGCTCATCTGCATACTGCTCCCAGCATCCCCCGGGAGAGGAGTCCAGAGGTCACCGCAAGCGATCCAGGGATTGACTTCCACGCCCCAGCTTCCAGTGGCTCCGCAAGGTTTGCAGTAGAGGAGAACCGGAAGGCTCATCTGCATACTGCTCCCAGCATCCCCCGGGAGAAGAGTCCAGAGGTCACCGCAAGCGATCCAGGGATTGACTTCCATGCCCCGGCTTCCAGAGGCCCCGCAAGGTTTGCAATAGAGGAGGACCGGAAGGCTCATCTGCATACTGCTCCCAGCATCTCCCGGGAGAGGAGTCCAGAGGTCACCGCAAGCGATCCAGGGATTGACTTCCACGCCCCAGCTTCCAGAGGCCCCGCAAGGTTTGCAGTAGAGGAGGACAGGAAGGCTCATCTGCACACTGCTCCCAGCATCCCCCGGGAGAGGAGTCCAGAGGTCACCGCAAGCGATCCAGAGATTGACTTCCATGCTCCAGCTTCCAGAGGCCCCGGAAGGTTTGCAGTAGAAGAGGACCGGAAGGATCATTTGCACACTGCTCCCAGCATCCCCCGGGAGAGGAGTCCAGAGGTCACCGCAAGCGTTCCAGGGATTGACTTCCACACCCCAGCTTCCAGAGGGCCCCGCAAGGTTTGCAGTAGAGGAGGACCGGAAGGCTCATCTGCATACTGCTCCCAGCATCCCCCGGAAGAGGAGTCCAGAGGTCACCGCAAGCGATCCAGGTATTGACTTCCATGCTCCAGCTTCCAGAGGCCCCGCAAGGTTTGCAGTAGAGGAGGACCGGAAGCGCGAGCCTAACGGCACGCGAATGTCAAATCCCTCCTTTGACTGAGTGAAGATTAATTTAACCGTGGTTTAAGAGGATTGGTAAGTACAGTTTTCAGAAATCTTTGGGTGAAATTTAGGGATATATTCTTTAGAGTTTGTGTGTGTCTGAAGTAATAAGCAAGCCAGAGATAGTTAATACTAGTGTCTGTCTTTCCCACCCACTCAACCCCTGATTTTTAGGCACATGACACTTTCTCATTAAAAATCAATCAGGGTCTTATCTAAAACATAATATTGTACCAGCCCTTATTGAAATTTTAATTATCCCCTTGTAGGACACTAGCTGATTAATTACTAAATTCACCTGTAAATTTAAAGTACTCTCATTCCAACTCCCTTAATATCCTATTTAAATTTATTTAAAAACTTTCTATACCGTCATTAAGTTAGGTACCATCATAATGGTTTACAATAAGGCACAAATATTAAAATTAGAACAGATTGGGGCGGATTTTAAAAGGAGCGCGAATAGCCTACTTTTGTTTGCGCTCCAGGCGCAAACAAAAGTACGCTGGATTTTAGTAGATACGCGCGGAGCCGCGCATATCTGCTAAAAACCTGGATCGGCGCGCGCAAGGCTATGGATTTTGTATAGCCGGCGCGCGCCGAGCTGCGCAGCCTACCCCCGTTCCCTCCAAGGCCGCTCCGAAATCGGAGCGGCCTCGGAGGGAACTTTCCTTTGCCCTCCCCTCACCTTCCCCTCCCTTCCCCTACCTAACCCACCCGCCCGGCCCTGTCTAAACCCCCCCCTTACCTTTGTCGGGGGATTTACGCCTCCCGGAGGGAGGCGTAAATCCCCGCACGTCAGCGGGCCTCCTGCGCGCCGGGACGCGACCTGGGGGCGGGTCCGGAGGGCGCGGCCACGCCCCCGGGCCGCCCCGGGCCATAGCCACGCCCCCAGGCCCGCCCCCGGAACGCTCCCGACATGCCCCGAAAACGCTGCGCGGTTCGGGCCCGCCCCCGACATGCCCCCCGACACGCCCCCCGACACGCCCCCGACACGCCCCCTCCGAAAACCCCGGGACTTACGCGAGTCCCGGGGCTCTGCGCGCGCCGGTAGGCCTATGTAAAATAGGCTTACCGGCGCACAGGGCCCTGCTCGCGTAAATCCGCCCGGTTTTGGGCGGATTTACGCGAGCAGGGCTCTGAAAATCCGCCCCATTATGAATTCTATCACTATACATGTGCCAAGATTTTACAGTAACAAAAGTAGTTATAAAAACTCATAATAGGATGTGTTATGTTATGTCCGTTTATTTTGAGCGGGAACAAAAGAGAATCTATGTCATCTTAATCTAGAAATTTAAGATTAAAATAGAATATGTACCCGTGTTGATTTGGGTTGTGTGTTTAGGGTATGCTGCCAATCGCTTTTCTTTTTCCCAGTGTTCTACTCTCCTTTCTCTTTGTTGTATGCCTGTTTAAATAACCATGTTTTTAAATGTTTTCTGAAGGTTTTGATGTCTCTTTGTAAGCGGATCTCGACGGGCATGGAGTTCCATAGCATAGGACCTGCTAAGGATAATACTCTTTCCCTTACTTGGGTTAGTTTGGCTGTTTTGATTGAGGGGATGGACAGTAAAGCTTTATTAGCTGATCTCAGGTTTCTAAACTTAACTAGGAACTCAATAATACTAAGATGAAGACAGCAGTCCAGCAGCAAGAAGGGGGCTTTCTAGTCTTTTGCATTGAGTGTCACATGTATGATTTTTTACCCGCCGGTGAAAAATTGTATGTGTTCACTCGGTGCAAAGAGCTCCTGGCTCTCAGGGAACAAGTCCAATCTCTGGAGACCAGAGTGGCAAACTTGGAGGAGCTGAGGCAGACAGAGAGGTTCATTTATGAGACCTTCAGGGACATAGTAGCCAAGTCCCAAATCCATTCTAGTAGCCCCAGTGCTGCCTTGGATCAGAAAGGTCTCCCAGTAGGAGAACATTACTCTGGTGTAGCAGGAAGTGATCCTGTAGCAAGGACCTGCTCTCCAGGTGATGTATTGTCCTCTCGCACTGAGGACAAATCTCCCAGGGCTACTGCCCAGGAGGGAAGGGTTAGGCCGGCCATCATAGTTAGTGATTCAATTATTAGAAATGTAGATAGCAGGGTGGCTGGTGGACGTGAGGACCGTCTGGTAATTTGCCTGCCTGGTGCGAAGGTGGCAGACCTCACGCGTCACCTAGATAGGATTATAGACAGTGCTGGGGAGGAGCTGGCTGTCGTGGTACATGTGGGCACCAATGACATAGCTAAATGTGGGAGAGAGGTTCTGGAAGCCAAATTTAGGATTTTAGGTAGGAAGCTGAAATCCAGAACCTCCAGGGTGGCATTCTCTGAAATGCTTCCTGTTCCACGTGCAGGTCCCCAGAGGCAGGCAGAGCTCCAGAGTCTCAATGCGTGGATGAGATGATGGTGCAGGGAAGAGGGATTAAAATTTGTAACCTATCATTAAAATCATCCATTGTACCTGAAGGCTGGAGGGTGGCCAATGTAACCCCAATATTTAAAAAAGGCTCCAGGGGCGATCCGGGTAACTATAGACCAGTGAACCTGACTTCAGTGCCGGGAAAAATAGTGGAAACTATTCTCAAGATCAAAATCGTAGAGCATATAGAAAGACATGATTTAATGGGGCACAGTCAACATGGATTTACCCAAGGGAAGTCTTGCCTAACAAATCTGCTTCATTTTTTTTGAAGGGGTTGTTAAACATGTGGATAAAGGTGAACCGGTAGATGTAGTGTATTTGGATTTTTAGAAGGCGTTTGACAAAGTCCCACATGAGAGGCTTCTGCGAAAACTAAAAAGTCATGGGTTAGGAGGCGATGTCCTTTCGTGGATTACAAACTGGTTAAAAGACAGGAAACAGAGAGTAGGATTAAATGGTCAATTTTCTCAGTGGAAAAGGGTAAACAGTGGAGTGCCTCAGGGATCTGTACTTGGACCGGTGCTTTTCAATATATATATAAATGATCTGGAAAGGAATACGACGAGTGAGGTTATCAAATTTGCGGATGATACAAAATTATTCAGAGTAGTTAAATCACAAGCAGACTGTGATACATTACAGGAGGACCTTGCAAGACTGGAAGATTGGGCATCCAAATGGCAGATGAAATTTAATGTGGACAAGTGCAAGGTGTTGCATATAGGGAAAAATAACCCTTGCTGTAGTTACACGATGTTAGGTTCCATATTAGGAGTTACCACCCAGGAAAAAGATCTGGGCATCATAGTGGATAATACTTTAAAATCGTCGGCTCAGTGTGCTGCAGCAGTCAAAAAAGCAAATAGAATGTTAGGAGTTATTAGGAAGGGAATGGTTAATAGAACGGAAAATGTCATAATGCCTCTGTATCACTCCATGGTGAGACCGCACCTTGAATACTGTGTACAATTCTGGTCGCCGCATCTCAAAAAAGATATAGTTGCGATGGAGAAGGTACAGAGAAGGGCAACCAAAATGATAAAGGGGATGGAACAGCTCCCCTATGAGGAAAGGCTGAAGAGGTTAGGGCTGTTCAGCTTGGAGAAGAGACGGCTGAGGGGGGATATGAGAGAGGTCTTTAAGATCATGAGAGGTCTTGAACGAGTAGATGTTACTCTGTTATTTACACTTTCGAATAATAGAAGGACTAGGGGGCATTCCATGAAGTTAACAAGTAACACATTTAAGACTAATTGGAGAAAATTCTTTTTCACTCAACGCACAATAAAGCTTTTTTGACTGCTGCAGCATACTGAGCCGACGATTTTATAGTATTATCCATTAAATTTCATCTGCCATTTGGATGCTCAATCTTCCAGTCTTGCAAGGTCTTCCTGTAATGTATCACAGTCTGCTTGTGATTTAACTACTGCCTTGTTCCTTGTCCTTCTCTTTCTCCTTTTGCTTCGCCTTGTCTTGATTTCCTGGATTGACCTCAGCTTGTTCCTGATTCTTCTGATCGCCTCCTGGACTTGGTCTTTGCTGTCTGTTGCCTGACCTCTGGCCTGCCTACAAATTCTCACCGTCTGCTGCTTGCCCTGACCTCAGGCCTGCTTACTGGTTCTCGCTGTCTGCTGCCTGCCCTGACCTCTGGCCTGGACTTGGACTCTTGCTATAGCCCCAGGGACCCTCTTTAGGCCTGACGGTCATCAGAATCGTCATTGCTCAAACTGTGGGGGAGATGGCTGTTATAGTCAAAGCTCCTATCAGTCCCATTTGGGGTATGTTCACCTGTTATCGGTGTGAACCGTATGGGCTTGCTCGTCTGGTCATGCCAACCACATCATAGCACAGAGTTCCACTTCCCTAACACTCTAAGTCCACTGTGCTTTCCCTACCCAATTACATTTCTGTTGTTCAGATATTGTTTTTGACATAAAGGGAAACTCTTCCCCTTTTCTGTCATCTCTGTCCTTTCTTAACTGGTTATAACTTGGTATGGCTGAATCCCATGCATGAGACTCATCAAACTACATCTCTGTAATAGCAACAATATCCAAGTCTGCCTCCACCATTGGAGTAATCAGATCTGGAACTTTATTGCCCAGATTACAAGTATTTGTGCTCACAGCTTTCTAGAAGTTCCTTATTGCTGAAAAATAGGCTATTGAGCTGATTTCTTGTGTTACTTTCTCCACCTACTTCCTGTGTTTGTTGGGGGCAACATTCCAAATCCATTGGCTTCCATTTGCCATTGCTATACTAGTTTCAATGTCTGTCAACACATGATCTGAATTTCTAGTATCCTTTTTCCTGCCACCAAAAGATACAGACCATCTTTACTGTATAGCCTTTTACTGTTCCATACAGGGCCCCAACTCTGATATATCTAAAACCTTTTTCTTTACACCAGTTTTTGAGTTATGTATTGAAAATGTCTATATAGCTTAGCCTCTCCTCTCCCTTTCCATGAACAGGTAATACTTCTGAAAATGCAATGGTCTTCAGTCTAAACATTGTGTGCTTAAGTTGTCATAAACTACCCATTCATCATAATTATAATTCTAATTCCTTAAAATGGCAATCATTTAAATAGTCATGACAAGAAAACCAAAACCAGAAGAGGAGGTATTATTTGAACATGCTACACCCTTAGCTTGGAATGTTTTGAATGAGGATATTAGATTGTTTATTACCTGATCAGAGTTTAAAGATGCATTGTTACGGCAATAAAAGTTAACAAACAATAATAAAAATATATATGGTGACACCTTTACATTCAACTAACTTAATACATTTCTTAACTAGCTTACAGGAGCAGACACTCCTTCCTCTGGTGGAAACAGAATGGAAGTGTCTCTAATTGTGTCCACTGCTTTTCATATGCACCCATGGGCAAGTACTCTCAGTGAGAGAATTCTGAACATTTTAATTTCATATCTCCACAATATGGGGCCTATATGATAAACTTTATTGTGTACAATAAGGACCTCTTGTACATGTTAAAAATAGTATGATATGCAGGAATACCTTAACATGTATGTGTGATGGAATATACAAAAGACTCCCTCAAGCCACCTTAAAACCCAGGCTAGAGCCATCTGCCCTGGTCCGCCTTAAGGTGCAGGGTTACAAATGATTCTGGGTCCCGGAAAGATCCCTCCCTAGCAATATAAAGGTTCAGGGCCCATTAGAGTAAGGGAGGCTCTGGGGAGCTGCTTTGTCTCCATGCTATGCACATACAGAGGACATATAACTGATTTTGGATGTTTAAAGCGGGGTTAGCCACTATTTTGTTTTGTTGTTCTTTGAAGCCTGTAAATAAACCTTTGTTTCTGACTAGAACAGTCAAATCTGATGTCTTCCTTGGCTGTTCTAGACACCATGGCTGACCCAAAACGCTACACGTGGTGGCAGTGGTGGGATGCAAGCCTAACGAGGGAACCACAGACCCTGACCTATAGCTATAGTAAAGGGAAAAAAACCCACAGACCTTTTTTTCTCCTGTTTCCTAGGGCCACCCTAGTTTCTCGCCTAATGGCACAACACCTAGGCTAACGGGTAGACCGCCTGGAATATATAGGGTTCAAGAAGTGAGAGTTGCTTGCCTAGCACTCCCCCCTCCCCCAGAATGCAGGCAAATATGGAGCAAGTAATATAGCTCCTGACTATTAGGCAACAACAGTTGCAAAAGGCTTTGCAGGTCCAGATCGACCAGCAGTATGTGTTGCAGGAGCAAGTGGCTCAGCAGATTACCCTCAATAAGCATTGAGCAGTGATACTTTAAATAAATAAATAAGTAAATAAATAAATAATACATACATACATACTGACTCAAGTGGCATACGCGGTGTAAAGGTTGGTGATTAAACCACCTTCTTTGGCCATGGCCTTACTGAAGATGACTCCTGGAGAGGACCATAACAGTTTCTTAAAGAATTTTGAGCGGACTGCTAAATTGACCACCTGGCCAGAGGATCGATGGGCTACCTATATAGGTAACTTACTAATAGGAAACTGTCAACTTGCTTTCCAGACCGCAAACTTGGATGGCACAGCCATGTACCTAGATGTAAAAACTGCCATTCTTCAGAGACTGGACTCACCCTAGAGACCTATCCACAATGCTTCCATCCAGCTCTCTGCAGCCTGGGGAGAATCCAAGAAACCTTTTCCATTGACTTTGTGATGTTGCCTGGAAGCAGCTCCACCAAGAGGGGAAAAACTGACAAGGAGGTCACCAAGACAATTCTCTTGGAGCAATTCCTGGATGGCCAAAGATGGCCTATGTGGCAGTGGGTCTATGAACAACTGAATCTGACCCTGGGGAAGGTCTTAGAAGTGACAGAACCTACTACCAGGCTCACTCTATGCTATGGACACCACGAACCCATTAGAAGGTAAAGAAAGGGCCTAGAATCTGATGAGATCCTAACATTAAGAGGCTCTGGCTGCCAGAAGAGCCAGCCTGAACACGAGTCAGAATGCCAGTGCCTAACTTGCATTCACATGTTTCACTTGCGGCAGTCAAAAAAACAAACAGAATGTTAGAAATTATTAGGAAGGGAATGGTGAATAAAACAGAAAATGTCATAATGCCTCCGTATCATTCCATGGTGAGACCATACCTTGAGTACTGTGTACAATTCTGATCGCCGCATCTCCAAAAAGAAATAGCTGCACTAGAGAAGGTACAAAGAAAATGATAAAGGGATGGAACAGCTCCTCTATGAGGAAAGGCTAGAGGTTAGAGTTGTTCATCTTGGAGAAGAGATGGCTGAGGGGGGATAAGATAGAGGTCTTTAAAATCATGAGAGGTCTAGAATGGGTAGATATCAATCGGTTATTTACTCGTTCAGATAATAGAAGGACTAGGGGGCACTCCATGAAGTTAACATGTAGCACATTTAAAACGAATCACTCAACGCACAATTAAGCTCTGGAATTTGTTGCCAGAGGATGTGGCTAGTGCAGTTAGTGTAGCTAGGTTTAAAAAAGGAGGTCCATTGACTGCTATTGATCGGGTTGACTTGAGGAATAGCACAGCTATTGCTGGCAGCAGTAGCATGGGATCTACTTAGTGTTTGGGTACTTGCCAGGTACTTGTAGCCTAGATTGGCCACTGTTGGAAACAGGATGCTGGGCTTGATGGACCCTTGGTCTGACCCAGTATGGCAATTTCCTATGTTTATTTAAAAATTTTGTATGCCGGCTTTCATGTAACACATATCACGTCGGTTTACAGCCGTGGGCATACATCAGTTAAAATATTTGCAATTCAAAAATAACAGTCTAAAATATACATACATGCTCTTATGTTCTTGTGCAGAACATGGCAATTTTGCCCAGGACTGTCCACACCATGAAGAAGAAGCTGTGATATTAATGCTGGACCTATATACTATTGTCATTTTGCGGACATTCCCCGGCAAAAGACCTATACTTTTGTAATTTCCGTAGAAATAGATAGCAGTTCAACACAGGCCCTGGTAGATTTGGGAAGCATGAAGATCCTCATCAATGTGAGTTAGTAAAAGGGGTCCAAATTAATTATGAGAATGTGGTACTATTAACCTGCATACTTGGCAACCACAGACAATATTCAACTTGCTAACTGGAGTTAAAGGCACCCATCAGTCAAGATAAAATAGAAGTGAGGGTTCTCTGTGGCTCCCCTACCCTGTCCTAATTGGACAAGACTGTTAAACTTAACAATCTCTGTACCCTGCTCACGATGGAAACACCCAACACCAACATTGAGGAGTTACCGTTCTCTGAACTCTTCCCCATAGAGGATATAGACTTGTTTCTAAAGTCTCAAAAACGCCAAAACCCAAAGACAATGTTGACAGGACAAATATAGTTTTGCAGCTGACCAAGAGACTCAGAAGGTAGCTACCTCAGAGTCAGAGAAAGACTTGCCAGTAAATTTGAATCTCATGCCTGACCCATTAACTGGAAAAAGGAGGTTAAACCAGGCAGCTTTAAATGGGCCCAGAGGGAAGACAAATCTTTTAAATGGGTTAGGGAGCACCTACAAAGGGTAGACAGCAAGGTGTTTCTGGGAACTCTGGCAAATGTGCCAGATTCTCCATATTTCATAATGAAAAGAAACTTGATATACTGATTCATAAAAAGGAGTGGAGGGAGAACTGATGGAGCAACTCCTAGTCCCCAAATCCTATTGCCAGAAAGTCATGCAGCCAGTGCATAATCACCTGTTAGGAGTCACCTGGGTGAGGAAAAAGCCCGAGAGAAAATTTTGGCCCAATTCTATTGGCTGGAGTTATATAAAAAGGTCCAGTGGTATTGCCAGTCCTGCCCTACCTGCTGATTCACTAAACCTACAAACGTACACACTGAGAGAATTTAATGTATAATCTAATACACTCTATAATATCATATCACACAAAAACCATTGTTTATTGATATACAAATAAAAACATCAGTCTTACTAGACACAATTATAACTGACTACTCATTCACTCTCCATACACACCATTAAAAACATCACAAGAAACAATGTGACAATCCGATTAATACAATGTATACAAATGTGTTATATTGTCTAAATTTCTTTCCCCACGTATTAGACTGTTCCCCCACAAAAAATGCAATGGATAGATATATATTATATACACTTTTTAACAGTTTTTACTATCTCTTCACCATATAGTGGGCTTAATACGCATTAGTTTTTTTAACCATTAGTTTTTTTAACCGGGGCGACAGAAAACACACTGCACTCAATGTTTTTTACTCCTCGATGTTTACGATGTTCAGTGCCAGTACCGTAGAATTCAAAAAGGTACTGGTTGCATCTTCTCTCCTCAATGTATACTATGTCCAACAAAAGCGCCTTGTTTCACCCGCGTCAGGGCTTCATCAGGGACTCATCAAAACACCAAAGTCTCGTACCTCTTGTCTATCGGAAAGACATATCACATTAACTACCACCATATCACCATAACTACAATTATAAACCAATGCCAGACTGATGTATTATCTACTAACCTTCACGAAATTTCTTTATTCACACACAAGTTTGTCAAACCTTAGCTCAATACCGAGTCACTTAACAGATTATCATCACTCAAGTTTATCAGCTTTTCAGTATAATTTCTATAAACCTAAAAAAGAAACGGAACAGCAATGCAACTCTACATGCCAAAACATACACTAGACATATACTCCTTCAGGAGTTTGCAACTATTGAAATAGGGACCAAGCTGAAACCAAAGTACATGGAAACCTACCTTCTCTGAGTCTGCCTCTCTTTCTCCGGATCACGGAAGTCACATGTTCAACAATAGTACAACCACTTAACCACGTTTCCTGCAACTTTTATATCGTCCAATAATGGATAAACAGAATGCACCTGATAATCAATCATCATTAATGCCAAAATGCCTCCCATTCAATGGGACCATTCAGTCCCCTCGGGGCCATCGTACCCCAGTTAAAAATAAAGCGTTGTTCCAATCGTCTAAGTGCCGCAGATAAATCACCACCATTTGGTAGAGATAATTCAGTTAACACAAAAAACTTTATATCTTCAATAGTATGTGACTGTTCTGCCCAATGCTCAACTAAAGGAGCATTTATATTCCACAATTTAATCTGGCTTCTATGCTCTATAATTCGGGACCGTATCATTCTGCTAGTTTGTCCTATGTAAATTAAGCCACAAGGGCATAAAATTGCATACACCACCTCCCTTGATTCACACGAGAAAGTCCCTAACAACCGGTATGGATATTTCAAATGAGAGTGCTGGAATTCTTTGATCACCAAGACATGTTGGCAAACAGAACATTTATCACAACTGGTCTGTCCCTTCATTTGTTCACCACCTTCCTTCACTCTCCGGTGTTTAAAGTATCCCCCCAAATTTTTTCTCTTTTTTATGGCAAAAACAGGGTTTTCACCAAATATAGGGTTAGATATAAGCATTTGCCAATGTTTTAGGATACTATCTTTAATTTCCCTAGTTTTAGAGGAATATGGTATAATACACGCCACTCTCGTGGGACTATGTTTTTCATCTTGTACCAAGAGATTATCCCTATTTGCATATAGGGCTCTTTTATATGCTTTCTTAACTACAGATGCCTTATATCCACGAGCTATAAATCGGTCTTTTAATTTCTGAGATTGGATTTTATATTCATCTACGGATGTACACAATCTTCTGTATCGAAGAAATTGACCAGTGGGTATATTTTCTCGTAATCTTTTAGGGTGAAAACTGCTGAAGTGAAGTAAAGTGTTCCTGTCAGTGATTTTTCGATGCACTGTTGTTACTAATTTCTGATTCTCTACATATACAGTCATATCCAAGAAGGTAACTGTTTCTGTGCTGCAGGTGTATGTAAATTTCAAATTTGGATCTCCCTGATTTAATTCCTCCAAAAATACCTGTAACATCACACTGCCACACCTCCCTCCCCGCCCGCGGACCACCCAGCCACGCCCTCGACCGCCCCACCACACCACTGGACCATACACTCCACCCCATCTTGTCCCCTGCCCGCCCATTCAGAAAAGCATCCCGGGGCTTTATGTGCACCGCCGAGCCTATTGAAAATAGGCCCGGCAAGCGTGACCCTTTGAAAATCTGCCCCAGTGTGAGGGGGTGGCAAGGGAACATGCTATGGGGATACACAGGGAGGAATCTGGCCACCCTGACTCAGAAGGGCACCAGTGTGTGTGACCTTTCCCCCCTCTATAACAACAGTGGACTGCAGGCATTGCAATGGCAGCATCATGCAGCCTGCTACTGCCTTAAAGTTCAGGCATTCAAACCGAAACAGTTGGTCAGCTGAAAAAGGATTTTCAGGCTCAGACTGTTCTTTAACCTCAAGCCTCTAAATGTCTACAGCGGTCTTTAGCTCTACTAACAATGTCAATGACAGCAAAAATATTTGTCCTCTGGGAACTTATTGCTTGAAAATACTTTTCTCTCTCTCTCCTCCAAGTCCAGCTAGCACCATGTCAAAGCTTATAGTATATTTGGCATGGGAAGATCAAGACACAGTTCCTACTGGTTAGTCACTCGCTCCTGGGGGTAGTCCCTCTGCAATGGGATGCCCCCTGCTTTTATAACTAGCCAGAGACGTGCTGGACCCCAACAGAAAAAGGCTGCCAAGGACAGATATTTAAATGCCATCAGAGGAAGAGGAGTAAAGTGCAGCCTGCCAGACAGACCCAGCTGCTAATTCTTATGCTTTCTCTTCACCTTTTTTTTGCAGAAAAGGACTCTGTGCTTATCCTAAGTGTTCAACAGAGCATGAGATAAGCAAACATTTTCCTTTGCAGCAAAATAGTGGAACAGGAAAAGCGGTGGAAGCTATTGTTAAAAACAAAATTGCTTGTCATATGGATAAGCATGGTTTAATGGGGAAAGGCTGCATGAATTTAGAATAGGAAGATCATGCCTTGCTAATGTATTCGAATTCTTTGAAGATATGAGTACGTATGTGGACAAAGGTAATCCAATTGACATAGGTGGTCATTTTCAAAAGGATTTATGTGCTTAAATCTGGGTTTGACATGCATAAATTAATTTTAAATATCTGGCGCATGTCAAAACCGGGAGATATGCACACAAGTCGGGCTGGTGTGTGTCAGGGGATTTTAAAAGCCACCTGTGTATGTGCGTACTTGCTGCTACGTGTATAAATGAAAAGTTCCCAAAAGGGCGGGGCATGGGCGTTCCTGGATTTCACATTGAAATTAGCATGTAAATACTTATTTGCACAAGCGTGCACCGGGGTCCCCTGGTACATCACTTTATTTCTGCTATGGATGACATTTAAGTCATAACACAAAAAAAAATACACAGATCAGCTGGGGTTTAAGGGTCAAGGCCAACAGGGGTAAAGGAGGGCTATTAAAGTAGGGGGATTTGGAAGTGATATCCCTTAACGGGGCAAACTGGAAATGAACTGGGAAAATGAGCAATGATGGTGCACATGTTTACTAAAATCTCCCCACTTATGTGGTAGAAGTGGCTTTTGTGGTTATAGCCCACTTAAAATTGTGTGCACATGTGCACATGGTCAGTCTATTTTATAACATGCGCATAAACGCTTGTATGAAATAAAATGGCCACGTCACTGGACATGTGCGCACCTTTTTAAAAGTTACCATCTAAGTGCTTACGTGAACTTTTGAAAATTGAATTGTCTATAGGTTTTATGCACATAAGTGAATAAAAAGGCAGCAAAACACTGCACGGAGCGGCAGTAGCCACAGAGGCATTCACGGAGCGGGATGCCAGTGGTTGGTGTTCCACCTTCACGGAGCGGAAGGATGGAGGGCTGCCATCTCCAAAAAAAACAAAAAACCAGGGGTGGGTAAGAGTATGGGGCAGGGGTGTGGCCTGCTTGTTGCAGTGGTTGCTAACCCTAATTGAGCTGGATGTTCACTTGGATGCAGATCCGGCGCTGCTCTCTACATTGGTGGTGGGGTGGAGGGGAATTAGGGCTGGAGGGTACTAGAAGCCAATAGTAACAGGTGGGTGATAGAAAAAGATAAAAAAAAAAAAAAGGATAAAGTGCGTAGCTTGCTGGGCAGACTGGATGGGCCATTCGGTCTTCTTCTGCCGTCGTTTCTATGTAAGTGCATGTTAAGCACAAAAATGGACATTTTTTTTACTTTCTATTTATTAAATATTTTCAAATAATCACACAGATAAAGTGTTTGCACATAAACCTTAAGAAGAGCATAATACAAGAATTTAAATGTACAGTCTTACATCCATGAAATATACTAAATATGCTTCCTTTCTCATAGAATAATACCATGAAAATGAAAAGGGGAGAGCAGGAAATTACAGAGGATATTACAAACAAGTAAAACAAGAAAGGGCATTAACGTAAGAACAAGTCACCCCATAATTTTGTCATGCATAAGACTTAAGAAGATTGAAGATTAGCAGAAGAAATCCCAGCCTTATTATTCAAAAATTCTCTCAACTGGTCGGGCATAAAGAAAGTGAAAATGTTAGCATTCCATCTGAGATTTGCAAGGGTATCAAAGACGAAACGAAGCACCAAAGGAAAGCACCTCTTGGCACATAGCAAGAAAACATTTATGCCACTTTTGTGTTGCCTTAGCTAAGTCAGGATGAATCCTGACTGGACTATCAAGAAACTTTACATTCAAATTTTTGAAATAACACTTCATCACAAATCTTAAATCACGCTCATTAGAAAAAGAAACAATGAGAGTAGATCTTTCAGTAATTTCAACTGAAGAATTTTCCAGATATCCAGTTAATTTCAATGAGTCACTAAAAGTTGGAGGGAGTTCCATATAATTAGGACTCGGTTTAAATGGAAGAAAAAAGGCTCTGTTAAAAGGAATTTGCTCAGAGGTCATCTTTAAAACCTCAACAAAGAGCTTCCTTAGTGTAAGCCTAGGTATCTCACCCATCACCTTTGGAAATTTTGTTAGCCTCATATTCAAGTGACTAAGCTTGTTTTCCACTGTTTCCATCCTTTTTGATATTAAAAAAACAACGTTCATGAATAATTATGATATTCACAGCCTGGACACTTTTGAAATCCTCTCCCAATGACTGCAACTTTTCTGAGTGTTCCTGAAGAACCCTTTGATGGTCCTGAGCAACTGTGTCTAGTTTATGTGAAACAGCCTCAATGCGGAAGGAATGATCTTTGAGAGACTGGGATATACTAGCTACCAAATCCTATAGAGCTTCTAAAGTCACCACTGCTGGTTTGACTATTGCCGAGGAGAATTGAGGAGCAATAGGCTCACCTTTGAAAGCAAGAGCAGCCATGGATAGATTCTCCTTCGTAGTAGATTCCCAATGAGACTCTTCAACAATGACATTAACTTCTCTGCCAAAGAAAATCTGAGGAGGCAATGAAGAACTTGCTTCTGACACTGGCAGAATGCTAGTAGCTCCCTCAATGCAAGCCACATTAATGAAATCATCAGAGTGCGCCCATGCTAACTCAGAGTTCTCCTGTGAGGCTGCAGACAGCAGGGGTCTAATATCCAGCAGGCTGAGAGAAACTTCCACAGGTGGCAATAGCACTACAACCTCTATCCCGCCAACGGGGCTCAAAGCCCATAAAGCTGAGGTAGAAATCACAAATTCATAAATAGACCCGCTGCTCTGGAGGGAATGAGGGAAAAACTCTCATTTTACCCTTCCTCTTGGGCGGCATCTCAGGAAACAAGTATCAGGTAGGAAATAAGGCAAATATGAACACATCTGTTTATGCCACCATCTTGTTCCCCCCCATAAATGGGCTTTTGAAAATTACTACAATATATACATTTTTTATGTGCATAAATCCTTTTGAAAAGATGTATTCACTGTGGGGGCGGATTTTAAAAGGTTTAGGCGCATAAGTTTATCTCCGGCGCACTGGTTTATCTCCGGCCTTACCTTCCTTCCAGCTTGCTTGCAAGCTTCCAAGTTCTCTCTCCCTGTTGATTGTAACTTTGACTTATTCCTACCTATTGTTTATCTTTCGCTCATTTGAATTTGTTACTCCTTTTATACCCTTGTTAAATGTAAACCGATCCGATATGGTTATTCACTATGAAGGTCGGTATATAAAAACTGTTAAATAAATAAATAAAATAAATAAATAAGTTACACACGTAACCCTTAAAAAAAACCCTGCGTGTGCCGAGCCTATTTTGCATAGGCTCGGCGGAGTGCGCAAGCCCCGGGATGCACGTAAGTCCCGGGGCTTTGCTAGGGGGCGTGTTGGGGGCGGCGTGACGTTCGGGGCGTTCCGGGAGGCATGGTGGCATTCCGGGGGGCGTGGCCGAGGCCTCCGGACCAGCCCCCAGGTCGGGTGATGGTGTGCCAGTGGGCCACCAGTGCGTGCGAGTTACGCCTGTCTTGAGCAGGCATAACTTTTGCAATACAGGTAGGGGGGGTTAGATAGGGCTGGGGGGGTGGGTTAGGAAGGGGAAGGGAGGGGAAGGTGGGGGAGGCGGAGGGAACGGACAGCAAGCGCAGGGCTCGGCACGCTCAAGGTGCACAAATGTGCACCCTCTTGCGCGCACCGACCCCGGATTTTAAAAGATATTGAAATCCGGCATACTTTTGTTTACACCTGGGGTGCGAACAAAAGTATGCGCTCGTGCTTTGTTTTAAAATGTACCCCATCGGTAGTAAATACTGTAGCTGTGATGTTGTTACTGGAATGTGTTGTGGGCATTTTATGCATGTTTGGTTGTAATTTTATGTTTTAATGTGATTAACTTTTAGATATTTGTTTTATTGTATTATTATTTAGATTTTCTATATAATTGAGTGTACATCATCAAGATTGTTTCAGATTGACAGTATATAAAACAAAGAAATAAATAAATCTGCTGAGAATGGTGGATCAGCAGAACAGAAATTGTTGAAATAAATAAATAAATTACCCCATACTGTATTTGGATTTTTGATGGCATTTGATAAAGTCCTAATGAGATGCTTCTCAGAAAACTAAAAAATCATGGGATAGGAGGTAATGTCTTTCTGTGGCTTAGAAACTGGTTAAAGGATAGGAAGCAAAGAATAGGACTAAATGGTCAGTTTTCCCAATGGAGAAAGGTAAATAACTGTGTGCCCAGAGTATCTGGAAAAAGTCGCAAAAGAGGAAGTGATCATATTTGCAGATCACACATAAATATTCGAAGTAAAAACACAAACAGACTATGAAGAACTGTAAAAGGACCTTGTGAGACTTGGGAACAGAGTATCTAAATGGCAAATTAAATTTAATGTGGACAAGTGAAAAGTGATACACGTAGGAAAAAACAATCCACATTGAAGGTACACAACACTGGCTTCCATATTAAGAATCATCACCCAGGAAAGGGATCTTAGAGTCACTGTGGACATGGACAATACTTTGAAATTCTCAGCTCAGTGTGCTGCAGTGGTTAAAAAAGTGAATAGAGAAAGAAATGGGGAATAATGCTATCACAATCATTTTGCATCTGCTTAGATCTAGATACACATTCATACCCCGCAATGAAATCTGTGGTCAGCTGGCAAAGGGCTCCTTACAATTCCATCTGTTGCCATGGCTAGACACTTCCGTCAGAGAAAGGGCTGTTTCACTGGCTGGTCCAGGCCTTTGGAATTCATTACCTACCGAATTAAGGCTCCAAAGTAATTTAAACATTTTTAAGAAAGCACTGAAAACTTGGTTGTATGTACAAGCATTTCAAATTGAAGCCAGTTAGGAACCTGTCATATTATTTTAGTATTTTAAGTTTAATATTGTTTTAATTTGATTATTTTAATCCGTTAGATAATTTTATTTTTATTTTAATTATTTATATGATTGTAATTCTTATTCTGCATGATTGGTTAAATTACTGTGGTTTTTTAAATGAAACTTTCTGTATCTTAAATTTTGTTTTTTATGAATTTTATGTATTTTTATTTTAAGGAGTTATTGTAAACCGGTGTGAAGGTATATACCAACATCGGTATAGAAAAATAAATAAATAAATAAAATAAATCTATAGTGTGATTGAACCTTGAGTATTACGTGCAGTTTTGGTCACCTAGTCTCAAGAAAGATATAGCAGAATTAGAAAGGTTACAGAGATGCGCAACCAAAATAATAAAGGGGAAGAAAGCCTATACAGGTTGGGGATCTTCATCTTGGAGAAGAAAAGACTAAGGGTAGATATGATAGAGGTTTATAAAATCATGAATGGGGTGGAACGATTATTTACCTTTTCAAATAGAAATTGGAGAACGTATTTTTTCACGATGCACAATTAATTTGCAGAATTTGTTGCTATTGGACATGGTCAGGGTGGGTTTAAAAGAAGTCTGGATAAATCAGGTAGACTTGGGGAAAGACACAGAGCTTAAACCTGTGAGTGACAACATAGAATTTGATCTACTCTTTTGGATCTGCTGGACACGTCCTAATGACCTGGATTGGCCACTGTCGGAGACTGAATGCTGGGCTTGATGGACTTTTCATCTGATCAGAATGACACTTCTTATGTGCTTATATTCTTATGAGAAAGCAGAAGAAATAGTAGCTGGGGCTCTGCTTTCCTCCTCTGGCATTTAAATGTCTGTCCATTGAAGCTTTTTGTCAGAGACCCATCCCTGGGGGATGCAAGATAGGCTCGGTGCGCACAGGGGCAGCTTGTAGCAGCTTTTCGGGGGTTATGCGCGTAACCCTTTGAAAATCTGCCCCTGTATGTATATGTTTCTTTGTTACACTGCAACCTTGTGTCATTATAGTTTAGAGTCTTCACAAGGTGTAAAGCACATTTTCCTGACTGGTTATTATTTGAATGTTTCTGAGATCCCTATTCTGTTTTGATTTCTCACTCTGTCTCTGTTCTCTTGCCTCTTCCTATTGGTCCATTGGCCAAAAGCAGCCTGGGGTTAACTCAGTTCCTGCAGAGTTTTTCAGTTGGAAAAAGTGTCTCGGAAAACTCACAGTTCTCTTGTGTTCTCTTGTGAAAGAAACATAGCTCTTTCACCTATCTAATTCCTATCTGCTACTATTTACTAATAGCCACAACTTCTACTTTAATTGAGGTTTTGTTTGTCTGATTACTGGGCTTTCAGACACTCATAACAGCTAAGCTAGGCTTTTGTTTGTACAGCTATTATTTCTTGATGCATTTCCTCAGTGGGTGTTTAACTATTCATTATTTTAAAAAAATGTTATTTGGTATTTAAGAACTGAGTTATCTGATATTTGAAAGTTGAGAAAAAGAAGATTTAACTGACTGTTTAGCAACTCAAGCAAAGACAGACGATTTGTGAGAACACTACAGCATTTACTTTTATACCTACATTCCATGTAACTAATTTTCCAAGGGATACTACCTGCTGACCTTATACTTGCAATATCTGCCGGTCAGCTGCATGCCTGAAAATATACACAGAGATCTAAAAATAAAATCTACACCAGCAATGTGCAGGGACAGTTGTTCACTTTGGCTAGGGTTTTAAAAACATTTTTGGATATTTTTGTTGTTGTTTTTATTCTTGTGGAAAATAATGTACATGCTATTTGCAGACAGCATTCACTATTTTCCAAATAACTGAACCTCCAAATTTTGGGGATTTTGGTAAGTATTATGCATTTATTTTGGTTTGGATTATCATTCATTTTAAAACAATTGCAAATTTCTAATCTATACACATATTTTCCCTCCTTCAACTAGCTAAACCTAAGAATAGTCCATTTAGCTGCTCTGAAAGGAACAATTTTAACCCCTAGAAATCTAGACAGCTACATTCCATTGAAAATTGTCTTCTCTCTATATATATGTGGCCCAGGCCTAATTCAGGTCCTTTCTGAATTCCAACATTCTGTTTTTGGTTAATGAGGGAATGTTCCTATTGCAATGGTTTACAGTTAATACTTTAATTAATGGCATGAAAGAGGACCTCTACGGGGGAGTATGTCTTCTAAGCGCCACCTTAACAAGGCTTGCCTTAGAAATCACAAGCTGTGTTATTTTCCTTTAAATTAGCTACAACTCAAGGGTTGTAGCTAGGTTTTCCCAGGCTCTTTCTTAAAGAACTATATTGGCCGATTAACCAACCCCCCTCTCCCCCCCACCCCACATACAACCTAGAGCTGCAATACAAGTAATGCCACTATTACTTGTATTGTGGCTATCTGCTACCATTTTGAATTGAGATGGTGCTGGCACTGGAGTCTAGGCATACGACATTAAGATCTGCAACAGAGTGGACACGCCGGAAGGAGTAGAGAGAATGAGACGGGATTTAAGGAAGCTGGAAGAGTGGTCGAAGATATGGCAGCTGAGATTCAATGCCAAGAAGTGCAGAGTCATGCATATGGGAAGTGGAAATCCGAATGAACTGCATTCAATGGGGGGGGGGGGGGAGGCTGATGTGCACGGAACAGGAGAGAGACCTTGAGGGTGATAGTGTTTAATGATCTGAAGTCGGTGAAACAATGTGACAAGGCGATAGCTAAAGCCAGAAGAGTGCTGGGCTGCATAGAGAGAGGAATATCGAGTAAGAAAAGGGAAGTGATTATCCCCTTGTACAGGTCCTTGGTGAGGCCTCACCTGGAGTACTGTGTTCAGTTCTGGAGATCGTATCTCCAAAAGGCAGAGACAAGATGGAGGCGGTCCAGAGAAGGGCGACCAGAAAGGTGGATGGTCTTCATCAAATGACTTATGAGGAGAGATTGAAGAATCTAAATATGTACACCCTGGAGAAAAGGAGGAGCAGAGGTGATATGATATAGACTTTCAGATACTTGAAAGGTTTTAATGATCCAAAGACAATGACAAACCTTTTCCGTCGGAAAAAAATCAGCAGAACCAGGGGGTCACGATTTGAAACTCCAGGAAGGAAGACTCAGAACCAATGTCAGGAAGTATTTCTTCACGGAGAGGGTGGTGGATGCCTGGAATGTCCTTCCGGAGGAAGTGATGAAGACCAGAACTGTGAAGGACTTCAAAGGGGCATGGGATAAATACTGTGGATCCATAAAGTCTAGAGGATGTGAATGAAGAGTGGGTGGCTTGCGGGAATGACGGCTACTGCCTGGAGATAATACCCTTATTCAATAAACATACACACGGTTAATGCGACTCCAACATTGCTCTAAGCTTCAACGGCATGAGTAAATGTGGAAAAAAGGATTTGCATTTACAAAAAAGCAGGGAGTAGCTTGCTTGTTACGGCAGTTACTACCCCAAACCAAATAAGCCTGATACTTTACTTTCAATACATATCCAGCATAGCTCTCTGCTTCAACGGTAGGGGAGAAAGACTGATACTTCACTCATATCCAACAAAGCTCTCTGCTTCAACGGCAGGGGAGAAAGTCTGATACTTCACTTTCAATGCATATCCAGCATAACTCTCTGCTTCAACAGCAGGGGGAATGAAGAAAAGTGGATCTATATACAGACAACAACCAACAAGGACTGAATTACATAGTCTGGGTAAACAAATAAGTATGGGTGTAGCTTGCTTATTGCGGTGGTTACTATCCCTAACTAATTAAGCTAGATATTCACTTAGATGCAGTTCCAACACTGCTCTCTACATTAATGGTGGGGGTGGAAGGGAAATAGAACCAAAAGGTTACTAAGAGCCAAGACTAACAGAAGTATGAGAAAAAAAAAGCGCAAAGCTTGCTGGGCAGATTGGATGGGCCGTTTGGTCTTCTTCTGCCGTCATTTCTATGTTTCTATGTTTCTATACTCCGGTTCCCACTAGGTCATTAGTTTTTAAAGATATGCTCAGGGGGATGGGCCCTGGTGGGGGACACTAAAGTTATGGGGGTTATTTTATTTAAAAGGGGCAGGCTGGATAGGGAAGGGGATAAACTGGATAAACATAATTTTTTTTTGTGGTTTATATTAAGGCTACCTCTAGATCTGGCGGAGGGATAGGCAAGGGTCTCACAAGTTCAGTGGGGGACGGGGTTTTACACAAGTTGAGTGGGAAAGTCAGGCCAATATGGTCTTTAACAAGATGGCAGAGCTCAGTGAAGAGACCACCATTGCACTGGTTTTGGGACCTTTATCCCGCAGTATTTTTCCCCATGATATTTTGCCACCATGGAAAATATCGCGGGAGTTTGCTAAGCTATGGTACTGAGTACTGCAGCTTAGTAAACCTCTGCAGTAATTTCTTTGTAAATGATCCTCTTAGAACATTATTTTAAGTGTTTATTTTATGGTCTGTTTTTAATTTTTTTATTATGTTGATGTATTCTGTAATTGTTTTAATGTATTTCATTACAATGGATCTTCTGATATGGCGAATAATCTAATATGAATAAATACTTATGTAATCTGTTTTACCATTTTTTTGTATGCTGGCTGTGATCCATCTTGTCTGAAATCCACTATTCTATGCTGCAATTATCAGTCATATATCTTCAATCTAAGCTTATGTGTTCTTAACCATTCCTGAGTCACATTTCAATCCATGGGTGTATTTCCCATTATATTTATGCTTTTGCACTTTGATTTTCCTTGTCTGCTGGGCAGATTCTTTAGAGATTTTTTTCTCTTGTTTTGCAAATTCCATTGCTTCTTTTCCATCATGTGCAGGTAAATTCTTACTTATTCCTTCCACTCTCCAAAATGATATTTTGAGCTTAAGGATGGCGACCAGTTTTGATTATTTACTTTTGCTCTTCAGCACAGTTTGAGTAATAGGATCTGTTGATGTTGTTAGATATTCTTGAAGGCCTACAATAGCAGTTCTATAAGTATAAAGCCCATACCACCTTCAGCTGTTGGAATACACAATGTTGGCATATACTGATTCTTATATATTACTTGATGTGCATGGCAATGTTTTGTATTCTTACATCCAACTGTTTAAGATCTTTATCAGGCCATTTTACTTTCCAAAACTCTAGGAGAGTGCAGAAATTGCAAACTGATTGACAGTTGGTATCTTATTTCATGTTGATAAAGCACTTTCCAAAATCAATTTAACTCTTGTAGTATTCTTTACTGGCCTTTTCTCTCAGTACTTGTGCTGAATTTATGCACTTTCATCCATTACTAGATATTTGCATATACCTTCTTACTCAAGATTTCAGCCTATAAGTCCATTCTGAAAATTCAGGAAGTGCTTACACCTTAGTGCAGTATGCAATTCACCTAGGAAGCAGAAATAAATGTGCATGCATATATTTACACGCATGCTTTTGAAAATCACAAGTATGAGTGTAAATTATTTCCCCACCCCAATGCTGTGCCCAGGTATGCCTCTTTCTCAAGTGCATAAAAATATGTGCAAAATCTCTTCCACATGCACTTTTACATCTACAAACCCCAGGCACATTTTCAATAGCCCATTTACGTGCATAAAATCAGGTTTCATGCATGTAAAATGCTTTTGAAAATATTCCCATTTATTTCCATTTAGATTCAACACTATGTTGTAAAAACAAAAACAGAAGATTATTTGCATTCAGACAGTACAGGGTTAACCTTTACCTTTCCAGCTTATCAACTTTAGATGGGAGGGGGGAGTTGCCAGGCAACCTGGGACATCTTAATCTCTTCTTATGTAGATTATTATTATCTGAGTAACTTCCTTCCCCAGTGCTATGTACTTCCTTTAGCCCTCTCATGTCTAATGATCCTGATAAGAATTTTCTCTTGTTTTATCTTAGTCTATATAGTTTTGGGGCTAAAACATTCAGCTGCAATCATCTGATTTCTTCAAAGTGATAGCTCTGTTAACACACTACAAGTAACAGAATGCATCAAGTATCTAAAAGCCAGGATTGACCCGAAGCCTCCCTCAAGAGACAGGCAGCTCTGCTTTGTTCAATTGTACTTTGGTATTTGAATACATAAAGCATTTCCTGATTGACTAGAACTATTAAGGCTTATTACTTTATTAACCTTTGGTATGCAAAATATTTCCCTCTGGTACTGGTGAGTCATTCTGCTAGAAGAATGTGGCTTCATTTGATGAGTGAATGCTTTGTCACAATAAGGCATCTTTTTTTATACCAAGTACATAAAGTTAAATATTATTGCCTTCAGCAATTGGTTTGAGGCACCTGGGTGTATTCTGAAAGCTTCAGAGAAATCAGTACTAGAACTCGGTTTTCTCTGATGTACATATGAGTTTACTTTATCATATTGGACATTCTGTTCTTAAAATATATCACTGACAGATGTAACGTGAACATCTTCATCAGTTCTATAGAAATGATACTTTGAGACTTATTTATATAGCTGATTAAAGACATGTAATTCTATTTCATACAAAATCTATTCCAGGCTAAAATACTGGTCTGTTTTCTTATACAGAGAGAGCCCTGCTGATGTCATGGCCTGAAACCACGCCTCTCCTTAGGAGCAACATTAGAGCACAGTAAAGCCTGGCTTGTGATGGTGACACATCTCACCTTCCATTTCAACCTTTGGCTGGGATAGACATTTCAATTAGTATCTGGTCTTTATTTTTTTACACCTTCCTATTCTTAATCAAATGCACCCAGGTCTACTTCATCCTCTTCAAGGAGTCAAGGGTCTTTCATCATCAGATCTGGAATATTCCTGGTCTAATAAATCAAGATCGAAGAGAAAGTTCACACTAACAGTGGAAGAGGAACATACGGGGACTAACTTGCAAAGGAGACATCAATTCTTTGTTTTATTTTACCCATTTTTATTTTACAGGTTGACATTATTGAGACCTTTGTAAACAAACACTGGGAAGCTGATAGTCCAAAGTATTTTTAAGCTATCCAGATAAACCTTTAGATTCAAATTTCCCACCCCACTGACTAATTAAAATTTACCTGACTAAAATTTAGCCTGGTAAGAAGAGGGTAGGCAGGAGCATTCCAGGGGCAGGGCACTAATATGGCGCATTGCCCAGCTGAACGTACCTAGGTAACTTTACTGATGTAACTCTAGGAAAGTGTATACAGCAGCAGGCTTGCGCGGGTGAGTCCAGCTCAATGTCTCAACTAAAATTACCTAGGTAGCTTTTTCCAGGTAATGTCTCCCTTACTGAACCACTGAAATTTGATCTCTTGGATTACGTATCAGTCTTTCTTGGATTAAGTATTAGTATTTCTCCCCTGCTTCAACAGCAGGGGAGAAAGACTGATACTTCACGCATATCCACCATAGCTCTCTGCTTCAACAGCAGGGGTGAAAGCCTGATACTTCACTTTTAATGCATATCCAGCATAACTCTCTGCTTCAACAGCAGAGGGAATGAAGAAAGATGGATCTATATACAGACAACAACCAACAAGGACTGAATTATTTAATCTGCGTGGGCAGGTGGGCGTGGGTGTGGCTTGCTTATTGCGGCAGTTGCTACCCCTAGCTAATTGGGCTAGATATTTCACTTAGATGCAGTTCCAACACTGCTCTCTCATTAATGGTGGGGTCGGAAGGGAAATAGAACCAAAAAGTTGCTAAGAGCCAGGAGTAACATAAGTATGAAAAAAAAAAGTGTGAAACTTGCTGGGCAGACTGGATGGACCGTTTGGTCTTCTTCTGCCGTCATTTCTATGTTTACCTCATTGCAAAAGGCACATCTTGATCTTTAATCCACATTCTGTCACATATTACTGTCTATTGACGATCTGTGTATATGTAACCCTGGGTAAGTCCTCATATAGTCCTGCGGTACACACTCAATAGCTGAGCCAAGTCTCTAGTATCACTTAATCTTCCTTTCAAATCTTGGGTTGGCGAGACCTCTGTAGAGAGAAAGGATGAATCTAGGCCCTAAACATTAGGTGCCAAATCACAAAGATGGTGCTCCAAAACAGTTTTACTGATGGAATTGTAAAAACATGAAAATATGGCCCTGGGTATAAGTCTCTATGGATACTTTCCATAAAGAAATGAAGAATAGTAAATCTGTGAATCTGTTGTTCTGTGATCTCTTAACAATCCCTCAGGGTCCCTTCTTTATTCTGGAATTGAATATGAAGCCTCCCTTGATAAATTGTGAAATATCTGGTCATCCTTTTCCAATTTAGTTCTCCATTCAAATACATGGGATCCAATAGCTTGATCTTGAATTCTCTAACTTTCTCCTTTCCATCTCTCGTGTATCTTCTGGGCACTTCCTTCAGATATCTGCTGTGTATGACAATCCAGAATACTAGCTCAGATTCTCTTCTCTCCTTCCTGGTTCTGGAAACCACACCTTCTCCAAAATGCTGGATTGACAAGGGGAATCCCTTGCACTGAGGAGCACCAGCATCTTTTAGGAAAACATTTTCCCTTCACTCCTCTCTTTATGGATAGGAAGGGTGCAGGAAAACTTGCTCCTGAACAAAAATCCACCCAAGACCTACACTACTAAAAAAATCTGTTAGAGTCAATTTATCAACCACTAGGTATGAGTAGAAAAGTAATCTCTTTCTTTGTAAGACTCCTCAGCCAAAGCTTTGGGACTTTACTTTGAAAAATTAAAGAATTAAAAGGAAACATTCCTTTTTTTTCAAATCTAAGCTAAAAATCCACTCAGACACTAGTGGCCACTTCCTTTTTTTGCAAACAAGAACAAACTAGTAGAGCAGCCTCTAGAAGGGGTGCTGTGGCAAACGTGGCACATTTCTCTACTCTACAATGTCCTGACCTAACTACTAGGCCTTTCTCCTTAGCAGTGATCCTAATGGGGCCCTACATGTATTGGTTCAGTTACCAATGGCTGGCACAATTCTTCCTGCACACCTGTTTTCAGATGACACTGCAAATCAATATTCAAAAAATCGAAATCACCTAGCAAAAGCGACTCCCCTTTCCAGGGCTGGCTCAAGGCAATCTGCTGCCTGAGGCGAGGGATGAGATGGTGCCCCCCCCCACCCCAAAGGCAAAGCACAAGTCAAATTGTTGAGAGGGTCATGGGGGGGCAGAGAGTCCCCTTGGAGTCTGACCCTTCCGTTGATTAAAAATGCTACAGAAGGGGGAAAGGAAGGGTCAGAATTCCTAAAGAAATGGCAGACAGTGTATCACTGATGATATTTCTTGGGAGCTAGCAACCCTGCTACACTCCCAGGAACTCTACAACCTGCCTCCTACATTTCCGTAGCATTTGCCCCCCTGGAGAAGTGGAAAATGGGTGAATAGTGTGTGTGTGTGGGGGGGGGGGGGGGGGGGGGGGGGGGTATATGCTCTCACCAGGTCGGTGCAAGGATATCAGGTGCACTAGGTGAACTTTACACATTAGCCCTTACCACACACAATTAAAAACTGTGCATTTATAAAAACAAATTGAACATGAAAAACGATATTCACAGTCTTCCGAGGTAAAAATATCACAGCAACATGTATATTATTTTTACGTGCACTGCACTGGTGCCATCCAGAAAACTCTGCAAAAAAGACATTTGTTACTATGCCTATTGTAAAATATATTTGATGTGGACTTGGCCCTCAGAAAGCCATGAGGAAACTGATAACAATTATAATATAATAAATCTATTCTGATGTATTTTATGTTTACATTGTAAACCGCTTAGTACAATATGTATGCTATAAGCAGCCTAGAAATATTTTAAATAAATAAACCTCCCATACCTAAACAGCACTAAATGCCAGCACTCAAGCAGTAACAACCCTATCTTTGAAAAGACCAACACTACAAATATGACACCAGGTTCTAAAACACCAATACACCTCCTATTAGGAAAACAAAATAAGCCAGGCTGCTGTATCCCTACAGAGAAACTATATGCCAGAAGAATAGGTCCCTTCGATCACACATGTAGAACACAGACAGATCGACACCAAATATAGAATAAAATATAAACAGAAATGAGGCAGACAAAAACTGAACTGGAACCTGCATGAAGCCAGACCTGTATGTAGTGCAACAATGGAAAAACAGAAACATCATCATTCCTCATAAAACAATAATAAAATCAAGAAATATAACATTAATCATAATAGTAAAACTATACTAATAGAAAGAATAAATATTTCAAAATGGCTCCCAACAGGACATCAAAAATGTTTTTTAAATGTTCTCAAAAAACAAAACAATAATATATTTCAAAACAAGACACATCAAATAACATTCATCAGTTAAATCTAATAAGAATAAAAATAATCCCCACTCTCCATACATGATCAACACCAGACCCCACACAATCTTCTGTCATAGAGCGGGAGCATCCCCGGAGTCCAACGGGGTTTTTTGTTATTTTTTTACCAGCACAGTAGTGATGGCAGCAGTAACAGCAGGCTTCATGTGCCTATTGCCATTGCCGCTGCTCTGCTCAGGCACCTCTTTTTCACCAATGCCACACTCCTGGCTCCTTTCCTCATGTGCAGGGGCGGATTGGCCTATCAGGGCTTCGGGCATGCCCCGGTGGGCCGATCAGCCCAATCACATGGTTGGTGTTGGTTGCAGCGGCCCCCATGCCTGCAGAGTCGCTGTGCCTAACACCACCCCATAGGTGCTCTTCTTTCTGCGCACAGCTGCCTTTAAATTTTCAGCACAGGGGCAGCACAGGCCTGGACCTGCTCCCTGCGCTCCTCCCCCACGCAGTTCTGCGGTGGCGGGAACTAATCTTGCCGCTTCTTCTTGCAGCCTGCCTCTGCCTTCCACACCGTTGCTGTTCAAGAAAAGAACTGCTCTGCTGCAGGCCACCGCAGGAACCTAGGCCAACGGGGCCGAAACGCAGGAGCTGCTCAACTGGGGAGCGCCGGCAGGCCCCGCCGCAGTTTAATGTTTTTTTACAGCTCTCCGAGGCTCTCATTTTTTTTTATTCATGCAGCGACGGCAGCGATAAGGTGGGTATATGGGCATGCGCTTGTTTCTCTTCTTTCCTCCCGCTGCCTTCATCACACCTGCCTTGCCTCACTTGATCTCGAGTCTCCTCTGCCAGAGACAGGAATGCACAAACCTCCCAGGACTACCTCACCGGGGGCTGAGCACTTCCTGTTGTTCCCAGGCGCGACTGCCTTCATGCTCAGCCCGCTACAAAAAAAAATTACCAGTGCCCTCTTGCCAGCATCTGGGCCTTCCAGCCTGCCTGTACTGATAGGGATCACTACCTGTTGGAGTAGCAACAGGGCACCTACCCAGACCCTATTCTTTTGGGGTTTTGCCTGAATACCCCCTGACCACCAATGTAAAAGTAAGTAAAATATTTTTTTTAACTTATTCATAGGGAGAGTAAGAGTGAGTCACTGAGTATGTATGAGCCGGTGTGAATTTTGAGCATGTGTGAGCCTGTGTGTCACTGAGCATAAGTGAGAGTGAATGAGAGTGCGTTTGTAAGTTAGTGAGCTCATGTGAACGTGCACCCCTGTGCCTACTTCATCCATGACAATCTCAGGGTCTGATTTACAAAGGCTTTTCTCCCATTCTGAGTCTATGAGAAAAATGTTTAATAAATGAGGCCTTCAGAGTGATAGGAATCAAAAGTTCCCAGGAATAAAGAGTTTGGGATTTTTAATCCTTATTAGTTCAACTTATTAGAGGTTATTAAATGTGTCTGCTATTTTAAAATATTTTGGTTTCCGATTATTGGATGTTCTATTTGTCAACTGTTTTGAAATATTTATTCTTTTTTTTAGTATGGTTTTATTATTATGGTTGAAGTTTTATATTTTTGTTTTTATTGATTGATATTTTATGAGGAAAGATGGTGATTTTGTTTTTCTCTTGTTGCACTGGCTTGTTGTGGTTTCCAGTTCAGTTTTTGTCTGGACGTTTCCTCGCCTCAGGCAGCAGATTGCCTTGAGACGCCCCTGATCCCAGACATTGTATACCACATCTCTGTGACATCAATATACTGTATCCAAGTCAGTCGCTTTCATGACTGTCTCTAAATCTGGGACTTTATTTCCCATTCTGTGAGAATTAGTATACATTTTTCCAAATGTTGCCCTTGTATCCAATTTCTCTGAGTGTTTTCCTTTATCCACCTATCTCTAATGGTCCTAGTTTAAAGCCCTCCTCAGTAGGTTTGCTAGACTGTTCTAGAAGATGCTCTGCCCTTTCTTAGACAGGTCGACCCCAAATCTGATTAGCAGGTCCTGAAACATCATCTCATGGTCCAGGAAGCAGAAACTCTCTTATCAACACCATTTATACATTCAAAAATGACAGTCGAGTGGCACCTTATAGACTAACCAATTTATTAAAGCACAAGCTTTCAAGGACAGAGTCCATTTCATCAGTTTTGGCACACGAATGGCTTTTAAAATTCACCTTTATTTGTACACACCTCTGCTACTTTGTGCGCGCGCATCCCTTTTAAAATCCACCTTTAAGTGAACCAATCTGCTTATGCTGCATTTCCAGCTGCTTGATGGACTCAGCAGGAATCCCTCTCTCTTGCTTAGGAGAAGCCCATGTTATCAACCTGCCCAGCAACATAGCTTTCAGGGCATCCCAAACCAAATCAGGGCTAATAGTACCATGCATTAATCCCAAGATACTCTCTAATATCCCTCACTATAGCTTCCCCTAATCTATTGTCCCTAAGCAGTGCGTCAGTGCACTTCAGTCATTCCGTCAAACTTCAAATAAAAAATAATTTTGCAATATCATCATGCCTACCACGCACATCATGACATTTAAATGGAAAGTCATTAAAGGCAATCAGAATTATTGTAACAACTGTAAAGCAACACACACTGCAAATCAGCAACAAATATCTCCACTTTTTACTGGCCCATCTTAAATTGCCCTCAGGAGCCATAATCTATCAACTTTGGTTAATAATTTTGGCATCCTAGAAAATACATAAAATTTTTAATGGCCAGAAGACACAGGAAAATGCTTTCTGTGTTCAAAAATCTTGAGCAGTGAGTTTTACTACTACCTTGATGCCGACTAGCTTTAATTAGAAGATCCTAAAGGTCAGTTTTCAGAGATGTAAACTTTTTACCTTATATCGGTACTGACTGCATACGCAGCATTGTACAGCAGAAAAGGCATAACAAGAATGCACTTGATTAATGACAAGCCATGTAAATAGGTTGGGTAATTAACAGGGTCATTCATCAAAATGCGTTATGACGTTAATGCACGCAATAATAATGCTAGTGCAAATTTTGGGAAGGGGCGGGATTAGGGAACAGTTTGGAAGAGATTTATGAAAATTAGGGGTGCTATCGCACGGTTTCCTGGTGTTAAGCTGTGCTGAGAGTGAGAGAGAGCGAGCGTGAGAAAGAGAGAGAGCCTCTAGGAAGGCCCTCACAGTGTGAAACTATTTATATGCCTATAGGAAGGGCATCTAATAGCTCGAGGTGAGGTGTTGGTGGTGGTTTAGGGTTTAGAGGCCAGTTTTTCATGTAGAGATTTACAAACAGCACAGTACACCTTGGTGAAGATTTAACTCTATTTGGAGTGAGGAAAGTCTCACAAAGATGAAACTTTGTACTATGTTACCCTGTTATAGAGTCCATCAAGCTAGGGTGAAAGAACATAGTAGAAATGTCATCTTTGTGAGACTTTCCTCACTCCAAAAGACATCAAATCTTCACCAACGTGTACTGTGCTGTTCATTCGTCTCACTCTGCATGGAAAATTGGCCCCTAAACTACCACCAACACCTCACCTCGTGCTATTAGATACCCCTTCTACAGAGATATACTTGACTACTATGAGGTATTTACAGCTAGTCTCCCTCTCTCAACACAAATTAGGAATTATCACAGGGTGTGAAAAGTTTACTACATTATATGATACTACCAATGCAAAGCGGTATGTTATCGTGTGGTGCAGTAATTCTAAAATTTCCATAAATGTGCCCCTTTTTCTTAGCAGGGGTGTTATTACCACATTTTGATGAATCTAGGGGATAGTTTGCTATTGCTTTCTAAGGAGGATAACTAAGTGGAACTACATTTGTAAAGCTAGCATAGAGCCTTGGTTTAACATCTCATCAGATAAACGGGACCTTCTGAACCAGAATGTACCTCTGCAGAGTCACCAACACTACCTGAAATCTCTCATCCAGGGCAACCCACTTCATTTCAGATCTCATCACATCAAAGCACAACTTGGATTTCTGTTGGATGAAAAATGTAAAAAAAAAAAAAAAATCTTAATCCTTAATGAGGGCAGTTCTGAAAAGCCTGCATACACTGCTGCTAATTTTCAAAGAGAATCCAACCATGTTTTCAAAATTAGCAGCTTTTGGTGCAGACAACTGAGCTGGGACAAAATAGCACACACTTTTGAAAATCACATGTATTCACTCTGTTGTACTTCCCCACCTAAAGACACCCCCCACATGCTATGGAAGCCAGTGAATACTTATAGCCAAGAGAGCAGGACAGTTTCTTAGGCCATTTTACTTGGCTAAATACCTATTCAAAGTTTAAATTCCCATTCTGAATTTATAGCAAAACTCTTCAAAATGGGGCCTGGCATTTTTAAAACAATCTCACTTGATTATAATGTAGATTCATGCTCTGAATCCAGCCACACCAAGACTTCTTTACTGACTTTGGATTTTATTACTCCCCTTTCCAAACCCAAGTTGAGTTATATTCAGGTACGTCCCTAACCCCACAGGGCATAGAATCTGTTTATACCTGAGACAGAGGAAGATGAAGTGGATTCCCCAAGGAGTGTTAGCAGAATTGGAGCTCTGGCTTCCCTGGTTCTCAGCCCAGTGCTCTAGTCACTAGACTACATCTCCTTATTAACAAAATAATAAGGATTTTTTTCCATCATATTGATGTTTTGAGATAAAGTCAAACCAGGAGTTGAGAAGATATGCAGTTTATGTATGCTGTGAATGCTAGATATACTGTGATAATCATGGCACATTACAACCTAGGAAGTGTAGTGTAAAAGTTGCTTCTAGCGTTATTACCTATGTAAAGCAGCAAGCAATACCTAGGTAATAACCTAAGTTAGCCTGGACGCAGCAGGGATTACAGAGAACAGCAATCCCGGCATGGAGAAGGGGGATCACCTTTGCAGGTAACTGGTGGTTGGTAGGGTGTCAGCCTGGGATGGTGGAGGGGGGAAGACTGTGGGGGGAGGCAGAGGAGGTACATCTAAAGGTTTTTTAGTGGGGAGGGAGGGAGAAGGGCCAGGCTGATGGCAATCTTGCTATGAATGTTTTAAAGTTTTCAAGGTTGTGGGCAGCTTTTTGGTATAGTGGCGTGAGGAGGGGGTATATACATGTGGTAGTAGAGGGGTAGGCATCAGGCCTGGAGGCCCGCTATTTTTTTTTTTCTAAGAGGCACTACTTACCCGGATATCTCTGAAGATATCCGGGTAAGTAGCACGTTATTGAACCAAATGAGGCCGGAGAACTTTAGGCCTAACTGGCTATATTCAATCAATGGCTGGTTAGGGTTAGAGTTATCCAGATATATGTGGCCAGATAACAAGTGGGACATTTTATGTACTCCGCTCAGAACTTTGGATTTTGCGGAATATATCTGGAATAATATACTCATGCTATTCCTTGGTGACTAATTTGCAAGAATTATGTAAATTACTGCTTGATTCTATCTCTTTTAGAATGAAAAGTAAGACAACATGAATGCTATGAGGCATGGCTGGTGTACAGATTAATTCTTTATTAACATATGTATTTATATAGAGCAGAAACATTTATACTCAAAGTACGGGGAATACTGAAATTTAAAAAAAATGCATTCTTCAACAGGAAATTCAGTGTACATTCTGTTTATGGCCATCTTTCACAGTGAGGAGATATCTGGTCCTGTGTCATCTGGAATGGTTGCAAAACTGAAGAACTCAATGCCCCGAAATGGTGGTTCTTTGAATGCTGGTTTACTTCTCTGTCAATAAAAGTGGAAAATGAAAAGCCTATGAAAATACAACGAGATCTTATTTGACGCCAAGTTGAGTAGCTCTATGGGACATTCATCGCTGTGCAAAACCAGTGTGACCCGGCTTTGCCTGTCACATTATATTGTTCCCCAGTGGGGGGGGGGGGTTTAGCTTTTTTGGAGTCTTCCCATGGCTGTAAACCTCCTTTTTGTGGGAGTCTTCAGTGGGGTATAAATCCCGCTGGAGCATGATCAGGGGTTTAGAGGGTTGGAGAGAGTAAAGGAGATTTTCTATTCCCTAAGTTCCTTGACCTATGCATAGATTATTGTTCTACTCTCCTAAAGTGTTGTCGTAAAGACATATGTGAAGAGCCCATTACTGAAATTGTTAATCCTTCTTTTCTTTCTGGCATGCTACCACTGAGCCTAAAGAAGGCCTCTGAAAAAACATTATTAAAAAAAACCCTCATTCAATACTGAAGGTCTCTCTACCTACCGTCCCATATCATCTCTTCCCTTTATTACCAAAGTGGGTGAATCAGCAGACCTGCATCAGCTATCAAAATTTCTTGATGACTATACAACAATGGATCAATATCAATTTAGGTTTCACATATTTCATAATACTGATACATTGCTTATGTCCAGTTTACACACTATTCATCGAGGTTTTGATTCTGGTACCTGTTACCTGTTACATTCTCTTAGATCTCACTGCAGCATTCGACACATTAGCTCAGTCAATTCTTCTTTCATGTCTCAGGGAAATTTGTATAGCTGGTACAGTACTTGCCTGTTTTTCCTCATACCTCTCTGAATAGGTTCAACAATTGGTTCATCTTGCTCCTCCTTGCACCCCATAAAATCAGGGGTGCCTCAAGGTTCAGCCCTGTCCACAGTGGTCTTCAATTTCTATTTAACCTTGCTATGTAAGATATTAGGACAACTAGCTACATCATACAAACTCTTTGCTGATGACATCCAATTTTTCTTTCCCATAAACCTCTTGGCTACATACCGGCCATTTCCTTTCACAACGTTTCAAATCAATGCAAGACTGGTTCAAACAAACTAATTGACACTGAATCTCAAGACAGAGATCACTGATTGCACTAGGCCACTCCTTTCCTTATTCCATCCCAGCTGCCTTTCTGTTGAATGACATTCTATTTTCCTTTTCAAACAAGGTTCGTGAATCTTCCTAGATCCCAAACTAACAATTGCCCCTCAAGTAAAATTGATCATTCAATCCTCATTTTTCAAGTTAAAGCTCTTATGCCATCTTAAGCCCCTCTTAGAACCCTCAAACTTTTGTACTGTTCTCCAATCACTATTCCTATCTGGTCTTGATTTCTGCAACTCCCTTTATGCTGGTTTACCATAATCTACCCTACGACCTCTACAAATAATCCAAAACTCTGCAGCCTGTCCATTGACGAGAACCCATATCAGAGAGCACATTATCCTGGTTCTCAAATTATTATATTGGCTGCTTGTCTGCTATCCATATAAAACAGCAGTTATCATCCATAATTTCTTATATAAGATCTCTTCTCCTTGGATTGCATCTACCCTGCAAATACACTCCCCTCCCCCACGTCTCGTTCGCTTCTTTATCTTTATTAATATTTATATATCACCCTCTGCTATAGCTCAGGGTGGTTTACATCATTTAACATTCCTAATATATAATAAACACTTGACATAAAGAGATAAAAACAGATAGTAAAAATTGCCAAAAAACATTAAATAACTAAAAAACCCTTCATAAAAGTCAAACTAAAACAGCACATACAATGATAAATAAAAATAAAACTTAAGGGTAGGCATGATTAAAATGTAGAATTAAACAAATAGGGGTCAATTTTAAGACCCGCGCGTGGTTCCCGGTGAGCGAACATGGATGCGACCCCTATACTAACTGTAAATAGAGGGGTTTTTTTGTTTTGTAACTTACCTGCTCCTTTGGTGCAGAAGCATGTTATGTGTGCTGGCCGGCTGCCGGAGCACACTTCCCTGGGACAGGGCCTAATGGCCGCTGTCCTGCCTGGCCCCCAGACCACACCCACTTACCCGCTCCTTATGTAGGGCCGGTGCTTCTGCGTGTAATGTGGGTTGCGTGTGGTGTGTGCAAGGCCCGACCACAATTAAGACCCTGCTTTTTACATGCATGGCCTTTACAAAATTGGCCCGATAGGTTTTTAGCATCTTCTTATATGTTTTTGAGCATAGCACCAAGTGTAATTCGACAGGAAGAGAATTCCAAAATGTTGGAGCCACAATAGAAAAACACGCTCATGGGTCTCAGTCAGCTAAGCAATGTAAACCAAAGGGAATTCAAGTGATCTATGGTCTCGAGATTGTAGATGGTGAGTGGTTTTGTGAATTTACAAAAGACTGTTCATCCAAGGAAAGGAACTCACAGAGGTTTATGGCTTAAGATGGAAGTTTGTAACAAAACCTTTCATAATTGGTCAACAACTATTAGATACTCTTCCCCTTCATTCAGCATGTCTCTCTGTGACCAGGGAACATTCCTTTTCCATTTATGGTTTCCCCCTATGGAACTCTCTTGCCACATATCATCCGTCTCATCCAAGATAGCAAAGAATTCAAACAACTTTTAAAAACACACTTGTTCAGTAAAGCTTTTCCTGTTTCAGATTAAATCCCTTATCTCTTCTTTAGAGTGACTTACTACATCTTCTTGATCCTGTGTATTTTTTATTCTATCTTGTAGTATGATGATTTTATTGTTTTGGTTCTAATTAGTATTGCATTAATTATGTTTTTATTGTACCCCACTCCAAACTCTTTTGGAAGGGCAGGTAACAAAATTCTTTAAAATAAATAAGTAAATAAATAAATAGTTGGATAAGGAGTAGAAGCACTAGATGGTCATTAACTCATTCCTGTGGGCTATTGACTTGAAGGAAAATTGCTTTTGAAGATATATCTTTTTAGAAGATTGATCAGTCTGGAAGGAAGGGCATCCCCCGCGTATCTGGAAAGGCTACATCAAAGATCTTTTTGCCTGAGTGACCAGTTAGCAGCAAAGGTAAAGAGGCTTTTGAAGAGAAGTCTAGACTCTTGAAGATATTTTGAGAATTCGATTACAGTTTGAGTTTTTTTTTTGACACTGGGCTTGCGGATTTTGCCAACTTTTTGTCCAGTTTATGCTGCAGCTACACTACAGTTACCCTTCCCTTCAAAAGAAGGAATTCTTGGACATGGATGGTGGTACAGAAGGGAGGAGACCAGTAAGGAGACACAGAATAGACAAGGAATCTATCATTTTTTCTCTTATTTTTTTATACTGATTTTAATCTTCACCATCTTGGCCTTGATTTTTATTTTTATATTGAATTATTTTTATTTTGAACATTGGTTTATTTCTCCTACTTTGCTTCTGGTGAATGGATGGAAAGTGGGCTGTTATTGGACTCTTTTGTTGATATTCACTTCCTTGCTCCTATTTTGCATTCTCTTACATCTGGTAAGAATCATATAGCAGGGGTGTGGACAAACAAAACTGACTGTGCCAGGGAACTAGGAAGTAAAAATTGCCAAAAAACATTAAATTAATAAAAAAAACCCTTCATAAAAGAAAAATAAAACAGCATATAAGAACTGTGCCCAGACCTTGCCCCAATCATGTGACAGTAGCAAGGCCTGGTTGGCGCCATTTTGGAAAATAGTGCAGACAGAGCCCAGGGCTAGGGGATGAACTATAGCACCCTGGATGATGTCAACACCAAAAGAGATATCGCTGCACCAGAAAAAACTAGTTACTTGTCTGGCATCTATGTTCTACAAATATAGAAACTATGAGGTCCCATTTTCAGATGTTGGTCAGCTAATAAAGTTAGTTAGATAGATCTTATCTGGCTAACTTTGCTGGGATATTCAACAGTGCAAGTGCACTATTGACTATACTATGTTATCTAAAATTAGTTGGGTAAGTTTGGGATTGTTCTTCAGCTATTTTAAAGTTAGCTGGCTAAGAAAGATGGATAATGCTGAAAATCAGCTGCCCCTAACATAGTCAGATAATAAGTTATCCAGCTATCTCAGAGGTGGTCAGATGGGTGGGATTTTTAAATTTCTATGTTTGTATGTTTAAGTGCCAAACCTAGGCCTGGATTCAGTAAGCCACAATGTTTTATCGTGGCCCTCAACGCATGGGTCACCATTGCCTTAAAAGTCCCAGTTATGAGAAACAAAATTGCCACCAAAAATTTGAATAAAGTTCACAAAAGTGTCCCCCTCTCCACCCCAGGGCTGTCAATCATGGCGGCTCCTTAAAAAAAAAGTATAAAAATAGACATAAATGTTCATGCATCAATGATCCCCTGGACCAACCCCAACCTCATTGCATAAATAATGGGCAAAGGGTGGCCCCCAACCCCCACCTCCCCTTTCTATATATAAAGTTAAAATATTGGGATCCTCCTTCCCACTTCCCCCACCCCATCCCCCAATATTAGAAAAAACCTTATTGGTGATATAATAGATAGAAGGCCTCCCCGGACCATAAAGTCTACAAAAAATCATTGATGCGATAGTGGAACTTCATCTTGCCCTCTCAACCCCTCCACACCCCATTACCTCAAATAATGGCAATCAGCTGCTTGTTAGGGCCTGAGGCACCCCCTAGCCCTGGGCTCGGTAAGCACCGTTTTCCAAAATGGCGCCGACCAGGCCTTGCTGCTGTCACATGATTGGGCACAGTTCTTACAGGTTAGTCACAAATACATTCACCTTTGTTTCTACATATCCCGGTGAATTGACATAGCAGCCTCATTTCTTTATTCAAAAGGAAAGACGGCATCTGCTATAGATTAAATGAATTGGTCAATAAGACCATCAATACCATGTGTATTATATGGTGCCCTAGTTTCAGTAAAGACAGCAAGGACTTAACAGGCATGTTTGCAATTAGCACATGTTACTGCTGCAGGATCACTTTGAAATGATGAGCAAAACATATTCCTGTAGAATCTTTATTTTAAAATGATTACCTGTGACAGGTCTGCCCAAAGATTCAGCTTCTGAAGGAGAAAAACAAACATTGACAGCAAAGAGATCTGAGATATTAATAAATCAAGAATATAAGAAACAAAACATACTGTACAAAGGTTTTCAGCCAGCGACACTCATGACAGCCTAAAGACCCAGTGCTTTACCTCAATAATGTTCAATTTCTGGTTTAAGCTGCTCAAGTTGGTGGGACTTGGGTGTGTACTGAACCCTTGGGGGAGAGTTAAGTATGGATGAAGTGCTTATATTTGCTCACCACCCAAAGAGCAGCCCTGGAAACAGCTAGTGGGCTGTATGACTCACTTAACCATACAATATTATTGCACTGTTTGAGGAATGCGAGAAAGAACAGGAAATACTGGTGGTTCTGCACAAAGGCACCAGAAGTCACATTACTATTTTTTGCCTCAACCCAAGAAACCATGGTCCAAGAAAGAACAAAGTGCAAAATTAGCTGTCTTTCATGATAAGTTGCTTCATGCGCTGGCGGTGAATTCATAATGGTGAATATATTAGAATAATGAGAAAAAAAGGTGTAGGTTTCTACTGTTCATACAACATAGTTCCAAGGTGAAGGGGGTGAATATGTAGAGGCTGACAAGGAAAAAGCGAAATTGCTTAACAAATATTTCTGTTCGGTGGAAGGGCCTAGAGCAGGACCACATAAAATGAATCAAATAAGATTGAAAGTGAGGAAAACCTCAACTGAGATTTAGAAAAGTGTGTTTGTAGGAGCTAACTAAGCTTAAATTAGATAACGTGATGGGACCAAATGGGATATATCTGACGGTACTAAAGATAATATTTATCCTGTTTGTTTAACATATAGCACCATCCCTCCACCAATTTGATCCATCTTATCATTGTGATATAATTTGTATCCTGGTATCACAGTGTCCCGTTGGTTATCCTCCTTCCACTGGGTTTCTGAAATGCTTATTATTTCTACCTCTTCATTCAGCACTAGGCATTCTAAATCTCCCATCTTATTTTTAGACTTCAGCATTTGTATACAGACATTTCAAAGTATATATTTTATTTGCATTAACAACCTGCTTATCAGTTGACAGGGGTAATTTGGAATCTTTCTGCTCTGTCTGCCCTTTACTAAAAGCAACTGGGCTTTTTTTTAGCATCTATTGCGATGCCCTAACTTCCCTGTTGTGTTAGTATCCTTCAAAGATATTTAATTCCAAATCATATGCTTCTGAGTAATTATCGGCTTTCCCCCATCATCTAGTTTAAAAGCTGACATAAATAAATCGAGTGCTCTTGGTATGGGCCTTAAACTGTGATTGAGTTAGAAATTGGCTAAGTAGGAGGCAACAAAAGGAGCTCAACCGAGGAGGGAGGCTTTACTAGAGGTCCCTGGGTCAGTTCTTCTCAATATTTTTATGAGCAACATTGATGAAGGATTGTGGGGAAAGGTTTGTCTTTTTGCCAATGACATTAAAATCTGCAACAAGGTAAATAGGCAGGAAGGTATGGAAAACATGAGGAGGGATCTAGCGAAGCTTGAGGAATGGTCTAACGCATCCTCAAGAGCCACAAACAGGCCAGGTTTTCAGGAGATCTACAATGAATATGCATGAGATAGCTTTGCATGCACTGGAGGAGTGGTCGAAGATATGGCAGCTGAGATTCAATGCCAAGAAGTGCAAAGTCATGCATATGGGGAGTGGAAATCCGAATGAACTGTACTCGATGGGGGGGGAAAGGCTGATGTGCACGGAGCAGGAGAGGGACCTTGGGGTGATAGTGTCTAATGATGTGAAGACAGTGAAACAATGCGACAAGGCGATAGCAAAAGCCAGAAGAATGCTGGGCTGCATAGAGAGAGGAATATCAAGTAAGAAAAGGGAAGTGATTATTCCCTTGTACAGGTCCTTGGTGAGGCCTCACCTGGAGTACTGTGTTCAGTTCTGGAGACCGTATCTACAAAAAGACAAAGACAAGATGGAAGCAGTACAGAGAAGGGCGACCAGGAAGGTGGAGGATCTTCATAGGATGACGTACGAGGAGAGATTGAAGAATCTAAATATGTACACCCTGGAGGAGAGGAGGAGCAGAGGTGATATGATACAGACTTTCAGATACTTGAAAGGTTTTAATGATCCAAAAACAACGACAAACCTCTTCCGTAGGAAAATAATCAGCAGAACCAGGGGTCACGATTTGAGGCTCCAGGGAGGAAGATTCAGAACCAATGTCAGGAAGTATTTCTTCACGGAGAGGGTGGTGGATGCCTGGAATGCCCTTCCGGAGGAAGTGGTGAAGACCAGAACTGTGAAAGACTTCAAAGGGGCGTGGGATAAACACTGCGGATCCATAAAGTCAAGAGGCCACCAATGAAGAGTGGGTGACTCGCCAGAATGATGGCTATTGACACAATACCCTTATTAAATAAACATACACATGCTTACTGTGACTCCTACATCGCTCTAAGCTTCAACAGCATTGAAGCTCTCTGCTTCAATGACAGGGGAGAAGAATAACTGATACTTCACACATCCAGCAGAGCTCTCTGCTACAACGGCAAAGGAGAAGAAAAAGGGTTCGCACTCAAAACGCGGGGAGTAGCTGGCTTGTTACGGCAGTTACTACCCCAAACCAAATGTGCCTGATACTTCACTTTCCATGCATATCCAGCATGGTTCTCTGCTGCATCGGCATGGGAGAAAGACTGATACATCACGCATTTCCAGCATAGCTCTCTGCTTCAACGGCAGGGAAAAAAAAAAAAAAAAAAAACAAAAACAAAAAACTGATGCTTCACACATATCCTGCATAGCTTCAACGACAGGGGTGAAGAAAAAAAAAGGATTCGCAATCACAAAGCGAGGAGTAGCTGGCTTGTTACGGCGGTTACTACCCCAACCAAATGCGCCTAATACTTCACTTTCAATGCATATCCAGCATGGCTCTCTGCTTCTACAGCAGGGGAGAAGAAAAAAAAAACCAACAAGAGCTGTACAACATAGTCTAGGTAAAACAAATAAGCATGGGTGTAGCTTGCTTATCGCGGCGGTTACTGCCCCTACTACCCCTAACTAATCAAGCTAGATATTTCACTTGCATGCAGCTCCATCACTGCTCTCTACATTAATGGTGGGGGTGGAAGGGGAATAGAACAAGGAGCTAAGAGTAACAGATAAGAATGAGAGAAAAAATGTGTGAGGCTTGCTGGGCAGACTGGATGGGCCATTCGGTCTTCTTCTGCCGTCATTTCTATGTTTCTATGTTTCTATGTTTCTATCTCATGTACATTCATTGTGGATCTCCTGAAAACCTGGCCTGTCTGTGGCACTAAAGGATTGGAGTTTGCCATCACTGGTCTAGGGTCCTGCAACTAAGATTTAATGCTAAAATATGCAGAGTTGTGCATTTAGAATGCAAAATCCTAAGAGAGAGGTACATTATAGGCATGAAATTCTTCTAAGTATGAAAGAGTGAGATCTGGGGGTGATCATATCTGATATGGTAGTCAAACAGGTAGATAAGGTGACAACAAAAGACAGAAAGGTGCTTGATTGCATAAGGAGAGGAGTGGTCAGCAGGAAAAGGGAGGTAAAATGAGTTCTCTTTCGTAAGAACTCATTTAGAATAACTGTGTACATTTCTGGAGAACACACCTTCAAAAGGATATAAACCGGTTGGAATCAGCCCAGAGGTGGCTACTAAAATGATCTATGGTCTTCATTCTGAAGCATATAGGGACAGACTTAAAAATCTAAACATGTATACTGGAGAGGAAAGATGAGATAGGGGAGATATGATAGAGATGTTTCAGTACCCCCAAGGTTTCTATGCACAGAAGGCAGAACTCTTTCAATGGAAAGAAGGCTCTAGAACAAGGAGTCATGGGATAGACTCAGAAGTAACCTAAGGAAATATTTCTTTACAGAGAGCATAGCAGATGCATGGAACAGCCCCCTATGGAAGTGTTGGAGACAACAGTATCTGAATAAAAATAAAAAAACTTGAGATAAACACAGTATCTTTGAGGTAGTAGTAGGGATTGTAAATCTGAATTAGTTGGTGTGAATGGGAAGACTAGATAGGTCAACTGGTTTTTTTCCTGATGTCATGTTCCCATGTAACTTATGGAAGAGTAAAATAAACAGATCATTTTCTGGCAAAAGAGTATGGTACATCTACTTATGATTTCCTAATTGAAGAGTTGAAGTTCATGGGGCAGCTCAGTACTGAAGGAGTCAAAACTGCTCTTAGCGCCAGTCATCTCAGCTTTGAAGGTGATAGTGCCTCTATTGCAGGAGGCACACTAGATTTGACTCCTAAGTAACTCACAGCTCTTCAGGGCTTAGGACTGCTTCTTACTTTTGACTCTCATGGAGCTCAGAATTGCTCCTGATAACAAACATGGAATTTAGGGCTGCCCTGGACGTCTACTTAGCTTTGTAGAGGCCTTTACAAGCAAAGTAATTTCACAGACTCACAGTAGACAAATATTTCTCTATGTAAAAGGAAAAAACACATTACCTAATGCAGGCACTTCAAAATGTGGAATTCCAGGCGCTACAAGAATAAAATGGAAATATAATAAGCAAGTTACATTACTGCATTATTTATAAGTTAACAAACATCGAATGTTTCTTGGTTGATTATGGCTGTTTATGTTCAAATTTTGGGGACGATATTCAGCTGCTATCCGGTTGCACATGTTAGCCAAACAAATGTATCTGGCTAACTTAAGCCAAGATATTCGCAGGGCCATGCTGCTCAGTATACTCAGCCATATAGGTTTATCTGGCTAATTAAGCTGGATAATACAGAATTTTGGCATTTATCTAGATATGTTAGATGGACGAGTGGCTCTTTCCCTGAATGCCCAATCCCACCCCTTATTCAGCCGGCTAATGTTTTAGCCAGATAAAAAGTTAGCCGGCTAAGTGGCAGCTGCTGACTGTAGTTAGATATTCAGATGGAGCCATTTAACCAGCTAAGTCCCATCTTAACTGGCTAAGTGGTGCTGAATATCAGGCCCTTCATGCCTTATATTTCTGCATTTGGTGGCACGATTCATCAGCAATAGGGCTGTTTCAGTCTAAATGCCAATGGTACTTTGTATTGATATGTAGTACAGTAAATAGAAAAAAGACATCGCTAGGACCTGTAACCATACCATTAATCAAGACATGTGTCCTTAATAAGAAGAGGCAAAGGGGCACTTGGGAAAAGTCTTCTGGAGGCCGATATTTAGCCACAGAGTGGCTAGTTAAGTTAGCCGGATACACCTATCTGGCTAATTTAACTGGAATATTCAGTAATGCTGGCAGCGCCACTGAATATATCCAGCTATGTTAAAGTTAGTCGGATATGTGCATCTGGCTAACTTTAGACTAGCCCTTCAGCACAGCCAGAGTTAGCCGGATAGGCTAAATGGCTATCTCCGCTCCTCCCCGGAATGCCTACCTCCCACCCGAGGAACATGCCACAACTTGTCCGGCTAAATTCTAGAATTTAGCCAGATAACCATTTATTATCGAGGTTGACTCCTCCCCACAAATTTCCCTTATGCTAGACTTTTTATTCTGCACCATTTCCCCCCCCCCCTTTCTTGAACCAATGCTCTCTCCTCTGATGCCCTGGCAAGTGGCAACCCAACACTCCTCCTCTGGATAGCAAGCTGGCAGTAGGAAAAGAACTGCTTATATCCCTCCTGCTGTTTCACTTTCATCTTTCAAAATGGCTCTCCTGCAAGCCCCTTTCACACTGAACTTCAAGTGCCTGTTAAAAATGTATTTTATTACATAGGTCCTGTAATATTGATAAATTATATTTACATGATAATTTCCTTTTCTTTAATAAGGACAGGTGGATCCAAAACCATTGGGTTATCCACCTCTACCAGCAGATGGAGACAGAGGAAAGCTGAAATCGTGGCATAAAAACTCCTGCACTGACATCAGTCCGCCAGTATTCTCTGCAAAAGCCAACTGTGGACAAACTAAACAAAACTTGATTATTAACAGTTAACCATTCCAGCACTTAGCCAACAGGAAAACACAGAGCTCAGACAGAGTATAATAACACTAGTCCAGGGACTGGAGTAACATTTACCAGTAACCCCTGGAACACATAGCCACGCAGAAGGATAATAGCACAACCATCCGGAAGCCACGGGCAGGAAGGTGGATCTACCTGTCCTTATTAAAGAAAAGGAAATTATCAGGTAAGTAGTAATTTCTCCTTTCTTGGCATATGGACAGGTGGATCTAAAATCAGTGGAATGTACCAAAGCTACTCCTGAACCAGGTGGGAGGCTGCCCACTGTCCGATTAACACTGCACGTGCAAAGATTGTGTCCTCCTGGGCCTGCACATCCAGCACACATGCACTAATATGCCTGGAAAAGGTACATAAGGAGGACCACATTGCAGCTCGGCAAATGTCAATGGGAGACAACAATCTAACCTCCGCCCATGACACTGCCTGAGCCCTAGTGGACTGAGCCCTAACCTGACTAGGCCATGGCGGTTCAGCATCCACATACATGGCCATGGCTACCTTCTTAATCCAGTGGTCTATCATAGTCCAGGATGTACTTTTAATTAATTAAGGACCAGCCATTTATTCAATCCATCCTGCAAAAATTCCAAAATGAGCGGAATCTTAACCAAACAAGGAAGAACTCCTCAAGCTTCACACCGAGCCTCAAACACTCGCCAAACCTGCACATAGGAGAACTTTCTCATTCGTAGCAAGTTGGCAATCACCACAGTAGAATATCCATGCTTCAGCAACCAAGCCCCCTCAAGGGCCATACTGTAAGACAAAATTGAGTCAGATCTTCATGAAGAAGTGCTCCCTCCATGTGACAGGGGCCGGCCAATGGCACGGATACCCTGTCACATGGTAAGGGCAAAGGGCCATCGGCGCCATTTTGATTAGTGGGAGCCGACGGCCCGGGAGCGGGAGATCACTCCCGGGACCCCCACTGGTACACCACCAGGTACACCACCAGGTACCTGTAAAATGTTTCTGGGGGGGTCGGGAGGGTGGGGGAAGCAAAGGGATTAGTTTTAAAGGGTCGGGGTGGGTTTTTTGTTTATCGGGCACAGCCGATAAACAAAACCGCGATCGGGCCCGATGAAAAAAAACCCAAATGTGAATCGGAATCGGAATCCGAACCGATTCTGATTCACAACTCTAGAATTATGTAAGTACGCACACTCAACCAGTGTTTTAGCAAAAGCAGTTTCACATGCATACTCCTCTGATTGCCAGCGAAAAGCCTGCAAATAGTGGCGAGCTTGTAGGTAGGCAAAGAAAAACTTACGGGGTAACTTGTAATTCTCAACCATAGTTGTATATTGTAACACTTGAGGGACGTCTTCTTCAAAGTAATGATAGGTATACCTAAGTCCACAGCGAGCCCAAGTCTTGAAGATGCCACTGGTGGTAATACCAGGCTGAAAATCACAGTTACCTACCAGCGGGGTAAACAATGAGAACAAGCCTGGCAATCTATACAGCCGACGGAGCCACCGCCAGGCCCTGCGGCATGGATAAAAAAAACATTTGGGAATATTGAGAGATTGTACCATGGCCGCAGGAGCTTGGACCACGTAGAGAGGAGACCAGGGCCAAGTCATACGATTTAACATCCCTTCTTCACAGTAAGTATATTCATCAAGAATCCATTCCCCAATAAAACGCATCTGACAAGCAACATATAAATTGGATCAACCCCCTCTGCAATTTATTAAGATCATAAACCTTAAGCCAAAGTGGAAGCATGTGTAACTTGTATAGCAATTTAGGAACAATCATCATTTTAACTAGAGCACAATGCCCTGAAAAATTGAGGGGAAGAGACTGCCAGGCCTGTAACTGCCGCCCCAAGGATGCCAAGGTTTCACATATTTTACACTCATAGAGCTTATCCAATTCTCTGGGGATCCATACTCCTAAATATTTTAGTTTCCCAGGTGCCCATTTGAAGGGGAAGGAGCCAGGCCACGTCTGTGGAAGCCATGAATGTAGGGCCAATGCTTCTGACTTGGAAAAATTAATGCGAAGGCCCGCTATATCCCGAAACAGTGTAAAAATAGAGTATTATGGGCACACTCTGCCGGGGTCATCCAACAAAGAGTAGAATGTCATCCACAAACAAAGCATGTTTAACGGGATGTCCACTCAAACTGATTCCCCAAAATCCTTTGTCCCGTCATAACTTCTCAGCTAGTGGCTCTATTGCTAGTACAAATAGTAGGGGGGAAAGTGGGCACCCTTGCCGAACCCCACATTGCAGAGGGAAGGAGACCGATAAACCTCTGTTATTAAGAATTTTGGCACTAGGATTGTTGTACAGAACTTGTAGCCATGTAACAAAGTCCCCAGTTATCCCATATTGCTGAAGCACCCAAAACATATAGTCCCAGGATAAGGAGTCAAAAGCCTTTTCGGCATCCAAACTTAGAATAAGAGCTTCCTCCTGGGGATAGTAATTTAGGGCAGAAATGAGCCGTCTCACATTTTGCACCCCTTGGCAAATAGAAACAAAGCCAGTCTGATCTGATTGCACCAAGGTGGGCAAGATAATGCTGAGCCGAGCTGCCAAAACTGCTGCAAGAATTTTGATGTCCACATTTATTAGAGAAATGGGCCGGTAAGATCCCACCTCTTGTAAATCCCTCCCTTGTTTTGGCAATAAAATGATAGTGGAACAATTTTCATCTGGTGGGAGGTTCTCACTCTGAATGAGAGAGTTATAATATAAGGTTAAACTAGTCAATAATGGGAACTTTAGGATTTTGTAAAACTCAATTCTTAGCCCATCAGGACCAGCTGCCTTGTCCTTTTTCAGTTTCTGTATGATAGCAAAAATTTCAGAGTCCACAATGGGGGCATTTAATGTATGGAGGGTGTCTCCAGGCAGGTTTGGCCAATTTAGATGTTGAAAAAAAGCTTCCGACTGCAATCGAGGGAAAGGTTTAGATGCATATAGCGACTTGTAATACTTTACAAAACTCGCTTCAATATTATGTGGATCAGTATGATAGGTACCATCACTACCCTTAACCCCTGCAATAAAAGACTTGATTTTGCGAGGTCTGGTTAAGTTCGCGAGAAGCCTACCCGGAACATTCCCATGTTTAAATAATTGATATTTAAAATATCTTAAGGATTTCGATGCTCTCTGGTGCAGAGCATTGTTTAAGGCATTCCGTATCCGGTCAGCCTCTTGCTTGTTGGCTGGAGTTGAGTCGCAAGCAGATTTAACCTGCGCTTGCTTTAACTCTGTGGTAAGACGCAGAATTTCTGCATTTCTCTGCTTGTTATGCGTGACAACGTAAGCAATAATTTTCCCCCTCATTACTGCTTTTCCAGCGAGCCAAAGCGTGCACGTGTCAATGCCAGGTGTATTATTGAATTGAATATACTCGTCCCATCCCTCTTTAAGGTACTCCTGAAAGCGCACATCAGTGTCTAAATCTGGAGGCATTCTCCAAGAAAAAGCTGCAGGAAGGGACCTACCCAAATTTAAAGTAACAGAGCCGGGGGCATGATCAGAAATTGAAATAGGCCCGATAGTGGCGTCTGAGACGCGAGAAAAAAAACGCTCGGGCACCAACATATAATCCAACCTTGAATAAGAGCTATGAAGATGAGAAAAAAAATATGAAATCCTGTTCCCCTGGGTGTAGAGTCCTCCAAACATCTATTAAATTGAGTTCATTACAGAGAAAATTAAAGCCTTGATGCATGTCATTACTACTCGCAGCTCTAGGGGCTTACAATCAATTTGCTTATCCATGACCGAATTGAAGTCACCTCCCAAAATGAGGGCGCAATCAGGTAATTTCGTTAAAATACCCACAAATGGGTGAAATAATCATGGGAATAGACGTTTGGAGCATAGGCATTACAAAAAGCTATTCTTTGATGGCAGAGTGTCCCCACCACAATGACATAACGACCTTCCACATCCTGTAACACCTCATCCAGCTGAAATGGTACCTGTTTGTGCAGAAGTATTGCTACTCCCCTCTGTCGCGAAGAATACGAGGATGAGTAGCAGCTCCCAACCCACTCCCGTTTCAATTTGTTATGTTCCAGCTCCGTCAAGTGAGTCTCTTGTAAAAAGACCACCTGTGATTTGGAACGCTGAAACATGGATAGCAATTTTTTCCTTTTGATTGGAGAATGTATGCCATCCACATTCAGAGATGTTATCTTAACCGATACCATGTCAGCTGTTTAAAGGGAACATAATAATAGCAGATAGCACAGAAGTGACAATGACAGTGACGGGACCGAGCGCCCCCCAGCCTGGGCGCCCCGCCTCCCACGTCTGAAACAATAGAAAAACTTTCCAGACAGATTTAAGAAACCGAAAGGGCTCCTGGGCGTATCTTTGAACCCTCCTCTCCCCCCCAACCTGTTTCCTCCCCCCCACCCCCCCCCCCACACACAGTCTGCATCCATACCCACACATACTCCACGCATACGGGTCTCATCCAACCCCATAACATTTGCTCCACAAGAGGCACGAAATACCCATCTGCCCCATAGGGCCATGGGCTTCTCTCTGTCCCCTCCCCCCCAAGCCTTCGCCGCCACCATCCCTATACTTAAGGCACTACAGCTGGTGACAATGAAACAAACACTTTGAAGTTTACTAAACCGCTGAACCACCCCTCAAAGAACAGTGAACTGTAATAAAAAAAGAAACTGTGAGGAGACGAGAACTGTACCCTTAATTAGGGGCCCAAAGTCAGTCATAGGGTAACTACAGTGAACTGAAAAACAAAGTCTTTTGCAAATGCAGAGCCAGCAGGCTCACACCGCTAGGAATTTGAAGACCTGACTTGCTGGCGAATTTCAGTCCATCAGAGCTGCGTCATTCAAGTAGCATTGACTTGTTCCAGCGAGGATATAAAAGAATTGGCTTCCTCCTTTTTAGAGAAAAACAGGGTAGTACCATTGTGCTGCACTCGGAGTTTGGCAGGAAAAAGTAGTGCAAACTGGATCCCCCTTTTGTGTAACTCTGTGCATACAGGAGACATAGCTTTAGGCTGCGCTGAGACTGCTGCGGAGAAATCATGAAACAGCATGATCCGGTGGCCCTGATATTCCACACCCCTGTGCTGCCGAAAGGCTCTCATAAGTTGAATTTTGTGGGACCAGTTTAAAATTCTGGCCATCACAGGCCGAGGCTTGCTAGTCGCTTCCCTGGTCGGCCCCATTCTATGTACCCTTTCGCAGCGCGAGCGACCAGAAATCAAAGTCAGACCCACCTGAGCCGGCAGCCAGACTTCAATAAGATCATACAATTCTTGGTCTGACACGGATTCTGGAAGGCCAATTATTTTGATATTGTTACGCCATTTCCTATTCTCTTGATCCTCTAAACGGTCCAGCAGCGAGGAATTTTGTGTGGTTAGATCTTGTACTTGCCTTTCCACAATATGCAGCCGGTCTTCCTGATCAGATACTCTATGCTCCGCCTCGTACAGTCTTTTAGCCTGCCCCTCTACTGCATTCTTTATTTCCTCCATGGAGGATTGAATTTTTAACAGCCTGGCATCCAGCACTTCAGCAACCCTAGCAGATATTTTTAGGAGGGCCGTCTAAGAGACCTCTGCCACCAGAGCTGTGCTATCTCCTGCGATGGCGGCAGCCATCTTGGCCACACTATGCCTTTTCTTCTGGGGAGTCCGCGCCGATCTTTGGCGCATATCAGGTCGCAAAGCGCTCGTTTTGGTCCCCAGCCGCGGCGAATTGACAGCCCCACACGTCCTTTATCACCACCAAGCGCCAGACAGACAAAAGAAAAACAGACTGAGGGAGGATGGCAGCCGATTTGAACAGAGGTGCTCCGGAGCAAACTCACCAGGATAGCCAGGTAGGCCGCACCAATCTCGGGCTCACTGTGGGTCTCTGGATGCTCGTTTTTCTGCCAAACTGTGGCGAAATAGCAGCCCTCGATGTCCTGCACTACATCCAGCAGAGAAAAAAATGTTTTTTATAATTTTAAGGGAGGGATGGCGGCCGATTCGGGGGTGGGGGGGGGGCAGGGCCCAGAGCCAGCTCACAGTGCTGTTGACCCCAATGATGTCATCCAGGAAGTCCCCAAAATGGGATCTTTCTTTGGCTCAGTCATAGATTCAACCCTCAGTACTCCCAGCATCTTCAGTGTCTGGGAAATCAGAGCTGGTAACTCATCGCTATAAAAGAACCTCAACATAGTTCTTTATGGCTCCAATCCCAGAGGAATTTCCTCATTCTCCACGGACAAAGGATCAGCTTCATCATCTGTGCCATCTGGGTTCCTATCGGGGAGACCCCCAGCAGATCTAGGCGTACTCTGACGCTTAACCGCAGCACCAGGCGTGCGGGAATCTGACGCCTGCAATCCTGACCTGTTAAGATTGGCCAGAGCTGAGGACTACGCCTGAAGACTGCAAAAAAGGCAGAGAGATCCATTCCAAAACCAGGGGGCATCTGTCCTGTGCCCACTGAACTACCTTCCCCCATTGAAAAACCAGTTGGGGAGCGCCAAAATCAGGTGACACCTCTGGCAGCTCATTTTCCATTCCCACATCAGGCTGGGAAGATCGGGCTTATTAATATCAGATAAGAACATAATGAGGTAGATTTTAAAAACGTTCGTGCCACTGGTGCGAACAAAAGTGCACCAGATTTTATAAGATACGCGTGGCTTATAAAATCCGGGGTCGGCGCGCGCAAGGCTGTGCAAAATCGGCAGCCTGCGCGCGCCGAGCCGCGCAGCCTGCCTCCGTTCTCCCCGAGGCTGCTCCGAAATCGGAGCGGCCTCGGAGGGAACTTTCCTTCTGCGTCCCCCCATTTTCCCCTCCCTTCCCCTATCTACCCCACCCCCCAGCCCTACTTAAATCCCCACCCTTACCTTTGTTGGGCAAGTTACGCCTGCTTGAAGCAGGTGTAAATTGCGATCGCCGCCCCTGCATCCCCTGGCACAGGCCGCAGTGCCGGGGGACTCGGGCCACCTTCCCAGCCTGCCCCCGAACCATCGCCACACCCCGGACCGCCCCCTGCCCCGGACATGCCCCCGGACATGCCCCCTCCCACCCATTTTATGAAGCCCCGGGACTTTCGCACGTCTCGGGGCTTTGTGCGCGCCGGCGGCCTATGCAAAATAGGCGCGCCGGCCCGTGAGTGCCCTGCGCGCGTAAATCCTGGAGGATTTACGTGCGCAGGGGTTTTAAAATCTACCCCAATACCTTTAAGCACTGGGGAGAGGGGAAAAATGAGCCAGAAGAGGGAAAGAGAGCTAATACCTAATTTCAAATTTGTATTATTTTAATTGTGCAGCTATTGTTTTAGCAAAAAGCTTTGTAAAGCTGGGAGAGGAGAGATAGGTAGTAATCTGTTTTATAAGCTTTTTTCTCACCTTTTTTTCTCACCTGAAAGGAATGTAAACTGTTCTGGTTCTTGTGCTTAAGCAATCAAAATCTCATAGTAAAGAATAAGATTTATTTTTTTTATTTGTCTAAGTTAATCAAAGTAGTGGTTTTCTACTTTAATTGTGCAGTTCACTTGCTTATAGCTATTCTTGCCTTGTGATGTGATTTAAAAGATTAACCTCTCTTCGTATGTGAGATTTTCTTTTTTTACAGATTGACAAGAATGAAAACTGCTCTGCCAGATAAAGTGCAAAACCTGTGTTTGTTTTTCTCTCTCTCCTAGATTTTGTTTTGTTTTGTTTTTTTAACAGATCTGATTTTAAAATTCTGGGGGTTTTTTTGGCTTAATTCTGGATCCAAATAATTTTATTTTTCTTTTAAAAGATCTACTTTATGAGCTGTAATGTTCAATAATTGTTTACTGTTTATGGTTCTCCGTCATTATGTGTTTTGTTTATGAGTCATTATATGCTGTACATGTTACATTGTGTAGAGCTGAAGACAGAGTTTACAGACTATAGACAAGTGCAATGAATAAACAATAGCTTCTGACATCATTTAAGTGAAAGAGACACTGTGCAGACGTTTTATGGGCAAAATGTTTTAAATAGTATGTTCTAGAGTATAATATGGTAAGGGATGATAACCATGTCCTTTCCCCCTGTTAACTTTTGTTTAAATTCAGTCTCAACCCATTCAGGGAAGGAGGTACTGTGGGGTGGTGGGGGGTTTTTTGGCTACTGGGTTTCTGAGGGTTTTTTTTTTTAACAAATACTTGTGAATTTTTTCCCCTTTCCTCTTTTCCTCTTTCTACTTTTTGGGGTTTACATTATGTGTCATGACCATATATGCATAGTTTGAATGAATGAATGAATGAGCACCTAGGTTGCTTATGTGTGCAATTTGTGTGTTATCTTAAAGAAAAATGGGAAAACAAAGAAGGGACTGGACATTACATAGCTGCTTCTTTGAACAATGACAAAACAGTATTGGATATCCACATGAATAGTGTATATAGGGATTACTACATACAAGAGGTTATTGATGTTTATTCTAGAGTGTCTTATTTACTTAATTTCAGTTTTTATGCATCTCTTATGAGGTATTAATCCATAAACACAAACATCTGAATTAGTGATGAGTGCGCAGAGGCTGTACGTCGAGGACAGCTTCCAGAGTGCTGTGCTGCGAGACTTGTACATCATTTGCCATTGACCTCATAACTTGAAATCATCCCACCCTTTGCCACAGAAGACATTTTGAATCCTTCATTTTATGGACTGAAGCGCTCTGAATTTCTGTCTTCATTGTGTTTTTTTTATTTTATAGGGGTGGCCTTACATAGACACTGTTTTTAAGCAATATAAATATCTATATCACTTTGAAATGTAATAACTGATTATCATGATGAAATATTTTTATGATACCCTTGGAGGCAGATTTTCAAAGGGTTACGTGTGTAACCCCCGAAAAGCTGCCCCCGCCTGCCCCTGCGCACGCCGAGCCTATCTTGCATAGGCTTGGCGGCGCGCGGGCAAAAAGGGGTGGGGCGTGAGTGGTCCGGGGCGGGACGGGGCCTGAGCCTTCAGGCACAGCGGCCATTTGCTGCTGTGCCCGGGATCGCAGGCCGGCCATCAGCTGGCGCGCGTGAGTTACGCCTGCTGGGAGACAGGCGTAACTTCTTCAACAAAGGTAAGGGGGGTTCTAGGTAGGGCTGGGGGGCGGGTTAGGTAGGGGAAAGGAGGGGAAGGTGCGGGGGCAGCGGAAGGAAAGTTCCCTCTGAGGCTGCTCCGATTTCAGAGCGGCCTCGGAGTGAACAGAGGCAGGCTGTGCGGCTCGGCGTGCACACGTTGCACAATTGTGCACCCCTTGCGCGCGCTGACCCTGGATTTTATAACATGCGCGCGGCTGCGCGCGCATGTTATAAAATCGGGCGTAGATTTGTTCGGGCCGGGTTGCGCGAACAAATCTGCGCCCGCACGCAGGTTTTAAAATCTGCCCCTTAGCTAATACCTAGTCATATTTGCACTTGCAGATGCTACTATTTTTATTCTCATATTAATGATACTCTCACACCCATTATTTTCCATGGTCTTGGTAAAGCCCAATCATTTAACGCATGCCTCGGACCAGGTGTAGATTTTTACCGGGACTGAAAAGTCTTAAAATCTCCCTTACCATCAAGACAAAAAGATGAAGGGACTGCACCCCCCGATCCCTCCTTCCAGCCTCCTGGCGTTAAGTAAATGCAGCTGCTTGCTCAGATCCACATCTTGGTATGAAGGAGGCATTATGTCCCAACTGCCCCCCCAGCTTCGGGCATAAATCAAAAACGGGGCCACAAGCCACCGTCTTTCCCTCCCCTCCCACCAGGCAGATACCATCCCTAACAACTCCGTCTGAAGACCGGGACAGGACACAGCATGACGCCCTCTTTCCCTATTGCTGCTGAATTTCAATATGGCAGCAACTCACCTCCTCCACTTAATTTGTTCTGCACAGTAAAACCTTTTGAGGGTGAGTTTTTGTGCAAAGGCCCATTAATGTAGTTGTTGGTCTCTTACACTCCCAGAGAGGCGGTAGTCATTGGTTTTGACTGTTGGAAAGTGTAATAGAAAGGTTTTCTGATATGTCAGTGTTTATCTGTTTGAATATTTCGACAGGTTAGTTGGTCAGGTTCTACCCAAATTGATCCTGACGTGGTCAGTCTTCCACTTTGGGTTTAATGAGCCCAGTATTCCAACTTTTCCTGATTCATTTGTGTACTTCCAAACAGTTTGTGAATGCAATACATTTGTGCTTTTTCATTTTTAGGTGCATTTTGCTTGAGCAAGAGTGCCTATTGTTGGTGTGTTCATCTGTCTGTCCAACCTGTCAGCATGGTGGAAGTCAGAAACTGCTGAATAGATTTGGCTGAAATTCGGCATGGGGGAATCAGGACTAAAATTTGTCAGGGGAATTGTAATTTTTATTCACATTGGTGCAAAATTACAATTGCCTGAGAACTTATACCATTCATATCTCATGCCAATTTTCACTTGCTGTGAGGAAGTAGTATGTGTCTTTGTGTCATGCCTCTAGTATGCACTTTTCAACTTTAAGCTATTGCTTGGATTGTTTCTATTTTCTAGTGTTTCTGGGTTTTTTTTAATAGGTTACAGACTGGCAAACTATATGAACTTCATAGAGACCAATAGAGGAAGGAGTACCTTTAAAATCAGCTAAACATCCTGGATCACTCATGGAGCTAAAAGAAAAAAGAGAAAATACAGGAAAAATCTTATTTAATCATGTTGTGTTTTCTTATCTTTATATCCTTATCCTTATGACATGAAGAATTCAGTGAAATTTAAGAAGTGCAAAGGTTATGTTGCTGGCCACTCTGTGTGATATTGTATGATTAGAATGGAACAATTACAATTTTATAAACAATTACAACTGCTACAGTTTTGAGGATTTTTTTATGTGACAATCCAGAGCTATTTGATGGGGTTTTACAGAAATGGTAGAACTAGAGAACTGGCCTTTGAAAAATTGCAGATGACTGTGAGAAATCCCTGACAGACAGAGATCCACTGGCAACAGCAATCATGCCAGCAGTCCACATGAATGCAAAAAGTCTGCAATCACTGGCACTGTTCAAGTGTGAGAAACCATCATTTTAAAAAGTGTATATTTTTTAAAGAAGTGACACATTGCTGTACTTGGGAACTTTAAAGCATCTTTTAATGTTCCAAATCACTCTAAAAATTAATTTCAAAAATAACCCAACAAAGTGGAGTAAAGAACTAATGGTAACAAATGTTTAAAGATGTAAACTTTCACTGAAATCCTCCCTTCAGGTAATGTCTATTTTCTAATCTTGTTCCTCCTTAACATCATTTGTCATCCTCTCAATTACAGCTCAATGAAAACTGGTTATTCAGCTTGGGATGAGCCTAAGCTCATTAAATAAATGGGTGGATAATTGCCCGTTGAGGTCAGCAGCAGAGCGCGCATAGTCTAGGCTAATTATTCCATTTCTACTGAGCAGCATGAAAAAAGAATAAAACAAACAATTTCAGGCAAACGTCTAAGCAGATCTGAATTAGGGACACACATGGGACAGGAACCCCACAAAGTGAGTTTTAAGCAGTGTCAAAACATGTTCAATACCAAGGAAAATATCTGAGCAGGAAATGAGACAGATGTGGCCTGAGAGAGGCTTAACATAGCGCATGTGAATTTAAGAAGTGGTGAAGCTACAGCATACAAGTTTGGCTGGGGGAGATAAATGAACCTTTCCTTTTTATATTCCAAGGCTACGAGCGTGCCCTTGTGACATCATTCTAGCATTATATTTGCACCGATATGTGACATCACTAAAAATTGTTGCACAGGACAGAGAATTTTGGGAAGCTGCGCAGGACACTGCCCTCTCTCATTCACAGAAATATTTTGCTTTCAAGGCAGAAAGCGGCATTTAAATCTTTCGCTTTAAAAGAGGAGATCCCGCTCTTAGACACACTTTTCCTATTAATAATGGGGGCGATTTGCTAATCCATAAATCGGTGATGGTTTCCCCTATTACCAGCAGGTTTCCCAGTCATGGTTTTTCTGGATCTGGCATGTTAGGATGCATCCAGAATATTGTAACTGTAACTTTTTCAAAGATAAAATGCTTTTGGTAAGATGAATGGAGTATTTTCCAAGCTTACACCACCCACCATGGAGTACAGTCCTGTCTGGAGACACACTTCAAGGCGATCTCATCAAAGTATGGCATCTCAGGAGGGCACAAAGGGTAGCAACCTGTAGGGGCAAAACAGTTTCAGTTTGCAATGAATGTTGAACATTCTTGTACATGATCCTGGCCTCATGCCAGTTTAGAGTAGATACTGTTCTTCCATCAATACACACACCTACATATAAGCTACGTGTTTATATAGTCCATGTTTATAAATCTGCATTCATGGTTAATAGACTTGGTTTGAATGAAAGATCATATGTCATTCAAGCTTTCTGAAAAAATGCTAACAGCACTGTTTACCACTGTTCTGTGTATTTAGTGTACAAATTGTTCACTATGACAAATCAATATTCTGCACCTTTGGCTTAGCGTTTTTGAGAGAGACTAGCAGTTTCCTCCTGCTTCTTTGCGTTTTCAGATCTGTTGGTACTAGTCTCTATTGGGCTACAGTACTAACAGCCTTCATTCACAACTATCTGTCTTTTTCTCATTTGATGCTTTCTGTCTATTTCAGTCACTGTAGCCAGAGACCATGCATTGTCCCTCCTTTTAGAACCTGATCCACATGTGCCTTGAATCTGGGGAACAGATATTGCTGTTGTCAGACCTTTGACTAGCCTTGGTTTTCTGACAGTCCCGGTAGATGCATTCCGGTACTTAATAGTGCTGATGGCAAACGGGAAAAGCAGGGACAACACAGAGCACAATGCATTGGAATGGAAGTTCAAACACCCTCCAAACATTGGGTCATATTATACCAAGTACAGATATTTGTAAGTTAGGCTAACATGCACCATATACAACAAATGACGGAGGGAGGAGAGGTACGTAGTATCTGTATGGATAATAACCAACCTTCTAGCCTGGGCAGCCATTCAGAGCATTTACTGGTAGGGTTCCGGCAGGTTTTCAAGCAGGGCACGCCACAGGCTTTGTAATGCCAGCTATACTCATTTTCTGTCAAGTTGCTGAATTCACAGTTTATGGCTAAGCAAAAACAAACACAGCAACAAACCAAGCATCAGAACACCAGCTGACTTAGCAGAGTGCATTTTTACTTTATAAAAACATTTTGTAAAGCATGGTGGCTTCAAGGGGAAATAAAAACCTGATGCACAGGTTCAGTACTCTTAAAACATCAGTACATGTTTCAGTCCTTTATTACTGAAGGGCCCCAGCTGTCTGTATTGGGACCTGTGCTCTTTAGCATATCCATAAACGATCTAGACAAAGAAAGGAGTGAGGTGACCACATTTGCAGATGACACAAAATTGTTTTGCGTCATTAAAACAGCACCAGATTGTGAAGAACTGCAGAAGGCTCGTGTGAGACTAAGAGACTGGACATCTAAATAGCAGGTGCAATTTAATATGGACAATGCACAAAAAGAAAAATAATCCCAATTATAGGTGCTCCATAGACCCCCAGAGTACCTCTTACGGCAGGTATCATACTCCAGGATGTTGTTCTTGAGACTTAAGTACTACGTGCAGTTTATATCATGTGACTGCACATGCTGCACATTTTTTGAAACCTCTGGATACTTCTCTGATATTGCTTAAAAAATAAGTGAAAAAAAACCACACAACGCAATTATTTTAAAAAGCCCAGATGCTTGAGATGTTCTGATACACAGTAATACTAGTTCACATGCTTGTGGCCACAAAAAAAGAAAGAAACCTTGAACAGCCTGAAAAACCTAACTAAACATCCTACCAGTGTTAGGAGTAGTCAGAACAAAGCGACATGGAAAATAAAACTGGTAAGAAGAAAAACTCTTTGTTCGGAACTGCAGACAAAAACAGAATTGAAGAGGCCCCACATAATGCTGATGACATAGGATGACCCACACATGCTCAGTGGAGAATAAAACTCTAGAAAGATCTTCTAAAATGATTGGGTCCAGGGCTCCATAAATTACTTTATCTACTTGTAGGGACTGCATATCTTGCTTGTCCTTGGAGAAAGACCTTTTACAAACAGGCCAATACTGTAAAAATTGCGGGAGAGCGGGCGCTCCGTGTTGAGCGCCCACTCTCCCAATGCACGCCCAGCCACCTCTCCTGGATGCGCAAGTCAGTATTTAAATGAGGGGTTGCGCTAATTAGGAGGCGCTAGGGACAATAGCGCATCACTGGCACCTCCTTATTAGCGTAAATGTGGCTGTCAGTGGGTTCTGACAAAAGACACTCAATTTTACTGGCATCGGTTTCCGAACCCGCTAGCCACGGGTTAGGAAAATGGACACCAGTAAAACTGAGTGAACGTTTTTCTAACCTGCTGACTGGCGGGAGGATCTAAAAAAATTTTTTTTTTTAAATTTTTGGTTCCTTCGACTTAATATCGCTAGGATATTAAGTCAGAGGGTGTACAGAAAAGCAGTATTTTCTGCTTTTCTGTACTCTTTTCCAGGTTGCTCAGAATTTGACAGGCGTTAATTTCTAAGAGTATCCCGGGCGGGAGGGGGGATGGGTTGGCCACACGTTTTCGATGCGCTAAACCCCTTACAGTTTAAGGGGTAATAGACCCAAGTGGAAAACGGGCGGCCAATAGCATGTTAAACGGTGCACTCGGCTGAGCGCACTGTACTGTATCGGCCTGAAAGTGACTTAAGCAGGCAGTCCTTAGTTTTTCTGCTAATCTTTCACAGTCCCAGATTCCACCCACATCATCCTTCAGATAGCTCTATGACTGCTCTTTAGTCACTGCCTACAATAAACTCTCATGAACAAGGACTGGCAAACTGGAGTGCTCCTTTTCAGTCATTTTATTTACTTATTTATCGAGTTTTATATACCGTCATTCGGTTTCACCAGCACAACGGTTTACAAAGTTTTGATGTTTAACAGAGTTTCCAAAGATGGACAAATGGATTAAAATGAGGCTTTCCCACTAGTTGTTACACAGTAACCCAATTATAATACTCGCTCACCAAACTCTAGAATCTCCTGTTTCTTTTATAGAAGGACAGAAGCAGTACTCACAGCAAAAGTCATGCACTCTCCAGTGGATGCACATGTGAACCTCATTGCAGGCTGCGGCATAGGCAGCTATGGCTGTGCACAGACATTCAAAGTCATTGGTGGTCTCACAGGTGCATGTATCCCACAGGCAGGTATGGTAGAAGGAGACTGGATTAACCTTAATGAGTACGAAACAGAGATGTGTAAATATTTATATACAACTATCAAATCAGTTACTCTGATCATTGTAAGAGTAGTTTTCTGCATTCTGACCATTAAGTAAATAAAAAAAATACTTTTTCTTTCTTGATGTTGACTCCTATCACAGGTATTGAGTATCCAATCAATTCATTTAGTTTTAATTTATAATCATATTTATGCTACATAGTTGACTCTTGACTCATGAATGCCATTTTATAATTACAAATACATAAACAGAACCTTGTTTGAATACAAATAAAACCTGTGTTTATTTGTAGCAGATACTGGCATTCCGATAAAATTTCCATAGCTAAAAAATAATTTAAACATTTTAAAAATTGTGATAGAAGAGGCACAAGCGCACATTTATATAAAATGGCGCGCATGTTGACGCGCGTCCAGCTGATTTTATAAGATGAGCCCATATACGCGCGCATACTTTAAAATAGCCATGTCCAGGGGCACAAGCCAGCATACGTGCATTCATGTACGCCTATTTTAAAGCGTGTACGGCTGTTTTAAAGTTATCATCCCTGTGAAGATGCTCTAAAATGTTTTGGAGGAAGGGGTTCAACTGCTGTCATTATATGAAGCAGTTATTATAGTGATTCATTAAAAAGGTGAAACCTTGAACTGATCGCGCTTCTTATCTCATCTTTTTACTGAACATGGACATATTTGCTAAGACGGTAACTTTTAAACAGGTGTGCGGGCGCACATGTTAGCATGTACGTTGGCCCGCACCCAGGGATGTAGAACATACATGTGTATATGCGCGCATATTATAAAACAGACTGACCGTGCGCACAATTTTAAGTGGGAGCACGCTTATGCATGTAAAAGCCACTTCGATCATATAAATGTGGGGATTTTTTTTTTTAATTTTTTATTTATCAATTTTAACATAAATCACAAGTATCCACTTGTTATGAAAAATTACAATGTAGTATAGTAAGTACAACATAAATCAATATTGTTATAAATATAACACTCACAAGAAATAATATAAATCTACATTGTTATATAATAAAAGAAATATGGGGGAGAGAGCAGCAACAAAAGAGCGTTATCTAATTTCAGAAACATATAAATAAAAAAAAAAAGACCTATTGAACAGAAGTCTCAGCAATTACTTCATTCCAGATCTACATTGGAAAACTTTAGGGGTGGGAATCCAAGAATGCTCTCAAATGGGACGGCTCATAGTACACATATTGTTGCTGTTGAAATTTTAAATAGCATTTGCAAGGAAAACATAACTGGAATATCACTCCTTTTTGCAAAGCCCCAGCTCTCATTTGCAAAAACAATTTCCTTCTAGCCTGGGTTGCTTTAATTAAATCAGGGTAACACCATACTTTATAACCATGAAATAATACATGTCTATTCCTGAAAAAAATACCTAAACACAGTGTTTCTATCCATCAGAAAAGCGAAGGAGACTAATAATGGTCTCCTTCTAGAGATTACTAATTCTTGCGAAGTATCTAATAAAGCTGAAATGTCCAGTGATACCGCAGGTTCCTCAGGATTTGTTTCTGTATATGGCAAATAATAGGCTTTGGTTATTATTGGCGCAATGCTTTCAGGCAATTTTAATACCTGCAATACATACGATTTAAAGAGTTCCATCGGAGAAATATTTTTTGAATAACAGGGAAGTTCATGAAACGTAGATTATGAGCTCGCAAGCTGTTTTCTACGTTTTCAAGCCTCCTGACCCCCACAAGACTTGCCAAAAGTCCAGCGGGGGTCCGGAACGACCTCCTGCAGTCGAATCATGTTGCGGGGGTCCGGGAGCGATCTCCTACGCTCCTGCCGTCGGGGGACAAAAAAAACAAAATGGCGCCGATAAATCGGGGGAATTGTTATTGTATCGCGGCTCTAACGATTTTTGACGATTTAAAATATATCAGACGATATTTTAAATCGTCAAAAAACGATTCACATCCCTACTCTCTCACTTCCAAGGGGGAAGATTTACTTACAGGCCACTTTCGACCTATTTCCTTTTCCTTTGTGTCCTTATGGTGGGTGCAGTGAGAGCAAAAAAATAATCTGAAGCCACTGAGTTAGTGTCCAAAATTAAAGTGTTTACTGATCAAAAGCTGATGATAAATGGCACAATACTTAAACTGCAGCACCACTGAATTCGCTTGCTTTCTTTTCTTACAGTTTCTTTCCCTCTATCCGGGCAGGACTCACATATGAAGGCCAAGGAAACATCCACTATCCAGGGCTTGGTTAAATGGAGCTTCCAGGTGGGCAGGATCTCTTTAGCTTGTTCAAAAGCCCCTTCCCAATCTGTTAAAAATGGTAAAAAGTCTATGGCACAGAGAGTAAAATCTCTCCCCAGAGTAGTGAAAACACTGGATAGGTGTCCCCAGTGATTTTGTGATTTCCTTTACTCGTGATTAGCAGATCTTTTGGATCTCTTTGGTTCTTACACAGACTCTTTAGTTCTTCTTTCTGGATCCCTGATGAGAGGGATCTCCTTGAAGCAAGCATCTCTCTTTGCTTCAATAAGGAAGGAAGGGTAGTGAAAACTTCCTCCTGGATCTTGAAATTAAAGTCTTGAGTTCAGGTGGTATACAGGCTCTCACAAGACTCCTACCACTTAAAATTTTAAACCCGAAAAATAGACCCAGAGGGAAAATCCCAGCCTGTGAGGGGACTGGAAGAGGAAACCCCTTCCGATTCTGGTCAGGACTACCAAGCAGGGTTTGCCTGGCTCCTCTGACTGGGCCTGAAAAAACCCCTCAAAACTCCTAAGCATTTCCTAAATCTCAGCAAACCAAAGAGAGACTGCCTCCTGAGCTCTCTGTAGGGAGCTGCTATATAGACTCACAAGGGGGTGGCCATTCTAGACCCTTCAAAAGGAGGGGCTGTATTTGAATGGATCCTCCTCTCTTACACTAACCCATACTTAATGGTGACGTATGCAAAGGGTCTGTCACATATTCTTAGTAACTCCCTGAGATTCAGATTTAGCCTTAATCTTAGAGACATAAATGTTCTACAGATAACATTGCACCTACTATTATAGATGACTTGAAGTTGTATAGCTCCTGCAATGATTTAGCAAAACAACTCTGAATAATGAAGAACTTCTAAAATGACATCAGGAAGACATTTGATCTGGACAAATGTTCTAAAGCAACTTTCCTTAAAGAAAAACTAAGCAAAACAGAAAACATTGTTCTGACTGAAAAATGTCAAACAAAACTGAGCAGGAGGGCATATATAAATATATATGAAGGTGCAACAATCTAAAACAAATCACTGAGAGAAAAGATCAGCAAGGAGTACTACAAGAGAATAAAACTGATATTAAAAAGTGCTTAACTGCACAGAATAAGATATATGGTATGTCCATTAACTTGCAATCCCTGCATCCTGATACAGTTTTGGAATTGTAGCCTAGCCCCAGAAAGATCTCAACCAGTTGGATGTCATATCCAGCTAATCTGCAAGAACCAGTGTAAGCCATGATTGCACATCTCAGGAGCTGGAGGAGGTATGAAGCACAGAAACATAGAAAGGACAGCAGAAAAAGACCAATCGGCCCATCCAGTCTGCCCAGCAAGCTCCCATATTTATCAGTTTCACAGGGCAGGGCCCTTGTTGGTTACTGTTTGATTCCAATTTCCTGCCAGCCCCTGCCGTTGCTACTATGGGTTTCACAGTAGCAAATTATACATATCGGTCCTGTCCCAGACCCCCAGACACATCTTACAGCATCTACAGATACAAATTCCCATAGCAGGCTTAAATACAAAAGTTAGCAGCCACAGTCTCCATTCTTAAACATGGACAAGCATTCTGAAGAACAGAAAGAAGGAATGATAGTTCACCAGCATATGAGAGGAAAACAACAGAATTTTAATAAAAACAGAAAATGCTCTTTAAATAATAAAACCATATCATCTTGGTTTTTATGATCTCAGGGAAAGCTTTCTGTCTCTAGTAATTGAACTACTGACACAATTTATTAGACAGTCAGATGAGATAAAAGGAATAATGTTGCAGGGCCAGGATCAAATTGTGCCATTGCACGTGAAAGATGTACTGGTGGTTTACGTATCTGATCTAGTCGTTTCTATCCCAGATCTGTTGAAGGTGTTGAGTGTGTATGGTGCAATGTCAGGTTATAAGAGCAACTTAAGTAAATCCAAACTGATGCCCCTGGGCATACTTCAGGATACATTGATGCCAAGGGAGATTCAGAGCTCCTTTCAGTGGACGTTATCCAAAGGGTGATACTTGGAAGTTTATTTGTCAGCCAGGATGGATGAATTGTTTGGTTTAAATTATAAACCCATACTTATTAGGTTTAAAGAAGAGGGGTTGATGAGGCAAAGGTTGCCGATGAGTTGGCTTCCTATAATTCTTTCTTTATTCGTGATGTTGCCCATAGATCTTCCAAGTAAATGTTTTCAGAGACTAAATATGATAGCATTAAGCTTGGTGTGGCTGGTAAGCCAGCCCAAATATAAAGGTTACTCTGCAGAGGAAGGTGGTATTAACGTTTCTGATTTCTTTGGATATTATAGATACTAAACAGAGTGGCTCTGTTTAGTATCTTAGCAGAATGGAATAATCTGGATCTGGAGCAGCACTGGACTGAAGCTGGCCTCCAGGAGCTAGGGCCCCAGGAAGGTTGGTATCCATGGGTTCAGATTTACTCTAAAGTGGCCTCTCAGAAGTATTGGGAGTACATGAATAGATGAGGGAAACAACAGTTGATGGGGGATGACCTTGATTTTCGGCTATGGAAAGTTGATTCAATTATAATCCTCTCAGGTATGAAATATGATTAATCTCTCACCAATTAAATCCTTTTCCCAGCTCTTTGAGCAGGTCACTTTTTGCTGCTTGTAGATTTTTCGAAAAAAAAAATGTAATTTAGATTCTTTTCCGTTGTTTGTTTACAATTATGGGTAGTGTGCAGTCCGGGAGCAAGGGAAACAATGGGCAAAGGTAAAAAATGTGATTTTTATTAATTAAAAGGTAAAGAGTCACCTGAGTAGGATTTATAAAGCAATGAAACGGGATAAAGTAATTGAATCTTTTAGGGTTGTGGCAGCTTGGGAAAAGGAGCTGGGATGGATGATGCAGGAAGAGGAACTGGAATCTTATTTATTTATTTATCGAGTTTTATATACCATCGTTCGGTTTCGCCATCACAATGGTTTACAAAGTTTCAATGTTTAACAGAGTTTCCAAAAGGTTCCTTTGATTGTTAGCATATATATTGAAGGTTTTATAGACGTAGTTCGGATGTTAGACTAGAGTTTTTGTTATATGTTATATTACGTGCTTGCATTGGTTCCATATGTTTGCATAGGGTCAGTAGGAGGGAAGTGATGTTTGAGAGTCATTGGGTGAGTTGGTAGGCTTTGGTGAGCATCCAGGCTTTTAGCTCTTTTTTGAAGGTTTTTAAATTTTGCTGTGCTAAGTTTGGTTGGGAGGGTGTTCCAGAACTTGGGGCTTCCTAGGGAAATGGTTCTCTTCCGAGTTGAGGTAAGTTGTTTGGAACGAGCAGGTGGAGAGTGCAGTTTTATGGATGTACTTAGCCAGTTTGTTTATTTTTCATATATTATTTTGTGTAATATGGATAGTATTTTGTATTCTATCCTAAATTTTATTGGGAGCCAGTGTAGTGATATTAGTGTAGGAGTAATGTGATCATGTTTTTTAGTTCCAGTGAGTATTCTGGCGGCTGTATTTTGGAGGATTTAGAGTGGTCTGATGGTGTTGAGAGGTAAGTTGAATAGCAGGGAGTTGCAGTAGTCTAGGTTGGAGAAGATGAGTAGTTGAAGGACTTTTCTGAAGTCGTTGGGGGAAAGGAAAGGTTTTAAATAATATTGGGTTAGGAGTTTGTGATATCCGTCTTTTTGTAGTGATGTGGTTCTTGAAGGAACGTTCGTTGTCAATTATGACTCCAAGGTTGCGGGCATGATTGACAGGTGAGATTGCAGCTTTTTGGTTTATTAGGTTGAGTGGTGGTAGTTAAGGAGCGTTGTTCTTTCAATCCAGTATGATTATTTGGGAAGATATCTAGAAATGTTCTTGGTCTTTGGATGTAATAGAGCAGCAATATAGGATAGTTATGTTGCGACCGTTGCTGCCCGATGTCTCCACTCCGCCCACCTTACCTCTTTGGCGACTCCCTCTTTGGTTGATGGAAGTTTGGCTGCTGCGGCATCATCTTGATGTCCTCCTCCTGCATCCCTGGACTAGTAGGCGCTGCCTTCCGCCATATTCTCCTGAGGCCTAAGGGCACGCGCAAGCAGCGTGGCCCCGACTCAAGTACCAGCTGTGGCGTGAACCCCTGAGATGATGTCATCATCGCCAGATATTTAAGGTCTTTTGTTTTGCTAGCTAATTGAGTTAGCAAAGGTTTCCTACCTAGCTGCCTCCAGGTATCGCTGCAGATGGGATTCGCTCTCTGCTTACCTTGCTACTCTGCCTCCTCAGACTTTACCAGGGGTACCCGCTCCTCGGGGGCCTCGCTCTTTCTCTTGCTTTTCAGGTCGCAGTCTGGAACTGGTACTCGCTCCTCGAGGGCCCACGTTCCTGGACCTGCTACTGAATATAACTTCTGCCAGGAAGTCACCACTGCCTACAACACCAGTGAGTTACCATCTCTCTCTCAGAGCTTTCCCTGGAACCGGGTACTCACTCCTTGAGGGCCTACTTCATTCCAGCTCCTGGGATTGCTGTTCCAGTGCCTGAGTGACTACAGCCCAGCCGGGCTCTTCCAGCTCACTACTGCCACCTCTGGTGGTTCTTTAAAACAGTTTAATAAAATAATTAGTGTGTGTCTGTCTCCCAACTCTGAGCCTGACCGGTGGTCCCTCTCGGGATCTTCCCCCCGTGGGCATGGTCATCTGCCACCGGCCCAGGGATCCACCCACAATTATCACAAATAATAACAAGTTACACGGACACATTTGGTTTCAGCTGGAATGAAAGTGATTAATACCGCCCACTCTGATCTCTGTTGTAGGGCATGTGGCCTTACTGGTTCATTATTGCACATTTTGTATTTTTGCCCAGTAATCCAGAGCTACTGGGTGGAAATTGTCAATGCAGTCTGGTCAATATTCTATTTGGATATGGGGCTGTCCATAAATGACATCAACTCTAACATGGGGTAGGGGTGGTGGTAGTGGGATTATCGCTTTTGTAACAAGGGAGTTGGAGATTTATGATGAAGTATGATGGAGGTGATTTCATGCCAAAATAATGTGATGTCATTTATGGATGACCCCTATCCCTGATGATCCATGAATATTTGTCCTATTTTTTTAGCCCTTAGATTGTCAGGGGGAGAAAGGACTATTATTCTGCCATACAATTGTTTGCTTTGGGAAGGAGAATGGTGCTGTGATTTTGAGGTAAGTCAGGTTCCCCTCTGTATACTGATGGTCCGAAGGGATCTGTAAATGGGAGTAATTAGAGTTGTTGTCTGCTAAAGTTAGAGTTTAAGGAGGAGGCTATTTGGAAAATCTGGGATCCAATCAATTATTTTCTGTAAAGTTATAAGCTCCTTCTAGTTTTATTTTATTTTATTTTTTTTTGTACTAATTTTTTATTTCTAGTTCTCCGGTTGGGGGTGGGATAGGGGTTCGGGAAGAAAATGTAAAACTGTTTTGGGTAAAATGTAATCTCATGAGTATTGATTTTATTTGCTTGCCAGGTATAATGGCTTTGGATACTACTGTCTCATTGTACTTTGTCCAGTCTATCCTGCCTCGTCAGTCCTTCGTGCCTTGATCCTGTTTCTCCTCAGATTGACTTCCTGGAACTGACCATGGCCTGGACCTTGATTATTCTTCCCTGCTGCCTGTCACTGACCCTTGCCTGGACACTGACTACTTTTGCCTGGCCCTGGACTTGCTATCACTCTATATTTTGAGAGACTCTCGCCTAAGTCTGGCTGACCTCGGGAACCCAAGGGCTCAACCTGTGGGGAAAGGGGCTAGTAAATGTGAAGTTCCTGACCAAGTACAACCCAGGGTACATCCGCCATCTCCCTAGGTTGTGCCACTTCACTACAGTCACAAGGGTCCACTTCTGTTACAAATTTGAATTTACAATTAGATTATTGTTTACATTGCTCACAGGCTTCTTTTTTGGCTGTTCTCATCACTGTGGGTGGGGACAGATTTTACACATCACTTTTCCAGAAGCCGATAGACCACAACATCCTGTTGTTCTATGAGAACTACCATCCCATTCTATCTGAGAGAACATCCCAGTGGGATAGTTCTTTAGACTGTTCTTCACAAACAGATTTTATTACACAAGCTGATGGTATAACGTTCTGTTTCATTGCTAGGGGCTATCATCCACGACTCATGATGCAAGCGTTCAAACACGCTTTATACATTAATAGGGATCTTCTTTTCTCCACAAGGTCTGATCATATAATATGTGCCCTTACTTCTTCAAACAGGATGAGCCAGGTCTGTATAGTCATCAGATGGCATTGGCCAATCTTAGCTACTCACTCCATTTTTCAGCAGCCACTTTATTTTGCCTTTCATCATGGCAAAAAATCTTTGAGATCTTTTAGTTTCTTCAGAAATACGTATACTTACTATCTCTTCTGATTTACCATGAATAGCTCACTACCCCAGTAGGCTGCTTGCTCATCATCATTTTATTTATCTGATTTTATGCATCCTGTCACTGGGAAAGTTTACTCCTTAAGTCACTTTTTGACTTGCCCCTATCCTTTACAATATGTAGGTAAAACCATTCAGGCACTAAAAATTAGATATTTTGAGGTCAATATTGAAAACTTAGCCATTTAGCTGAGTTAGACAGCTATGCTGCTGATTATTCCCAGACAAATCGCTGCTATTGAGCAGATCTAGTTTAGCTGAGTAAGTTATTCGTCTAAGGCTAAATATCACTACTTAGCCAGATAGCTTATCCGGCTAAGTAGTGTTACAGTCCTGGGCCGTGTCCCGGTACCTCCACTCACCTTTGGCCGGCCCGGGCCGCTGAAGCGACTCCCCGCTCGACTAGGCCCGATCCTGGCCTCTGCCGTGGCGCTCCCTCTGCGAGGGAGATGCCGCCAATCTGATGTGCGGGGGCTCGAGTTTTAAAGGGGCCAGAGCGGAAAGAAACAGGACAGCCCTCAGATGACGTCAGACGCTGCAGGGATATTTAAACCCTGCAGCTAGGCCTATACTTCGCCTTGCAACAAGGTTCACTCTCTGTTGAGAGCTACTAGTTGCTGCTTTCGTCTTCTGGCTTCCGACCCCGGCTTCTGACTACTGGCTTCCGACCCCAGCTTCCAACTACTGGCTTCTGACTCCGGCTTCCGACTACTGGCTTTTGACTTCGGCTTCCGACTACTGGCTTCTGACTCCAGCTTTCTTCCAGGAGGCCTCTCCTAAGTCCAAGCGGCTCAGGTCCTCACGAGCACCTCTCGGGGGGACCGCGGGCTTCCAGTGGTGATGTTCCAGTTGGCTTCCTGGCTTCAGCTCTACTCTTCTCGATCCTCTGGAGCTCCTCTTCAGACAATGGCCCACAGGAGATCGCACGTAAGTCCAAGCGACTTGGGTCCTCATGGGCTCCTCCTGGGGGGACCTTGGGCCTCCAGTGGTGAAGATCCCTCAGGTTTCCTGTTCTGTGCCGCCTCCCGGTTTCGACATCCACCCTGGGCCTTCCCACGGTGAGTCTTCATCTGTCCCAGCCAGCTCAAGGGTCCACGAATCCAACAAGAAGCACTGCCCCAATCTGCCCATTGCCCACTCACAACTTGTATGGATATTCAGGGGCTGCTAAATAGCCAGATAAGTCTTACTAGCATTTGAATATTGACCTATTTGAACATTGATCCTGTTTACAAGACAAATACCACTTCTGGTTTCACATTGGTTGGAAACCTTTCATAGTATAACAGATATGAAATCCTTTAATTGAAATTGTCCATTAATCTAGCAGAAGGAGTAATCTTCCTGAGTATTTATTCTGCCAAGAACAAAGATAGATTTATGAACCCCAGTCTTTGATTCATGGTAGCTTAAACTGAGAGATTGTTTGGGTTTTTCTTTATCTTTTATCTGTATTTATTAATCACCCATGTACATAAAAAAACAATCACAGCAATAAATTAGTTAGTTTCTTTTGATTTTCTCTTGTTTCTATTTATAGCTGATGTTACATTGAAAATTCTGTTTTTGGTCATGTATATTTTGATGAATAGAGGCATCTTTTGGAAATGTTGACTACGTAATTATTGAAATGTTATGTTTATTTTTAATGCTTTAATACAGTTCCTATATTTTCTTTCTCCCTTTACGCTTTACAACCTATGTTCTTCACGCTCCTTATGCGCTCGCTTTCACCTTCCCCCTTTCTCTCCCTTTTCCAACCCTGCTCCCCTTCCCCTCTCCCTGTTTTTTTGTAATTTCTCTTTCCTTGCTACAAAGTTGATTGTAAACCAGCATGATATGCCCTATGAATGTCGGTATATTTAAAAGCCCTTAAATAAATAAATAAATAAAATGAATATATGCGATTTATTCATAGGATAATTTTTTCATTTCGTTTTGTTCATTCATAAGTGTTTAGGCTCTCTTGTTTGGTGAATAGTGTACACGTGATTGGTCAATGTGTATCTCCTGATTTGGCTATGGAGTTTTTGGCAACATTTTTGATTTTCAGTAACTTCTGGTTTCTCTAACTCTTGCCAGATTTGTGCCACTCTTCTATAAGAGCTTGAATATGTTCAAATATTTCCTTGGTATATATATGACTATTGTATTTTTTTTTATATTTTGCTGTAGTTACTGATTCTGCCCTGGCAGCCTTTTCTTTGTGGTTGTAGAGCTAAGACTGTATTCATTTTGATGTCCCTCCCAATGCAGCTCTCTAGTGAGATACACTCTGTGAAGTACTATGATTTGTGAAGCTCTCAATAAATTGCTCTTCAAAAGCATACCAATAATTGGACAGTTTATAGCTTATCACACATGGAGATGAGTATGGAGATGGGCATGGAGATGAGTGGTGAAACTTCAGCAAGACATCGACCATGACAGTCTGGTCCCCACCAGGACAGTTCCAAGGTAGCCCAATTAAATTGTGGCATATGGTCTTGAAGCCACGGTAGCCCCAATACCACTGGATGCATGGCTTTTTCTAATACTAGAAAAGAAATTGATTCAGAGTGTAGAGCTCCAGTGCACAGGCCGATGGCCTGGGTGGTCAGTGAAATTTCTCCAGGAAGTGGTTCTCCATGGATGGATGACAATAGCAGAGGCTTAGCTATTGGTGTGGTAGGAATCCATAGATGTTCAACCAAGCGCTTCAGAATAAAATTACCTCCAGCACTGGAGTCAATGAGGGCGAGAGTCTGAAATCCGAGACCTCTGCAAAGCAGAGATACGGGTAATGATAATGGAGGTGTAGGAGAGGTGAGGCCCAGGAGAAGTCCTCCTGCATATCCCAGGCCCGTCAATTTCCGGACAAATGGGACAGGTCTGGACTGCATGACCTGATTGGCCACAGTGCATGCACAACCCCATGTGCTTGCGATAACGTCTCTCCTTAGAGGTCAAATGGCTTCAGCCTAGTTGCATAGGCTCTTCCTCCTCTAGGGGTGCAGACGGTAAACTGGAAGTAATAGGCACAGGTTTAGGATGGTTAGCCCCCACTGTAGACTTTCATGGACTCTTAGCCTCTTGAGTACGATCGCGGATACGGTGGTCAATTCTTCCTGCTAGTTCCATCAGGGACTCAAGGGTATCAGGCAAGTCACGAGCCACTAATTCGTCCTTTACGCGAGAGTTGAGACGCTCCACGAATATGGCACATAAGCATCCAGTGTCCCAATGTAGTTCGGATGCTAGAGTCTTAAATTCATTAGCAAAGTCTGTAAGTGGCTTGTTACCTTGCTGAAAGTTGAGCAAGGCAGATCCAGCGATGGTCTGGCAAGCTGGGTCATCAAACACAGACTTAAAAAGTTTTAGAAATCCTGGTAGGTCATTCAGGATAGGATCTTTACATTCCCATAACGGTGAAGCCTAGGCCAGGGCTCGTCCTTCTAGGAATGACAGAATGTAGGTGGTCTTTGAAGCTTCAGTGGGAAAGAGGGTAGGCTGTAATGAAAAATGCATGCTGCATAAATTAACAAACCCTCTGCATATCTTGGCTTTACCCGTAAAGTGGGTAGGTGTGAATAAAGGTGCAGTGGTCTTAAGGGTTACCACTAGTGATAGCAATTCCTTCACAGGAGGAGCTGAAGAGTCCAGTTGAGCGTGTAACTGATTGAAGGCAGTAGCTAGGCTCTCCAAAGACTTTTGTTGTTCCGTGATCCGCTGGACTAGGCCAGGGATGGCCTGCAGGGCTGCGAGCTGAGCCGAGTCCATGAAGTTAGCAATCTGTTGTGTTTCTGGCATTTTGGACACTTGGTCACAATGGAGATGACTCCACCCACGGAGAGGGGCCCCGTGGGGAACCACTGCGATAGGTTGAACTCAGATAGCAGACACAGTATGAATAGAGGCTTTATTGTACTGCTGTAGATAAATGGTAAAGCAGGAAGGTAAGGCACTGATTCAAGAAGTGCCAGTATGTTCAACAGGCTCAGATGTGGTCTTCCACAGATGTTTCACGATAGGCGGAAGCCCGCAGTGCGGGTAACGTCGCAGCTGGTGGGTGGAGCTGGAGCACCGGATCGTAGAGGTACTCACAGGAATGATGGCGTCTTCCTGATGGTGTAAAGTTGGGACCAAAGGTCCGTGGTGCAGGATATAATAGCTGGTAGGCCCTCGAAGAGCGAGTACCCGATGATCTGATATCCTGAAAGAGAGAGAAAGACCCCTGAGGAGCGGTTATCTAGTTAGAGAGGACCCCGAAGGGTAGTTGGAAGCGAGAGACCCCCGAGGAGTGAGTATCTTGAGCTTCTACTGGAGCGAGGCCCTTGGAGTGAAGCAGCATCTAAGCGTGCAGCTTAGAGCGGTCAGAGTAGCTTAAACTGAAGTCCTTGCTAACTCAAGTTGTAGCGGAAGTGGAGGCTAGATATACCCGGAAGTACTGACGTCATGCGGTGGGGCCACCTCCGAGGTTTCCGCCATGACGTGTATTTGAGCGTAGGAGATAGGAGATGTGAGCGCTCGCGCCCTTGTTGGCCACGGGAGTGAGCATGCCGGATGGGGCCTCCCATGCTGGTTTGGAAACGCCGAGACCCTCGGCACTCGGTACTGGAGGCAGCCATCTTGCCCAAAGAGAGAGAAAGGGGAGAAAAAGAGGTAAGGCAGAGCGGTCACAGCCGTCTGCGACTGACGGACGCAACACAGATGGATTGGATTTCCCACTGGGAAAGGTAAGTTCAGGGATGTTTTCACCACAACTGTACCCATAACTGTAGTATCAAAGAAAATCTCTAGGAGCTTCTTAAGCATTTGGCTCAGTCCCCAGGCTATTCCCCCTTTACAATTCCTTTCAGCCTTAAGGAATTTTTGGTTCACATCCTGATGTCTGTCAGGTGTTTGCTGCTTTAAAATATATATGTTTTAGAAGGCCTCTTTGCTCATATTTCCAGGCTCCTACACATGTGAAATGCCTCCAAGAACATAGAGTTACTTTATAAAGGTGTCATAATCCTCCCCTGAAGTTTGTGGTATTTCTGCCAGGGAGTTAGTCAGCAGTGACCTCCATACTGAACATACTCTTTGCCTCTCTGCCAGCTCTCTCTCTCAACTTTCTTTCTCTGATACTCTTGATCTTGCTCTCAAGTACTTATAGCCTAGTTCCAATTACACAGGATCTCACTGGGCTACTACTATATATTCATGAGATAGATTTGCATACAATAGGAGTAGGGGGTAGCAATATCCAAACTGCCCACATTGATGCAAAGTCCGCATGTACTTTTTTCCTGTGATCTATGCATCGATTTTCAAAGGGAAAGTACATGAGGGCTTTTCACCCGGAAAACTGCTGCAGGTACAAAATATGAGCACCTGATTTTTGCGGGTAGAATTTTGCTAGAAAAGTGCATTGTGTAGATTTGAAAATTTAATTTATGTGTTTACTTTTTCTTCCCCCCCCCCCCCGAGAATGCATCTTCTCAATGTAACTCAAAGTATGCACATTGTGGAACAACACATAGACTTCTAACTGCATTGAGGTGGGCAATTTGCAGGCATTTTACGCTTGTGGGAGTGGATATAGGCAGCCCATGCATATTCATTATTCTCTGCCACTGGGAGTCAGATGGTAACCACCACACTGCAAAGCTCTGGAGTCCAACTTTACATTGGCATACAAGGCAGGCTGCATGAACCATCTGTGTAGTTCATTATCTCTGCTTATCATCAGAGAAAACTCAGTAATGTATAGGGTTTAATGAACCTGGCTATAAGATCCAATTAAGCTTAACAGCAAACAAAAAAAAATCAGGAGTTAAAAAACCAGAACTGACCGATTTGGCGCTGCATTTTTGGATGCATGTAGGAGCACAACAAAAATCCCTAATGGATTTAGAACTAAGACTAGGACGTCAATATTCAAAGCCATTTAGCCAGATATCTGACAAGTTATCTGGCTAAATGACAGCTATGCGAACCTCGGGCCACTTCTCCGGCTATAATTTAGCTGGATGAAAAAGAGGTGTCCTGAGGGTGGGTCTAAGTTATCCAGCATTGTGGGGATGGATAATTTGCTACTTAACCAGATATCTTCAAAGAAAAAGTAAAGGCTCAATTCCCTTCCTCCATTCCCTCAAATTTCATAAAAGGCCCTGTCAGGTCATGCCTCCCACCCCCCTAACCCTGCGGATTGGGCCCCCCACCACCATCCCTTCTGGGTAACTTAAAAACCTAACCAGTTATATTCAAACACAGCTAATCAGGTTATTTAATTATCCGGCTGCATGTAGATGGATAACTTTAGGTGAGCCTATTCAGCAAGGCATTTCTCCCACTGAATGTCTGGGGCAAATCATCCAGGTAACTTTAGCCAGATAACTTGTCTGCTCACCTGCTTACTGAATATGGACCTCTAGGAATAGGGTGGAATGTCATCTCTAGGTTATCCGAAACAGGCTGAGTTAGTTCTGGATTTCCCTATTGCAGCTATGGACTTGTTGTTCTAGTTTCCATAAGAAAAGCAAGGCTATAGGCACCAGCCCTGTGGCTGCTGAGGGTGCTTGAGCTCCCCTAGTATTGTCTCCTGAGAGCTCCTTGCTGCAGGGCTGTGGGGAGGACAGTAGGGAAGTGTTTCTGTCTCCTTGTTATTGCTCCCACCTCCCCTCTGCAGCCTATTGGCTGGTTGTGAAATATCTGACCAACTGCCTATAGGAGAGGACATTGTACTGCACTTCTGTCTCCCAGTTACTGCGCCTGCCTTCTCCTGCAGCCTACTGGCTGGCTATGGGATGTCTGACCAAAGGGCTGCAGGGGCACCTGAGAGTGACAGTAGGTGTAGGACAGACAGACTTCTTCCTGAGAGGCAGTGGAGATACTAAACATAGTGTCTTAGACCCCTTGGCCATCCCGACAACTGGGCTGCTAATAGAGGAGAAAAATCTTCAGAGGGATAGCTGTGTTAGTCTGGTGTAGCAAAAAATGATACGAATCAGGTGGCACCTTATAGACTAACCAATTTATTGAAGCATGAGCTATTGAGGTTAGTCTATAAAGTGCCTGTCATTTTTTGATATGAGGAGAATTGCTGAAAGAGAGATTGGGAAATGGAAAGATGAGCTATAGGGTGAGAGAGGGGATAATGTAGAGAGAGAGAGAGAGTTACTGCTGTGAGAGTCTGGGAGAAGAACTGAAAGAAGGAATTGTGGCTGGGAGAAGAGGTGAGAAGCTGTGAGGGAAAGAGGGCCTGGGAGAGGAGCTGTGGAAGAGGAAGATGAGTAGACACAGGCTGTGAAGGCAAGAGGGGCTGGGAGAATAGCAGATAGGGTTTTGAGAGGGGGCATGTGTTGTGAGAAGAGGAGGAGTAGCAGGAATGTGGATGGGGGTGGGGGAGCCTGATAGGGGAAATAAACCTGGAGAAGGCCTATGAGAAGAGAGGAGAACAAGGTGGAGGGAAAAGGAAAGGATGAGATTAAGAGGAAGTGAGAGAAGATAATAAGCTGTGGGGAGACAGCCACATGGAGGAAAAATAACAAATGATAAAGAAAAGAGAGGAAGACCAGAAAATAAGTTTTAAAGAAAAGGGATGAGGAGACCCAGAAGAAACTAAAAGAAAGGGAAGAGCAAGCAGAGACAGAAGATAGTCAAACTACAATCACAAAGATTGGAAAATTATTTATTCAAAGTCTGGTGAAGATTTCTGTGCTACCTGGGCAGGGTCAAGGATTAGAGGGCAGGAGGTATCTCTTCCAGCTTTTCAGTCATCATGGTGAATGAGGTATTTTACTGGAAGGAGGCTTGCGAGATCATTGGCTCAAAGTCGCTTTCTTAGAAATTGGCAGCTCCAGTATCGAGAGGGGCTGTGATCAGGGCTTGAATTTAGGGGGAATTGAGATGAACCTTGTTCCTCTTGTTCACAAAAAAATAAATAAACCATTCCCCCTGTTATATCCCACAGGAGACAGCAGTTATCTCTGGGGTTTTCAGACTGCGGACGGGGAGCACCACATGCAGCTGTGGCCCTCGAGCTGGGGAGATACTGACTGCCGACCTGACAGGGCTCAGGACAGGCAGGTGGTGGAGTGTCTCGTGTGGACTGGCTCTGGCCTGGAATAGGTGAGCTCCTGGAGAAGTGCTGCAGGCAGGAGCAGTTCCAGAATACAAAAAAAAAAAAAAAGGTGCTTGGAATCAGGGAAGTGATCTGTGGGGGAGGGAAAGCCACAAATTGAAAGGTGAGCTGAGTCCTGCCAATGAAGGGAAGCTTAACCTGCTGATGAAGGATGGGAATCGGTGGAGGGAAGGGTGAACCAAGCCTGCAGAGGAGGGCAGCTGGCTAAGAGGGGTGAGGAGCAACCTACTGGAGAGTGGAGAGATGGGAAGAGGAACTGGGAAGGGGAACCGAGAAGGACAGGTCAATGGGAAATGGGGAGCAGAGCAGGCTAAGGAAATATAGGGAGCTGGTAGAGGGGCATCAAACCCCCTGCCCCCAAATATAAAATTCAAAGTATGCCCATGCAAAAAGGGGGTAATTAAGAGTGCATAGGGAGTAAGGAGGGAAGAGAGAAAAGAGAAAACATGGGGATGAGGAGAAGAAGAGAAAAGAGGGGGTTGAGAGAGTATGATGGTGACAGGTGAGGGTAGGGGACGGAATGGAGCAGGAGGGAGGAAATTCATGGGGATGAACTGGGAAAGGGGAGAAGAATGAATGGTGGGACTTTCAGTCTTCCCTAGTTTTTGTTTCGGCCACATGAGTCTTCCTCATGTCCATATCACCTACTCCTCTCCTGACATTTAAATACAGACTGCTTAGAAACGCTCACAACCTACTGTGTTCTGTCTTTTTTTTTTGCTTTGGGTATTGTAATTTGTGTTAAATTCAGCACCTCTAACCAATTTTAAAAGTTAGCTCCTCTGAGCAAGGCTACATATCCCAGCATGCATGAGGCAAAATTAGGCCCAGCTCGGCCTATTCTTGATGATCAAGAGTCATCTGATAGCCCAAACTAGGAAATACCTGGGCATGACACCTCTTGAAGGATGCACTGTTGATAATGCTGCATTGCCTCTCTGCTCGTGAGCGCCGGTGTGGGTTGGTAAAGCAAGGATTGGTGACAGCTTTGGCATTAGGGCACGAGGGGGTGACTTTCCAGCTGTTCCCAAATTCCTCCACACTCTGCTCGATGGACTTCTCCCGGGACATGAAGTCATTATTCTGGTTGTCATCAAAGTTACCACATAGACCACAGACCTTCCCCTGCAAGATTGGGAGACAAGAGAACTGAGATCTTATTGCAATATCTGGCAAGACCCACAAGAACATTTTCTGCCTCACCTTTCTTTATTTGCACATGTTTCAAAAGCACAGAAAAGGTTGTATATGTGACACAAGGAGGTAAACTGACTTGCCCAATGTAATAGAGAAAGGAGACAAACTCTCAGCCTACACGTTACTAACTCTTACTTCTCTGCTCTATTCACTAAACCATACCTCCTGTATTACCTTGTCTGGTAGTACTAAACTGGGGATTATCCTGCTAACGCCGTCAGATTTCAGTAGCATAGCAGCTTGTATTTCATGGGACAACTCCATTGCTTCATAACACTGCTTAATTTGACTGAGTTTATAGTTTCCCACTGGAACATGAACTTAATGTTAGCATGAGTGCCTACTGTATCCCAGAATACCATGGAGCATGTCACAGTAATGGGCAGACCTAGTAAGGGCCACCTTTCACAAATCATATTCACCTAACAAAGAACACAAACCATCCACCAGAAACTGGTCCTCTATTACATTAGACAAACTATATGAACTCATCAACATACCAGTTATGACGACCACTATTCAACCAGCAGATCTCCTAGTACAACAACAGAACAAAGGAAGAATTCACAGCAGCCAGCAAGACACTAGCCCCCCTCAAATCCAGTCCTACCAAACCTCCCAGGAATTCCCCTGGTTCCGCCTTCTACTTAAACAATAATCCTATCAACTTGAGTGCAAATGGGGAGAACACAGAACCGAGGCCAACCTACTGAAAGCAAAGAAAATGCAAAGAAATATAAAGCAGCCATTCGACAAGCTACAAAAGAATGTATTAGCAAATAACAAGAATTATCATAAAATCAATCAACAAAACTTTTTCCACTGGTTCAGAAACTCTCCAAGCCCACAACCATGACTCCTGCTATCATTAGCGATGTACTTGGAGCTGAAGATTTTGCAGAATTCTTCATGAAAAAATATAAATGAGACACTCATCCTTCTACACCAATCCTTCTCCAGCCAAATTAACGAAAGTTCCCTGAAATGCCTCTCCTTACCTCAGATTCTCCTCCCTCAAACCCACACAGAATAATCCAGTTCTCTCCAGAAAGCATCCTATTGTTCGAATTCAGGATTGTCTCTCCCAAAGAGGAATACAAAATTCTCTAAAGGATCAGTCAATCTTCTTCCCCACTAGACCCAATACCCCTCAACTAGATCTGTGACTTAAGGCAAAATCTAGCCCCTTGACTAGCTACCATAATAAACACTATACTAATGCAAGGTACCCTACCCCTGCAACTAAAAAAGGCCATAGTCAAACCTATCTTGAAGAAAGCAGACTTAGATCCAAAAATCACTATTGCCTAGTCCCAGGTTAATTTTTTTTAAATCTAAACTAGTACAAACAAGTGATCTACTTCCAATTCCTATACTTCCTAAAAGAAAACATCTTCCATCCTAACCAATCTGGATTCAGAAAAGGACACAAAACAGACTCCATCCTAATCAACAATATACATCTAAACACTGACCAAGGTGGCAACTCCCTCCTAGTTCTACTAGATGTATTGCCACCATTGATACAGTTGATTACTAGCTCTTGCTACAATGATTAAAAAACATCAGCATTAAAGGCATAGCCCTTAAATGGTTTTAATCCTTCTTGGAAAACAAATCTTAATCTGTTTTAATGGGCCAGCATGTTTTCCTCCCTGTAGAGTACCGCCATGTTCAGTGCTTTCTCCAATCCTATTCAACATATACATTTGTCCAATTTGTGACCTCATCCAGTCCTATATTGAATGCCACCTTTTTGCAGATAAAATTAAACTATGCATGAAAACAGATTCAGACCAAAACTTTTCAATTGCTAATTTCACACAATGTCTAACAGTAGCAGAATAGTTCAACTACCACAAACTTAAACCAAACCCCAAAGTTTGGTTAGGTCAATAAAACAACTCTTAATATTGCTACCCTCCCTTTCAGGAACCCTCTTACAACCCAGACTCAGTACAGAGTCTAAAGATTCACATAGATTACAACCTTACAATGGAGTCCCACATCTCAAAGGTGATGAGAGCCTCCTTCATGTACCTGCGCCAGATTCACCACCTGCACAACTTCTTCGAGAATCACAACCTCACTTCCATTTTACATGCTTTATTCACCAGTCACATGGACTACTGCAATTCACTTTTCGCTAGATTCTCACAACATATCCTCAAATGCCTCTAACTCCTACAGGGCATGGCCACTAGAATCTTGGCTGTGGTCAAAGAAAATGATCAGAAAAGACCAATTCTGAAGAAGCTGCATTGGCTCCCTTTTGAATACAAGATACAATCCCAAATTCTCTGCCTATTCTTCAAATGTGTGCATAAACTGGCCCCTTGGTATCTTTCACAGCTTCATTTCCCCTACATGCTCATAGGAGATCTTTGATCTTCCCAAATAGCCCTCCCCCCTTTTTTGACAGCTGCTAAATTCACTTGTACAAGACTTCAGGCATTCAGCTTCCATGCCTCAAAACTATAAAACAAATTACCACTATCTCTATGCCTCAAAACAAGCTAGCTACCTTAACTCCAGAAAGCAAGTCAAAGCATGGTTATTCACTCAGGCCTTCACACATTCCCATGACAGAGACTTCCTACTTTTAAAGACTACCAACTCCTATCATAAGACACAAGGGCTTTACTCTAATTTCTTTATTTAATGTATCTTATCTTTCTTCTTCTGATGCCCACATTGCTCCCTTTATACCCAGTCTTGTTTGTTACATTTGGCTGTTGTGGGATGACCCCACGACCAACTGTACTCTCTCCAATGTCTAGGATACTGTTGTCCCTGTTCCATGGCTTGGACGCTGTCAGTGGGTCCTCCTCCATTACCATGCAATTCCTTAGGTGTGCATACGCATGGTACATCAGCCTTTAAGGGTCCTGTGCTGTGAAAAGCCAATGCTGGCGTCCCCTAATGATGTCACGTGGCTGGGTATTTAAACTCATCCACGGCTCTTACTTTTCACCTCAGCAACAGGTCTCCTGCCATCTAAGCAGTGCGTGTTGCCAGCGTTTCTGTCTCCTGGTTTTGCCTTGTCTCTCCAGCCTGCCTTGCCCTTGTAATATCCAGCCTGTCCAGCCTTGTCACTCCAGCCTGTCTTGTTTTGTCCAGCTGCCTCATCTTGTTGATCCATCTTACTTTGTCCCTGTATTCTTCTTGGACTGATTACTCAGATCTTACCACTGCCTGGACCTTGACCACACCTTGCCTGCCTCTAACCTTAGCCTGGACACTGACTCTTCTTGCCTGCCACTGACCTTAGCCTGACCCTTTTTGCTTGCCTGCAACTGACTCCAGCCTAGACACCGACCACACCTGTCTTCCATATGCCCCGACCTGGCTTGAACCCAGATTCCTCATTTTACCTTACCTTGTTGGTCTCCAGAACCCCTACATAAGAACATAAGATTTGCCATACTGCGTCAAACTAAAGGTCCATCAAGCCCAGTATCCTGTTTCCACAGTGGCCAATCTAGGCCACAAGCACTTGGCAGGATCCCAAGTGGCTGGTAAAAGTGAAGTTGCAAGATTCAACTGCTTGCTGCCAATGGGGCCCTAGAGGGTTTACTCTTACCGCAGCCCAGGAGTCCACTATCCCTTACACTGTTAAACCCTTACAGGTGAATTTTCAAAGGAGTTACCCATGTAAATGTAACATAATATCATAGCAATTTTCAAAATCCATTTTCCTGTGTATTGTACACTTAACATGGGTAAAATCTATTGACAAGTCAATGGCATATAATGTAGCAATTTTCAAAAGCCCACTTACACAGGTAAAATGCGTGCATGTAAAATCCACTATTAAGCTTTGGAAAATCAGGTCCTATCTGTTCAACACTTCTAGAAGATATATCATTCAGACACCAGGGGACCACCAGGGACTCCAAGTTAAGTTATGGGAGAAGTCTGGGGTTGGGTTAAGGTGGGGGTCCACTTTAGACCACCAGAGATTTATTTCATGGATATTGCCGTCATTTACTTTACCTTTTTTTTTTTTTTTACTGTGGGTTACCTCGAAATGTGACTGACGTCTTCCAAGAATTCTTTACTTCGATGAGAGGGGCGGGGGGCCTTTGAATAGCAGCCTTGGTGCATTAGGACTTGCATTCACGTGCCAATGGTCTGGGGAACAGATAGCTACATCTTTTTATTTGCAGCTGTTCTGAAAATTATGTGGCATGGGCCAGCCATGTTATTTTCTTTGCATAGGATTACCTATACATTAGCTGCTTTGCATGTACGAGCAAAATGATTGCATGCAAAGCAGCTCACTTTAATAGGGGCATGTTCTGGCCCAAAATAAAAGCTGTGACATAAGACACCATTTCAGTATGAAGAAGAACATTTAGTTGGACTAATAAAGTTCAATGAAGCAAGTTTTTTGAAGTTCTGATGCTGGTAAAAAGAGGTTCTTGATGCCTGCAGAGGTATAAAACCTGGTGGCTGAACATTGATCACTTCCCTGAAGCAGGAAGTTGGAACTTCCGAAATGCAGACCGTGTTGGATTAGCAGTAAAGCGACAAATTAAAATCATCTAACTTGAAAGCTGTTACTTCTTAATTGAATGATTTAAGCTTCACACATCTGCCTTTCTGTTTTACAGCTGTATGTGTGACCTCTCTACTCCACCTATACCTGTTACAACATCATTATCAACATTGACATTCTTAGCTGTTATTATATTCTGTTTCTAGGTTTCCGTCACTTTACTGTTGGGAAACCAATACATAACAACAAAACAAGATACCATCAGATGGATAACAGTTTGATTTCTGTGTGAATGTGCTACTTCTTAACTGCATGATTTAAGTTTGAACAGGTGTACCTTATTTCACACATCTGCCTTTCCGATAATGATGTTGTGACAGTTATTTTCTGGGAGACTCAGCTTTTCTTTATACAGTTTTCAAATATATATAACATGATGTCACAACATCAGGCAGGCAGCCAGACATATAACTAGTTAATTAGTTCTCTGCCTTTATAGCAGCATCTCAGCCTTCAGGCAATTAACCGAAAGTCATCTAGGTTGAAATGCATTTCTGTGATTGTGTTATGCTGGATGGGTGTAACCAGCACAAGATTGATATAGCCCAAAGACAGTACAACAGGTCTTCCCAAACTTGACTCCTGGGTGCCCCCCAGTCAGCTTTTCAGGATACCCACAATGAATATGCATGGAGTATACTTATATCTCAATTATTTATATGTCATGGCATTTCAATTGGGATATGCTTAGTTATTTATACACCACTTTCCTGGTCATTCGGCCACTCAAAGTGGTGAACAAAGATGGAAATACAGAGGTTTATAACTTCTTGAATCCCTGTACAGGAGTGAGAAATCTTGAAGTACAGAAAAAGCTGCAACAGGTATCAATTTATACTATATAAATTGTCTGTAATGCAACTCACTGAATATATCCGGCAATCTGCATTAATTTTCCTTACAGTGTTGTCCCAGGAAAATCATAAAAATAATATTTTGCAGCTGGGGCGGGACACGGCTGTGATGAAAGTGCGCAAGAAAAACTGGTTCCTGCTTTTACTTCTTAGATCTAAGATGCAAAAATGTGCCTTCTTCTTAGAAACTGGAGGCACCCTAGGACCACGGCCCCGGTAACCAGTGTGCTTACCTTTATTTACTGTTGCTTGGCATGTGTTGTGGGGTGTTCCCATTCTTTTCTCTGGTATGTCTTTTTATAGCAGTACAGCAAAAAGGCTTTCTTAGAGCTTACGTGCCTGACTTACACAGCTAAAAAGTGATCCAGGATCTGCAGAGAGCTTTTAGACTGGCCTTGGATTTCTGACGCCCCCTCCTGATTCATTTTTGTATTTGTAAATCTGATTTCAGATGGAAAGAGAACTATAAACACTGCAAATCAAGTTTAAATGCCCAATCAAATCTGTGTGTTTCCAGTGTTGTTCACCTTGGAAATATCAAAAAATAACTTTATGGTCCATAGGATTTCTAGAATCATATTTAGAAACAGGGACCTTCATGGCTGCTGTTCAGTGTACATATATTAGTGCCTAAATTTGTAATCTTTCGTTCCCCTCAGTCCTTATTTTTCAACTTTTATTATTCAATATGTACTTACAAATATCATGTTCTTTCTCTCGATAGAAAAGTTCTCTTATGTGTAACCTGTGCTCTGAATCCAACATAGGATCTGCCAAACAGTTTTTTTTTAATTTATACTTTATTAAATTTTGTATCATTTCTTATACACAACAAGAAAATTATATTATAATTATATATTCAATAACTTTTCTTGAAGAAATGCATATCCATGAACAAGCCCGCATTACTGGGGGAACAAATCCAAGCAAATAAACATAAAAAAATAATTCAAATCTAGAACCAACTAATCCCAATCTATATCTCATCTTATTAAGATTTATCGACTAGAAATGCTTCTATGTATGCATGATCTATGAAAATAAACTTATTACCCTGAAAAAAAATCACACATTTACAGGGGAACTTTAGGTAAAATGATGCTCCTATGGCTAATACATAGGATTTCAATGGAAGAAATTATTTCCTTCTTAACTGGGTTTCCTTAAAGATGTCTGGAAAAATTTGAATCTTTAATCCAAAGAATGCAGTCTCTATATATTTAAAATACTGACAGAAGAAAATATGTTTATCAGAGTCAAGTGCAAATATAGCACCAAAAGTAGATCTTGTTGTAATATCATCACATTCAAGAAAAAGTGACAAATCAGGACTGGATATTGGGGCTAAGATATCAGAGGCCCTCTTCTTCCAAACTTGGAAGCCTCTTCTTAGTGGGCAAATAGAAGCAATTATATATTAAGAAATTTCTGTCTGGAGAAAATTGAAGAACCTCAGATACATATTTCTTAAAGAACTTGATTCCAGATAGGAGACGAGTCAAAGAAAAATTTCAATATATGTAAATTCTTAGAATGTAACCTGTTGAGGGGAGGAATCAAGATGGCTGCACAGAGAGGACACGAGTGAGAGTCGCTCCAGCTCTTTTTTCCTAAGACGAGGTTTTCCACTTTGAAATGCCCCAAAACGCAAGGGGAAGGTGCAGATATACCCATCTGTTTCCCTCCCCTTGCCGATACAACAGCAGCTGGAGATAACCCACTTTATGTCCGTACCAGTGTCAGTGATCCAGAAAGCCGAGGAGCCTAGTGTGCAGGGGGGGACTTGGGAGAGTCCACCCCGCCTACAGAGGAGGCATCCCTGAGCCCCGAACTTTGGCAACTGCCATCTCAGGGCGAGCGAGTTGAACCCCGACGGGACGCCGAGTGATGACCTCACTTTCAGTCCTATTGTAGAGGGAGCATAGCAGAGTGTTTCAATGCCAGATTCAACCCTACCCCCGACGGTTTCCTTTGTTGGACAGACGATTGTGGGAACAGCAGGTACCATTACAGATGCCGGGGGGTTGAGGGAGAATGGTGAAATGGGGGTGATTCCCCCTACTTCAGATAACATCCCCTGCATTGAACTGTTTAAGACTCCAGCTCGTCCCGAGGTGGTTACATTAGATGCCATATGGGTCTTGGTAGCGGGACTCGATACAACATTAAACTCCCTAAATTCTAAGATAGATCATTCAATCTCCAATTGCCAGCAGAAACATCAAGGAATGCAACTACAGTTTAATTATTAAAACTCAAAGTAGCTGGCTTGGAAGAAAAAGAGAAAAAGACACAGGACTTCAAAGTTGCGACAGTTAAAGATCGGGAAGTTCTTTCCAGATGTATATGTAAACCTTCATTTTCTCAATTTCCCGAGAGTGATGGGAGAAATCCCATATACAACCTTGAAGAAATTCCTCCGAGAAATATTAGGTTTTGCAGAAGAAAATGTATCCTCTATTAATACATGCTTTTTTCTTCCGAAACCCAAAACTTTGAGAACTTCCAATGTTCTTTTCCAAAATGATTTATCAAATTGGTTTATTTTATTTCATTATCTGATTTAAATCTGGTTATGAAAAATTATTTTGGAAAATATCCAGTTTCCTATTTTGATTCTCCTATAAAAATCTTTCCAGATTTAGCTTCCATTACTCAGATACAACGTCATGGGTTTTTAACCCTTAGACAAGAGGTAGTAGCATTGGGATTTTTTTTTATGCTTTGTTTTCCCTGTAAGTGCATAATTAGGAGAGGAGAAGAATGTTTTGTGTTTTTTTGCCCCTGAGCAATTAAAATAATTTGTGGAGTCCAGGGATCCTACTACCTCTTCCCTATTGAATGCTTAAAATAGAGAGCACTGGATACTGTGTATTGTCAATTAACTTTAAAATCTTTTTCTATGTGAAGCAACTCCCTTTTAGTTTCATCTACCTCCCCTCTCTTTTCCAATGTATTTGTTTTGGTTTAGTGGGTTAAATATTGAACCTTGTGTATTCATGACGGTTAAATATTGCATTATGATTTCTTTTTAGGTTGTTGATATAATTATGAAAAATCTCACGTATTTCTGTACAAACTGCTTTGTAAAACTGAAAAGGTGTAAATAAAGAGTTAAAAAAAAAAAGAATGTAACCTGTTCTCCATTATCTCACATTTCTGATTGATAATCATATTATCTTATTGCCTGCAAAGGAAGCTGTCTTCAGGTTGGCAATTGCTCCAGCCTGAGTCTTAACATTTAATTCCAAAATTGGAAGTTCTTGTTTCCAAATCTTAAAGTTTCAAGGTAGCGCCTGCAGTATAATCACATAACTGACTCACATCATTCAATAAGATATTATCAATTCTAGATACTGCTCTCCATATATCCTTTAAGGAAATCTCTGCTAGCTCCTCCTGAAGAGTCATCACGGGACTCTCCCCAGGCAAAGTTAAACGTACTAGATCTGGAATTCAACAACCACTCTGACTGATGATATTTTAGATTCTGACAGAAGTGGAACCATTTCCTCAGAATTTGAAACTTGTATGTTCCCAGAGGAGACCATCTCCTTTGAATCCCCCTGAATTTTCTGAGCGCCAATACCACTCTGAAGGCTGTCAGAAGCATACATGGCAAAGATGGGATACCCTATGACATACCTAGTAGAATTTGGGGAATAGATGGTGGAGAGCTTGCTTCGGGAAAAAAGGAGATATCAGCTAATTCGGTACTCACATCTTGTAGTGTTGAATTAGCTGTTTGGACATGTAAGTCCATTGATCCGTGCACTAAAGTGGGGGTTGATAGAATCACCAATATCTTTCCTTTTCTATTTTTCCCCATAACATTGGTAATTGGAAAATCCAGCAGAAGGGGCATGCCAGTGGCAGTGCACCACTGTACAATACTATTTGAAGGCCCCCCTGGGCCCAGATGAAGCAGCACAGGTGGCCTCCAATGTGCCTGAGGGTTGACCTCCCTTGAAGCCTCCGGGTCCAAGTAGGAGTAAGACAGATGGCCCCACTCACTGCACTGTACACTGATACTTGAAGGCCCCGAGGTCCAGATGAAAGAGCACAGGTGGCCTCCGGTGTACCTGCAGGTTGACCTCCCTCGAAGTCTTTGGGTCCCAAGTAGGAGGAAGACAGATGCCTGCCCCTGAACAGTTTAATATTCAAACTCCCCAAGTTTCTATTCTCATATACAGTGTACACTCAAAATTAATTTTCTTGTATGAAGAAAATTATGCCTGTTAAAATCAAGATTCAATCTAACAGCATGATTTTATAAGTCTCTGACACGGATCTGTGTTTTGAGTGTGTCTGCATCAGGGGCTGCCATCATAAAAACCAGTAAATTGCTACTATCATGCGCAGAAGTGGAAACAAATAAAGTGAATAATTTTGCTTTACCAGTAAGCAGGTTAAAAAGGCCAGGTTCCACAGAGATGAATGAGATTATCAGAATAATCAAGTTTATAGTTACACATTACCCACTTAAAAAATTGACATCCTTAATCTATTTTCAGATAACTCAAGTGGCTAAGAAGGTCTAGATGTCACACATAATCATTCTTTTCCATATGGGGAAGATGAGTATAATCATTTTACCTCTTTTTTTTTTAGAGGCAGGTCATTGATTGGAATCATCCAGTCACTTGTCAACAATCCAGACAGACATAGCAATAATTAATCTTTCAGACTTTCTATTAAACTCTGTATAGGAGGTTATGTGTTGAATCAAGGGTTCATTTGTTCCAACAGTGCACCATGATCCTATTTAATGTAGACTCTCCATTCAATAATTTATTTGCACTTTGCAGATCAAATTATCTGAAAACACAGTAAGTTCTACAAATGTATCTATTGTTAAAGGATAGTCCAAATGGGTTCTTCTGGGACCCATCGATTCATACATTGCCACTTTTAGGGATTTAGTATTACAAGATCTCACATAGATTATTAGATAGGCAAGTCAAAAATACTTTTACATTAAAATTAAATTTAATTTAATTTGGTGGTTAAAACAACTAAGATGAAACATTTTTAAATTTATGATCTGAAGCACAACAGGCTTTGTCCCAACTGGATCAAGAGACAAGAATGGTAATAAAGCCCCACAGATAATGGCAGGGATACTGTAATCCAGGATCACGATAAATACAGGAAATGTTAAGTCAATTGTTTGATCCATGATATTACAGTATATTTGATGATCATCCTACAGCCATGACTGGCAAAATATATAGAAGAGATGATAAATAAAATAGAACAGCAGAGTTTTCTAACAAAGAGAAATCTTTTCTTTTCTTTTTTCTTTTTTTTTTTTTTTTTTTTACAAGCTTTGGCCTAGCACCATCAAATTGCTATAAATAAAGCAAAAATATGGCACAGTAACATCTGCAATAAAAAAGGGGCATTGTTAGGCAAATATATTAAACGCATCGCATGGCAAATTTGCACAATTTGCAATACGCTAGCATGTCGCACATCATATTACGTGACTTAATTTTTTTGTTTATATATACAGGCTTCCTGCAGCTGCCTCTTTGAGGCTGTGTCAGGAGTGGGAGAGAGAAGGTGAGTTGGTAGTTGACTGGAGGTCAGTGGAGGATGTTTGTGAGTTCTGAGGGAGGGGACTGGTTTATTGTTTATCATTTGTTTCCCTTTCTCTTTGTCTCTTGTCTGTATCTGTGTGCGAAAGATTTTGTTAGTTTGTCTTTATGTGTTGGAGGAGGAGTAGTGGTATGAGGAATTGTGGTGGTGAGGAAGAGGAATGGTAATGGTGAGGAACTGGAGAGGACAATCTGCACCCAGCTTGATCAGGCCACCAGCCTGGACATGCCAGCTTTGGTCATGCAGAAAGTATGTCAACCTCCACCTGCAGCACCTTCAGAGGTATAGTAGGTCCACAAAACCATTGATCGCATCGAGAGGAAGCATAAGAACATAAGAAATTGCCATGCTGGGTCAGACCAAGGGTCCATCAAGGGTCCATCAAGCCCAGCATCCTGTTTACAACAGAGGCCAAGCCAGGCCACAAGAACCTGACAATTACCCAAACTCTAAGAAGATCCCGTGCTACTGAATTAATTAATAACAATGGCTATTCCGTAAGTAAACTTGATTTAATAGCCGACGCCGTTAATGGTAGGGATGTGCAGAGGGACGCCATACGTATTTGTCGGGGGGCAAATATGTTGCATACGTCCATATGGCGCCCCGATACGGTTTTACGTCTAATCCTATTCGGTACCCGGCTAAAATTAAATTTACTACAACCTCCCACCCTCCTGAACCCCCCCAAGACTTACCAAAACTCCCTGGTGGTCCAGCGGGGGGTCCGGGACCCATCCCCTGCACTCTCACACCCTCGAACCAGTTTCAAAATGGCGCCGATAGCCTTTGACCTACCATGTCACAGGGGTTACCGGTGCTATTGGTCAGCCCTTGTCACATGGTCATCGGCGCCATCTTGTGCTCCTACCATGTGACAGGGGCTGACCAATGGCACAGGTAGCCCCTGTGACATAGTAAGGGCAAGGCTATCGGTGTCATTTTGATTCCTGGCACCCGTTGGCACGAGTGCAGGAGATCGCTCCCGGACCCCCACTGGACCCCCAGGGACTTTTGGCCAGCTTGGGGGGGGCCCTCCTGACCCCCACAAGACTTGCCAAAAGTCCAGCGGGGGTCCGGGATGACCTCCTGCTCTCGGGCCATATTGCCAGTATTCAAAATGGTGCCGGGGCTACCTTTGCCCTTACTATGTCACAGGGGCCGACGGTCGGCCCCTGTGACATAGTGAGGGCAAAGGCTAGCGGCTGCCAATACTCAAAATGGCGCCGGCGCTAGTCTTCACCCTCACTATGTCACAGAGGCCGACCGTCGGCCCCTGTGACACAGTGAGGGCGAAGGTAGCGCCGGCGCCATTTTGAATACTGGCAATACGGCCCGAGTGCAGGAGATCGCTCCCGGACCCCCGCTGGACTTTTGGCAAGGCTTGTGGGGGTCAGGAGGCCCCCCAAGCTGGCCAAAAGTCCCTGGGGGTCCAGCGGGGGTCCGGGAGCGATCTCCTGCACTCGTGCCGTCGGGTGCCAGGAATCAAAATGGCACCGATAGCCTTGCCCTTACTATGTCACAGGGGCTACCGGCGCCATTTTGAAACATACCGAGGGTGTGAGAGTGCAGGGGATGGATCCCGGACCCCCCCGATGGACCACCAGGGAGTTTTGGTAAATCTTGGGGGGGGATCAGGAGGGTGGGAGGGTTGTTTAAATTGGCGGCCGAATAATTCGGGGAAAATTAGTTGTATTCGTGGGGAATCACAATACGTTTCGCTTCCCCATGAATGCAATGAATATTGGCACATCTGTTGCGGATTGCCAATACGTAGGGACCGAATGCACACCCCTAGTTAATGGACTTCTCCTCCAACTACACCATATACTGGCTGAGCTGGTGCGTTTGAGAAGGGCTTACATCAGGATCACCAATGGCTTGCAGGCACACACAGCTGCCCTAATAAGAACATAAGAACATAAGAAAATGCCATACTGGGTCAGACCAAGGGTCCATCAAGCCCAGCATCCTGTTTCCAACAGTGGCCAATCCAGGCCATAAGAACCTGGCAAGTACCCAAAAACTAAGTCTATTCCATGTAACCATTGCTAATGGCAGTGGCTATTCTCTAAGTGAACTTAATAGCAGGTAATGGACTTCTCCTCCAAGAACTTATCCAATCCTTTTTTAAACACAGCTATACTAACTGCACGAACCACATTCTCTGGCAACAAATTCCAGAGTTTAATTGTGCGTTGAGTAAAAAAGAACTTTCTCCGATTAGTTTTAAATGTGCCCCATGCTAACTTCATGGAGTGTCCCCTAGTCCTTCTACTATCCGAAAGAGTAAATAACCGATTCACATCTACCCGTTCTAGACCTCTCATGATTTTAAACACCTCTATCATATCCCCCCTCAGTCGTCTCTTCTCCAAGCTGAAAAGTCCTAACCTCTTTAGTCTTTCCTCATAGGGGAGTTGTTCCATTCCCCTTATCATTTTGGTAGCCCTTCTCTGTACCTTCTCCATCGCAATTATATCTTTTTTGAGATGCGGCGACCAGAATTGTACACAGTATTCAAGGTGCGGTCTCACCATGGAGCGATACAGAGGCATTATGACATTTTCCGTTTTATTCATCATTCCTTTTCTAATAATTCCCAACATTCTGTTTGCTTTTTTGACTGCCGCAGCACACTGAACCGACGATTTCAATGTGTTATCCACTATGACACCTAGATCTCTTTCTTGGGTTGTAGCACCTAATATGGAACCCAACATTGTGTAATTATAGCATGGGTTATTTTCCCTATATGCATCACCTTGCACTTATCCACATTAAATTCCATCTGCCATTTGGATGCCCAATTTTCCAGTCTCACAAGGTCTTCCTGCAATTTATCACAATCTGCTTGTGATTTAACTACTCTGCACAATTTTGTGTCATCTGCAAATTTGATTATCTCACTCGTCATATTTCTTTCCAGATCATTTATAAATATATTGAACAGTAAGGGTCCCAATACAGATCCCTGAGGCACTCCACCATTGCCACCCATTAACAACCTGACATCTGCTGTTAGCCAACTATTTGAAAGATTGCCATAGCCTACACCAGTGCCATCTTCCCCCTCCCAGGAGTCAACTCCATGCAGCCGTCCCCAGCTATCAGGACAGCCCAGGGGTAAGCCCTCCAAACAAATGCCGCCCACAACCTGCCAAAAACCAGGGTGAGGAAAAGGGCAATGAGCCACCCCCCCCCCCCCCCAAATAGTTACCATTTTAAAGGATAACAAATTTCACTCAAAGATGACGTCAAAAGAAGCTAGGCTAGTACTCACTACAGAGTTCCTGTGCTGGCTAGATGGAAGAAATCTGAGTTCTTTTTGCCCTACTAATACTGAGAATGGTGTCTCATGTTGGACATCTATTATAGTAGACTCCCTTGATAGTGTTGCCCTGTAAGTGTCTAAGTGCAAGTCCAGAAAAAATTATACGCCCTGGCTGACTCCGGACATCAGATCTTTTAAATCATAGCTGCATCAAAATGCACACTGGTGGCATAAATGTCTTTTTCATGATTCTCTAATGTTGTATCATTCCTTATCAAATTCATGTCATATTGCTATTCAGGACTCCAAGTGCGCCTTCTACGCCAAATGTATTCATGACATTGGCTACAACCCCAAAGAACTGTTCAAGATAGAAAATCCCTTATGAACACCTTACCGGGTTCACTTTGCACACCCTCACTTCCTCCAAGTGGACTCCAATGCAATGCTTTTTTGAATCATTTCATAGGCAAAGTTTCTACCCTCTCTGTTTCTTTCATCTGTGCCAGACTGGTTGCCTTCATCCTCTGTGGAGTTGGACTCCACTTGGAGCAAATTTGATTACATTTCTTCTCTTGAATTAGGGCAGATCATGCCCAAACTAAACCCAGCACACTGTTCTTTGAATTCCTGCAATACTTCTATGTTGAAAGGGATTAAAGACACTTTACTGCCCTCCCTCCTACTATTAGTTAATCTTTCTCTGACCGAGGATGCTCTTCCTGTTTCACTTAAGAAAGTTGTTGTTAAACCTCTTCTAAAAAAAAAAGCCAACCCGGACCCGGCAGGTCCCAATAATTACAGGCCAGTTTCTTTGCTACCCTTTTTGGGTAAATTAATAGAAAGAAGTGTTCTCATTCAATTGACAGATTTTATCCAGACAAGCAAATTTTGGATCCCCAGCAGTTTGGATTCAGCAAATCCTTAAGTGCCGAATTACTAATTTTGTCCCTTATGGATTCATTTAGAAGAGGTTTAGACTCAGACAACATTTATATCCTTATTTCTTTGGACATCATTGCAGCATTTGACACAGTTGATCATGCCATTCTTTTACACTGTCTCTGCGAATATGGCATCTTTGGCACCGTTTTGTGGTGGTTCTCTTCTTTTCTGTCACATCGACATCAATGAATTGAGTTTGATAACAAGAATGCTCAATGGGCTGAAATTACAACAGGCCTGCCTCAATGGTTAGCCCTTTCAGCCATGTTCTTTAACGTGTATCTCTCACCATTGTGCAAAGTGCTAACCGGGTTGTGCGAGAGGTATAAATTGTACGTTGATGACATGCAGTTTTTTGTCCAGGTTCATCCCTCCTGGACAGAAACGGTTGATTTAGTAAACCTGTGCATGTCGACCATCAAGAGATGACTATTTTTTAATAAGTTGTCTCTCAACATTTCCAAAACCCAGTGTCTGCGGATTCAGCGTCCTAAGACCCAACACACTTCAATTTTTATGGAGAATATCTTGTTCTCACTCAACTCCTGCATTCACAATTTAGGTGTGTTAATTGACCCTACCTTATAATTTTGTCTCTATGTCAAAAACAGAATTAAGTCAGGATTTTCCAAACTTTACATACTTTGTGGTCTTAAACATTTGCTAGATGAAGCTGACTTCCAAACAGAAGTACAGCTTCTATCCTTCCCATTGTAGATTACTGCAATTCTACTCTCTTGGGTCTACCTGCTGTTATGCTAAGACCTCTTCAACTTCTGTTGAATGCTGCTGCGTGACTTATTGCTGACACTAAAAGATGTGAGCACATTACTCCTGTTCTCTTTGATCTACTACAAGGTTGCAATCATTACTTTCAAACTGATTTCCTCCACTATCTCACTTTGATGCAATGCTTTATTATGACTTTATTGCCCAACTCATCAGCTTTGTTCTTCCCAAAGGGGCCTTCTAGATGTGCTCTCACCTTTGCATGTCAGGCTTAGTATCACCAGAGATTGTGCTTTCTCAGTGGCTGCTCCAATTCTTTGGAATTCCCTTCCCGAAGCGCGAGTCTGGCAGACAGTGTGAAGTCATTCAAGTCTTCTTTAAAAACATGGCTATTCAGACAGGCATGGTTGTGTTTGCTTGGTTTTCTTTTTGTTTGTTGCAACCACTGTTTTGTTCTATACATGTACAGATTTTACACATATTTTCTTTTTTTACATCACTGTTGCATCCATCGGCTCTGCCTCACCACTCTTCTACCCTTTTCCTCCTCCCTTGGAAGGATGGATGTCTCCACTGCTGCCTGCTGAAACCCTCGGTGTCTCCGAGCCAACATGGGCATCCCCATCTGCCATGCTTCTTCCTGAGGCCTCCTAGGGCACGCGCACGTATGCTGCCTATGTTTTAGAATACGTCATGGTGGGAACCTCGGGGGTGGCCGCACCATATGACATCAGTACCTCTGGGTATTTAAACCTCCACTCTGATTCAATGAGTTAGCATGAACTACAGTTTTGCTACTCTGACCGCTTCTAAGCTGCTCGCTTGGATCCCTCACTACCCTTTGGGGTATCTTGCTCCTACGGAAGCTCCAGGTACCCTCTTCTCAGGGGCCTCGCGCTTCTACTTGCCCTCCGGGGCTAATCTGCCTAACTTTAAAGACACCCGCTCCTCAGGGGTCCTGTCTGCTTTCTTTCAGGAACCCTTGACGCTCCTAGGTACTCACTCCTCGAGGGTCTATGCTACTCAGGGAATCCTGCACCTTGGACCTCTGGTCCCCTGCTTCATTCAACTACCGAAGGAAGTTATCAACACTGCTACTCTATGAGTACCTCTACGCTCCAACTCTTCTCATTCTACCCTTCAGGTTCATGGTCTATCCTGTGCTGTGGAACACTACCGGACCTTTGCTACATCTGGGTGAGACTATCATCTACAAAGACAGTTGAGCTACGGAGATCTCACTGGTCTTCAGCACTGTCTGTTCCTTGGGCAAGATTCAACTCATCAACACCAGTATAATAAAGCTTTCTTTCCTCAGTGTCTGCTTAATAGAGTCTAGCCTATCGTTGTGGTTCCCCACGGGGCCCCTCCCCATGGGAGGAGTCATCGCCACTTCGACCAAGAGCCACAATATGCCACAAACCCAACAATCACCTAGTTTATAGGCAATAAATTTAAATAAAGAAAGAAAGAAACCTGCTGGGCCTGTCCTCACTACAAATTTCCTGTGCCGGCTAGATGGAAGAAGCTTGCCTGGCCTGTTCTCACTACAGAGTTCCTGTGCCGGCTAGATGGAAGAAGCCTGCTGGGCCCATTCTCACTACAGACTTCCTGAACTGACTTGCTGATGTCAATGGTCTACTGTCGTCATGTGTTGTCTTGCTGCTTACTTCTTATGCCCTCCTCTATACTCTGCCCATAACCCTGCCTCCTTGATTCAGTCTCCAGTCATGGTTCTGCTGGTGTCTCTTCTTATCATGTCTCATCTCCTGGTCCTGCTGCTGGTATCTCTTCTCATCATGTCTCATCGCCTGATCCTGCTGCTGGTGTCTCTTCTCATCATGTCTCATCTCCTGGTCCTGCTGCTTCCATGCTGCACTCTCCAGTCCTGTTCCTGCTGCCTTCATGCTGCGCTCTCCAGTCTTGGTCCTGCTGCTTCCATACTATGCTCTCTAATCCTGGTCTGCTGCCTCCATGTTATGCTCTCCAGTCCTGGTCCTGCTGCCTGCTACTTGAACTTTGCTGCCTTGGCCCTTAGGCTTTCCTCCCTTTGAGTGCACTCTTTCAACATGGACTATGTGGGCCTTCACTTGCCATCACATAGTTGTACTAGTATCAGCACTAAAATTAGACTGTACTGTAGCTTTTGGGTTGCCACTTCCACTTTCTATGTTTTTTTGTTGTAACCATGATTTTGCAAAAGGATAAGATGCTAATACAGTATAAGTCATGTTACTATTTGTAACTATGTATGTATAGTTCTACACTAAATGTGCTGGTCATTTCAATTACAGTATCATGTGCTATTTGATCTTTGTCCTTGCAGAATATGATTACCAAAGATGTTGTATTGTGTTGATTCTGTTGGCTAAAATTGTTTAATAAAGTGATGACATGTTTTGAAACTTCACTTTCTGGTTGTGTCATTTCATTCTGTGGTTTTTTTCTTACTGGTTCACTAGATAAAAGGGTTGGGACCCATATGACCTTGCATGCTACAGTGCCACTGGTCCTTGTTTCTAGGCACATGTCTCATATGGAAGACCATATGGCCTAGGACATTTAACAGAAAGCTCATTGTGTGCTTTCAGTGTGAGATCATCCTTAGCTAACACACATATATATAGATCACAACCCAGGCCACTACGGGGTAGCATCCAATCTGTTGAAATCTGCCTATCTGAAGCAATAGCAAGAATAATTGCTATCTGCTATTGGGCTGTGGGGATTCTCTATCCTATACAACTCCCTGACTCCTCCTCAGCTGTCACACAGCAACTGACACAGTATGAGAACAGGCTTCAAATATACAGAGGTATATAATCATGAGACTGCATTGTAGCCAAGTGATGTGGCTCCAGTTAGTAGTAGAACCTGTCCTCTATAATCAGCTGGAGAAAGGTTCCCCCTATTCTATACACCCATAACTTATTCTGCTATATAGGGCAGCTATTTGGTAGGCCTAATCAGCTAGCAGGTACATATGGCAGAGGAAGACTCATAAGAATATAAGAATTGTCATACTGGGTCAGACCAAGGGTCCATCAAGCCCAGTATCTTGTTTCTAACAGTGGCCAATGCAAGTCAGAAGTACCTGGCAAGTACCCAAACATTAACTAAATCTCAAGCTACTTTTGCTTATTAATTAATAGCAGTTTATGGATTTTTCTTCTAGGAACTTATCCAAATCTTTTTTAAACCCAGATAGTGCTAGAGCCATGGATTTAATTACTGTCTCTCTTCCACTCATTAATTCAAATTTGATCATATTATTATCTATATTACTATTCCCAAATGGTCCCACCACCATTACCTCTACCACCAAATCCTGTGCTCCACTGAAAATTAGATCTAAAATTGTTCCCTCTCTCTTTGGTTTCTGAACCAATTGTTCCATAAAACTGGCATTTATTCCATACAGGAACTTTCTCTAGCATGTCCTGATGTTTCACTTACCCAGTCAATACTGGGGTAATTGAAATCTCTCATTATTACTGCACTAACAATTTGGTTAGCTTCCCTAATTTCTCTTAGCTTTTCATTGTCCATCTCACCGTCTTGGCCAGATGGATGGTAGTATACTCCTATCACTATTCTCTTCCCCAACACAAAAGGGATTTCTACCCATAAAGATTTGATTGTGCAATTAGTCTCATGCAGGACATAAAGAACCAACCACCAAGATGTTCCCCTCTGTCATTGCGATATAATTTGTACCCTGCTATAGCACTATCCCATTGGTTATCCTCTTTCCACCACGTCTCCGAGATGCCAATTAAGTCTATGTCATCATTCACTGCTATCACTCTAATTCTCCCATCTTACTTCTTAGACTCCTGGCATTAGCATACAAACATTTCAAAGTGTGTTATTTGTTTTTATTAACATTCTGTTTTTCAGTTGACAGGGCCAAATTGGAATCTTTTAGCTCAGGGCAGATTTTAATTATAGCCACTTGGACTACTTTTCTTAGTATTGGAACCTCTCTGTTGAGATGCCCTAACTCTAGTGCTTCATTAGAATCCTTTGAAGATACCTCTCTCTCAACCATGAGCTGCTGAGCGACTGTCGGCTTTCCCCTTTGATTTAGTTTAAAAGCTGCTCTATCTCCTTTTTAAAGGTTAGCACCAGCAGCCGGGTTCCACCCTGGTTAAGGTGGAGTTCATCCCTTCGGAAAAGACTCCCCCTTCCCCAAAAGGTTCCCCGGTTTCTTACAAAACTGACTTGTACCATTGTCTCATCCACGCATTGAGACTCTGGAGCTCTGCCTGCCTCTGCATGAAACAGGGAACATTTCAGAGAATGCTACACTGGAGGTTCTGGATTTCAGCTTTTTTCCTAAGTATCTAACTTTGGCTTCCAGAACCTTTCTCCCACATTTTTCTATATCATTGTTGCCCATATGTACCACGACAGCCGGCTCCTCCCCAGCACTGTCTAAAATCCTATCTAGGTGAGGTGTGAGGTCCGCCACCTTCGCACAAGGTAGGCATGTTACCAGGTGATCCTCATGCCCCCCAGCCACCCACATTCCTAATAATTGAATCACCAGCTATGATTGCCGATCTAACACTTCCCTCCTGGGCAGTAGCCATAGTAGATACATCCTCAGTGCGAGAGGACAATGCACCACCTTGCTACAAGATCATTTCCTGCTGCACCAAGTTGATGCTCTCTGATCATGAGACCTTCCTCCTCCAAGGCAGCTTCTGGGCTGCCAGACTGGAATTGGGACTTGGCTACTATGTCCCTGAAGATCTCAACTATATACTTCTCTGTCTTCCTCAGTTCTTCAAGTCTGCCACTCTAACCTCCAGAGATGAAACCACCAGCGGGTAAAAAATCATACATGCGATACTCGATGCAAAAGACTGGGAGGCCCCCTCTTGCTTCTGGACTGCTGCTTTCATTTTAAAATTGTTCAGTTCCTAGTTAAGGTTTAGGTTGATATGGGAGTAGGACTGCCTTTCTGACTACCTATTCATACAAACACACAAACTTCTGCTTTTTGCCTGCCTTTGACTACCTATTCAATACAGATACAAAAACACACTAAATAATATACCCCAATAATTTACTTCTCCCCAGTACTTTTAAGTTTTAAACATTTTCCCAAGCAGTACTTATTGATTCTTTTCAGCCACCAGCAAGGTGATCCTCTCTTCTCAGTGCTCCCACACAAGGCCCCCTCAATTAAGGGGGCCTTGTGTGGCAGGGTCAATGTCTAGTTACCAGGATAGGTACTACAGATAGGTGGGTAAGAAGTCCTCTGCTCGAAAAGGAGACCCTCTAGTGGAGGTGCTGGCTGGCCTCCTGCCCCCCCTGTCCCCAGCTATCAGCAACACGCTGGCACATAGCCCACCCCTAACTCATTTATTTGTAGAACCAGAAAGTAGCTGGCATAAGGCCCTCCCCCTTCCCTCCATCCCAGTATCCCCAAAATTCATGGACATCATCTCACTCACCCCCTTCCCAAAACAACACAGCGTCCTTGGCAGCTGAAGCTCTTCCAAATGCCACACTCCCAAATTCCAGTACAAATAGGAAAACTACAGGTACTGGGTGAGAGAGCCTCAGGTGCCAGGGGCAGGGGTGGGGGGTACAGTACAGAGAGATATTTACTCACCCAGCAAAGTGCCACAACATATCTGAGCTCAGACACAGGCAATTTTATCTGCCCCCTTGTAGGCTCAATGAATAAACAGTGTCAGGCAAAGGTGTAATATTAGGTTACAAAGTATGAGGACATGTTCTCCACATCCCACACATTAACATTTCTGAGGCATCCTTCGTAAAGAGTGGAAACACAGGCTTGCTTGTGTCAAAAGCCAGTGTGCACTAAATGCGTGCACACGTAGTGCATTGTTGCGGTAATGAAGGGAACGATAAGACCTACATCAACTCCAGACATAGACATAGGCTAACACATTAAGTCAATCAGCCAGACACACACAGACCCACATATCTGACATTGTTTTGAACATACTACCTCCAGCACTTCGTTTACCTACTTAACCCCAATTGAGATGTTCCTTGGACTGTTCATCATCAAACACCAATGATGTCTGTGCCAAGCTGGTCCCTACCTGCTAATTAGGTTGTTAAAGTCATTATTCCTCACAGAAAATTTCCAACACATGGCAGCTTGACAGACATCTGTCAGAAGCATATATGATAACTACAATATCTGACTTACAGACATATGCCCCTCCAGCCCTCAGGTGGTCCTAAATGTTTGTCTTTCTACATAATACTGAAAGTGAACAAGCCATCATGCCTGCCACATGATACCTCTTGGAGCAGTTGGCCTAGACATTTAGCAAAGTGGCAGCCTTTAGATAGAGGCTGGTTGTTGGCCCATGAGATCATCAGATGACAACACCTTCTCTAGTCTTAATGCCACACATAGAGCTGATGAGTGAGAGTCCAATGCCCAAAATGCTTCTCAAAAAAGATATAGTTGCGATGGAGAAGGTACAGAGAAGGGCAACCAAAATGATAAAGGGGATGAAACAGCCCCCTATGAGGAAAGGCTGAAGAGGTTAGGGCTGTTCAGCTTGGAGAAGAGATGGCTGAGGGGGGATATGATAGAGGTCTTTAAGATCATGAGAGGTCTTGAATGAGTAGATGTGACTCAGTTATTTACACTTTTGAATAATAGAAGGACTAGAGGCATTCCATGAAGTTAGCAAGTAGCACATTTAGGACTAATCGGAGAAAATTCTTTTTCACTCAACACACAATAAAGCTCTGGAATTTGTTGCCAGAGGATGTGGTTAGTGCAGTTAGTGTAGCTGGATTCAAAAAAGGTTTGGATAAGTTCTTGGAGGAGAAGTCCATTAACGGTTATTAATTAAGTTTACTTAGGGAATAGCCACTGCTAATAATTGCATCAGTAGCATGGGATCTTCTTAGTGTTTGGACAATTGCCAGGTTCTTGTGGCCTGGTTTGGCCTCTGTTGGAAACAGGATGCTGGGCTTGATGGACCCTTGGTCTGACCCAGCATGGCAATTTCTTATGTTCTTATGCTGATGTAAGTTCTGAAATAAATAAAATAAAAAAAGGTAGGCCCTGAAAAGGGGTCAGGGAAGAGGGAGGGGAACAGGGAGGTAGGATAGGTAGGGGGGTAGGAAAGATCCCTCCCAGTCTGTACACTGTGTTGCCAGTCCTACATGAAGGCTATGGCGAGACGCTACTCTTTTGGACAGGCAATCACTGTGAAAAGATTAGGCCAGCCACAAATCATTGGTGTTAGGTTTATTTAGTGTGTACATCATCTACTACAGTCTCTTGCACCTATTGTTCCATTATGACCAAGTGGAGTAACTAGGCCTAAATGGTTTCTGTGACACACTGACCCAGACAGAAGACCTAAGAAATGAGACCAGTTCATAACATTCTGCTAGGCTCTCTTCCATGGAAGAGGAAGGAGTAAATGAGAACTAACAGGAAAAGTAGCATTGTATGATGCTTTGCCGAAGCTGGCTGCCAGTCCGTGTGGTCTCCTTGCTTTCTGCAGGGGAGCATAGGGTATCCTGGGCTAGATCTGGAATGATGTCTACTGGGAGATTATGCCATAGAGCCAGAAAGCAAAATTGCTTACCTTGTAATAGGTGTTATCCCAGGACAGCAGAATGTAGTCCTCACATATGGGTGACGTCACTGATGGAGCCCTATTGTGGGAAAACTTCTGTCAAAGTTTCGAGAAACTTTTGACTGGCACTGTGAGGCCACTGAGCATGCCCAGCATGCCATGATATTCTCTGCCACAGGGGTCTCACTCTAGTCTCGTATTTAGCAATAAGCTGTAGCAAAAATAAAATAATAAAAGGTATGAGACCCAACTCAGCGGGGTGGTGGGTGGGTTCTGTGAGGACTACATCCTGCTGTCCTGGGATAACACCTATTACAAGGTAAGCAATTTTGCTTTATCCCAGGACAAGCAGGATGCTAGTCCTCACATATGGGTGATTAGCAAGCTAGAGGCTGAGTCATTTTATATTGAAAAGCACCAGTCCAAGTACAGATCCCTGAGGCACTCCACTGTTTACCCTTTTCCACTGAGAAAATTGACTATTTAATCCTACTCTCTGTTTCCTGTCTTTTAACCAGTTTGTAATCCAAGAAAGGACATCGCCTCCTATCCCATGACTTTTTAGTTTTCTTAGAAGCCTCTCATGAGGGACTTTGTCAAACACCTTCTGAAAATCCAAATACACTACATCTACCGGTTCACCTTTATCTACATGTTTATTAATCCCTTAAAAAACATGAAGCAGATTTGTTAGGCAACACTTCCCTTGGGTAAATCCATGTTGACTGTGTTCTATTAAATCATCTCTTTCTATATGCTCTACGATTTTGATCTTGAGAATAGTTTCCATTATTCTTCCTGGCACTGAAGTCAGGCTCACTGGTCTCTAGTTACCCAGATCGCCCCTGGAGCCTTTTTTAAATATTGGGGTAACATTGGCCACCCTCCAGTTTTCAGGTACAATGGATGATTTTAGTGATAGGTTACAAATTTTAACTAATAGATCAGAAATTTCATTTATTAGTTCCTTCAGTTCCCTAGGATGCATACCATCCGGTCCAGGTGATTTGCTACTCTTTAGTTTGTCAATCTGGCCTACTACATCTTCCAGGTTCACAGTGATTTCGTTCAGTTCGTCTGACTCATCACCACTCAAAACCATCGCCGGAACTGATATCTCCCCAACATCCTCATTAGTAAACACGGAAGCAAAGAATTAATTTAGTCTTTCTGCTATGGCCTTATCTTCCCTAAGAGCCCCAATCTCTCAGTCATCTAATGGTCCAACTGACTCCCTCACAGGTTTCTTGCTTTGGATATATTTAAAAAATGTTTTATTATGAGCTTTTGCCTCTATGGCCAACTTCATTTCAAATTCTCTCTTTGCCTGTTTTATCAATGTTTTACACTTAACTTGACAATGCTTATGTTTTATCCTATTTTCTTCAGATGGATCCTTCTTCCACTTTTTGAAGGATGTTTTTTTGGCTAAAATAGCCTCTTTCATCTCACCTTTTAACCATGATGGTAATCGTTTTGCCTTCCTTCCACCTTTCTTAATGCATGGAATACATATGGCCTGCACCTCTAGGATTGTATTTTTAAACAATGTCCAAGCCTGTTGAACACTTTTAACCTTTGCAGCTGTACTTTTCAGTTTTTTTCTATTTTCCTCATTTTATCAAAGTTTCTGTTTTGAAAATTTAGTGTTACAGCTGCAGATTTACTTTTTGTCCCCCCTTTCATTTATTAGTTTAAATTTGATCAGTTATGATCACTGTTGCCAAGTGGCCCCACCACCGTTTCTTCTCTCACCAAATCCTGTGATCCACTAAGAATTAAATCTAAAATAGCTCCCTCTCTTGTTGGTTCCTGAACCAATTGTTCCATGAACCATTCATTTATTACATCCAGGAACTTTATGTCTCTAGCAAGTCCTGATGTTACATTTACCCAGTCAATATTGGGGTAATCAAAATCTCCCATTATTATTGCACTGCCAAATTGGTTTGCTTCCCTGATTTCTCTTAGCATTTCATCATCTGTCTGACCATTTTGTCCAGGTGGACGGTAGTCTACTCCTATCCCTATACTCTTACCCAACACACATGGGATTTCTATCCATGTAGATTCTACTGAGCATTTAGTCTCTTGTATGATCTTTATCTTGTTGGACTCTATATCCTCCCGGACATAAAGTGCCACACCCCTACCAAGTTGATCCAACCTTGCCTGCCTTCTCCAAGCCTGACCATTGCTACTTCTGACCATGCCTGCCTTCTCCAAGCCTGACCATTGCTACGTCCGACCTTGCTTGCCTTTTCCAAGCTTGACCATTGTTATGCCTGACCACACCTGCCTTCTCTGTGCCTTGACCATTGCAATGCCTGACCATGCCCACCTTCTCCATGCCCTGACCATTGCTACGGATGGCCACTCTTTAGACTCCTTTGTGTCCAGAGTTCTACGTTGCTTGCTACTCTCTCTAATTGCCGCCAGCTCTCATCTGGGCTCAACAGTGACGCTTCCATCCCTATCCTCTGGACGTGGACTCTTAAGGCTCTGGATTTTCTTTGCTCAGGCACCTTCAGTCAATCCTTATTCCTCGATGCTTGGGTTCCTGTACTGGGACCAGTCCAGGATAGAACCACACCACCTGCTGGCTGCTGTCTCTGGGCTAAACTGCTTGCCTCTGATATCAAACCTCGAGGCCCGGCTAAGTCCTGCCAGCCCCAGCACCCAAAGGCTCAACCCGAGGGGAACGTGGGCTGGGATAGGTGAAGCTGCAGTGGCCTCTAGCTTCAGCCCACTCCACCTGCTGACGGTGGGGACCCATAGGCCCTTGCCTGCGGGTTGTGTCAACCCCACCTCAGCCCAAGGATCCACCTCCAATGCAACAAATAGGACTTAAAATGGCTTCACAAGCTCTTAGATGAAGACTAGAATCATTAAAAATGATTAGAAACTCGCTGGTTGAATGCCCTTATCTTTCGAAGTTCAAGGATCCTTTCTTTCCCTTTTTTCTTACCCAAGTAAAAAAAGATAGTGAACATTTAAAAGTGACTTACAGGATCCTCGTCTCCTTTCCTTAATATATGAATATATGCTCTGAACTGGCTCAATCAATAACCCTCTAATGGGAATGGGAGCATAACCAAATGTTGTCTCACTACTCTGTAAAAATGGCAGAAGCATGGCCCAGACAAAGTGAATGCCTTAGATACCTGCTCTAAATTGGCTCAACTCAGAATCCTCTAACGGGAATGGGAGCAATATTGGCTCACTATTTTTTTTTTTAATGAAATTCAAATCATATGTCAGACTAGAAAAATAAATACTGCTGGAAGCCGAGAATACTACCTCAAACTGGTCTATGCTCAACAGATGTAATAGTGATGTCATAGATTTAAAGAAAAGAAAAAAAAGATCTCTACCTCCACCAGATGGATTAGAGACTAAATCCAATCATTCTGGATTGGTGTAGGAGAAACAAAGAGAAGTTCCTGTTTACATGATTTCAAAGATCATGCACATATATTAGTATTGAAATTTTTAGAAAGAGGTTATGCCTTTTTTGCTATAAAAAATGCATATTGCAGAGCATATTCTGAGCAGGACAATTTGTTACATTATAAGGATGTAGAAGATACACACAAACACGTTTGTATATTATGATACACAAATAAAGCAAAGGGCTGTCGGCGCCATTTTGATTACTGGCAGCCGACGGCCCAAGCCCAGGAGATTGCTCCTGGACCCCCGCTGGACCACCAGGGACTTTTGGCAGGTCTTGGGGGGCGTCAGGAGGGTGGCGGGTTGTAGTAAATTAATTTGGCAGGTCTTGGAGGGGTGTCAGGAGGGTGGGGGTTGTTAATTAATTTAAAGGGTTGGGATGGGGTTTTTCTTTTGGGGGGGGGAGTCCCAGAGAAAGATAAACGTTTTCTGATCTGGGGAGTGGACCGAAATTGCCCTCCCCAGACCTGAAAACAAAATGGGGAGAAAAAAAAAGTTATGCCCTCCCCTAATTTGCTCCATAAGACGCACAGATGCCCGGGGACAGAGCTGGTTTAGCACAAAAAATTTTTTTTTTAATTTTCCCCCTCTGAATTCTAGGTATGTCTTATGGTCAGGTGCGTCTTATGGAGCGAAAAATACGGTAGCTTCACAAAGCCGTTTAGCCAAATAACCCACATATCCAGCTAAATGATGAATTTTGAATATCCTGGTACATATCCAGCTAAAAGTATGCCAGATAAATCATTATTCAGCTAAAATTTAACTGAATGAGTAAGGGGCATTTTGGGGGCATTCAGTGGTGCGATTGAGTTAGCTAAATAACTTATCCACTAACTCTGATATTAGAAGTAAGTCTAATACATTCTCAAAAGAGGTGGCTGATAAAATAAAAGCAAAAAGAACAGCATTCAAGAAATATAAAGGATCCCAAAAAGAGGAACACAGGGAAGAATATCTGGTGAAACTAAGGGAGACGAAGAAAGAAATCAAGAAAGCAAAAAGTCAGGTAGAAGGATTGCGAAAGAGGTGAAATGACGTGACAAAATATTTTCAGATATATTAGCAAAAGGAGAAAGGTCCGAAGTGGTATAGCAAAATTAAAAGGTAACAAAGATCAATGTGTGGAGAGAGATGAAGAAATAGATGAAATGTTAAAGAAATACTTCAGTTCGGTGTTCACTAAAGAAGACCCTGGAGGAGGACTGACGCTAGTTAACAAGACTGTGGATGGGGGTGGAGTAGACGAAATTCTGTTTACAGAAGAAAATGTAAGGGAAGAGCTAGGAAAACTGAAAGTGGACAAGGCCATGGGGCCGGATGAAGTACATCCCAGGATACTGAGGGAGTTCAGAGATGTGCTGGCAGATCCGCTGAAACCTTGGAAACGGGAGTGGTGCCGCAAAATTGGAGAAGAGTGTTAGTGGTCCTGCTTCACAAGAGTGGGAGCAGAGAGGAGGCTGGAAAAAACAGGCCGGTTAGCCTCACCTCGGTGGTGGGAAAATTAATGGAGACTCTACTGAAGGAAAGCCTAGTGAACTATCTATAATCCAATGGGTTGCTTGATCCAAGGCAGCATAGATTCACCAGGGGAAGGTCCTGTCACACAAATCTGATTTTTTTTTTGATTGGGTGACTAGAGAATAGGATCAGGGAAAAGCACTCGATGTGATTTACTTGGACTATAGTAAAGCTTTTGATACGATCCCACATAGAAGACTCATGAACAAAATGAGAAGTTTGGGAGTGGGTGTCAAAGTAGTAATGTGGATAGCAAACTGGTTGATTGACAGGAGACAGCGTGTATTGGTAAATGGAACCTAGTCTGAAGAAAGAATAGTGTTAAGTGGAATGCCACAGGGATTGGTTTTGGGACCAATTCTGTTTAATATCTTTGTGAGCGACCTGGCAGGAAGGATAGAAGGTAAAGTTTGCCTATTAACAGATGATACTAAAATCTGCAACAGAGTGGACACGTCTGAAGGAATAGAGAGGTGAAAATTGATTTAAGAAAACTTGAAGAGTGGTCAAAGATTTGACAGCTAGGATTCAATGCCAAGAAGTGCAGAGTCATGCATCTGGGGTGCGGTAATCCAAAAGAGCTTTATGTGATGGGCGGTGAAAGACTAATGCGCACGGACTAGGAGAGGACCTTGGTGTGATAGTATCTGATGATCTGAAGATGGCAAAGCAATGTGACAAGGTGTTAGCTAAAGCCAGAAGAATTCTGGGCTGCATAGAGAAAGGAATAACCAGTTAGAAAAAAGAGGTAATAATGCTCTTGTACAGGTCTGTTGTTGAGGCCTCACATGGAGTACTGCGTTCAGTACTGTTGCCCGTATCTCAAAAAGGATAAAAGGATAGAAGCGTTCTAAAGAAGAGCGACCAAAATGGGGAGGGGGGGGGGGGTGTCAGCATTGTAAAACCTATGAGGACAGGCTGAAAGATCTGAATATGTACACCTTGGAAGAAAGGAGGTGCAGGGGAAATATGATACAGACCTTCAAATATTTGAAAGGTTTTAATGATGCACAATCATCAAACCTTTTTCCATTGGAAAGAATCAATAGAACTAGGGGTCATGAAATGAAACTCCAGTGAGGATGACTCAGAACCAGTCAGGAAATATTTCTTCTTGGAGAGGGTGGTGAATGCCTGGAATGCCCTGCTGGAAGAAGTGATGAAGATGGAAACAGTGAAGGAATTCACAGGGACATGGGATATACACTGTGCATTCCTAAAGGCTAGAGGTTGGAAATAAAGAAAAGAGTGCATGGGGGTAACTGGGGGTAACTTGCTGGTGTGGCAGTTGCTACCCTAAACAATTAAGCCTTGATACTGTTAATGCAACTCCATCATTGCTCTCTGCTTCAACGGCAGTGAGAAAGCAAATGTTGCTTACCTGATGTAACAGGTGTTCTCACAGGACAGCAGGATGTTAGTCCTCACAAATGGGTGACATCGAGGATGGAGCCCACCACGGAAAACTTCTGTCAAAGTTTAATAGAACTTTGACTGGCCCCTACTGGGCATGCCCAGCAAGGCACTGACCCTGCAGCCAGCAGGGGTCTCCCTTCAGTCTGATTTTCAAAGCTACAGGCAGTGCCTAAAAAAGTAAAAACTAAAACGAACCCAACACCGCGGGGTGGTGGGCGGGTTTCGTGAGGACTAACATCCTGCTGTCCTGTGAGAACACCTGTTACATCAGGTAAGCAACATTTGCTTTCTCACAGGACAAGCAGGATGGTTGTCCTCACAAATGGGTGAGTACCGAACTGAGGATGTCCTGGCTTGCACCAAATGCACCCAACGACGTGCAACAGGCACAACAACTGGGGTGGAATTTGGGAAAGGGCATCCGCACCCTACCGGGAAGGTGGAAGGGTGTTGGTACATCATGTTGGAAAAAGGTTACGCAAGACAGATTGGCCGAAGATGGAGTCCTGTCTTCCAGCTTTGTCCAAACAATAGTGGGCTGCAAAGGTATGGAGAGAACTCCAGGTTGCAGTCCTGCAGATGTCAGGAAGCGGCACCGATCGAAGGTGTGCTACTGAAGTCGCCATGGCCCTCACAGAGTGTGCTTTTACACGGTCTTGAAAAGGAATGCCAGCTTGCTGATAGCAAAAAGAAATGCAGTCCGCCAACCAGGAGGAAAGAGCCTGCTTACCCACAGGTTGTCCCAACTTGTTAGGATGGAAGGAGACAAACAATTGAGTGCTCTTCCTGTGAGCAACTGTACGGTCTAGATAAAACGCTAGAGCTCGTTTACAGTCTAGGGTATGCAGAGTCTGTTCCCCAGAGTTGGAATGGGGCCTGGGAAAAAAGATAGGTAGTATGATGGATTGATTGATATGAAATGCAGAAACTACCTTAGGTAAAAATTTAGGGTGAGTGCGGAGCACCGCCCTGTCTTGCAGGAGTTTAGTGTAAGGCGGATAGGTGACTAAGGCCTGTAACTCACTAACCCTGCGAGCTGAAGTGATAGCCAATAGGAATAATACTTTCCATGTGAGATACTTCAATTCACAGGAGTGCAGAGGTTCGAAAGGTGGTTTCATTAGACGACCAAGAACCAGATTAAGGTCCCAAGATGGGGCCGGAGGACGTAAGGGTGGCTTCAGATGGAGCAAGCCTTTAAGAAAGCGTGTCACCAGGGGTTGTACTGAAATAGGGACACCTTCTATACCTTTATGGAAGGCGGCTACCGCACTGACATGCATCCTAATGGAAGAGGTCTTTAGACCGGATTCTGATAGGTGCCATAAATAGTCCAAGAACTTAGAGATTGGACAGGAAAGGGGATCAAGGGACTGAGAAGTGCACCATGATGTATACCTTTTCCATTTATATGAATAGGATCTTCTGGTGGAGGGCTTTCGTGAAGCTATCAGGACACGAGAAACCGAATCCGAAAGGTTAAAAGGCTGAAGGACTAACCTTTCAACATCCATGCCGTCAGGGACAAGGCTTGGAGGTTGGGATGGAGGAGGCATCCGTCGTTTTGAGTGAGCAGATGCGGATCCGTTCCCAGAGGGATGTGCCTGCGGATGGAGAGATCCTGGAGTATGGGAAACCACACTTGGCGTGGCCAGTGGGGAGCTATCAGGATCATGGTTCCCCTGTCCTGGCGTAGCTTCACGAGAGTCCTTGACAGAAGAGGAAGTGGAGGGAATGCATAAAGCAGACCTGTCGTCCACTTGAGGGAGAAGGCATCCCTCGGCTGAGAGTGTTGGCTCCGAATGAGAGAGCAGTAATCGTCCACTTTGTGGTTCTGAGGGGACGCAAAGAGGTCTATGCGGGGAAAACCCCACTTGTAAAACAGAGAGGTCACTACCAGAGGATCGAGTGACCACTTGTGTGGCTTGAAGACACGGCTCAGCTGGTCTGCCAATACATTGTCTACTCCCGGCAAGTAAGTGGCCTTGAGGTACATGGAATGGGAGAGGGCTTCTGCCCAAATCTGTGCAGCTTCCTGACACAGAAGGAAGGAGCCTGTGCCTCCCTGCTTGTTTATGTACCACATGGCCACTTGGTTGTCCGTCTGGATTAAGATTATCTGATGGAATAGATGATCTTTGAAAGTTCGGAGCGCATAGCGGATTGCTCGAAGTTCCAGGAAATTTATCTGGTGTTCGGCTTCCTGTTTTGACCATAACCCTTGGGTTTGGAAGTCGTCGACATGGGCTCCCCAACCGATGTGAGAAGCGTCGGTGGTTAGGATTACTTGCGGATCCGGTGGGAGAAAAGGTAAGCCCTGAAGGAGGTTGACCTGAGTCGTCCACCAGGTTAGAGACAGGCGCATCGCTTGAGTAACAGTGACTATGGAGGACAGAGGCTGGAAAGCTTGAATCCATTGGTGTCGCAGAGTCCATTGCGTGACTCTCATGGCTAGTCGGGTCAAGGGAGTAACTTGAACCGAGGATGCCATGTGTCCTAGGAGGATGAGGAATTGGCGAGCTGTGGCAGTGTGTTAAGACGAGCTGGCGAGCTAGAGACATGAGAGTTTGGACTCGTTGAAGTGGAAGGTAGGCTTTTGCCTGTAAGGTGTCCAAGTCTGCTCCAATGAAGGATAAGGTCTGAGATGGGACCAAGCAAGATTTCTCGTAATTGACAAGAAACCCTAAGGAGAGGAGTGTGTGAATTGTCAACTTTAGGGAGGATTGCGCAATTTGAGGGGTGGAGGCCCTGATTAGCCAATCGTCCAGATAGGGGTAGACGTGGACACCTTCCTTCCTGAGAAATGCTGCTACTACTACGAGACATTTGGTAAAGACTCGTGGAGCAGATGCCAGCCCGAAAGGTAGTACTCGGTATTGATAATGGTCGTGGCCTATCAGAAAACGCAGATACTTGCGATGAGATTGTGTTATCGCAATGTGGGTATAAGCGTCCTTGAGGTCGAGAGAGCACAGCCAATCCCCCTTTTGCAAAAGAGGGAGCAAGGCGCCCAGGGTTACCATCTTGAACTTCTCTTTTTGCAGATACTTGGTGAGGGCCCAAAGGTCCAGAATTGGATGTAACCCCCCTGATTTCTTTGGTATTAGGAAGTATCTGGAATAGAATCCTTTCCCTTGTTGACAAGGAGGGACGGGTTCTATAGCATTTGATTGTAGAAGAAGGGATACTTCTTGATGTAATTGAGTCAATTGGCTGGTTAGACTCCATGCCTGAAGGGGCGGGGAGTCTGGCGGAAGTGTTAAGAAGTTGAGGTGGTAACCCTGTGCGATAATTGCTAGCACCCACTGATCTGAGGTAATCTGTTTCCAACGGGGGAAGAAGTGGTACAGCCGACCTCCCACAGGGATGTGTGGAAGAGGGAGTTGGCATGTGCTCAATACAGGGAAGTCAAAGGCCCGCCGCAGGCCCAGGAGGTGGGGCTACAGTAGGTCTTTGCTTTCTCGGCTGACGAGGCTGAGGCCTGTTAGAGGACCGTGCAGGACGAGCCCTAGTTGACGGAGGGTAGTAGCGGCGTGGTCGAAAGAACGACTTTTTAGAGTCCTTCTTTTGCGGTTGCTTGGAGGTCACCTCAGGTGGGACAGATGAGAGTTGTTTCAATGTCTCATGGTGGTCTTTTAACTCCGCTACAATCTGTTGAATTTGCTCTCCAAACAAATTGTCGCCTAAGCAGGGCAAATCAGCAAGACGATCTTGGACCTCTGGGCGAAGGTTGGATGACTTTAACCAAGCCCAACGTCTGGCTGAGATGGCTGTGGCTGAAACCTTCGTGGAAGCATCGAATATATCGTAGGCAGTCCTAATCTCGTGCTTCCCTGCCTCAAATCCCTTGTGAAGAAGGGCTTGAAGCTGCGGTTGGTATTGGTCCGGCAACGTGTCAGCATAGTCTTGCATCTGCTTAAGGATGGCTCTGTTGTATTGAGTCATGTAAAGTTGATATGAAGCTATGCGTGAAATCAACATAGCTCCATGATACACTTTCCGTCCCACACTATCTAGGAATTTGTTGTCCCTGGTAGGTGGGGTAGAAGAGTGTGGCTTAAGACACTTGGCCTTCTTCTGCGCGGACTCAACCACAACAGAGCGATGATCCAGTTGAGGTTTTTGGAAACCTGGTGCTGACTGGACAAGGTATGTGGAGTCAGCTTTCTTGTTAACTGGTGACACCGATGAAGGAGATTCCCAGTTTTTCTTGAGCAGATCCAAAAACACCTGGTGTATAGGGATGGAAGCGATGATTTTTGGAGCATCCAGAAATTGAAGTAGTTCCATCATCTGGTGTCTGTCATCAGCTTCAGATTGTAGTTGAAAAGGTACAACTTCTGACATCTCTTTCACAAAATTAATGAAAGATAGATCCTCAGGAGGAGATCTTTTTCTACTCTCTGTAGGAGATGGTGGCGAAGGCAAATCTGTGTCAGAAGAGGTATCATCATCATCACCCCAGGTATCGTAGGGATCATGTGGGGCTTGTAGCCCTGATGGACCTGGCTGAGGCTCTGAAGGCATCGATGGAAACCGAGGTGGAATCGGTGCGGTAGGTGGAACCAGAAATGGCATCGATGGCTTCGGTGCTGCCGATGGAATCGGTTGCCTGGCGCGGAATCGATGGAGCCGAAGGATAAATCGGTGGAGATATACCAGAAGGCACCGATGGAACTACCCCGGAAGGGGGAATTCGAAACGGTGTTTCTCCTGCCGATGAGAAACCAGTCGGAGACGGTGGTGTTGTCGATGGCACTGGAATCACCGATGGAAGGGCCGTCATGAGTGCCTCCATGCGGCTCAGTAGCGGTGCTAGCGCTTGTATCAACGGCTCGGTGGTCGGTTCCCTCCTCGGTGGCGAAGCCGGTGCCGGCGTCGGTGCCGGGGGCGGCACTGGAACCGGTGCCGGAGACGGTGCCGATGGAGGTTGTAATTTCTTCATCGCTTTCTCGATGGCCTCCTGGACCAGCCGGTCCAGTTCTGCCCGGAGACCAGGGGTAACCATACCCGGCTCGACGGGAGAGGGAGGCTGAGGCAGGGCCGGAGGGACCACCGTAACCGGTGGGATCACGGCCCCCACACCCCGAGAGGGTGAGGGTTTCCTCGATGCCGGCGAACGAGACGTGGAGGGCGTCCGGTCTGTTCGCGGCTTCTTTGTCGGTGGCTCGGCTTGAGCAGAGGTCGATGGCTGTGGATCCTCGACAGGCCGAGACTTGTGCCGTCGATGGCGGTGCTTTTCCTTCCGATCCCCTCGCCCATCCGGGGAAGGGACGGGAGTCGACGGCCGAGAAGCGATCGATGGCGGACGGTCACCGGAGGGTTGACGATGATGGTACAACTTCGACGGTGCCGGTTCCGATGACGTCGATGCTATCGATGGCGTTGGGGTGGGTGCATGGAAGAGGAGCCCCATCTTCTCCATCCTGGCTTTGCGACCCTTGGGTGTCATTAAGGCACATTTGGTGCAAGTCAGGACATCATGCTCACTACCCAAACACATTACACAAACCCTGTGGGGGTCTGTGATGGACATAGTCCGGGTACAATCCGGACAACGACGGAACCCCGTTGCCATGGCTGGAAGCCAAAATTTAGGCTGGGGATCGGTAAGTGCCAACAGGCCTCGAGGGCCAAATTCGACGGCAGTCGATGGAAGAAGGCAAAAAACTTACCGGGTTCCGTAAGATGACTAAAAAATTTGTCGAAGGGAGACCCCTGAGGGGCAAATTTTCTTAGGAAATTAATTTCCAAATTCCTGTCAGGAACGTGGTTAGAGAGCTCCTTTCACCGCGTGGCAACTGCTGCGCGGAAAAAAGAAGACTGAAGGGAGACCCCTGCTGGCTGCAGGGTCAGTGCCTTGCTGGGCATGCCCAGTAGGGGCCAGTCAAAGTTCTATTAAACTTTGACAGAAGTTTTCCGTGGTGGGCTCCATCCTCGATGTCACCCATTTGTGAGGACAACCATCCTGCTTGTCCTGTGAGAAAAGGGGATTTGGATTCAGACAGCAACCAACAAGGGCCCTGACTTTTACGGTTAGGGGAAGAAATAAACATGGGGGTAACTAGCTGATGCAGCGCTTAATACGCTTAATCACAAAGCCTGATATTTTAGATGCAGCTCCAACATTACTCTCTGCTTTCACAGCAACAGTTAAGGGATATTGGATTCCAACAGCATTCAAGGGCCCTGACTTTTACAGCCTGGTAAACTGATAAGCATGGGGGTAACCTGCACAGTGCAGCAGATACTGACATAAGCTTGCTGGGCAGACTGGTTGGATCGTTTAGTCCTTTTCTGCCGTCATTTTTCTGTTTCTATGTTAAAGCACAGAAGCAGGTCTAAAGCTGGCTGAATAAAAAGAGCATAACCAGTTAAGTGGCAATAAGCCAAAAAAAAAAGGTAGTCGAGTGGGGGTCTAGTGGCCCTATTCCCAACCCCCCCCCCCCAATCAATGAAAAATAAGGGCTCTGCCAGGTCGAGCCCCCACCCCACAAACCCATTGAAGAATTCTTCAGAAATTAAACTTTTAAGGGTTGGCAGCAGTATTGATCACATAGCAATACTGAAAGTGTTGAGCTGAGATCATGGCATCAACATACCACAAGCACAGCTGAAGACAGCCATTAGAAAAGGTACCGAGACGTTGGGAGGGTTAGGGCTGGGGTGCAGGAGGGAGGGAGGCATGGGAGGGCTCTTAGATGCTAACATTATATTGAATCAGGGAGGAGAGGAAAGCTGAAGCTGACACTTAAAGGTTTGATTTCTAAAGAATTCTTCAAGGAGTTTGGGGGTCAGGGTTCATTTTTTGTTTTTAATGATTAGAGAACAGTTGGGAATAGGGATGGTCAGCTATTTTTTTCAGCTTCTTAATTGGCTATATTATTTGAATATAAAACGTTAAGTATAAAGTTACCTGGCCAAATAATTTTAAGTCTAACTGGAGATATTCAAAACAGAGCTGATTAAGTTTAAAGTTACCTGGCCACAGATAAACGCGTACATTTAATCAAGGATTTTAGGGATGTGCATTCATTTTTAATGGATGTACAAAATGCAATGAATGAGGTCATTTTCGGTTCATTCTGAATGGAATAAAACAAAATCCTATTAAAAATATTCAACAATTTCAAGTATTTTCATATCTATTGCATTAAAATAAAACAGGCCTCTGGTGAGACAAGGCTCATGCTGGGCCTGGCACTGAGGCTTGGTTTTGGCACTAAGTACTAGAACTGAACACTAGGCCTGGTTCCGGGGCCTAAGCATTATTTTGGCATTGAGACAAAGTCCTGCTACCTGGTCCCAGTGCCAAGGCCCAGCTTGGATCCATCATTGAGTCCTGGTCCTGAGCCCTGGTCCCAACTCTGACACCGAGTCCCATTGCCGAGTCCCAGGCCTGCAGCCAGGTCCTATCATCAAGGTCTGACCCTGAGGCCTGGCCTTGGTGCCGAGGCTTGACCCTGGCACATAATTTTTCTTATAGGTATTCACAAAACGCCTACTAGAATCAAAATTCAGTTAGCAGCATTACTATCCAAGTTATAGTCTCTATTATTGGCTCAGTCTTAGTGTATAATAGTAGAATGCTACTTCATATAATATGTTACCTGCAGTCACTATAAAAATCTTGACATGAAGCCTCAAAAAGAAGCATTCATTCTTCGACTAGACTCAAATGAGTAATGGAACTCCTGCTTAAATTATGCATGGGGTTGGAAATTTTAATAATACGTTTGAACTAGTCACTAAAGAAGAAGTTCTGCCCTCACCCTCAATTAGCTAGTATTAATAGTGGTTCCTTTGCCACCCAATTTTGCTTCCAGAATGGTCACAAATTGCCCAGCCTCCACCATGTAAAGCACTTCGTCTCACCCTCATGGATCACTGAGAAGCGTGCCAGATAATTAAGGCTACAACAGACTCTAAAGGAGTTGAGTTTGGAGCATAATGGTGTGAATTTACAGTGCTAGGCAGATAATTTTATCAAGTAATCCAGGAATAGTAATATTTTTTGTTATTTCAGTTCCTTAGCTCCACGCATTGCTCGCATGATTACCTTTTTAAGTGCAAAATTTAATAGGCAGGCTATAATCACATGGGGGTTACCAGCTGCTTCCTGTCTCTGGACTAACCTGTGAGCATGCATGATACAGCCACACTCATCTCAAATGTGGACAGCCTCTTCCCAAGGTAAGAATGATGCCCACAGATGAACATCGCCGAGAGTGGCCCATGAGGCCTGGATGCTGCCATGATCGGATTCCCCCTGAGGCTGCCTACACACGCGCACAGCGCCAATACTTAAAGGGCCTATGGCAGGAAAGGATTTCCCTATGTAAGGCATTCCCATTCAACCCACTGACCCCTCAGCAATGGGTCTCCTGCCTAGTGCTCCTGGCTATTGCTTCTGCTGTCTTTCCTGTGTCTCAGGATTACTCTGTTCCAGTGTTCCTGCGTCCAGCCTTGCCTCACCCAGCCTATCTCTTCATCCCAGCCTCGTTCAGTCTCATGTGCCCTTGTCCACCCCTGACCTGATCTCCTGATATTGATTTCTTGCACTGGACCTGACCACACTTGCCTGCTGCCTGGACCTATCTTCTTGTATTGGACCTGACCATGCTTGTTTGCCACCTGTTCTGACTTTCTTGCTGTCACTACTGCCCTAGGGTCCCGCCTAATTCCTGCAGGTTGCCAGAACCCAAGGGATCAGCCTGGGGGGATGCGGCCAATATAGATGAAGTTCCAGTCTGTCCCGCTTCAAGATGCATTCACCAGCTGTTGGCATAGGCCTCGTAGGTTCACCTATGAAGCTGCATCAACTATGCCACAACACTAAGGGCTCACTCCCATGCCACTCATCACGCAAAATCTTCTGCTGGGTCCATGAGCAATTTTATTTAACACAGAAATAAAGCACTTTATCAGCATAGCAATTGGAAGTCCTAAGAATATAAAACTCCTTGCAGAGATTTAGTTTGGAAATCCTGAACTTACTACAGAATACATATACACATTGTGTTTCTAACTGCTATATTCTCTTTTCTGCTGATATCAATCTGAGATATGGGGCTTCTAGAGGAATGCATGACTTACCCGAAAGTAAGAGTCCAGTTTAATGTACACAGTGGTCTTTTTGTCCCAAATGAGCATTAGGCCATTGCTGGTCTCAATTATTATATAAAGTCCCCAAGAGTATATTCTGTAAGGGATGGTTATTCCATAGTGTCTTTTCTGCATCTCATATTTTCCATTGTACAGTTTTATCTCTACATCCTAGAAGGAAGGAAGGAAGACCCTTAAAATAATAAAATAAATAAAAAAGTAATGTCATTCTCTTGTGTACTTCTCAATTCCCACGGTTTACATTCAAGATTACAAATAATTTTCTGATACAAAAGGCATAGTTAGGGATTAGTCCAGTGGCATAATAGTATATACTTTGAAGAAATTAAATCCAGTCCATCTTTCAACTTAGATTTCTTCTTATCAAGCTAACTAGGGCTAGTGATCTGGATATTTTAGTTATAACCTCTTGGAGAATCAAAACTATAAGATTTCTAGTAACAACTGTGGACTGTTCCAAGAGCAAGTCTAGAAATAGCTCTGTAGAGAACTGCACAAGGGAGGTGTATGTGGGAGAAAACGCAGAAAATATTAGATGACAACCATCATAACCTTGCAATGAGAGATGGACAGGAGGAAGTATAGCTTTGCATGAAAGGGTACAAGAAAGATATTAGATGTCAGATAAGTGATGATGTCCTGACAGGAGCCAACTGTGCAGTTCTGAAGGAGCAGAATACTAGCTATTGGTATATCAAAGCTGCTTGAATGGAAGTTTGCCTACTGCCAGTTTCATTTTTGAATGCTGATACTGCAGGATGAAAACTAGTACTAAAAATGTTTAGCATGTGAATGAGTAAAAATGTTACATTATTGACATTTAACAAGCGATACAATATTATTTAAGGTGTGCATGTAAATTTTTTTTTAAAAAGGCTCCAGTAGTGTGATTACTCTACTATCAAGCACAGAACCCTGAAAATACACGGTGTTACAAAAGCTTCTCCTCATCATCACCAGGCCAGTCCAATCAGACTTCATCAATAATTATTGATGAAGTCCGATTCTCCATTGGTAATTCACCATTGGTGTTTCTTGCTTCTGTGTATGTATACAGCTTTAATGCTCTGTTAGATTAATTTTTACCATGTGCTTCATTTTGCCAACATAATATTCTATATTTGAGCACTGTATTGAATAGATCACAAAACATGATCTGCAGTTGGCAAAACAGGTCAATTTTAAAAGCATTACTCTCCCATAAACAGCCATATATGCGTATATGTGTGAAATGCGGAAGTGCATGTATTTTCAAAAGAGCAAACTATGCACGTCTACACTCATGCACGCATTCCCTAACTCGTGTACAAAGGGGGCATAAAAAGGGGTGGGGAATGGGCATGGTCTGGGCGGGGCCATACCTACACACGTAATGACCCATTTCTATTCCGCCTTATGCGCTGACATGAGTGTAATTAGGCACACAAACTTGCTACCGGGGGTTTATGTGCACAGCACCCAACACTCTTAACCTCTTGTTTTCTGTCAGGCCACCTTCTGTCGTCAAGTGGAAGCAGCAACTGACAGTGGAGAGGAGGTGTTGACTTCCAAGGCTGACTATGAGCTATTGGGGGCAGATTAGAAGGGGAGCAGTAGTGACATCTTTAGAGGGATTAGAGATAGCAAGATACACTTTTCTACCCAAATGACTGTAATCACTGCATGGGTACTCATGGCTTTAAGGCGCAGGAGAGAGAGAGAAGAGAGGAGCAGGAGGAGGAGAAGGTATCCCTCACACAGAGTCTACAAGACACGGACTTAGTTTTTAGACCTGTCAGAAGAGGAAGTCATGTGTAGGTTCAGGTTTAATGAGGAAACCATACAGTACCTATGCCAGCAGTTACAGGAAGACCTAGAACTCACCAGCCAGAGGGACCATGCCTTGCCCGCCCATCTTAAGATCACTACTGCCCTAGAATGTTTTGCTACAAGCACCTTCCAAACTCCTCGTGGGGTCACGGTCAACATAAGCCAGTCTGCCACCTCTATGTGCATCAATCAGGTACTGGGTGCCTTGCTAAGGAGAACACAACACTATATCTCCTTCCCTCAGAACAGACAGCATCATGACAAATCATGCAGGATTTTTATCAGGTTGCACACTTTCCCTTTGTCCTGGGGGCGAATGATTACATATACATCCCTAGAAGGGCACTAGGGGGAGATGAGGCCAAGTACTGAAACAGCAAGGGCTTCCATTCCCTCAATATGCAGGTGGTCACAATGCAAAGAGCATCATCCTGGATGTTGTTCCCAACTACCCTGGATCCAGTCATGATGCCTACATCCTCTCGCAGGCAGGAATTCATGACCGCTTCCAAGAAACAATCTATTGATAACACCATATCCCAAACAACCTCACCAGGGGGATCCTGCATCTATTTGTGGCCAGCTAGGCCTGGTGTAAACCTCCAACCCAGTCTAATCCCATAATGTCCAGTCTAAACTCAAAGGCTTTATAACTGTTCTGCTGTGGTTTCTCCCTTACAGGTGACAAGAGGCTATCCCCTCAAAACCTGGCTCATGATCCCTGTAGCCACCCCACAGAGTGTAGCAGAGGTGCAATACTACAAGGCCCAACTGATGACCAGAGGAATCAAGAGAACCTTCGGCCTACTCAAAACACGCTTTGGCTCCCTGGACAGAGCTGGGGGATGCCTCCTCTACAACCCATCTAAAGTTTGTCAGATCTTCCTAGCCTACTTTATGCTACATAACTTGGCCAAAATCAGATGCATGCCTCTTCCAGAGGGACAACCAGAGAATACAGATGAGGAAGAGGAACAACAGCTCAGTCAGGAGGAATTGCAAATTATACATTGCCACAGTCAAAGACAAGCAATACAAGAAAAGAACACTCTGATACAAATATATTTTCATTGGTGATTAATGAGCTTTTATTTACAGTGATTTCTCTTTTGTGCAGAAACAAATAAAGTTAATGTCTATTTTGGCCACCTTTACAAATGTGTGATTTGGCAGGGGCTTGGGGTAGGGCCTCTCTGGGCACCCTCCTTCTCAATATTGGTCCCTCAAAGAGCACAGGACCAGGCTCCTAAGGAAGTTGGCTGCTGGAGGATATACCAGGTCTGGATGGTGCAGCTGGTGGTGGCTGTGGCTGGCAGGGGACCAATCTTGGCAGCACCTCCCTCCAGACAGCTGTCAGCTCATGCAGCTCCTCTCAGATGCCATGCAATTCATGGTGTAGCCCTTCTGCCTCCACTTGCATTGCTATCCAGATGCCATGGTGTTCTGGCTGCAGGGCCCACACCTCCTCCAGAAGACAGGCATTCAGGAAGATGAGGTGGTGCTCAGCTGGGCGTAGCTCCACCTCTTCCTGGTCCCCACCTTCCTCCTCTGTTGTGGCTTCTATCTCCCTTCTTGTTCTACTTTCTCCTCTGGCTCATCCTCTGGCTCTTCATGTGGCTCATCCACGTTCCCCAATGGTCGGGGCATCTGGAGCCACCTCCTCCTCCCTCAGAAGAGTCCCGGAGTTGGTGGATGCGGTGCCAAGGACATTGCAGCCCACGGACATTGCAGCCCACTTGGCCCCAGCTGATCCTCCTGGCAGCCCACTGAAAGAGGGAAAACAGTACCAGGTTTAGTTATACATCATAGGTGTGTGTGTATATCTGGAGTTTCCATGTGCACAAGTAGTACAGTGGCCCAAGGGCTCTTTCAGCACCTCAGATATGAGAATGAAAATATATTACATGTTTCTCTTCCAAACCTAGCTTCCCTCCCAATACACAAATTTACTGATCCTGCCTAGCTGCTGAGGGTAGCATCTACCTGTAGTCACTCTTTTCAAGAGTAGCTTCTTGCCTATAAATGTGCAGCCCTGCAATCCCATATCTCATATGCAAGGAATAGGGTGGATTACAAATAGGATTTAGGAACTGTCCAATTAGCCAGGCCGGGAGTGAAAAGGAAAATCAACATCACTAGGTCATGTGGCCATACAGATCAGTATGTGAGGGCCAAATACAGTAGGATGCTAGATACAGCATACATATCCAACAATCCCATAGTGTAGTGCCTGAGACAACAGACCTGAGCCACTGTAGTCAAGGGGTGAATCATCCTCCGTATCCAAGAGGGATTTGCTTTAGGTGCCCAACCTATACACCATGTAGAAAGTTATCTCTTGACATACAGTAGGACAACAAATCTTAGAGACAGTGCTTTCCCTGCTGCTGCTGTTGCTGGGAGGTGTCCAAATACACCACCCCACTCATGGTGGACTCTGCAATGGTGGATAACAGCAGTCGCTCCGCCGCTGTGAAGCTTATGTGGGTGTCCAGCCCCTCTGCTTCAGCCATGACTTGCTTCCTCTTGACCGAATGCTGAAGGTCACACCACTTGTGGCACAGATCCCCCACACTTTGGCTGTTTTTAAATACAGCATTTATCCGGGCCCTGATTTTCTCCCAGACTTGTTCCTATTGATAGGATTCCACTCGTTTGGAGGCAGAGCCATATAGATCCTTGTAGTTCTTCTTCATTACCTCCTTTACAAGCATACCCACCTGTCTTGGGAGAAAATTGGGCTTCCGATTGTTGGCCCTGAGACATGGTGGCATGAATACAAAAGGGCCAACCAGGACACATTTATATGGTTGAAAAGGGACATAGTGGGCCGGATTTTAAAAGGGTTATGCGTGTAACTGGGTCTATGTGCGCTGGGCCTATTTTAAAAAGGCCCGGCAATGTGTGTAAAGCCACAGGACGCGTGTAAGTCCTGGGGCTTTACAAAAGGGGCGGTCCGGGGGCAGGGCCAGAGGCCTCCGACAGAGCGGCCATTGCTATGTAGGCCGCGGTTGCTCCTTTTAAAATCTACCCCAGTGTGCATATAGATATGTGCATAGAAGGGTAAATCATGTGTAGAATTGCGCATAAGTAGGTGGGAGTTATGGATGTATAATATACGCATGTAGATATGTGCGTAAATAGGTATGAATTACACACACTACTAATGTAGGGTATGCTATTCTGGAGAGCAACTATTATTCAGAGTAATTGTTAAACAGCTGCTGACAATAGACTTCACATCAACAGCCCGGTGTGAGGCTAGTTCTCAGGATGACCTTCTATAAGATCACTCTTCTAGTCCTTCCCATTAACCATATATGGAAGCGGGAGCAGTGGAGTGTGTGATTTCCTTCTTTTGGGAACTTAGGTGTTTGTCGAACACATAAGCCTGCATTTCCCACTTTTCCAAAATGCAGGTAGGTGTTACAGAGTTACTTTTTTGTGTGGTCTTGGAAGAGATGTCCTTAGGTCATCCTTTAGAAGACTTGCATGGGTTTACCATCTAACAGCTGTGAGCATGGAGAGGACTAGGTAAGGTACAGCTTATAATGAACATAGGGTTTTTAGGACAGCTCTACCCTAGTTTGGTTTTTTTTTTTTTACAGTTTAGGCACATGGGGGATAGAGTGATGGTAATACTACATTTAGAATACTAGGACACTGTTGTTCACACTCTTTATATGTCACGTGAACACTGGTATGAGAAGGGCGGCAGGGTGATGGCAAAGCAGGATCACAGGGCTGGAGAGGAAATTGGGGCTTTCTCTCTTCATAAGGCCTGGTCTTATCTGCACTGGTTAGTCACAGCCTCCTTCTTTCCCCTTCCCCCATACCCTGAATTACTATATTCATCCTTTTACCCTTATTTGTGTGAACAACATTCACAGAGGCAGCAAGGGCAGGTGTGAGAGCCAGAGATGGAAGGCAACATAGTCAGAAGTGTGTAAAGCAATGGGCCACAGTGCCATTCAAGAGCTCTACTGTTTCAGACTACTACTAAGTCCCTCACTTTTGTGTGTGCGCGCTGTGTTGTGCAGTATAAGCCCCTTCCTGTTCTTCTACCAGCAATACAGGGTGAGAACAAGGGGGAAGGGGATGAAGGTTTGATAGCCGCGAGATGCACAGCCCTCCAGGTTGCCTTCTTAAGCCTGCTAAGAGGTGGTAGAACAGCAGTACTGCCCATTTGCCCACTAAATAGGCCCTAGTCACTTCTAAAGAAAGGATACAAACATATGCACACCTGGTCTCCTGGCATATGCGTCTCCCTCCCTTCTGAACTCCATCATTGTCTTTCTCACCGTCCTAGTTCACTAATGTTTTCTCTATACATGAGTAGCTGTATTCCACATTTGAAGTGGTGGAATGCTTTCTGGGTCACTGCAGAAATGTGTAAATGAAGATTGCAATGCTAATGTATTTAAGGTTTATTTTTTTCAGGTGCATATCTATGCTATTGCTCATCGCAGCTGGATGTGGAGATGGTGATTGAGATGCAGACCTTCCTTCCAATGCAGATGCTTCGCATGCCTACACACCTATTCTTCTGGCAGATGGCTCTTCCTCCTTGACCGTTGCCACATTTCTTGAAGGTGAAATAAACTACCTGAACTCATAATACATGTGTGGAGCATTTAATTTGGCAGTCAGTTTTTCCTTTGGAAGTTCTTTCTTTCTCACTATGTACTCCCTCTCCCAAATATCCTTCCAACCTCACCCCCACTCCCCCCTTCCTCCTATGACTGCATACGCAATAAACGGCCAGGTGAATGCCGTGTTATCAAAATGTGCTATCGAACTATGTACATAGCCCAAAATAGAAAGGAAACGGGGAGAGGCTATCTAGGGACCAAAATAGTATACAAAAAAAAAATTCCCCAGGGAGTTATCGAGGCAGATAGGAGGGTGCTCATTATGGTGGCATCCTGCTACCCAGGACCCTTACAGCTGCCCCCAGCAGCTGTAGGGCCCATAGGTGCACGTCCAACATCCCAAGCACCCTCCTTTGGTAGGCATGCAAAGCTCTCTGTTCTGCTACCATTCCCCTCAGGTAAGCATGAAATTCTCACCTTGTCAGAGGCTCATTATCAGGAGCCTCTTGGCTGCTGAGCCGGGGGAGGGGGGGTGGCAGAGTAAGCAGAGGGCCATGCATGCCTACCTCAGCCATCAAAGCCTTACCCATCTGGGTCTATGAGTCCTTAACTCCCTGGGCAAAACAGGGAGGAGGCCCTTCAGGAATGGGAATGGGTTGTGAGCCAGCTGCAGGCCCTGGGTGCATCTCCTGCACGAGGGGTGGCTCGATTGCCACCGTTTCCTCCATAGATGGAAACGGAAATGGGGGAGGAGCAGCTACTGCAGGTGTAGGGGCTGGTGCTTCCTCCTCCACTTCTTCCTGAGGTTCAGCCTCTTCAGCAGCACCTTAAAACAAAAGCATGTGTGAGAATGATGTCCAGTTAAATGTAGAGATACATGTTATGTATATGTGGACGTTGGCCAGTAGGCTAGAAGAAACTTACTACCAGCCCCATTCCACTCAGCACCCAACCGATCGAGCCACTGCCTCTTTCTGAGGCACAGCCACCGGACCTTCTTTTTCAGGTCCTCAATCTGTGGGAAAGAAATAGGAAGATAACACTGAGTGAGCTCTGTAGCTGATTATGGGACCTCCATACTGGTATGTGACGATGATTGCTACTACTAGGCGATTTCAGTTGTTGCTCTTGCCTATCCATTAATGCACATAGATGTGGTGTGCTGACACATGCACCTACAGTATTCATGAACATTTAGCCTCCATGAAGAACCATGATACCCCAATTCACTAGTCGTCTAGCTGTGCAGTACAACTAGTAGGAATATCCTTGTGGAGTACCAAGAACCCTGCAACTGGTCCTCATCTATGCCTTCTCAATGTATTCTTAATGGTTGCTCTCCTATAGCTCTGTGCTTCTCAAATCAGTCTTTGGGGCACACCTAGGCATGATGATTTTCTAGACATCCTCTAGGAACTTGCATGCTCATGAGTAGAAGAGAATGGCAGTTGGGCATGTCAGACTGTCTCATGCATAGTAATCGTGACTATCCTGAAAACCTGACTGCCTAGGTGTCTCCTGAGGACTGGCTTGCAAGGTATTGCTTGAAATATCAGCATTTATATTCCCTGGGTTAGTTAGTACCATCTCTTCCTTACAGCATTAGTATACTTGTGCCTCTAAGACTTCAATCATTCCATGTAAATCTGGCCTACTATAAAGCAATGAACATCCATGCTAATAATGTCAGGTTTAACCATTACACTCTCCACACATACCCATTTAATATAACACTATATGGTAGCCACTTGCACCTCCCCCCCATGCATAAGCGTAACTTGACACCTCCACAGTGCCCCCTTATGCACTAGCTTAGATAATCACAGTAACCACATTCAACTTACCCCTGGATGGTAAGAGGCCCGCTGGTTAAAGCTCATCTGCAGCTCCCTCCATGCCCTTCTCATCTGCTGCAGATTTTTCTGCCAGCTCTGCAATGGGAACAGCTTTGCCTCCTAAACCACCATCAGGGATGCCAGATGGGCGATGTCCCTGGTGGTGACATTAGGTTGCCTTGCTCTTGCTGGCATTTTGTCAATTCTCAACAAGGGACAGGAAGTCCCACTCTCGTGTTTGTATGCACGTACAACAGCACGCGTGTCTAGAACACATGCACATAGAAGTATACACATATACGTGCTTACTTGGCAAACAAAACATAAGCGTATTTTACATTGTACGTAGTATGTGTGAGAACAATGCAAAATATTTTTGGCAGAAAGGATGGTGGAAGTGTGGAATGTCCTCCTGAGATGGGTGGTGATGGCTAAAACAGTAAAAGAATTTAAGAGGGCATGTGATAAGCACAGAGGATCTTTAGTTGCTAAAAGTGTAGAGATCAGAAAACACTAATTAGTGGAATAATTACGTGTTCATAGCGCTGGACTTGCCTGATTCAGAAATGGGTACTGGGATTAAGAGAATATTTGGAAAATAGGTTAATATGAAATGTTAGAAATCCTAGTGAAAATTGCAGCCTGTCAGAATACCCAACCACAGACATGAATGTGTTTGGATATTCTGGCAATTCTGACAGACTACAATTGCAGAATCAACTAGCAGTTGGGTCTATCTGGTAGGCTGCAAATTCTATAAAAACTAGAAGTCCTAGTAGAAATACATGTGTTCACATAGCCACAATGTGAATCTCACCACCATCATCTCTAACCAACTGATAGACCACAATGCCTCTTCCGTCGACCACTGGCCCTATGCCTACTGCATTTGGCATAGAGCTCCCTATCCAGAGAGACTGGCATCGGTGGTAACTACTATCCAATTCAGAATTTTCAAGTCCACTCCATGACCTAACTGGTCTCGACCAAGCCACCATGAGAGACTGGACCTAGCTATCTCCATAAGAGGTAGTGGCAGATGAAACTGCTCTAATAGATTCCACTGGGAAAGCAATGCCCTCTGCAGAGGCCTCATATGAGCAAATGCCCATTGTGGAAGCCACGGAACCAAGAACCTGCAGGTAATCCCAAACCCTGGGGTCCACTCTCTGTAATAAACTGCGATCCTGTCTCTGCAATTTGCAAAGGCATTCCCCGGTGAGAAACATTTTCCCGATCTTGGTGTTGAAACATGCCCCCAGGAACTCCAATACCTGAGTAGGGGTAAGACGACTGTTTGACAGATTCACTACCCAAACCTGTGATCTTCTGCTGCAGCCTGTCTGCAAAGCACCTCTGACTTTGCTCGAATAAGCCAATTGTCCAGATATGGGTGAACTAGAATGCCCTCCTTCCTGAGAGCTGCTGCCACCACCACAACCATCACCTTGGTGAAGGTCCTCAGAGCAATCGCCAACCCGAACAGAAGGGCGCAAAATTGAAAATGTGCCCCGAGAATCATAAACCTCAAGAACCTCTGATGATCCAGTTGGATCGCTATGTGCAAGTATGCCTCGGTTAAATCTAGGGAAGCCAAGAACTCCCCTTTGCGCACCGCTGCAATGACCAATGACCAATGAGTTTGGTCTCCATCCGAAAATGAGGAACTTTGAGAGCCACGTTCACCTTTTTTAAGTTCAAAATTGGGCAGAAGGTCCCCTCCTTTTTTGGGACTATCTTCCCATCCCTCGCTCATCTATTGAGAAGGGGACAATGGCTCCCAGCAAATGTGAACGGTTGATGGTTTCCTGTACCACTCGCCTTTTGGTCATGAAAACGGAAGGAGAGACCATGAACAAATCCTTTAGTGGATGAGATAATTCTAAAGTGTAACCTTGGTCCATTGTGATCTTTGCCCACTCCTCATAAAAAAGAGTCAACCGACTCCCTATAGCTGGCACCAAGGAGTGGAATGGCCTCACTTCATTGGTTGGACTTGGATCCACCAGCACCCTGGCTGGAATCATCTCTGTTCGGTTTTCAACCTCGAAAGGACGGGTTCCAGGACTGCTGTCTCCCAGTGCCTTGCCTCTGGGCACCCAAATCACTTGCGAGCCCTCCAGGCTCTTGCTGCCTCCCCAACCCCTCCCCCAGAGAGGCAGTGGGAACAAACACCGGCATGGGACAACCGCACGATGTGCACTTACTGCTGCGTGGCATGACTCCTGCCTGCTCGACCACATGAGGAGGCAGCTGCCCAAAGGACTCCAGAAAAACGATGAGAGAGCTGCTGCAACTGTGCCCCTGCAAAGCAGCTATACCAATTTTCCTGGGTCGAACGACACTTACAAGAAAAAAAAACCCTTTAAAGTCACTTCCCTTGAAGCTGAAGAGAGGCAGCAGGTTCCACAAGTCCTCCTGAGGGAGAGGGAACTGGCCCCACCAGTTGCCTATCCCCGGCGGCGAAAGGAATGAGCTATATAAGGGTCCCCAACCCCCTGCTTGTCCACTTCAGCACCAGGAGGGTTGATCCCACGAGGACCTACCAACCTCCTGGGAGGAAATCCTCTATCTCTTCTTCTTTTTTTTTTTTTTTTTAACTAATTTCCAGACTGCAGGTTTTGCACCTCTTCTATCTGCTGGAGACAGAGAAATACTGTGGGTCTGCAGGTGGCACACCAGGTTATGATGTAGTGTCAGCAAAACTTTCTCTGTCTCCATCTGCTGGAAGGGAGGCAAAACCCAGGAGTCTGGACTGATCTGGGTACGTACAGGGAACATTAGCTTACTGCATCCCGTGGGGACCACTCATTTTAGCACGCTCATAAAAATAAACTTGCCCCACAATGTAACTCTGACCATAGCATAGGTTTTATTACATTAGCCACATTATATGGTTGGCAGCTGGAATGTTACTTAGCAGTTTGGACAGGATAACTGGTCAGACTGGATGGGCCAGATGGTCTTTATCTGCCATCATTTAGTACCTTTATAAACTATTCTCTGCAAGCTCCACTTTTCCCTGTCTCTTGAAAGAGAACAAGGGTTTATGTAAGGAAGACACAGTTTAATAAACTTGCCATGTACTTATCGCAAGGGCTTCCCTGTAAAAAGAGATGTTCATGTATTCTTTCCAAGCAAGCAGAACTCTTCCAGGAAACTCAAGCTGAATTAAAAAAAATAGAGGCCATCTCAGCATCTGCCCTGAAGAACAGACTCATTCCTATGTTGGGGGGGTGTCCAAGCTGTGTCAAGGTAGTATAATTACCCCTAGGAAGATTCGAATCATCTTGGAACATGTTCTGGGTGCGATGCCACAGATAATGTTTTCTGTTACAATGCTGAAGGTGGAATGATTGCGGTGTCTGTCACAAAGATCCTATAAAAAAGAGAGGAGAAACAAGAAAGAAACTCTAATGTTTAATTCCACTATGTTAAACACCTTCTCCCATGTGCCTATATCTCTCTCAAAAGGACTTACTGCAGCCCCTCTCCCGGGTCCTGGCCCAGCATGCTGAGGGAGGGACTGGGACCAAGAGGGCCATTGGTCAGACATCTATGGAGCCGCTGGGAACTGAGGGCTGTGCTGTGCTCCAGGATGTGCGAGACAGAGCTTGCTTGACTCCCTTGCCTGGCAGAGCAGCCTAGCCTTTCCCTCCACCAAACCTCCCTCAGGAAGCCTTTTCTCACCTGCAAGCTCCTGCACCCTTCTCCAACACCAGAAGGGAAGGATTTGAATGTCTTTTTTCTCCTAGAACAGTGCAGGCTGCAGGTGGGGCTCACAGGGTGTGTGTCTGCGTGTGATTGCATGTGCGTACATGTGTGGTCCCCTCCCCCACCCCCCAATCAAGCTGAAGTAAGCTTCTTGGTTCATTTTGTTAGAGACCTTTTCCCCTTTACAACCCCAACTAAAGCTCGCAAAGGCAAAGCAAGCTTTGTCCAGGAGACCAAGTCTGTGTGAGGTCAGCATAGGCCAAAAGGTCCTCCTCTCTCCCACTCCTCCCTTCCTTGGCTGATTTTAAAAGCCAGATTTCAGGTAGTTTTTGTCCCTTTTCACTTCTCGCACATCTCCCCCACTCTCTCATTCCCTCCTTGTTTTTGGACCTCTAATTTTCTTTGTGTTTTCTCAAACCACTTGGCAAACATTATGCCAAGGAGCACTCCCAAAAGCAGAATGGGAGGAAAGGACCCTACCACCTTCCCCCCCAGTAATAGATGTCCTAAGGGCCACAGGACACAGAACACCAGCCGAGCCCAATAACAACCCAGCAATGGCAGGGACCCCTAATCCCACATACATCTCTCTACTCCTGAGTATTCCCCTGCAGGGAGCCTTTTTACATGACAACCACCCCTGCCTCTACAATAACCATGGTCTCAGTGCAATAGGGGTGTGCATTCGTTTTGAACTTAAATGGAAAACGCAACTTTTTTTTTTTTTTTGACTTAAAAAAAAGATGAGGCGTAAACGATCGGATTTCCAACTTATTCAACATAGCTATGTTGAATACGTTGGAAATCGCGATTGTTGATCTAAATACAAATTTAAACCCCTCACCCTCCTTAATCCCCCCCCCCAAGACTTACCAAAGCTGGCCAAAAGTTCCGTGAGGGTCCGGGAGCGACGCGTGGGGAATCACGTGACGCCGCGTCACTCTGACGTGGCGCCGACGTCACGTGATTCCCCTCGGATTCGCTCCCGGAACCCTCGTTGGGCCCTCCTGACTACAGTGAAAATTCCACTCAGGACCCGGCCCAGTCAACTATTTTTCAAATAAACAGAGCCATTTACCCATAACCCTTGAAACACCAGCATTAAAATCTTAAACTGCGTTTGCATATTAACGGGAAGTCAACTGAAGATCTGTAATAATAAGACAGAAGAAGTGCATTTGAGTCAGCCGAACAAAGTTCTTGCTGCATTGTTCCTAACTGAAGTCTGTGCATTAACCTCTAAGGCCTCCTGACCCCCCCAAGCTGGCCAAAAGTGCCTTTTGGGCCCAACGAGGGTTCCGGGAGCGAACCCGAGGGGAATCACGTGACGCCGCTTCACTCTGACGTGACGCCGACGTCACGTGCTCCTTGCAAAGGAGTTCAGGAATGGCGTCCTGACCCCGCTGGACCACCAGGGAGTTTTGGTAAGTCTTTGGGGGGGGGGATTAAGGCGGGTGAGGGGTTTAAATTTTTATTTGCACATATGGACATAGACTCAACTTATGGAATTCTCCATAAGTCCATATTGACCGCAAATGGGACCCCCATTCGACTTATGGACTTATGAACTTAAACTTTTGGTCTGCACATCCCTACAGTGCAACGCACAGCCCTTCAAACATCTGGGCCTGTTTCGTTTCCTACCACCACGATGGCAGACCTGGTGACCAAGGTGCCTGCCAGCAAGCTAATTGCTATTTACACTAGGCCAGGTCACTTCACTTTTTCCACCCTGGGAGGCATGACACTTAACTTAGTGCCCACTAAAGACAGCCCACCATTATCCCACAGTGCTATTTTACACTGTTTTTGAGCGCAGCACAGGGAGGGACTGCCGTGGGAGTGACCAGCGCTCCCTTAGCAGCGATTACCACCTATGATGAGATAAATTCAGGGATTACAATAATACCCCCTCAATTGGATAGCAACCACGAGGGGAATCCACCCATCCTGCTTGACCAGGGAGGGACTCCCTCTGCCCTCACAGGCTATCTCTATCCCTGAAGAATCGATGCAACCCTCAGACTCTACTACCATCGCTGCCACCAACCCACTCATTATATTGGGAGGTGAAGCCACCAAAGCGGCCAGAGTCCCCTCCATCGAGGGAGGAGCACAAAAAATCGGGGAGAAGAAAAAACAAAAAACCAAAAGTATATGCCAGTGACAGTTCTGGGGGTGAAACCCCAGTGAAAAACCACACGCTGTCCGCTAAGCCGTCTTATGCAGCAATAATGGCAGGGGGCAAGTCTAACTTAACCGCTAATCCTCCCATCTCAAGGTCTGCCTCACCACCTAGGGCTGGCACAGGCCATTACTTAGTATGGGGGTCACGTGCCCAATGCTCATAGGAGAGGAAACCCAGGACTATGTGTCCGCGATGGCGGAGTTGGTATGTCCAAGAAACATCATCTCCTGTGGAAAAATGTACAGCAAGGCCGTCATCTTTTTGGCAAACCTTGCCACTACACACAAGGTGCTTGAGGAGGGGCTGGTGGTAAAAGGGGTTTTCCATCCATTGGAACCCCTGGACGGAGCCGGGACCAACATTATTCTATCTAATGCCCCTCCTTTTCTTCCTGATGAAACACTAGCAGCATACCTCAGATCCCTCAGGGAACTGAAGACTCAAGTCTCTACAATCCCAATGGGACATACTAACTGTGCCCTGAAGCACATAGAATCGTATAGGAGGGAAGCTATTGTGAAGCTAAAAAAAGGGCAAGAGGTGGCTGAGGGGTGTTTCATCATCCCCATGACGGATTTGCATACTGCGTGTACTATGCGACAGGGTAGGCAAGGTGCTATTCCTGTAAGGGAGTAGGGCACATCCGTAAGGTGTGCCCCCTGACCAAAAATACCATCAAGGCTACTCCATTTGCGGCTGCGATGCCATGCGCCTCAGCTACGATGGCTTGCTCAGACCCTCAACAGAAGGCCATAGATCCTTCCGGGTGAGGTCAGGAGACTGGCGTTTCATCTGGAAGAAAGGATCCCGACCCATCCACCATCTGCATGACGCCAGCCCCAGCTTTGACATCTGAGAGTGCCCAACAGCGCAAAAGGAGATCAGGGCCTACTGACTCCTCCATCGCTAATGCCAGGGTCCAGGAGGACCCTCCTCTTGCCCTAGCAGAATCCTTGAAGAAAGACCCAAGATCTCAGGCCAAAAGCCTCAATATGCAAGACTCAGGTGGTGTAATATCTAAGGGAGGGAAGACCCCCAGGAACAAACCTGTTAAAGCCTCTTCAATAAAACCCCCTAAGACCATCGTACAGGCCAAGTCAGGGGATTTCCTTCCCCTTGACAGCACCAACGAGCCTACTGTACAGAACTTGCCTGGGGTAATTAACCCCACAGACCCCCCCTACCGACCTCGGGAATCCGGCCATGGAGGTGATAACACCCCGTGAAGAAACCCAGGCCATCTCCCAGGCAGGGAGAGGATGGGGAGAAGAAAGCAGAGGCTGAAGAACAAGTATTACAAGAAGTGACGGCAAAGAAACACCGGTGAAAACAAACTTTAAAAATTGCAGGATCACAGGATCAAGTCATTTCAGTGCCTTCCACTGATGACACCCTGGGTGCCAAATTACTAGGCCTAGGCAAAAGGTGTCAGAAAATTATAGACGAACTCCTAGCCAAAAAGAAGGTCAATGCCAGCGACGACCAGCCGGCTGAAATCTAGCAAAAAGTCAAGAGAGAAGCATTGGAGCCCACCCCAGATACACCCTTTATTTAGAGGCAAGACCCCTCCCTTACTGATGTCTCTGAGATGGGACGATCAGATTCCCTCGGATATGAGTTTTGGCTCCATCCTGGATCCTTCAGTTGGGGATACAGCTACACCATGCCTATTTGGACCCCTAAATAATCTCCCGAGAGACTCCCCTCCCCCTGTCACGATGCGGAGGAAACCTTTTTTGCGGTATCTGGAGAAGAGGGCAGACCCCCCTTGGGAGAGTAGCCTGGTAAAGGTGAAGAGCCAGGCTTGACCCCGGGGCTTATCCCCAGGGAACCCAGCCCTAGTGGGGGGGGGGGGGGGGGGAGGAGGGGGGGGTCTGACTCAGTTGAATGGCGGGGAGGGGAGCAATGCGGGCACTGGTGAGGCTATCACTGACCCGGGACTGGTTGTCCAACTGCCCTCTCAGCAAGAGCTGGTGAACCTTATGTTACCAATAAGAGAACTACTAGCTGGAACATCAACACAGCCAAATCTGGGAGGGGTGGGGAATGCATTACGGACAATAGTGGGTCATTCAGTGAAGATACATCACCCACCGAAGTTACAATCTCCTCCAGCGCACCCGGAGGAGGTCTTCCAGTCCTGTTCAGCCCAGGGAAGGGCGAGGCCCAGTCAGACCAGCCCTCTCATAATTCCATCATGGAGCTGGAACGGATTCTGTGGGGGAATAGGAGCTGAAAATACAGAGTGGACAAGGCTCTTGAGAAGTGGCCCAATGCAGAGTGACTCCGCAAGATAGCGAGAGCTCTTCTGGGTTACCTTCAGGCTCCAGGGACATCAGGAGGGCCCCAAGGTTCTATACTGAATTGACATCTTGAAAGGGCGTCAGAGTTGGTGTAGCTTTATCCTGACAGAGGATGGTTCTGACAATTAGCATTCTGTATGTCAACGGCTGCAGGGAGGATCTCTGAAGCAGCTGAGTGCTCTCCTTTCTCCAGAAGTGAAGGTACTCCATAATTTTCCCTCAGAAGACCCAGTCCACTCCAGAAAGCGAAGCCAACTGGCTCCTGGAGTGGTGCGGCAGGGCATTCTTCATGTGCCAGGGGAGTGGCCGTCCTGTTCACGGAATCCCTATAGGCAGACGTGCTGGAAGTCCAATCTGTCGTGCCAGGCAGGATGCTACACTCACGGATTCATGTCGAGGGCTGCACAATCAATTTGATCAATGTGTATGCCCCGACCTCTGAGTCTGCCAGGTTGGCATTCTTTCACCAGTTGTCAACCCTATTGCAGATCTTGAATGTGATGGAGGAGGTGGTGCTCAGGGGTGACTTTAATTGCACCCTTGAGAGGTTCAACTGTTCTGGGCGATAGCGAGACCCGCCTCCACTGCATACTTGGGGGAGATGGTGCACCGCTTCTTCCCTGGTTGATGTCTGGCAGCTGCATCACCTGGTTGACTACCCCTCCAAGTCAGCCGCTCCAGGATCGACCGGCTCTACGTCAATAACTACTTAAAGTTATGGACCCTTTCGAGTACCAATGAGTTGGCGGCCTTCTCTGACCACCATCTGGTGTATGTGAAGGTGAGGCTCGACTTGGCTGGGCCTCTGGCCATCCATTGGCATTTCAAAATTCCTTATTGGAGGAGGAGGGCCTCGTGGCAGTGATCCAAGAGTTCTGGGTGGAATGGCACACTTCTGAGGTGGACTTTGCCTCACAGAGCCAGTGGTGAGATGTGGGGAAAATCCACCTCAAACGGCTCTGTCAGGATTATGCCGGAGGCATCAACAGGGACCAATGCGGAGAGATCCAGCAGCTAAAGGGGGAGGTGTTGGATCTTGAAGCAGACCTCTCTGATGTTGCGGATCAAGCTCTGCGAAACGAGTACTTGAAGAAATGCACCCTCTGTCACCTCGAGGAGTGGCGGGGCCAGTGGGCCTTCATGAGATCATTAATAGTTCTTAAATGATTTATATTATGTACATCCGAAATCATTTTTGTATGTAAAGACTGTTACTATATTATTGTTTACTATCTGTAAAGCCTGTTATCTGTAAAGCCTGTTGCTAATTTATTGTTTATTGTAAACCGAGGTGATGTATCTTCTTACGTGCCGCGGTATATAAAAATCTCTAAATAAATAAATAAATAAATAAATAAATCCATTTCCTTTGGGAGATGGATTGCAGCTCGCCCCATCTTCTATGGGTTACAGAAGAGGAGGGATGCCTAGAAGCAGATCATGATTCCAGTAGATGTCGATGGGGCCCCCTTCACGGACCCAGAGAGAATTCAGGTGAAAGTCTGGGACTTTAACTCGACCCTCTTCTCTCCGGAACCCGATGACCCAAACGTCTGCAGGATCTTGTGGGAAAGGCCTCCCACCATCAGTCAGGGCAGCAGAAACAAGATAGATATGCCCTTGAGTCTAGCGGAGCTTTCTGAGGATCTGAACCAGATGCCCAACAAGAAAACGCTGGGCATCAATGGTCTGACAGCAGAATTTTTTCACCACTTTTTTGACTTACTAGGACCCGATCTCCTGCAGGTCCTGGCAGATGCCCTGGAGATCGGGGAGTTGCCACTATCATGTTGCCATGCAATACTCATGCTGCTCCCCAAGAAAGGAGATTGTCATGACTTGTGGAACTGGCGCCCCATTTCGTTATTGTGCATGGACTATAAAATCCTAGCTAAAGTGCTCTTGCTGCAGCTAGGGCCTGTGCTAGATCAGGTGATGCACCTGGACCAATCCTACATGGTCCCAGGCTGCTCAATCTTTGATAACATCTTTTTAGTCCAGGATCTGATCCATTACTGTTGTAGGAAGGACCTGTCGGTGGCATTTTTGTCTTTAGACATGAGAAAGCCTTCAACAGGATGGATCATCACTATCTCATGCAGACCCTGCAGGAATTTGGCTTTGGCCCCTGTTTTGTGGGCCTTCTCTGCCTCCTGTATGCATCCACAGAGTGTCTTGTCAAAGTCAATTGGACCCTAACAGTGCCTCTGCCATTTAGAAGAGGAGTACGTCCAGGCTATCCCCTATCTGGGCAACTGTACATGCTGGCTTACTGCCCTGAGCCGCTGAGTTTCTTTCCCGGACTCAGAGAAAGTTGCTGGATGTCTTCTGGGTTGGCAAGAAGCACTGGGTCACTGCAGGCACTGCAGAGATTACAGGCCCTGCAGAGATTTCTGTATGCAGATCTACCACCCCCCTGTGGTGCCCCCTGGCAGCTTTTTTCTTTTGCCAGGTGAGCAGGTTGCAGTATGATTGGCAGCTATTTGTATTCAGGCAAGAGGGTAAGAACGTGGCCTCTCATCGTTGCTGTCTTTCTAGCAAGACATTTTTGAGTCTCGGAGCATGGTTTCTGTGACAAGGAGGCCGGTGGTCCCTGTGGAGGACGACTTAGAAGAACTCCTTCTCCACAACCCCGTTCTGGGTGAGGGGATTTTGGAGTCCTCTGCGGTATGCTGTTGGCTGGCCTTGGCCAGAACCACGAAGGTCGGTCACCTCCTGTTAGAGGACCAATCTACATGGGTGCTGCCAAGCATGTTGGTGCTGTGGATGGGCATAAGAAACCCTGTGCCTGCCACTGCAGTGCTCAAGTCCATCCAGGCTAGGGCACCCAGTTGCTTGTCCACTCTGTCAGGAAGAGGTCTGCAGGCTGGAAGTCCCCACCAGTTTTCCATCCCCCCTCCTCCGGACCTGAGTATAGGCCCCATCACAAGAGATCCCCCCCCTCCGCAGCCAACTTTGAGGCTATGGACAGGAGGGCGATGTACCTCCTAATAATACACCCAATTCACTTCTGGCGCTTGCCTCCTGCCTAGACACTGTGTGGAGAAATGCAATGGGGGAGGGAGGGGGATAGAGGACCATGTTGGAGAGAATATTATGCCTATCTCACCTCCACGAAGAGCTCAGACCTATCATGGAGGGTAGCGCACAGAGCCATATTTACAGGGAGTGTCCTTCAAGCCATCACCAGCTCAGCAGCCTGCCCCTTCTGCCATAGGAGGAGGACTCCTATTTGCATCAAAAAAAGACCTCGGGTTCATCCAGCACCCATACAACTCAGACTCTAAACTAGAAATGGGTCTCTTCACCTCGGAACAACTACAAATCCTACTCGTCTACGCCCCTCCGGGCCTCCTTGAGACAGACCCCTCCCCCTTAGTAGAGGAAATCACAACCCTCATCAAACTGGACGCTCCAGCAATTATCCTAGGAGATTTTAATCTGCATGTGGACAATCCTACCCCATCATCCAGCTGTGAATCCTTTCTCTCTGCCCTCTCAGCCCTGGGTTTCAAACAACTAGTTACCAAACCCACACACAAAGCAGGCCACACGCTGGATCTTATCTTTATTAACCCAGGCATCAAACATTCTTCACGCCTCAAAAGCAAGAAGGTCCCTTGGTCTGATCACTCACTTATCTCAACCGCATTCTCATTGAACAAACCCTCCACCTCCAAAGGGCCCTCACCATCTTTCCCATACAGAAGATCCTGCTCTACAGAAGACCTCAGCTCCCACCTAGCCTCTCAACTTCCATCCATTGATCTCTCAAACCCGAACACAGCTCTCTGCTCTTGGAAAGCCATCACAGATTCCATAGCCGACAAGCTATGTCCGCTAGCAACCAAAAAATCACTCCCAAACGCCTCCAAAAGACAACCATGGTTCACGGAAGAACTAAGAAAGCTAAAACAAAATCTAAGACAGAAAGAGAGCGACTGGCGCAAATCCCCAAGCACCAATACACGATCCATCTACAAAGCCACCCTCCATCAATACAAGTCAACTACCTCTAAATCCAAAAGGGACTACTATGCATCCAAGATTCACCACTTAATCTTCGACGCAAAAGCCCTCTTCGCCTATGTCTCCAATCTCACCCAAATCATCCCACAGGAGACTCCCAACGACCTAGCACAACCCAAAGCTGAAGAACTTGCTCTTCATTTTCACAACAAAGTCAACAGCCTTCTAACTCATCTGCCTTCTAATCCCACCGACCCTGCTCTTTACCAGTCTCTTCAACAATCATCCCTCAACAACAATGGTCTGGAAACACTTGAACCCATCTCTATCTTAGAGATACAAACTCTTATAAGAAGAATGAAACCTTCCTCCCATCCTTTGGATACTATCCCCACCAAACTGCTCCTGGCCATCCCTGACTCCATCGCTAAAACCTTGTCGGACATCATAAACTGCTCACTCTCCCAAGGACTATATCCTGACGACCTCAAATTGGCCTCCATCAAACCTCTACTCAAGAAACCCAACTTGGATCCTAAAGACCCCAACAACTTCCGTCCTATCGCCAATCTCCCATTCATAGCCAAGATTCTAGAAAAAGTTGTCAATACTCAACTCTCCGAATACATAGAAGAAAACAAAATCCTATTCCAATCACAATACGGATTTCGCAAGTCACTGAACACAGAATCCCTCCTCATCTCCATGTCTGACTTCATATTAATGGGCCTTGACAAAGGCCAATCCTTCCTCTTAATTCTACTGGACCTATCAGCCGCCTTTGATACGGTCAATCATTCCATTCTCACTTCCATTCTGGCTTCTATAGGTATCTCAGGCACAGCTCTCTCATGGTTTAAATCTTTTCTCTCCAACAGAGGCTTCAAGGTTAAGATACAGAACAAAGAATCTTCACGAATGGACGCATCCATAGGTGTCCCCCAGGGCTCCTCACTGTCACCTACACTCTTTAACATTTATCTTTTACCTATCTGCCAACTCCTCTCCAACCTTAACCTCAAACATTTCCTCTACGCCGACGACATCCAGATCGTGATACCCATTAAAGAATCTTACACAAAAACATTGGTTCACTGGGAAAACTGTCTCTTCGAAATTAAACATCTCCTGGCTAACCTAAACCTAGTTTTAAACTCCTCTAAAACAGAACTGCTTCTCATCTCCCCAGATAATAATGTCATCTCTAATCCTCCAACTATCCCAACTACTACACAGGTGAGAGATCTAGGAGTATTAATTGATAACCGGATGAACCTTAAAGCTTACATCAACAGAACCACCAAGGACTGTTTCCACAAACTCCAAGTTCTGAAAAGAATTAGACCACTCTTCCACACTCAGGACTTCAGAACCATTCTACAAGCTATCATTTTTTCTAAGATCGATTACTGTAACTCTATCCTTCTGGGCCTACCTTCCTCCTATACTAGACCCCTCCAGATGTTACAAAACGCTGCGGCAAGATTACTGACAAACTCCAGGAGGAGGGACCATATATCTCCAATCCTAAAAGATCTCCACTGGTTGCCTGTTCACTTTAGAATCCTCTACAAATCTCTTTCCATAATATACAAAACCATCCATCAACACACCCCACTCGACTTACAAGTCCCATTCCAAATTTATAACTCCTCCAGACCAACAAGAGACACACTCAGAGGATCTCTTCAAGTGCCCCCAGCCAAAACTACCAAACACATTACCTTGAGAGATCGGGCCTTTTCAACAGCCGGCCCCCTTCTATGGAACTCCATCCCACCGGACCTTAGACAGGAGCCCAGCCTCCCAACCTTCAGGAAGAGACTTAAGACCTGGCTGTTTAAAAAAGCTTTCCCGGACACCGATTAATTCTATTCAGCCAGATTCTACCACTTCCACATGTAAAAATGTTATTACTAATGTAAATACCTATACCTAATGTTATTCTCTTTCTTTTCTTCTCTCCTCCCAGTTCTATTACCTTGTTATTTGTAACTGCTTCCTTCTACACAAATAGGTTATTGAATTGTTTACTGTACACCCCTGTTATATGTAAACCGGCATGATGTGTTTGCAACATGAATGCCGGTATATAAAAATTTTAAATAAATAAATAAAATAAAATGTGAGGGAATCTGTAGCACATATCTATTGGTTTTGTCCTCGCCTAGCCCCCCCCCCCCCCCCCCCCCCCTTCCTCACCTTTTTGAAAAATGTGTTTTTATGTTTTTTGTTGTCCTTCTCCCTCCACCTCTTAATCTATGGGCACACCATACCTAGGGCCCCAGTAGCTCGCAACCGGGCCTGGCTCATTAACTACCTTCTGGCGGATGGATCAGAGGAGAGGAGGTGAGGTGAGCTGGAGAACATCTGGGTGCGTGTGAAACCTTCTTCAGGTCCTTGGTGCGCTCTCAACTGCGGGCAAAGCTCGCATTTGCCATACAGAAGAGCCACCATTTTCCCCAGCATATAACTTACAGTTATATAGTTAGGGCTTTGGTTTTTGTTAAGTTTCCCACCCACTATTGTGACTCCCCTCCTTTCTCTTCCTCAGTTAAATTGGTTCTGCAATGATGAGCTAAAGGACACTGTCTGAAAGGTCAGTGATTCCTTTCGGCCTCTGCACAATGTCTGTTGTTGAGCAGACTGATTCTGCCGATTCCCTGTTTTCCCTCTCTCCTTACCCTTCTAGCTTTCTCGAAAGGTGGACTTAACAGCATTACGAACTGTTTGCCTAAAATACACCAAGGGACTTTGTTTTGTTGGTAAACTGTACATCTTTTCCTCGTGTGCAGTCCATGGGATGTGGGACACGTTTGTTCAGGATTCTTTTTCTGACCAGACAAGGCGCCCTGCCCTGGCGCTTACCAATAAAAATAGTGGGAATGGAGAGCTGTGCTGTGCCCCGCCTCCTTTCCTCATGCCGTCCAATCACAGCATCAGGCAGGGGGCATGGATATAGCACAGCTTTCCTCTGATAGGCTCCGACCCTGCCTTTCTTGCCCTCTAAGTAAGAGGTTGTAGGAGAGAGGAGATGCCACCTGCAAAACCGGACGCTGCACAAAATGCCTGAAAGTCTGGCTATCTGGTCCAAAACCAGGCAATTGGCAACTCTAGTGCTGGGGGGGAGGGTGTCACAAGACTGAAGATTTGCCAAGGAAGCCCACTAACCTTTGTACCACCCTTGCATATAATAATGCACATACATTTAGCTGCACTGAGGGAGGGCATATTAGCTTCTTTTTTTTTCTCATTCTTTAAATATGATGTGGTGACATATTAATTTTGCTACTTGTGAATCTTGTGTAAGTATATTAGACTAGAAAAAGAATAATAGCATTCACCTGGAATCTCCTGATAGTTACATATAATAATTGATATAACTGAAATAAAAGCAAAGTTGCATGAAGTAAAACTTCTAATTGTCTAACAGTGGTCTCTCTGCTGTTAGGAAGGAATGACCTTAATAGACTTCCAGTCATCTGTAAGAGTCAAAATTGACAGATCTTGACTCTTAACCCTCATCTTGCCACATGAAATAACTTACTAATCTTGTCACAGAAGGATACAAATATATTCTGAATAGGCTTTTGGCCCTAAAAAGCCCACTGCTTATGGATGTTATATACTCCGCATAGGACAGCATTGCCGAGAGATTGCGGAATATAAATTTTATAAATAATAAAATAAAATGGTATCTGACTGACATTTGGATATAATGTACCCTATGGTGCCAGTGTTAAAAGGCAAAATATAATTTTAGAAAATATTTGTCATTCCAAAAAATTACGAGCCCAGAATAATTTTGGAATGATTATGCACAGTGTGGTCTGTGATAATGTCCCGAAGGACATGAAATGTTTTATTTCAGAAATGCCTAAAAAGTGGAATATAAATAAAATAAATACATACATGTTCACATTATAGCAAAAGAAAAGCATCTGGGGGTACCTTGTATTTGTTAGTTTGGTACTGTTAAATGCTTTGATATCTAAAGTGAAATTGCAGTAAATAAAGAATTGTAATAAACTAAATTACACAACAGTTAACCCTCATCTTGCCACATGGGGTACCCATGTGGCAAGATGAGGGTTAACTGTTGTGGGATGAAGGCCATCCCCAGCAGAGTTTGGAAAGATGATGAAGGTACAAGAGGAGATGATACCTGAACCAGGACATAACTGCAGGCTCCCTTGAAATCAAAGTGCTTCTTGTCAAAGGTTTTATAATGGCCGTCTCCATACACACTGCAGGTGCCATGACACAGAAAGTCTGAACATTCCCATTTTCTGTTTCCACACACACTGTGAGAGAGGCAAAGATAAGAAGCATTGCTATTCAATACACCATCCATCTGCTGTTAGATGCAAAGTCCTTCATCAGTGTCTGAGGCTGTTAATTCTGGCATGCTAAGCAAAATATTTGTCAATCTATCAAGATGCTGAGATGCCAGTTATGTCTACCCCTTCATTCACAGCTACACACTCTAACTTTCCCCATCTTGCTTCTTAAACTTTTGGCATTGGCATATAAACATTTCAAAATATGTTTTTGTTTGTATTAACAACTTGCTTTTCAGTTGACAGGGATAAAGTGAATTCCTTTTGCTCAGGTGATTCTTTACTTATAGGCACATGGACTACTTTTTCTTTTATTGGAACCTCTCTGTTGGGATGCCCAAAAAATACTCAACCTTACTATGAATATACCAAAAATCAAAGAAAACACCATATACATTACAATCGAACCAAATTCAAAATGGTCTTCTTTTGATACTATAGCTTCTGCTGAAGTTCAAAACATCATTCAAAAAATGAATCCGGCCTCTCATCCAATTGATGCTATAGTCCATCAAGCTAGGTTGAGAGAACATTGCCCAAATCTCATCTTGGAGTGAGTTTCCTCACTCCAAGGGTCATCAAATGTTCACAAGAGACCACTGTTCTGTTCGTACATCTAACATTGAATGTCAAAGGGGCCCCTAACCCCATACACTGATACCTAACCCTCACATAGAAACATAGAAACATAGAAATGACGGCAAAAGATGACCAAACGGCCCATCCAGTCTGCCCAGCAAGCTTTGCACATTTTTTTTCTCATACTTATCTGTTACTCTTGGCTCTTAGTAACCTTTTGGTTCTATTTCCCTTCCACCCCCACCATTAATGCAGAGAGCAGTATTGGAGCTGCATCTATGTGAAATATTTAGCTTAATTAGTTAGGGGTAGTAACCGCCACAATAAGCAAGCTACACCCATGCTTATTTGTTTTCCCAGACTATGTAATTCAGTCCTTTTTGGTTGTTGTCTGTATATAGATCCTCTTTTCTTCATTCCACCTGCCGTTGAAGCAGAGAGCATTGCTGGACATGCATTGAAAGTGAAGCATCAGACTTTCTCCACTGCTGTTAAAGCAGAGAGCTATGCTGGATATGCGTAAAGTATCAGTCTTTCTCCCTTGCCGCTTATTTGGTTTGGGGTAGTAACTGCCGTAACAAGCAAGCTACTCCCTGCTTTTTTGTGAATGCAAATCCTTTTTTCCACATTTATTCAAGTCCTCTAGACTTTATGGATCCACATTGTTTATCCCACGCCCCTTTGAAGTCCTTCACAGTTCTGGTCTTCACCACTTCCTCCGGAAGGGCATTCCAAGCATCCTGACATTGGTTCTGAGTCTTCCTCCCTGGAGCTTCAAATCGTGACCCCTGGTTCTGATTTTTTTCCAACAGAAAAGGTTTGTCGTTGTCTTTGGATCATTAAAACCTTTCAAGTATCTGAAAGTCTGTATCATATCACCTCTGCTCCTCCTTTCCTCCAGGGTGTACATATTTAGATTCTTCAATCTGTCCTCATAAGTCATTCGATGAAGACCTTCTACCTTTTTGGTCGCCCTTCTCTGGACCGCCTCCATCTTGTCTCTGTCTTTTTGGAGATATGGTCTCCAGAACTGAACACAGTACTCCAGGTGAGGCCTCACCAAGGACCTGTACAAGAGGATAATCACTTCCCTTTCCTACTCAATATTCCTCTCTCTATGCAGCCCAGCATTCTTCTGGCTTTAGCTATCGCCTTGTCACATTGTTTTGCTGACTTCAGATCGTTAGACATTATTACCCCAAGGTCTCTCCCCTGCTCCGTGCACATCAGCCTTTCTCCCCCCATCGAATACAGTTCATTTGGATTTCCACTCCCCATATGCATGACTCTGCACTTCTTGGCATTGAATCTCAGCTGCCATATCTTCGACCACTCTTCCAGCTTCCTTAAATCCCGTCTCATTCTCTCCACTCCTTCCGGCATGTCCACTCTGTTGCAGATCTTAGTGTCGTCCGCAAAAAGACAAACCTTACCTTCTATCCCGTCCGCAATGTTGCTCACAAAGATATTGAACAGGACCGGTCCCAATACCGATCTTTGCGGTACCCCACTTAACACCGCTCTCTCTTCAGAGAGAGTTCCATTTACCAACACACATTGTTTTCTGTCCTTCAACCAGTTTGCAATCCAGGCCACCACCTTGACACTCACTCCTAAGCTTCTCATTTTATTCACCAGTCTCCTGTGCGGGACCGTATCAAAGGCTTTGCTGAAATCCAAGTAGATGACATCGAGTGCCCTTCCTTGATCCAATTCCTTGGTTACCCAGTCAAAAAAGTCAATCAGATTTGTCTGACAGGATCTTCCCCTGGTGAATCCAATGCTGCCTCTGGTCCAGCAATTCTCCTGACTGTAGATAGTTCACTATTCTCTCTTTCAACAGTGACTCCATTACTTTTCCCACCACTGAAGTGAGGCTAACCGGTCTGTAGTTACCAGCCTCTTCTCTGTTCCCACTCTTGTGAAGCGGGACCACCACCACTCTTCTCCAATCACTCAGCACCACTCCCATTTCTAGGGATCTATTGAACAGGTCGCACAGCGGACCCGCCAGCACATCTCTGAGCTCTCTCAGTATCCTGGGATGAACTTCATCAGGCCCCATGGCTTTGTCCACTTTCAGTTTCTCCAGCTCTTCCCATATATTTTCTACTGTAAATGGAGTTACATCTACTCCACTCCCCTCCGAGTTATTAGGTGGGCCTACCATAGGGATACAAATACCTTTCTAGGGAGATGACATGGCCAGGCTCGCTCTCTCTCTCTCTCGCTAGTTGGATGCTCTGGGAGCTTCAATTCATCTAAATAGGCCTTGCGGGAGACATCGCGCAAGGCAATAAAACTTTACCGCACGGTCACGGCAACTATCGCACAGCCTAACGCAATTAAAAAAGGTGTTGTTAAAATCGGTGTTAAGTCTGTGCAATAGTTCTTCGCAGCCAGGCAGACCCAGCCCACTCTCCACCCCTAACTCCTCCTATTTTCCTTATTTGCATCGCACCATACGATATTGTGCTATCGCATGCGTTAAACACGTTTTCGCATGCGGTAAGGGCCTATCGCATGCGTTAACAGGGCTTTTCGCATGCACTAAGCCCTTAACGCATGCAAAAAAGCCTTAGCGCATTTTGATAAATGACCCCCTTACATTGCTAACTTTAGACCTATTTCCAATCTCCCCTTCATAGCCAAAATATTAGAAAAATGTGTTAATCAGCAACTCCAAGAACACCTTGAAAAACATAAAATACTTTTTCCAGCTCAGCATGGTTTGAGAGGTATTCTCAGCACAGAAACCCTATTAATAACTCTCTCTAATTTAATCCTTTTAGGATTAGACAACAAACAAAAACTCATCCTTATTCTCCTTGATATTTCTGCTGCCTCTGACACCATAAACCATAATATTCTTCTGAAGACTTGAGGAAATCGGATTATGTGATAGAACTGTCAACTGGTTCGCATCATACCTGTGTAATACATCATACATAGTCAAAACTAATTACAAGGAATCCAAACTAATTCCTCTTCCACATGGAGTTCCTCAAGGATCCTCTTTATCGTCTACACGTTTTAATATATATTTACTCCCACTACGTAAACTCATATCTGATCTTAAATTATATTACATTTATGCAGATGATGTTCAAATTATTCTCCCGATAAATAACATTTTTAATACTCTTAACCTTTGGAACACCTACCTCACTACAATCCAACAACTATTAATACAAATGGCCCTCACTCTCAATCTCAGTAAAACAGAAATTATCTACATCAGTAATAAATCCTCACATCCATCTTAATAACTATATAACTAACAAAAATATTTTACTCAATGTAAGAGATCTAGAAGTCAATTTAGATTCAGAACTATGTTATAAGCAACATAATAATATCATAAAAGAAGGTTTCTACAAGCTTCAAATATTAAAAAGGATTAAACCTCTCCATCACCATGATTATCGCATTGTTTTGCAAACCCTTCTATTTTCTAAATTAGATTATTGTAATGCAATACTTCTTGGATTACCTGCCTCCACCATTGCACCGCTTCAACCTTTACAAAATGCTGCAGCTAGATTACTCAGCAACCTCAGAAGATCAGATCACATTAATCCAGTCCTGAAAGACCTGCACTGGTTACCAATATTTTATAGAATTCAATACAAGGCCTTATCTCTTATTCATAAAGGGATATATTTTCAAAGGGTTACGTGCATAACCCTTTAAACCCCCCCTGCGTGTGCTGAGCCTATTTTGCATAGGTTCGGTGGCGCACACAGGCCCCAGGACGCGTGTATGTCCAGGGGCTTTGAAAAAGGGGCAGGAAGGGGGTAGGGATGGGGGCAGGGTAGCGGTCCAGAGGCGGTCCAGGGGTGGTCCCGAGTCCTCCGGCCAGCGGCTGTGCCGGAGGATGGTGCACCGGCAGCCAGCCAGCGCGCAAGTTACGCCTGCCAGAGTCAGGCATAACTCCTTGAAATAAGGTAGGGGGGGATTAGGTAGGGCTGAGGGGTGGGTTAGATAGGGGAAGGGAGGGGAAGGTGGGGGGAGTGGAAGAAAAGTTCCCTCTGAGGCCGCTCCGATTTTGGAGCAGCCTTGGAGGGAACGGGGAAAGCAATCGGGGCTCCCTAGGGCTCGGAACGCGCAAGGTGCACAAGTGTGCACCCCCTTGTGCGCGCTGACCCTGGATTTTATAACATGCGCACGGCAGCGTGCGCATGTTATAAAATTGGGTGTACATTTGTGCGCGCCGGTTAGCGCGCACAAATATACCCCACGTGCGCTGTTTTAAAAATCTGCCCCAAAGCCTTGTATAATATCCAGACGAATTGGATGGATACAACATTTCTCTTCCAAGTTCCAAAAAGAAATTTATGTTCCACAAACACTGGTCTCCTTGAAGCTCCCTCTCCAAAACTGTACCGCCTCATTTCAACAAGACAACGTGCCTTTTCAAAAGCTGGACCACTTTTATGGAATCCCCTTCCAACTTTACTGAGACTTGAATCATCCTCACAAAATTAAAAAAAAATAAATCTAAAAACATGGCTTTTTCAAAAAGCATTTATAACATGATATGAAGAATTAACACCTAATTTTTATTTATTTATTTTTCTTTTTATTTCTCCTGCCCTGTGTTATTATTTTATGTTCTACTTTCTACTACAATGTAACCTCTCGAATTTTTGTTATATGTAAACCGATGTGATGACTTTAGTTGAATGTCGGTATATAAAAAACAAATAAATAAAATAAATAAAAATAAATAAACTGTATTGCTTCATTAGCATCCTTCAAAGATACCTCCCTCTGAACCATGCGCTGCTGAGCAACTGGTGACTTTTCCCCTTTTTCTAGTTTAAAAGCTGCTCTATCCCCTTTTTAAAGTTTAGAGCCAACCTATCCCCCATAGCCCAACATAATTTTTTTCCCTACGAAAACTTAGCACTCTCATCTCCCAGCTGGTTTGACCTGACCTGACCCAAGGAGTCCTATCCCTCCCCAACTTCAGACTAAGCCAAGCAGTCTCCACCTCCCCCCCAGCCCACCCAACCTGTGTTTCCTGTTTCTCCCTTCCTACCAGTCAAGCTCCAGTATTCTACCTTCTAGATTGTCCTTCTGCCTCCATCATGTCCCACAGCAGATCCTGCACCTTGCAAAAGTACAACCCAGATTTCTTGGTTTTCCAGCACGTTCATCAGTCTGTTTTCCCTGCAGTCCCCCAGAACTCCTCTTTCTTCCAGCTGAATGGCCCCTCTGCCCGCTTTTGGACCAACAGTCACATTTGATGGAAAACAGTGCCCTGTCACTGTCAGGTTTGCAATAGCAGGTCCCCAACAGAGAGACACCATGGTCAGCTTCAATCACATTATAATTATATAGACAGAGAATTTAACAAGAAAAAAAGTCATTGGGAACACTGAGACTTGGCAGAGTCTTAATTTACAAGAAGAACTTTGAGTTGCAATCTGCCATTCAGTAAACCCTAGATGCTGCAACCTCCCCCGTCTAAGTGACCCTGAGAGCTAACGAGCAGGAGTGACCTAAAATCTAAATCTAAGGGTTTATTCACGTCTTTTAAGATATGTAAGGCCTCTGATCTTTTTTACAAAGACAGGACACGATTATTTTGGTTTGCTGAAAATCTTTCTGCCATTATTTTTTCTAAGTTTTGAATCAAGGTATAAGACAATAGGATGAGATCATATCTGAGAGAATTATTTGTTAAATTGTGATATCCTCAACATATAATTTCCCTGCACACATGGTATTGTATTGGTGCCTTCTTTCCAGCTAATTTGTGTTGAGTGCATCTCTGACTGCAATTCTATTATAAAACGCTTGTAAAACCAGAAAAAGAACCTTTACAAATCTTTTTTTTTTTTTTTAACTGCCTCACTCCCTGTCCCTTTACCTCATTTGCAAGATTCTACCTTTCCTTATGTTCACAGATTTGATTTTATATGAAAGGGGCTTTGCCAGTTACCAGAAATGCTTTCCATGTACATTTTGCCAGCTGTAGGTAGGTAGTGGGAAGGGGTTTGAAGCTTTGTGAATTCTCCCATAACCAAAACTCCACCTTTTGGGGGGGAAGGCTTCTAGGGGTATAGTCCCTTGGAGCAGGCTCATTCTTTAGTAGGAAGGCAAGTGGAGAGTTAGGTAGGAGAGAGAGAAGAAGATCATCCCTGGATCTTAAGCAAAGGGTAGAAAGAAAGAGTAGAGCTTAGCTGCAGGATTTTAATTCATTATCCCTGAAGGGTTAGATCTACAACTGGAGCTTTTTGGATGTTTGTACAGCCCCCAGGATCCTAAAGGATTGAATCCAGAAAGATCTGTTTGCCTGAGCTAAAGAAGAAGCAAGGGTGAGCAGTGTTTTTGATACTCTTGTACTAGAGACATCCAAGAAGAAAAGTTGACTCTTGTTTGGGAAACATTTGAATATTTTTGCAGTTTGAATTACAGTTCGAACGTTTTGACTCACGTTTTGGGATTTTTGTATTTTTCTACCTTTTGTGCTTGGGGATACTTTTTCTGACTGACCAGCCCTTGCTGGAGCTACACTCGAGTTATCCTACTCTCATTGGTGAGGATATATTTTCTATGGTTGAAGGTGCAAGAAATAGGAGAGAGGTGAGAGATCTAAATTGGACAAGGAGATTATTTTTTCCATTGCAGTCATTTGGTTGATGATGGTTTTGCCTATGGCCAGAGATTAACCCATAGATTCGTTTATTGCCAAGCAATGTGATTAGAGAGTAGTAGAAGGGAAAACTCCTCACCAGGTATTGCAGCCAACCTTGATCTTGCTGCCAGATTTGTAGTAAACCTGGTTATGCAGGCAGGGACACTCTTCCACGGGGATACAGTCATGGTTGCCATCAGCCACGAGCCCCTTAGGGCAGACACATCCAGAGATACACTCAGAGCTGTACTATAAAAATCAGAAAACTGGATGAAGACATGATGCCGGTCATCTTTATGCCATTGTGCCTAATTAGCATCATGGATGACTATGAACTACATACTTGACTTTTGATTATTTTAGAGATGGGCTGTGAAGAATACTGATTTTAGCAAGAGATATGCCAATTTAGTTTCCCATTTGGAAGGGGTAGCCCTACCCTACCGAAGATGTTAGACATGGCCTGCTGGTCCGTGCATCCCCTGCCTCCCCAAATCACCTCAATGTAAAAACAACATATAATGCACAGATCAGGGCTTTTTCCATTTCTTTTAAAATTTAAATATTGCTTTCTCTGCTCCCCTCCATGCATAACCACAATAAACCCTGGCAACCCTCCCGCCCAATACTTCTCAACTCCATTGGAGCAAGAAATGGCCAGCAGGGAGTGAGATAGGTACCTAATTGCTCCCGGCGCTTCCACTGCAGCTCTGCCAGGGAAGCACCAGAACCATAAGTTACCATTCAGTTTATGCTTCCAGCTGGGGGTGGGGGGAGGTGCATGGTCCAGCAGAGCTAAATCTAATATCATAGGGAAGAAGGCAGGAATCGAGACGCAGTGTCAAAAGGCACCTTTTTTGTTTTATTTTGACAATGTCACTTCACCAGATGTCTTTGAGGATATCTGGTTAGGTGGCAGGTTATCCAGCAACACCAGGCTGGATAACTGAAAACCCTAACTGGTTATATTCAAACATGGCCAGTTGGGTTTTTGGATTATCCTGCTACATGTAGCCAGATAACTTTAAGTATATTCAGTAGGATGCATATCCTGCTGAATATCTGGGACACGTTATATACTCTCTGGCTTACTTAATATGGACCTCTTAGTTAATAATCCTCCAAACGATCAGGTGAAGGCAGAGGATGATGTTACCTAACATACAAATAAATCATGGATTACAGTACAATGGCGATGTGAAGGGGAAGGGAAGAAGGGAAGGAGATCATGTATTAGAGTAATACGAAAGTGTGAAAGACACAGAATAATATCTCGCAGTGAATAGGGATGTGCATGTTAATTTTTTTTTCATTTTCATTTGATAATTTAAATTTTGGGGATTTTTTGTTCGTTTTTAATTTTAGGGGTTTTAATTTTTGTATTTTTCATGTAATTGTTGTGTTCAGCAAATATTGTGCACTATTTGCTGAAATTGGAAGACAGACAATTTCAATTTAGTAAGTTCGCTTTGAATATCCTTTGGTATGTGGCCAAGTACATGCATAGGATGTAATCTATAGGGGTTAACTCCCGGTCTTAATGAGCGGGAAGAGCCAATTCAACTTACGGACATTGAGAATCAAAGAATGGTGGTCCTTCTGCCCAGGATTGTCCAGGCCACCAGCTGCTTGCTAGGCTGCTATTTTTTCAAGCTTCATCTTTGATCCTCACTGTCCTTAAGCTGAATAGGCTCTTCCCACGCATGGTTAGGTTGGGGGAGCAAAACAGTGCACATTCATGACATTCTTCCATGTACATATAATCATAGTATTTTATCCTATTTGTCTGCATGCACCAAAGGGCAGGTTTGTGCACATTTTAAACTAATTTTCAAGGAGAAGCTACTCATTGCCCTTACATTTTACATTTTAATCCTTCACTCCCTGGTCTCTCCTTTACCCACCCAGCCGACAGAGATATCTGCACCCAAAGTGCACACTTACACAGTCCAAGCTTGAGCTCTCGCAGGTCTTCTGACACTCTGCACCAGTTGTGCCCATGGGGACTTCAGAGCAATCAATATAGATCATGGGTTCAGGGCAGGCTAAAAGTCAACAGAAAGGATTAATTTCGCTTAGAAACACAGTCTCCAAGAATGAGAAAGGGATAACAAAGGAAGGTTTTGTGTCTCCTAAAGCTGCTTGTTGGTCATGCAGAATTTCGATCCATAGTACAAGCTGATTACTCCTTGGTATTGACTATTGCAACTCACTATACATTGGTTTACCTACAGTTGCTCTGTAATCATTACAAGTACTACAGAACTTTGCCACTTGTCTCATCACTGATTTGAGCAGAAGGGCCCATATCTCCCCGATGCTGGTCAACATGCACTGGCTGCCAGTTTTCTGGTCTGCACATTAAAAGGTTGCGCTGCTTACTCACAAACTTCTTAGGAGTGACTCTCTATCATGGGTTAACGCCATGTCGCGGCTGTATAATCCAGACTGGATGCTGAGGCCTTCACAAATTGGCCTAGTGAACATTTCATCCGTCCATCATTTGAGATTAGTTGAAATTTAGGAAAGAACTATCTCAGTCACAGCTCCAACACTCTGGAACTGACTGCCTGTTGCGTTACGGCTATCATCATGCACCAAGGAGTTTAAAAAGCTACTGAAGACTCATTTATTTGAATTTGTCTTTGCATCTTAGGCCATTAAAACTCTATAAGTTTCATTGGCCAGTTTCAGGGCAGGTTTTGGGCTGTTTTTGTCTCTAGTCTCAGATTTTATCATTTTTCTTTTGATCACATTTTGTTTTTATTATTTTTTTTGATGCTTTCATTTTTTTCCTGTCCATGTTAGTTTTATTCAAATGTGGCTGTGAAATCTGTACACTGCTTAGGGCTTTTTAGAAGCAACAATAAAATAAAAAAAATAAATATCTAGCCTTCTTTGGCCCCACTTCCTACCCTAGCCCTAGCCCCCCCTGGATTTCCCCACTCAAAATAACATCCCTGGTGGTCCAATGGGACACCCATCCCCCAGCATTCCCCCTGATCCCCTCCTAACTTAAACATCCATCCCTGGTAAATTAGTGGATCCCAACCCTAGCCTACCTTATCCAACCTCTGGACCCCACTTACTTGAAATGGCATCATTGGTAATCCAGTGGGGGTCCAGAGTGCTCTCTAGGTTCTGGGCCCAGCAGCAGCCATTTTCCAAAATGATGCTGCCCAGCCTTTGCCCCTACTATACCACTAGGGCTTAACTTGTAAATGCTGAGGGTCATGAGTGTGAGCTATGGTGGGTGGATGGTGTCTGTCTTTGGGGGAAGGGCTGAAAATATATTTGAAGGGAAAAGTTGGAGGTTGGGAGTGAGGTCTTATCTGGACTTTTACAAATTTAATACTTTTTTTTTTTTTTTTAAATTATTATGGCAGCCTCCAGAAGTGGCAGGGATGGGGGAAGGGAATATTTGGGGCCTTTGGCCCCTTTAAGCCAAGGCCTTGGGAGAATCAGGACATGTGTTAGTGTCCCAATGCTCCTGGAGGAAGTTAGTTTCAGCTAACTTCGTCAAATAACATGGCTTGAAGTTTTTTAGGCCAACTGCATTATAATTGATTTGCATGGTTTAGTAATGAGTTGATTTGCATACTTTTGCAAATCAGCTCATTTCTAAACCATACGGTGGTGCCAGATGCAGAATAATGTGAAGTATTTCATATACCTTCTTTTATCCCTGCTTTAGGCCATTTGTCACTGGGTAAAGCATTTACTACGCAGTAAATGGCTTAAACAACTTTATAAATGAGCCTCTACATTTGTACCTAAGGCACTGGAGGATGAAGTGACTTTTCCTAAAATTACAGGGAGCTCGGCTGCACACGCATGTTATAAAATCGGGTGTAGATTTGTGCGCACAAATGTATGCCCATGCGTACCTCTTAAAATCCGGCCCATTATTTCTACAGCACTACCTGTGCTGAAATAGTCTTGCAGACAAATCAAAGCGTTCAGATGCTAGTATTGTTTGTCAGACATTTATCATGAGTGCATTAAAAATCCTGCAAAACAATATTATTGCCTCAGACAGTGATAAATATTTTTAATTACACATAGTACAAAGCAGACTTGTACCAGACATTTACTATACGACAACTCAGGGGAGACTGTGTTTTTCTCACATGTACTGTACTAAAACAGGCTTTTAAAAGCTATTTATAATCTTTCAAGTACTGTACTTTATGCCTTTTCTGCTGTATTTAGTGCCTTTTCTGTTGCAAGTGCCATGTACAGTCTTCTGATGATTTAACCAGACCCTCCCTAGTAAATACTTATTTAATACATTTTTATTCCACTGATCTACAATTCTCTGCAGATTACATCATTACACACACAAAACTTCAATGAACAAAATATTAAGAGCAAACAAAACAGATACAATCTAAGTAGAGCAAGCAAAAACCATATCACGTTGAGGTTGCTAACTAGCTATATGATATAGGCAAGGGAGAACAGGTGCATTTTTAGCAGTATTCTAAATCATAGTAGGCATGGGGGTAGGCTTGCAGGAATGACAGCCACCAAGGAATTGGATCGAGGAAGAGCGCTTGATGTCATCTACTTGGACTTCAGCAAAGCTTTTGACACTTCCCGCATAGGAGACTGGTGAATAAAATGAGAAACTTAGGAGTGAGTGCCAAGGTGGTGGCCTGGATTACAAACTGGTTGACAGACAGAAGATAATGTGTAGTGGTGAATGGAACTTACTCTGAAGAGAGAGCTGTGTTGAGCGGAGTGCCGCAGGGATCGGTGCTGGGACCGGTCCTGTTCAATATCTTTGTGAGCGACATTGCAGATGGGATAGAAGGTAAGGCTTGTCTTTTTGCGGATGACACTAAGATCTGCAACAGAGTGGACATGCTGGAAGGAGTGGAGAGAATGAGATGGGATCTACGGAAACTGGAAGAGTGGTCGAAGATATGGCAGCTGAAATTCAACACTCAGAAGTGCAAAGTCAAGCATATGGGGTGTGGAAATCCGAAAGAACTGTATTCGATGGGGGGAGAAGGGCTGATGTGCACAGAACAGGAGAGAAACCTGGGGGTGATAGTGTCTAACGATCTGAAGTCGGCGAAACAATGTGACAAGGCGATAGCTAAAGCCAGAAGAATGCTTGGCTGCATAGAGAGAGGAATATCGAGTAAGAAAAGGCATGTGATTATCCCCTTGTACAGGTCATTGGTGAGGTCTCACCTGGAGTACTGTCTTCAGTTCTGGAGACCATATCTCCGAAGGGTCAGAGACAGGATGGAGGCGGTACAGAAAAGAGCGACCAAAAAGGTGGAGGGTCTTCATCAAATGACTTATGAGGGGGGATTGAAGAATCTAAACATGTAGACCCTGGAGGAAAGGAGGAGCAGAGGTGATATGATACAGATTTTCGGATACTTGAAAGGTTTTAATGATCCAAAGACAACGACAAACCTTTTCCATTGCAAAAAAATCAGCAGAACCAGGGGTCACGATTTAAAACTCCAGGGAGGAAGACTCAGAACCAATGTCAGGAAGTATTTCTTCACGGAGAGGGTGGTGGATGCCTGGAACACCCTTCCGGAGGAAGTGGTGAAGACCAAAACTGTGAAGAAGCATGGAATAAACTCTGTGGATCCATAAAGTATAGAGGAAGTGAATGAAGTGAAGAGGAATGGGGTCAGCTTGCGGGAATGACGGCTACTACCTGGAGATTAATTTCCTAATTAAATAAATATACACACAGTTAATGCAACTCCAACATTGCTCTATGCTTCAAAGGCAAGAGGAAATAGAAAAAAAAAAGGGGATTTGCATCCACAAAAAAGCAGGGGAGTAGCTTGCTTGATACGGCGGTTACTACCCCAAACCAAAATAGTTTGATACTTCACTCTCAATGATATCCAGCATAGTTCTCTGCTTCAACAGCAGGGGGAATGTTGAAAAGATCTCTCTTCAGCAGCAGGGGGAATGAAGTAAAGATGATTTATATTCGGACAACAACTAACAAGGACTGAGTTGCACAGGCTGGATAAACATGAGTGGGATTAGCTTGCTATGACGGCGGTTACTACCCCTAAACAATTAGCTAGATACTTCACTTAGATGCAGCTCCAGTGCTGCTAACTACATCGATGGCGGGGGTGGAAGGGAAATAGATTGATATTGGGGGTGGAAGGGATGGCGGGGTGGAAGAGAAATAGAACAAAAAGTCATTTACAAGGGACAAGAGAAACAGATAAGTATGAGGGAGAAAAAAAGTAAAAAAGTGAAAGCTTGCTGGGCAGAGTGGATGGACCGATTGGTCTTCTTCTGCCGTCAGTTCTATGTTTCTATGGAGATTAATACCCTTATTCAACAAATATACATAATATGGTTAATGCGACTCCAACATTGCTCTATGCTACAACGGCAAGAAGAAATGTGGAAAAAAGGATTTGCATTCACAAAAAAGCGGGGGTGTAGCTTGCTTGTGGCGGTGGTTACTACCCGAAACCAAATAAGCCTGATATTTCACTTTCAATGCATATCCAGCATAGCTCTCTGCTTCAATGGCAGGGGGAATGAAGAAAAGGTGATTTATATTCAGACAACAACCAACAAGGACTGAATTACATAGTCTGGGTAAACAAATAAGCATGAGTGTAGCTTGCTTGTTATGGCGGTTACTACCCCGAAGCAATTAAGCCTGATACTTCACTTGGAATACAGCTCACTGCGTCAACGGCAGGGGGATGAGGAAAAGAGGATTTATATTCAGGCAACAACCAACAAGGACTGAATTGCACAGGCTGGGTAAACAAATAAGCGTGGGAGTAGCTTGCTTATTGCAGCAGTTATTACCCCTAACCAATTAAGCTAGATACTTCACTTAGATGTAGCTCCAGCACTGCTCTCTACATCAATGGTGGGGGTGGAAGGTAACTAGAACCAAAAAGTTACTAATAAGGGCCAAGAGTAATAGATAAGGCCAAAAGTAACAGATAAGTATGAGAAAAAAAAATGTGTGAAAGCTTGCTGGGCAGACTGGATGGGCCATTTGGTCTTCTTCTGCTGTCATTTCTATGTTTCTTTGTCATGCTACAACCTGATTCATCAGGGAGCTTGTTCCATAGGGTGGGGACAGCTATAGTATACATTCTGTTGCATGATGAAGAAAGCCTTACTAACTTAGAAGAAACCTCAAGGAAATTATGTGATACAGAACATAATAAGCGAGCAGGTTGATATTTCTCAACAGAAGAGATTAAACAGTGTGGCGTCTGGTTATGGAGAACTTTGAAGACCAAGCACAGAACCTTAAACTGAACACAACTCACAAATGAAAGCCAATTTAGCTAATACAGATGAGATATGGCCATGCACTGAGGTGCCAGTCACAAGGCGAGCTACTATCAGTTTGAAATTCTTGCCTCTGTAGCTATCTGTATTATCACTAATACTATATAAATTCACTCTTGTAGTTCTAGAGATACAAAGGGGCTTTTCTCATTCTGTGTCTATGGGAAAAATGTTTTGCACACATGACCAATCTCATTTTTATTAACATGTTAATTTTTCATGGAATTTACTGATGGCATGAGTGATCAGCATTTCTCGTGGACTGTCAGTAATTACAGTTGGTTCAGAGCTTGTAACCAATGCCTGCTGTGAAATTCCTAAGTAGGTGTAACACTGATACCAGTCACAGTATGAGGTAGCACAGTCCCTAGAGAAAGATACCTAGAGTAACATGTTACCTGTTTCTTGAATATTCTTCCCAATGCAGTGCAGTATTCCTTTGTTGCATTTGCTGAGAAAGAGATGAGAAGGAAGGTCAATGTGTGAAGTTGACAACATGAAGTTTCTAAGCTTGCACTATTTAGTCAATAGGAGGACAATCTTTAAAAACCATTTAGTGAGGCAAATATCAATTTACCTGGGTAAAGGACTGTCCTAAAATTCCCCATGTTTATTCTACCTAAAAGTACATGCACAGTTCCAAAACATGTTTAATTGTAGCTGCATTAGGTAGTGTTCCCAGGGAGTGTTTAGGTTGGGAGAGGAAAATAATGCACAAGGGAGGTCCACTGGCTTGTGAAGGCAATGTCCAGCCACTCTTCTAGCCAAAAATGCTTTGTGCATAAGAAGAACAAAATCCAGGTATATTCAAAAGAATATAGCCAGTTAAGTGGTGAAACTTAAGGAATAGAAATAAAGGTTGCGAATCTGTTGGGTCAAACATGCCCCCTCTCCCACCTCAGACCCTGGAAGTTACAAACTTTTGAAAACTGTCACCAGAGTCACGACACGGGAGAAAGGGGAACGGGGAGAGACCAGGACCGGCGCTGAGATATTTTATTTGTTTTTAATGAAGACGGATCGGGGAGGGGGAGGTTGCAGGCTTGGCCCAGCAGCACTGAGCATTTAATTCTTGGTTGGAGAGGGGACATGTTTGGCCCGGCAGGTCTGCAAACTATTTTTTTCTAAAGTATTGTTTCACTATTTAAATGGCTATATTCTTTTGAATATAACCAGTTATGTCTAAAGTTATCCAGCTAAACATAACCGGATAACTTTAAAAATGGGTTATATTCAAAATAATATCTGGTTGTTTAAAGTTATCTGGCTATTCAGTGGGATGTTTATCCCATTGTATATCAATCACTCATACAAAAATAAACCTCAGTAGAACAATTTTTATCTTTTACCTTCATGACCCCAGCTTGCAAATAGCAACAAGCTGTATATACATATTGTATATATTGTATATACAGGACAAGCCGGATAACGGCTTGTCCTGTATATACAATAAACGGCCTACTGAATATAGATCCCAATGAGGTTCCTGTGTTTATTTCTCCTGTAATGCTGCATTATTCATCATCCCTTCTGTACTGGAACATTAATATTGAAATACCTATAGTCTCAATAGAATAGACCAGTGAAATTCACTCCCAGTCCTCAAGGGCCTCAAACAGGTTGGGTTTTCAGGATATCCCTAATGAATATGTATGAGATAGATTTGCATGCGCATCCCTCCATTGTATGCAAGACTATTTCATGCATATTCATCCTGTAAACCTGACCTGTTAGCAGCCGAGGACTGTAACTTGGAGACTGTTTTATAGAATGAATAGAACTGGCATGTAATAATAAGGGTACCTGCTGTGTCAAACTCAGAACATTATTTCTTGGAAGGTACAGCACTGAATGCCAGAGACTCACCAGATGACATCATTCTCATACATGGCTTCTCCACTCAAGATCTGAAGTCCTTTATAATAACACGGGCACTTAATGGGGTTAACACACTGGTTGTTGTCATCCAGGAATGTCCCCTTAGTACAGCCACAGCCATCAACTGGGATGTAGTGAATTATGCAGGCTATGTCAAAATTAGTCAGTGACCAGCATGTTTTGTTACAGCCCGTCATGCCATGGTACATGTAAGTCATCGTTTCAGGGCAATGCATGTATTTTTCTGCAAAGTGAGAAGATCATTGGAAAACTGTTGAGTAGTAATTATTCATTTAGGGGTAAATTTTAAAAAGTACACGAGGGCGTCCATGTGCGTGCGATTCTCAGCAAACACACATGGATGCACTGATTTTATAACATGCGTGCCAGGGCTTTAAAATTTCCCCATTATTTTTCTTTATATTTAACTCATGCCTTGAGTACCTCATTCATGTACTGAAGGCTGTTCCCAGAGGGTTTACAATCTAAGGGGATCATTTACTAAGGTGCAGTATTTTCTCCCAGAGGGAAAATATTGACAAATGTCAATGGTTTAGTAAATCCCATGGTATTTTCCCCCAAAGGGGGAAATATTAATCTGCAGTACTAGTTACCGCAGCCTTTTAAACCCTGTAATATTTTCCCTGGTGGTAAAATGTCACAGAGAAAAATGCCATGGGAAAAGTTAGCTACAACTCCAGATTTCTTGCTAAGGGTCCAATTCACTAAGCAATTCTCCCATTCACACAGAGTTGGAGAAAAGGAAATCAGGGCCTAACTTTCCTAAAAGTAACCTGGCTTGTGATTTTTCAGATAAGCCACATTATTGTATTTACATGAAATTACCTAGTAATGAGCTGCTTTGCATACCTAGCAGTTCATTACCATTTTTGCATTATCAGAGAGAAATAATTAATGGTATTTAAAATTCCGCATATTACTGTTGTACCTCGTGGCAATCACTTAACGCAGCTTAGTAAATGATCTCTTAAGTTTGTACCAGTGGCAGGAATAGTGAAGTGACTTGCCCCAGGTCTCAAGGAGTATGAATGGGAACTGAACCTTGTCTTCTCTGGTTCTTTCCTGCTGGTCTAACCATTAGGCTGCAATATAGCTGCACAACATACTAGAAAATGATGTATGCTTACTATATACAAAATACATCGGAAACCTGGCACTGACTGTTAATGCTTTTCAATGACTTATAGGCATTTTTTAGTGATATGTCCAACTCTCATATATATTTGGGCTGAATGTGGACAAATAAAATAACAATTTAGCAAGTGATCCACTTTTGTGGACAGTTTATAAATCTGCGAGTTTCAGTGAAGGAGCAATTAATCAACTTTCAGTGAACTTTGTTATAACAACCAATTAGCTGTGGACTAGTAGGCTCTGCCTGTCAGTATCAGCCAATTAGATGTGAATTTTAGTGAACACAAGCTGAGAGGAGCAGTCATTTGGCTATGGGTTTCAATAAGACCTGACAGGGGAAACCTGTGCAATTCACAAACATGAGAATATATATTAAAATGCAACCTGTTTTCATAAATATTAGGAGTGTATAGAAGTAAAAATTATGCTTTGCTTTTTTTTTTTTTTTGTTTTGGGGGATATTTTTCCCCATTAATTTCATTTTGTTTAATGTTTATTTTGTTTTAGTTAAAAACAAAAAACAAAAAAAACATTTTAAAAAATATGCAAAACATAAATACAAAGAAACTGGGCCTCCCCTCCCCACCACCCATTCTTCCCACCCAAAAAAATACCAGGGTCAAAATCGTTCCTGGCCCCCACTTACCCGATCTGGGAAAGATCCATTGTTGAGGCCTAGACCTAGGCCACGGAAGGTTGTCGCAACCTTGGCCTAGGCCCTACAGAAGGCCCAGGCTTGGAGGCCTGGTCCCGATGCAGGAGCCTAGGCCAAGATCCAGACCCAAGCCCAATGCCAAGCCCTGAGCCCAGGCCAGTCCGGAGGCTGGGTCCCGATGCCTGGACCTCAGCTTAGGCCAAGGCCAGGGCACAGGCATAGTGTCGGGGCCCAGATCTAAGGCTGAGCCCTAACACGTGGGCCCATGCCCAGACCTCGATGCCTGGGCCTTGGCTGCTGGAGCCCAGACCTTGTAGGTACTCTTTGTCTTCTTTATTCAGTCTTCTTCAGTGGACAACATCCACTGGGAACACACTGGAGGAAATTAACACCGACACATCCTCCTCAGTGGAAGGCACCATTTTGTTATATGGCTGTACATGGCCTGGGTTTTGGTGGTCAGAGCTAAGCCTGACCCTGGGCCAATGGCCAGATATTAGGACCTGGCTTCCAGTATTGGGCCTGCCCCAGTGTCGGGCCTGTTTCAGAACTGGCCTAGGCCGAGGCCCAGGGGTTAGAACCTGTCTTCTGAACCGGCACTAGTACACTAGCACTTTTTAAGTAAAGAACAGGGTAGCAGAATTTATTAATTAGTTAGTAGATTCTACAAAATTTGAGTTTGATCTTGTGGCTGCTTCTAATGCCCAATCGTGTGAACCTCAAGATGTACTGCAATAGAGGCTAGAGTTTCTAAAAAAATAACAATGACTCTGTAAGAACAATCTTTTCTACTTTGAATAGGCTGGCAAATCAGCATTACAAACTTTGGAATATTTGAACCACAAATTTATTCAAAGTTACCCCTTGAGGCTAAAATGCACCTCGATTCTAACAGGACAGAATCAGAGTGGCATGTTACATGTATAGAAAACCACTGAAAAACTGGCAGTGCCTGTGAAATCAGCGAGATTACTTAGATTGCCCCTGGGATGTGCCTATGCCTGCTGACCACGTTTTTTGGTATTAATTCAGAAAATTCCAATAGTAATTTCATGCAAGACATCAAAGAGCTCTCTGCTGCCTCTCTGCAGTATCTATTTTAAGACAAAACCTTTTCTCCCTCATAATTCACTTCTGACCTACATTTTTAATACATTTCTTCTCCTCAGCCCGTACTCTTTCCTTATTTCTTTTCACTCTGTTCTCACTGCTAAGCCATCCTGCTCTGCCTTCAATATTTTCATTTCTGTGCTCATATTCCCTCAGAAGCTGAGCCCTGCAGAGTCCTCGTGTGGCCAAGGAGGCAGGATGTGGCGTCTCTGCTGCTCTTTGGAGAACTATTATGAGTTTTAGGTAGAATCAGCAGTTTCCTCTTCCTCCTTGTCTCAAGATTGGTTTGAATATTGAATATGAGGATTTAAAACATTAGTGATGCTAATCCACTTAGTACAATCATTTATCAATGATAAGCCCAAGAAATTATACATCTGTATAAAAGGGAGTGAGAACTGGAACATTCATATGACACACTGTACTTAGGCAGAAGGGACTCACCAATATGTATTTTGTGATCTTGAGCAAATCACATAGTTCCATAACACACACACACATCATTCTTATAATAATTTTTTCCCACAAAACCTTTATCATTACTTCACATTCCCTTTGTGTTCCCAAACCTCTACCAAAACTTTATATTCCCTTTGAATTGCCTACAAAGAAACATTTGTTTCACCAATATAGGCTTCCTCAGGGGTAAATTTTCTAAAACTTAAAATCACTTTATCTGAATAAATGTATCCAAGTTTTTCTTCTTTTTTTCTTTATTCACCTCCCTCACTCATATATTTATGACAGCCCTTTGGGATCATAATGATAAGGCCTTAGTCTTGAACCCTATGAGCTAGGATAGAAAAGGTATTGGAGAGAGGGATAGTGGCATAGCCACGGGTGAGCCTAGGTAGGCTGTCGCCCACCCACTTTGTGCCCAGGCCCACCCAATCAGCACTTCCCTGTGCAAAGAGGTGGTCTGTCTCAGGGCCATCGTGGAGCTCATCCCGCATGGCCCCAGAAGAAGAGGTCCGTTAAACAGCTATCGCAGAGCTCACCCTGCACCACTCGAGAAGAGGAGACTCTTCACAGCCTAGGGCTGCCACGGAACTCATCCTGTATGGACTGAGAAGAGGAGGCCTGTCGCAGTGCCATCAAGTAGCTCATTGCAGCCCGTTGCAGCCCGTCGCAGAGCTCACCCCGCACCACTCGAGGAGACTCTTCACAGCCTAGGGCAGCCCGTCGCAGCCCGTTGCAGAGCTCACCCCGCACCACTCGAGAAGAGGAGACTCTTCACAGCCTAGGGCTGCCACGGAACTCATCCTGTATGGACTGAGAAGAGGAAGCCCGTCGCAGTGCCATCAAGTAGCTCATCGCAGCCCATCACAGCCCGTCGCAGAGCTCACCCCGCACCACTCGAGAAGAGGAGACTCTTCACAGCCTAGGGCTGCCACGGAGAACATCCTGTATGGACTGAGAAGAGGAGGCCCGTCGCATGCCATCAAGTAGCTCATCGCAGCCCGTCGCAGAGCTCACCCCGCACCACTCGAGAAGAGGAGACTCTTCACAGCCTAGGGCTGCCACGGAACTCATCCTGTATGGACTGAGAAGAGGAGGCCTGTCTCAGTGCCATCACGGAGCTCATCCTGTGCAGCCTGAGAAGAGAAGGCTTATTGTAGAGCCGTCAAGGAGCTCATCTTGTGCAGCCCAAGGAGGCCCATAGCAGGACTGTCAAAGAGCTTACCTTGCGCAACACGAGAAGAGAAGGCTTGTCACAGGGTCGTTGCGGAGATCATCTAGCGTGGCCTCAGAAGAAGTGTGTGGGAGTAAGAAGCCTGTGTGTGTGTGTGTATCAAAAATCTTCAGACGAAGTGGATTCTGTCCTCGACAGCTCATACCTTAATAAATTGGTTAGTCTATAGGGTGCCACTCGACTCCTGTCATTTTTGTGTGTGTGTGTGTGGAATACTACACACTAATCGAATTATAGGATTTTTTTCTATGGTATCAATATATTGTCATCGTCGGTAAATAAGGTTCATTTGTAGGCATGTCTGATAACCTTAGATAGATAACCTCGATAATGAAATTTGTCATGTCTTGGGTCTGTTGTCTAAATTCCAAACCTGTGGTATATAATCTTTGCTAATGGAGGAATTGACCTGTAAGTACATTATCATATAGTGATTGTGGGTGAAAACTAGTATAATGTAGTAGTGTATTAACATCAGTTGGTTTATGGTAAATGGACATCACAAACCTATTCATAGACTTAGAAATCATAATGTCCAAGAATGGTATTCGATGATCATGGTATTATACTGTAATTTTAAGTTAACATCCAAAGTATTAATCCAGACTATAAATTCCTTCAATAAGTCTACTATATCTGTCCAAATTCAAAACAAATCATCTATGAATCATTTCCAAAATCTGAAATGGGCCCAATATATTGATGGATAAATACTTTTACATTCAAATTCATCCATATAAAAGCATGCTATCGAGGGGGCCATTGATGACCTCATTGTTACTCTATTTGTTGAAAAAAATGAGTTTCAAACTGGAAAAACTTTTCCTTAAGGTCACCCCCACTAGTTGTTCAACAGATGCTGTATATTTTTGAGAATATCCATGATTTAATAATGTAGCCTTTACTGTCGATAAAGCTGATCCTAAAGGTATATTAGCATAAATGGCTGATACATCAGCCATAACTAAAATCCATGATGAGTGAACATCCGTAATTTGTTGTGAAATTGTAAGATGTATTGAATCTTATACATATCAACCAATCTGTGATATCCTAGGTTGTAAAAAGCTGTTCTCATCTTCGAATTAGGATAAAAAACTGACCACATCCCTGAAATGATAGGCCTACCAGGGGTAGCAGACAGAGATTTCTGAATTTTGGGTACTATTTAGAAACAGGGACTCATCAAAAACATATGAAATAAGAATAAAAATCCTGTTTGCGCGTTATATTTTTCAATTCATCCTGTAGAATCCTATCTGAATCCCAATAGCTGGATCCGTAGGCAATTTAGTATAAAATTGATTACATATCGATGTTTGACTTCCTCAACATATGAATCCAAATCCTTAAGAACAATCCCACCCCCACTTATCCACTGGTTTGATCTGAGTGTGATGCTACAATTGCTTTCCACTCCTCCTTAGAAGTTAAATATAATATACTGTAGATTATCTTCTAATGCAGCAATGTCCTTCAGAACGAAATTTTCAAATGCAGTGATAAGTGGCGCTGGGGGACCTTATAGAACCCATACAGATCATTGTGGAAATTTAATGGATCGTCCAGTATAACTGCAGTCCCTACCAAGAAAAGAGGCTATTTTAGATCTTTTAAAAAAAATTGACAGCTCTACACCTAAAAGAAAATGATCATAATAAGAAGTGGGGATATATGACAGCCCTTTAAGTATTGAAAGTTCAGATTCTGAAAGGTTTCTTGAATATAGATTGTAAACTAATGGCTTTTCTATCCCAGATGTTCATTTCTGCATGTTTCCCTCCAACATGTAGGTGGACAAAATGCTCTGTATTCCATCCTGTGATCGCGGGGTCGTAAAAAATATGCTTCTCCTAGATCATCATGCACAGGATTTTCAGGCATAGACCTAAAAGTGACAATTTTCTTAATAGATTGCCCCTTCATATATGACTGCGCCATTAATTCACCTTCATAAGAATATAAGAACATAAGAAATTGCCATACTACCTGACAAATACCCAAATAGTAAATAAATCCCGCACTACTAAGGCAGGTACTAAGTACTGGCTATTCCCTTGGGGCCGGATTTTAAAACCTGCGCGCATGGGGTACATTTGTGTGCACTACCGGCGCGCACAAATGTACGCCCGGTTTTATAACATGTGCACACAGCCGCGCGCATGTTATAAAATCCAAGGTTGGCGCACACAAGGGGGTGCACACTAGTGCACTTTGCGCGTGCCGAGCCCTAGGGGAGCCCCGATGGCTTTCCCCGTTCCCTCTGAGGCTGCTCCGAAATTGGAGCAGCCTCGGAGGGAACTTTCCTTCCACCCCTCCCACCTTCCCCTCCCTTCCCCTATCTAACTTGCCCCCCAGCCCTACCTAAATTCTCCCCTACCTTTATTTTGTTATTTAAGTCTACGCGATCCCCCAGCACGGCCGCTGTGCCAGAGGCCTCGGTCCCACCCCTGCCCCGCGCGTCCCGGGGCTTGTGCTCGTCGCCAGGCCTATGCAAAATAGGCTCGGCGCGCATAACCCTTTTAAAATCTGCTTCTTGGGGTACATTTTAAAAAGGCCAAGCAAGTGTCCATGTGTGCACAGTTCCTGGCGCATGCACATGGACACCCCGATTTTATAACCTGCACACAGTAATGCACGCAGGTTATAAAATCCCGATACCCGCACACACATGTGTGCCGATTTTATATTGGCGTGCACATGTGCACGTGGGTTCCGACTCTTGCGCGCTGGGGGGGGTATTTTGTAAAAAAAACGTATGGCGACCTCATCGGGCCTTTGCCCAGTTCCCTCCCAGTCCGCTCCAATTTTGTTTTAGAACTTACCTGCTCGATGGAGCAGGAGTAAGCTCCGTGCGCCGGCAGGATGGGGCGTGTGCTTCACTGGGCTGTTCAGCTCGGAGAAGAGACGGCTGAGGGGGGATATGATAGAGGTCTTTAAGATCATGAGAGGTCTTGAACGAGAAGATGTGACTCGGTTATTTACACTTTCGAATAATAGAAGGACTAGGGGGCATTCCATGAAGTTAGCAAGTAGCACATTTAAGACTAATTGGAGAAAATTCTCTCTCACTCAGCTCACAATAAAGCTCTGGAATTTGTTGCAGGGAGGATGTGGTTAGTGTAGTTAGTGTAGCTGGGTTCAAAAAAGGTTTGGATAAGTTCTTGGAGGAGAAGTCCATTAATGGCTATTAATCAAGTTTACTTAGGAAATAGCCTTTGCTATTAATTGCATCAGTAGCACGGGATCTTCTTAGTGTTTGGGTAATTGCCAGGTTCTTGTGGCCTGGTTTGGCCTCTGTTGGAAACAGGATGCTGGGCTTGATGGACCCTTGGTCTGACCCAGCATGGCAATTTCTTATGTTATTAAATATACTCCTGCAGTGATATCAGCCTGCCAGTATTCTGGACAGACTAGCAAAAAAAACTTGATTAATAACAGATAACCATTTCAGTACTCAGCCAACAGGAAACACTGAGTTTAGACAAAGAATGCATCACCACTAGTCTAGTGCAGGGCCGGTGCAAGGGTATTTGACACCCTAGGCAAACCTTACAGTCTGGCGCCCCCTCCCCATACACAATTTTAAATTATGCATTTATAACATATTTTACATGAAAGATGACATTCTGAGGTAAAATTAATATACAAGTTGTTGTGATAATTTCATGCACTGTTGTGATGCCAACAAGAAAACTTTGCATCTTGGAATTCATATGGCATCAAACCTATTATGATATATTTCGGCATGGTCCTCCCATATCAACACAGTACTATCTGCCAACACTCAAAGAATAACAACCCTACCTATGAAAAAGAATACCAAAAATATTACACCAGAATCTAAAATATCAATACACCTCCTATCAGGAAAACAGAACAGGCCAAGCTACTACAGATCCCTACAGAGAAACCACATGCTAAAAGAATACTTCATCTCAGTCTTTGCATGCAGAACACAGACCCTCATCAAATACAGAATAAAGCCACATAAAGTATAAATAGAAATGTGCAGACAAAAACTGAACTGTAAAACGCATCACGCCAGACTCTATACAGTGTAACAATGGAAAAACAAAAATGTCACCATTCCTCGTGAAACAAATCAATAAAATGAAGATATAATTTCAAAACAGCTGATGAATACAATATCCAATAATTAAAGACTCGAGCAAATTTTGAAAGCTTTACCAAACACCAATAAAATATTTCAAACAGCAGACACATCACATACTACCCAATAATTAAAATGGTAGTCAATCAAGAAAAATGAACTTAAAAAGCCACCTTTACTTACCCTCTCCAGCAGTTCTCCTACTCCTTTCCCTTGCAGGCCATACCAGAAGCAGCAGTAGCTGCTGAAGCTGTCCTCACAGATCTCTTCCTTAGGGACCACAACCAGTCTCTTCTCTCTCTCACACACATACCAGTCACACCCTCAGGACCAGTTTCTGTCTCTCACACACCAATCTCTCCCCAACCAGTCTCTCTCTCTCTCTCTCTCTCTCTCTCTCACACACACACACACACCAGGCATCTCCCTGATCAGCCGTTCTCACACATACACACGTTACCTCTCTGGCCAGTCTCTCTCAATCACACATGCTCTCGCTCTCTCTTACTTACACACAGGCTTTCAATCACACACATGCTCTATCTCACTTACAAACAGGCTCAATCACACACATGCCCTCTCTCACAGCCACAAGCCAGCCAAAAACATGCTCCATCTCTCTTGCGCACACACATTGACACACAGAAGCACCCTCCCTGTCTCACATACATATTACACTCGCACAGAAGCACCTTGCTTTCAGACTTGCAGCATTTTTCACTTTTACTAAACGTGAAAGTGATACTCCCAACCGTTAAATAAGAAAACCACATTCCTATCAAAAGGCGAAATGACACCCTTCCTTCAGGTTCTGTCCTCCCAAGGGACAGCCACCCACACAGTACAGCTTCTATTGTTTTACGCTTCCAGGCAATAAAGCAAGTGTCTTTCTTCAAACTATCAGTTGTATGATTATTCATGTGGGAGATATGGAACAGAAAGACATCCTTAGTCGGCTTCCCTTTTAAATGGGAAGATTCCAGTCTTAGTCATTTAAAAATATACATTTTCTAAAGGCTTAAAAAAAAAAAAAAGCAAAACCATTTCAGATTCTATTCTAGTCTTCATGCTTAAATTATGCTTAAAAAAAAACAAAAAAAAAACCAAACCCACCTGGCATCATTATCTTAAATTTGTGATTTTGCTGAGATGAACATTTTAAATACTAAAGCAAAAAAAATTAAAGTATTTGTCTCTGCCCACTTTAAGTTAAATTTTATTTTCCAGAAGAGGGATGCTTAAAATTTAGTAATTTTATCTTTCATCCAACTTTTCAAAAGTTCAGCTATATGTATTAATCATATTTCATTTTTTTAAACTGGCAGATTCCTTTCTCACATACACACACACACTCACAGGAAGAAGGTCGGCGCCGAGACTTAGGGGGCACTGCGGCAGGCAGGCAGCCAGCTCCCGACTCACCCTGCCTCCCCACCAGTGCCACCCTCCCGACAGCCCCCTAGTGGTCCAGCGGAGGTCCCGGGAGCGATCTGCCACTCCCGGGGCCTCGGCTGCCACTAAGCAAAATGGCGCTGGTGGCCTTCAGCCCCTACCATGTGACAGGGGCTACCGGTGCCATTGGTTGACCCCTGTCACATGATAGGGGCTGAAGGTAACCGGCGCCATTTTGCTTAGTGGCAGCCGAGGCCCCGGGAGCAGCAGATCGCTCCCGGGACCTCCACTGGACAACTGGGGGGGTGTCGGGAGGGTGACACTGGCGGGGCGGCAGGGCGAGTCGGGAGCTGGCTGCCTGCCACGACGCCCCCTAAATCTCGACGCTTGGTCTCCATCTACGCGAGTCGAAGGCTGGCAGAATTTTGAAAGGGCATTTTTTGCCCTTTCAAAATTCTGCTGCCTGCTGCGGCGCCCCTTAAGTCTCGGCGCCCTAGGCACAGGCCTAGCTCGCCTAGTGGTTCCGCTGGCCCTGGTCTAGTGTCTGGATTAACACTTACCAGTAACCCTTAGAACACGTAGCCAGGCAGGAGGACAGTAGCACAATCATTCAGCAGCAAAGGGCGGGAAGCTGGATTCATCTGTCTAACCTAAAGAAAAGGAAATTATCAGGTAAGTAGTAATTTCTCATTTCTTAACGTCTAAGACAGATGAATCTAGACCATGGGATGTACCCAAGCTACTCCCGAATAGGGCGGGAGGCTGCCCACAATTCAGTCAAAATCACACGTGCAAAGGCTGCGTCCTCTCAGGTCTGCTCATCCAGACAATAATACCTGGAAAAGGTGTGTAGGAGGACTTCATCACAGCTTGACAAATGTCAAAGGGAGACAACAGTCTAACTTCCGCCCAGGACATTGCCTGAGCCCTAGTGGAATGAGCCCTAACTTGACAAGGCAACTGGTGTTCAGCATCCACAACATACATGGCTGTGACTACATCCGTAATCCAGCGAGCTAATGTAAGCTGCGAAGCCGGCTTGCCCTGTTTACCTCCACCATGGAGGACAAACAAGCGATCTGTCTTCTGGAAAGGTTTATAAACCTTCAAATACCTCACGATATCCTCACAATATGTCTCTTAACATCCAAGGGTCGCAACTGATGGATATTCTTCCGCATCTCTTTCCCTATCCAGACATGGCAGGGAAACGGACTGATTCAAGTGAAAATCTGAGACCACTTTTGGCAAAAAAGAAGGAACAGTACTCAGTGCCTGGAGTCACTCATAGGAATGGCTCCTGGCAAGACAAGGCCTGCAGCTCAGAAATTTAACGCGCAGAATAAATCACCACAAGAAACATCGTTTTCAAGGTCAGTAACTGCAAGGAAAGGTTACACATGGATCTGAACGTAGGGCCCGCTAAGAAATCCAAAACCAGATTAAGACTCCACAAGGGCAAGGGAGGACGAAGATGTTTCACTCCTTTCAAGAAATGAGCTACAACTGGATGAGCTAGGGTCCACCATTCACCTGATCCCTGAAACAGTCAAGAGCTGCTACTTGCACTTTTAAGGAATTAAGGGCCAGCCCTTTATTCACTCTATCCTACAAAAATTCCAAAATGAGCAGGATCTTAACCAAACAAGGAGGAGCACCTCGATCTTCACGCCAAGCCTCTAATACTTGCCAAACCTGCACATAGGCTAAGGAAGTGGAAAACTTTCTTGCTCATAGCAAGGGGGCAATCACTGCAGTAGAATATCCACGCTTCAGCAAGTGAACCCTCTGAAGGGCCATACCAAAATCGAGTCAGATCTTCGTGAAGAACAGGACCCTGCCGTAAAAGATTCTTGTGCACAGGAAACTGGAGGAGGGAGTCTACCAGGAGTCTTTGCAGATCTGCATACCATGGTCTCCTGGGCCAATCTGGTGCCATTAAAAGCACCATTCCTCTGTGACTCTCGACCCTCTGAACCATTCTGCCCAACATGGGCCATGGGGGAAAGGCATACAACAGCTTGTCTCCTGGCCATTCCCGCATTGTTTTTTCTGCAATGTGCAAGGTTGAGATCTCCTGAAGATACACTTCTGCCCATTTCATAAGTTGGTCTATTTCCTGCGAAACCTGCTGGTTCTTGGTTCCTCCCTGCCAATTGATGTAAGCCACTGTCAATGCATTGTCCGACATTATATAGACTGCTCGATCCTGCAACCTGCCAATGAACTGAAAGCATGCCAACCGCACTGTCCGGGCTTCCAGCTGATTGATGCTCTAGAGAGTTTCTTCTGCACTCCAGCTCCCTTGCGCTGTCAGTTCCTGACACTGAGCTCCCCAACCCTAGAGCCTCACATCTGTCATGAGTACTAACCAGTATGGTGATTTTAGGGAAACTCCCTTTCTTAGATGATCTGCTTGTAACCTCACTGTAGTTGAGAGCAGACCTTCATCGGCAGGTGGAGCCGAAGTAAATAGTCTTCAGACTGAGGGCTCCAATGAGACAGCAGGGAGCGCTGAAGAGGACGCATATGCACCCTCACCCACAGCACCACTTCCAGAGTTGCTATCAGTCTGAGCACCTGTAGATAGGACCACACTGTCGGGTGTATTGTATTCATCAGTAGAAGCACCAGCACCATCAACTTCTGAATACGACCTTCCATCAGGAAAACCTTGCCCTGCTTTGTGTCGAACCATACACCAAGATACTCTAGCGACTGAGATGGCTGAAGTCTGCTCCTGGCCAGGTTCACCACCCAATCAAGCTCTTGCAACAGGGAGATCACCTTGCGGGTCACCAGGCGACTCTCTTCCAGAGACTGGACCAAATCAGCCAGTTGTCCAAGTACGGTTGTACCAGGAGCCCATCGTTTCATAACTCTGCAGCCACCAGCACCATAATCTTGGAAAAAGTTCTGGGTGCGGTGGCCAGACCAAAAGTTAGGGCCCGAAACTGAGAATGGCATCCCAAAACCGCGAATTACAGAGAATGGTGGTGCTCTAGTTGGATGGGAATATGCAGGTACACCTCAGATAGATCCAAGGAGGTCAGAAATTCCCAACTACATGGCCATTATCACTAAGCGCAATGTTTTAATATGAAAATGAGTCACCCGCAAATGACCCCTTTGAGATCCAGGATGGGATGAAAGGAGCACTCCTCCTTGGGCACAACGAAATAATTGGAATATTGACCTGTATATTCTTGAGACGTGGGCACTAGAACCACAGCCCTCAGACTGAGAAGCCTTGAGAATGTACACTCTACTGTTTGCTTCTTCCCGAGGAACACTGCAGAACTTCAGCACCTCTCTCTCTCATATCGCCTCCAGGATCCACTGGTCTGATGTGATTTCAACCCATCTCTGATAAAAGAGAGAGAGGCGCCCCCTTATCTCCTGTTCCCGGGATGAGTCAGCAAACCTTCATTGGGGGGCTTGGAAAGTTCCGCTACCCGAGCCCACACCCCTTCTGGGCTGTCTGGGACGAAAGGACTGAGACCTACCGAAAGGTTGAGTCCTCTGAAGGGTCACTCCTCTGCAGAGTCGAAAATGCTTGGATCTCCTAGCATAATCTCTCATGTCAAAGAAGCGCCATGTCTACTTCTTATCCTCTGGCTACCGAGGAATTGGGGATTCGCTCCACTTATTGGCCAGTTTCTCCAACTCGCTCCCAAACAAGATCGAACCTTTAAAGGGCAATTTCATAAGGTTAGCCTTGGAGGTTGCATCGGCTGCCCAATTTCTCAGCCATAACTGATGATTGGCCGCTTTTACCGAAACCATCCTTCTGGCTGAGGTGCGGACCAAATCGCAGCCTTCATTTGCCCAAAAGGCAGATGCTGGTTCCATAATTGTCCTGGAATTCACTCTAGATTCATCGGCCACCTGAGAAAGAAGTAAACAAAAGCGAGCCACCAGGGAACAACAAGAAGCTACCTGTAAAGTCATTGCCACTGCTTCAAATGCTTGCTTAAGGATGGCTTCAATCCTATCGTGCATATCCTTCAACGCTGCTCCTCCCTCCACAGGGATAGTCGTCCAGCTTGAAGACAGCACAGACAAGTGCATCTACTTTCGGAAAACACAAATGCTCTCTCGCCACTGGATCCAGGGGGTACAGGCCTTCCAAAACTGGACCCCCTTTGAAATTAGCCTCTGGGGCGCCCCACTCAAGATCAAACAATTCCTGAATGATCTCCATAAAGAGGCTTTATGTAAAAAAGCCTCTTTATGGAGATGTAAAAAAAAAAAAAAAAAAAAAGATTTTTCTTTGGCTCAGACATGGATTTGGGCCGAGCATCTTTAATGTCTGGGAAATCAGAGCCAGTAACTCTCCTCTATGAAAGAATCACAACATGGTTGTGATTCTTTCATAGAGAAATCTGCAAATGAAGAAAATATTCCCATACCATACCCACACAACGCATACATCACTCATAAGCAGGTGAGAGACCTAGGAGTAATTCTGGATAATAGACTAAACCTAAAGAAAATGGTCAATACTACATCCAAAGACTGCTTTTACAGACTCCAGGTTCTGAAACGACTCAAGCCACTTCTATTTTTCCAAGATTTCAGGACAGTCCTCCAAGCGTTGCTATTTGCCAAGATTGACTATTGCAGTGCCCTTCTCCTTGGCCTACCCAAGTCGACCACTAAACCGCTTCAGATGATACAAAATGCTGCAGCGAGATTACTGACCAACACCAGCCGCGAAAATCACATCTCACCCATCCTCAGAAACCTACATTGGCTACCAGTAAATTTTAGAATCCTTTACAAATCAATCACCCTAATACATAAATCCATCCATCATCAACTCCAACACAACCTTGAAATTCCCTTCAAACTTCACTCCTCCAACAGACCAATTAGAGATAATCATAAAGGTACTCTGAATTACCCCCCAACTAAAGCCTCACGCCTCTCCTCGACCAAAGACCGAGCTTTTTCAATAGCAGGTCCGTCTATTTGGAACAACATCCCTTCAAGCCTCCGACTAGAACCCTGTCTCATTACGTTCAGGAAAAAACTAAAGACGTGGCTATTCCACCAAGCCTTCGATGATCCTCCACACAATCCTTAGTCTTCTTTTCCCTCACTTGGACATAGAAGATTGAGGTCCTCCAACCATTCAAACGAAGGACTCTTGCACTCACTGGTTAAAGCATCTTATGCTCTAACCCAAATTCCTTTTTGTATTATGTTTTTTAATTACCTTCTGCCTTTACCTTTCTTCTAGCTTTTAAGCTTCCCAAGTTTTTTAGTCCTTGTTAAATGTAACTTTGCCTTATTCACTTCTCTTGTTAATTACTTTTATTTATTGCTTCAGTTATACACTTGTTTTATGTAAACCGATCCGATATGGTTATTACTATGAAGCTCGGTATAAAAAAGTGTTAAATAAATAAATAAATGGTCATATACGGTTCCAGTCTTGGAGGAATTTCCCCATCCTCCAGAGAGTCAGGATCGGCCTCATTATCCATGCCATCCGGATCCCTGTTGGGAAGATCTGCTGCTGATCTAGGTATACTTCTGCGCTTAACAGTAGTATTGGGTGAGTGAGAGGTCACTACCTGCAACTCTGACCTAGCAGGATTGGACGGGGCTGAGGACTGCACCTGAAGAAAGGATTGCAATCCTTGAAAAAATTCTACCTGGGAAAAGGCAGAAGGATACATGCCAAAACCAGAAGGTACCTGTGCTGTGCCCACTGAGCTACCTTCCCCTGCTGACAAACTTGTTAAGGGAATTCTAGGGTCAGGCGCCCCTCCTGACATGTCTTTATCCAGGTCCTCATCAGGCTGGGAAGAACCAGGCTTAAAAAAAATCAGAAGAAGGCAATTTTCCTTGAGCCTCTAAGCAGTGCTGGCTCAAGTTAGAGGGCACGCCAGACTGAGATGTCCGAATATGACTGGCAGCACAGAGGGAAAGGCGCTTAGGTTTCTTAGCTATAGGCGCCATAGGTCTGTCAATACACTTAACAGGCAACTGAAAGGTGTGTGTCCAGCTAAATTCACACTGCAAAATATATGCATCCAAAATATAGGCGTCCCAAACTTAGGAGTCCAAAATCTAGGCATTCCAAACTTAAGCAAACAGACAATGATAACCAAATTCTGCGTACAGGTAAGTGCATGTCTAACACAGATGCCGCTATTACCTGGACGCCCAAGCAGGCGTCCGACTAAGCATCTAAAACTGGATGCATCACCTGGATGCACAGCAAAACGCACTAGCACAAACCAACGGTCCTAAAGAAGGCAGCCTAACGCACAGGAAAATGCACGTGAAAATGCCACCATGGTCTACCATGCAGTGCACAGAAAAAAAATGACTAAGAGAGGGTCCTAGCCCAAAATGGGCTGATCAACCTGCCAGGCTGCCCACATCCCTTAACCTCCCTCGAGGGTGGGAATGAACGTCGGAACAGTGCACCAAGCACGGAGACCGGCGGTAGGAGAAAATCCTACAAACTCCTTCTCTGACTGTCTTTTTTTTTTTTTTTTTAAGCTTTACTTGAGCTTAGCCCATTCCAGCTAAGTACAGAGGCAGTCTCTGGCTGCAGGGGGGTGGGGGGGGGGGGGGCTGGGGAGGAAAGGGCATATACCATCACCGCCTTGCTTGGCTTCCTGCACCCGCTGCCTTTCAGCTGTTTTAACAGCTAAGACCACGCTGGCTGATAAAACCAGTTACCGGACCAAGGCACTCATCTGAAGGACCATAGAAATCACCTCAGGAATTCTCAACCAGGGGAGGGACCATTTGGCATCACCGCAGAAGAGCAGGGCAAATTACATTTCCTTTCTTTATTTCTCTTTCTAAAACTTGAAGCAATCCCCAGTAGGGAGATGCACGTCCACCATCTGCTGGAGATGGAGAAGACTGGCGGGCTGATGTCACTGCAGGAGTATATACACTGTGATGTCACCTTTGCTCTGCCTCCATCTATTGATAGAGGTGCATAACCCACTGGTTCTGGATTCATCTGACTAGACGCTAAGAAATTCATTTTTTATTTTAGTTATTTCAGAGCCCTGGGGTGTATATCATCTGCTCTGGGTGATGTGCTCCTCTTTGGCTTGTCAGTCTTCAAATGACTTATCAGAGGATGAACTAAATGTGGTGACTTTTTGGATTAATGCTGTCTGGGCTTTATTCATCTAAGGGTTTATGGAACCTCTAACATAATCATTCTCAACCCTACAGAATTTATTAACCTTAATCTTCTTTACCTCATTCCTGAATGCATCAAGTTCTTTCTGAAATTCAATCAGTTGGCGTTTATAATCATTGGTCAGGTTCTTCTTAATTTCACCCAATTGATTATCTAATATAAACTGAGTTTCTTCCATGAACTGTTTGGTAGTTTAAGATCATAAGAGCACTTGTTGAGAATTGCATTCCACTGCTTAATACAATTCTCATTCATTACCTGTAATTAGAAAATGTTGCTTAAAAATGCTCAAAATCCTTGGAGTGATTTTGTAGATGGTGAATGTTTTGGTGTTCTTCGCTTCAATAACAACAGAAAGTTAACATGAGAGTTAAGAAGTTTGCGAAATCTCGAATAGACACTGAGCAGCAGAATTGATTTTCTACAATAATGAAGCAATTAAGCTATTCACATTTTGATGTTAGTATATTTTCAGCAATGTATCACATGCATTATATGTATGTGATACATTATATGGAATTAAAATATTTTTATAAGGTTATGGAAGTTTTTCTATTTAGATTTTACTAATTATATTATGTGGTTATTTTGTAGAATACATGAGTGGGGGAGGTGAATAAAGAAAAAAGAAAAAATTGGATATATTTATTTAGATAAGTTGATTATAAGCTTTAGAAAATTTACTCTTGAGGAAGCCTGTAGTGGCAAAACAAGGGTTCCTTTATAGGGAATTCAAAGAAAATGCAAAGTATTGGTAGAGGTTTGGGAACACAAAGGGAATGTGATATAATGACAGAGGTTTTATCTGGAAAATTTATTATAAGAAGGGTGTGATTTAGGAAACATGATTAGCTAATGAATACATATTGGTGATTCCTTTCTGCCCTAGTTCAGTGTATCATAAGACTATTCCAATTCTCTCTCCCTCTTATATAGATGTGGTTTAGCATCACAAATGTTTTCTATACTATTGAAGTGCTGCAGTTTACACCTTCAGTAGTATATATTTATTTATTTTATTTATTTATATACCGCCTATCAGTATGTTTAAGCGGTTTACAGTCAAACCATCCATAAAATCAAAATAATAAACAAACAATAAGACAATATCCCAGTTATCCTAAGCAAGAGAAAAGTAAGCGACAGAAGCCAGATCTGCTCCCTGGCAATAATAAGCAACAATGACTTGATCATTGATTTGACTGATGTTACAAATCCCTCCTGATACTGCAACCTTAAGAGAACTGCTGTAGAGAAAGCAGTCCTAAGACATTTCCATTATTAAGAAATCTAGCGGCTGTGCTGAAAAGTGCATTGACTTACGGCAGAAATTAGACCTCCATCCAGTCAGTGAGACCCCTTTAGTAGTGCAGGCTCGAACGTAGGAGGAAAGGGCCGCACACATACAGTCCTCGCTCTGCTCACAGACACAGGTGTCATATAAACAGTTCTAAAGATCAACATAAAAAACCCAGACAAGTAAAATTTACAGTCAGAAGATGACACACATAATAAAGGTTTATACCATAACATATCTCTTATTTGACCTAGATTATCCAACCCATTTATAAAACATCATTATGCTCATACTATGTTATTCAATATTTTTGCACAATTTAATATGTTTGCAGTGTCAACTCCTCAGTGTTCTGTGTATTATTAATTGTGCTTTGATTGTTTCATAAGTAATTGATTATGGATGTTTTATTGTGCTCCACTGAGATTATAAAATTAAATTTTAAAATAAATTTTAAAATAAATTTTACTTCATGAGTTCATACTAAAGATAATTTTAAAAGGAGTTACACATGTAAATGTAACATACTATCATAGCAATTTTAAAAGCTATTTACACATATAAAATCCACTTACATGTGAATATCCTATGGGCAATTCAATGGCTTATATTGTAGCAATTTTCAAAAACCCACTTACATGGGTAAATGGTTTTTAAAATCAGGCCCTAAGAATTGTTTAATGTTTATATACTATTATTGTTTTTATGTCTTGACTGTTGTGGGAGTCTCAGTTTAGTGGACCCTTGGGCTGACCTGCTGGAGACTAGGAAGAGATGGACAATGTCTCTGATGAACAGCGGGCCGGGAGGCAGATGTTCAAGCAGGACGTAGATGCTCTTCACCCTGGAAGCTGGTGCTCCCCTGGGAGGAGCCCGTAGGAGCCCAACCGCTGGGACTTAGGTGGCTTCACCCTTGGAAGTCGAAGCCCCCCCGGGAGGAGCCCGTAGGGGCCTGGCCACTGGGACTTAGGCGGGTTGTGGATCAGGACAGGTAACTGGAACCAGACTAGGACAGTAGTGATACTGTAACTGGGTTCGGGTTCTGGAACCAGGCAGGAACTGTAGCAGGACTCGGGAACTGGAACCAGGCAGGAACTGTAGCAGGACTCGGGTACTGTAGCAGGCAGGCAGGAACCAAGCAGGTACTGTAGCAGGAACGGAGTGACATAGCCAAGCGGGTCACTCCGGGGCGCAACACAACAGGAAACCAGCATGCTAACCCGTTGCAAGGCAAAAGCTGGATGGCCGCGGCCGGCTTATCAAGGCCGCGGCATCTGATGTCAGGAATTGGGCGGAGTCGGCACTGGCGGGAAACGGGCTACAAAGGCGCCCAAGTGGCGCGCGCGAGTGCGCCTGGGAGCAGGGCATCCACCGGCACCTTCACGGCAGCGCTGCCCCAGCGGGGACGCCGCCAAACAGGCCGCAAGCCAGGACTCCGGAGGTGGGAGCAGGTCTGGGAATCAAGAGGTAAGGGCTGGCCGCGGTGCTCGCAGCCAGGACCGCAACATTGACTAGATTTTAAATTCCACAGCACTCTGTATGTCTAGGAGTGCTATATGTAGTAGTAGTGGTAATAGTAGTTTTATAAAATGATTAGGTAGACAGAATTAATTTTTGAATGCAAAAGGTCCTGTTCAGTATTGATATCATGGCATAACAGTACAGATTACATTAAATCATGACAAGATAACCAGGTTGCAAGCAGTTGTGAGAAAGACCGAAGACAGAACACACTTGAGGTATACAACAACATAAACTCTGTCATTACCAAATTACTTAAATATAACTGTGACATGGTTTGGCCTGTCACTAACAGTGTTTCCTATATTTTTGCAGTGAGAAAGGGGTTTTGTATTTTTGGAGACCTTCCCTTGTTCTAGCCCCACCTTTTTGTGGGATGCGTCTAGAGAATATAAATATTTCCCAGAGCATGTGATCTTGGTCTTTTACCATCCTCCAGGCGGATGATCAGATGGTGTTGAAGGTCATTGCCGCTCCCAAGAGGAGTGATAAGGAGGTGGTCTTTGCTGCTGTGTAGAACAGACTGACCAAAAGAGTTTTAGTACTTTTTGAAGGTGAACCAGTTTTTAAAATAAGGGAAACCCCCAGCGTCTAGAAGTATTGAATTCTATATCTCTTTTGTCTATGCTAAAAGTCAACAGCAAAGATGAAGAGTTTTGGAGATCTTAGACATTGGTGAGAGAGCCTTTTGGACTTATCTTTTGAAGATATATTTTTGGAACAAGGGGTTTTGTCATCTTTTCCAGCCCTTGTGCATGCTGGAGTTACAAAGAGAATATCCTATCCTCCAAGGGGACTGGATCATGGAGGTGGAATTGGTGCAGGGTTAAGAAGAACATTTAGGAGGAATATCATGGATAAAGAGACAATGGTTTTTCTAACTGATTTTTCTGATGATTTTTCTCATTTTTCAATATTGGCTCGGATTTTGTTTTTCAAATTTACGTTGAAAACCAGTGAATTTTTCCCAGTGGATACTAAGATTTTGAGTGGAGAGCATAAGATTTATTGTTTTATTCTTCTGCCCCCTGTTGGAGGACACCCTTGCCCAATGACTAGAAGCAGTAGAGTGGGGTTAATGAGGACAACTGTATCCATGACCACACCAAGAGCCCAGGAGCCTAAGCGAACCCCACCCCTGCTAGATGGACCCTGGCATTGTAGCTCTCCGGTTTCAGGCAGCAAGACAACTGGGAATCCTGCTATAATATTGCTTACTATGTTCATGTTGTATTTTTTAAAAGTTTATACCTAATTGTTTAAAGGTTCATATTTTTAAATGATATGTGCTCTGCACACAAAAAAGGGAAAATTAATATTGCATACTGCTGCTTGCCCATGCAACACCAAAAAATGCAGAGGGACTGGGGAGAGGAGCATGGGGTCAAGAACGAGGAGAACATGGATAGCTCTCAATAGTCTGTTCATTTCCTACATTTTCTAAGTAAAGAACTGAGCAAAGTCTTTAGATTTTGCAAATACTAAGAAAATATGGCATGGCAGGAGCAAGAAGGACATTTATCATTTCAGTATTTATTCCCAGAGTTCTAAAGGTGGTTGACAAGATGGCAGTAAGCAAGATTGGGATTTGGAAGTGATAAATTTTAATATATTTTGTATTTTATGCTGTGGTGATTTGGCTTTATTTTTCTTTTCGCATGTGTGTTTTAATCTATAAACTGATCATGTGTTATACAAAATTTTTAATAATAAAAAAAAAATGTCATTAAAGCACACATGGCAGGAAGTATTTGTGGCTATCAAATGTGCCTCAGATGAGCAACAAGGCCAAAGACCAAATAACTCAATCAAATGAGGAGAATACTCCCATCTCATTGTAAGATACAACACATTTATGGCTAGGAATGTAGTAGGCTTGCTTAGGAGAGTCACGTAAGAAAATATGTCCTTACCTTGAAGTACGGTGCAGGGTTAACAAACATTCTACAATGTGCAAAGGGTCCCTTGACATCCAAAAGGATGGAGCACCATGGCTGGGCATATCGCTCTGCAATATAAAAGTACATACTTTACTGACCAGCAAAATATTCAAATCCTCCAGTGCCCAGGCTTACTCTCTATTTCAAAGGATTCTGCATTCTTCAGTATCCCAAAGCACATTTATTCACAGGGGAATGCTAGGATTCTTCAGTCTCATTCCATTAGCATGTCGTCTTTTGCAGAAACTGTTTTCAATAATTACAAGGTGTATTTATCAATATACAATGGGCAGTAACACAAGTTAACAATTTATTCTTTTACTTTATATAGTTTTTTTAGCTGTTACTATTTTATGAATATTGTATTTCTGATCCTGTTTTATCTTGTGTAAACCGATGTGAAGGCCTGTCCGATGTATCGGTACATAAAACTTAATAAACCATTAAACCTCATCCCCCATTATTTGCTCTGGAGGCTATTTACTAACATGGAACAAAATCACTTTAAAATATACAACTAGATAGCTAATATTCTTGAAATCCCCTATAAAATCAATGGAAATAATAAAAGTGTAAGGAGAGATCTTCATATTTGGCTACCAATCACACCAACTCTTCCATCTTGGTCTTAAGTCATGGTAGCCATGAGAACCAGCAAGGGCCTCCAACCATAAAACACCAGATAGTGACTCACTTTGGAAACTGACCATTCTGCAAACTGTTTGCCCGGAAGGACCTCAGCTTATGTGCTTTAGCCACAGATAGCATAAGGAGTATAACTGATAGTAGCTACTGCAAAAAACACTGCATATTTTCTAGATACATACATACATACAGCAGCACTAAATGACTTGCCCTGAGCTGCACTGGCCAAGGGCCTTGCAGCACCATGACATCTCAATATTTGACAAAGGCTACCTGTGATGAATCAAGTGAGGCAAATAGCTACTAACATACCTTTCAATGAGGTGAACCTTTTCTTAGAAGACATGTGGGTGCTATTAGAGTCATTAGAAAGTAGACTCTGGCCTTGATATTTCAGAGGTGGTGTTTTTCAGTTTTATAGTTTGTAGTCAGCAAGGCAGGTATGCTGAGACACTCTCAATCATCAGCTCCGTGTGCAGCATAAAGACTACAGAAGGTGTTGTCAGTTGATGATCTCAGGAGCCTCCATCCTGCCTCGTTCTGAAACTTCCCACTGTGCTGAATATTTAGGCCAAATGCTCCCAGAGGTCTCATGTAGTTGGCATGATGGCTTATGCACTTTCTGTGTTTGTCTCTTGCAAGAGAAGCATTTAGTGCCACCCAAGGTCTTGAGGGGCCCATCTCAGTACCTCTGACAAAGTGCTGTTCATATATGCTTCTCACAGATGTGTATCATGCTGGCAGATGTAGATAATCTTCTGTGTGTAGTTAGGACCCTGGCTCCCTCATTAACAGTTTGGGACCAGGCTGCCAAAGACATCAATGATGGTGGATTAGGAACAGAGCAGAACATATGCATTGGCCATGTGCAGGTGAACAAAGTACAGGAGGTAATCTGTACCCAACTATGGGCCAATAGATATGTGTCAATGTGTGCGTCTGGGTTAGTGACATGCTTTATTAACCTCTGTCTAGATCTGTGTCTAGGGGTGATGTTGGCCACATTGTTCCCTCCATTAATATACCTGTGCATACCCCAGAGCACTCAGTGAGTGTGCATCCATTTTGCACATATTGCCTTTGGATACCAGTGATCCTGTGCTTCCACACTTTACAAGGGGTGAAATTTACAGCTTCAATTGATTCACGTACAATTACATTTTTGGACATTCGTATCACTTTAACTGGCAGAAAATTTGTCACTTCACTGTATCGGAAATCTGTCAGTTCGAATACCTACCTTCATTATTCGAGTGCTCATCCGAGAAATTTAAAGAGAAACTTGCCGGTAAGCCAATATATCCGTCTCAGACGCCTATGCACATCCACAGCAGATTTTGAAATACAGTCTAAAGTGCTAAATGAAAGTTTTTCTGCGAGAGGCTATCCTGACTCATGTATTAGGAAGGCATATCTTCGGGCTAAATACTCTCATCGTGAATATTTGATCCTTCCACGTTCAACAGAAGACTCTGTACGACAGACTTGTATTTTACCTTACTCTACTGCTGCTTCTAAGGTTTGAGAGTCAATTTTAAAATATTGGCATGTTCTGCAAGTACATGAGATTTTTAAATTACCCCCACGGATCACCTTCTCCCGTGCTGCAAATCTGAGAAATTTGTTAGTAAAATCTGACAGCTCTGTGACGTCAGTCTCATCCGATTGCACTTCGGGATCTCATTACCCTTGTCATACCTGTTCCGTATGCCAATCATCCATGTCTATTCAGGATCATTTAATTTTGCCTTCGGGTTATAAAGTATTTCTTAAACACAACACCACTTGTGATTCCTCGATGGTGGTCTACCTGATTCAATGTCTGGGTTGATTATCTTTTTTTATAGATCAATCTATGACATCTCAACCATACCTGACTTGGGTCATTGACGTCAGACTTTTGGGTGAATTTAAAGAGACGTGAGCCTCGGTTTCAGCTCCTCCAAACTTCCTGTTGACAAGATGGTAGAGACGTCTGGTCCCGTTTGAATGGTTAGCCATGCTATCATCAGATAAGTAATATTTTTTACTTTTTTGCTATTCGATATATAAATTAACTACAGTATGGTTATTCTAGGAAACTGACTCTTGCTAAAACATTTTTGATGTGCCCCTGATGAAGCTGAGTTAGCGAAACACCGGCCTGTGTAGGGCGATAAGAATGTTTTTTTGATAAGAGTCTGAGTCATCTTGAGATCCATGGATGGAGGACTATTTTAATTAAAAGTCTAAAAAAGCTCTATAAAAAATATTTTTGAGGCATTAAAGAATTAAAAAATGATGAAGGTGGATGATTGAGTAGACCGGTTAGTGTCTATAATAAGAACATATAACGTCAGGCTTGCTGACACCTTCTTAGGCTATTATTTATAATATTGTGATTTCCACACTTTTTGCCATTAGATTTCAATTACCCCAATATTGACTGGGTAAATGTAACATCAGGACTTGCTAGAGACATAAATTTCCTGGATGTAATAAATGACTGCTTCATGGAGCAATTGGTTCAGGAACCAACAAGAGAGGGAGCTATTTTAGATTTAATTCTTAGTGGAACGCAGGATTTGGTGAGAGAGGTAACGGTGGTGGGGCCACGTGGCAACAGTGATCATAACATGATCAAATTTAAACTAATAACTGGAAGGGGGACAATAAGTCAATCTGCAGCTCTAACACTAAATTTTAAAAAGGGAAACTTTGATAAAATGAGGAAAATAGTTAGAAAAAAACTGACAGATGCAGCTGCAAAGGTTAAAAGTGTTCAACAGGCATGGACATTGTTTAAAAATACAATCCTAGAGGCGCAGTCCATATGTATTCCACACATTAAGAAAGGTGGAAGGAAGGAAAAACCATTACAGTCATGGTTAAAAGGTGAGGTGAAAGAGGCTATTTTAGCCAAAAAAACATCCTTCAAAAATTGGAAGAAGGCTCCATCCGAAGAAAATAGGATAAAACATAAACATTGTCAAGATAAGTGTAAATATTGATAAGATAGGCGAAGAAAGAATTTGAAATGAAGTTGGCCAGAGAGGCAAAAACTCATAATAAAAACCTTTTAAAATATATCCGAAGCAAGAAAACTGTGAGGGAGTCTGTTGGACCATTAGATGACCGAGTGGTTAAAGGGGCTCTTAAGGAAGATAAGGCCATTGCAGAAAGACTAAATGAATTCCTTTCTTCCGTGTTTACTAATGAGGATGTTGGGGAGATATCAGTTCCGGAGATGGTTTTCAGAGGTGATGAGTCAGAGGAACTGAACAAAATCACTGTGAACCTGGAAGATGTAATAGGCCAGATTGACAAAATAAAGAGTAGTGAATCACCTGGACCGGATGGTATGCATCCTAGGGTACTGAAAGAACTCAAAAATGAAATTTCTGATCTATTAGTTAAAATTTGTAACCTATCATTAAAATCATCCATTGTACCTGAAGACTGGAGGGTGGCCAATGTAACCCCGATATTTAAAAAAGGCTCCAGGGGCGATCTGGGTAACTATAGACCAATGCCGGGAAAGATAGTGGAAACTATTCTCAAGATCAAAATCATAGAGCATATAGAAAGACATGGTTTAATGGAACACAGTCAACATGGATTTACCCAAGGGAAGTCTTGCCTAACAAATCTGCTTTATTTTTTTGAAGGGGTTAATAAACATGTGGATAAAGGTGAACCGGTAGATGTAGTATATTTGGATTTTCACAAGGCGTTTGACAAAGTCCCTCATGAGAGGCTTCTAAGAAAACTAAAAAGTCATGGGGTAGGAGGCCTTGTCCTTTCGTGGATTACAAACTGGTTAAAAGATAGGAAACAGAGAGTAGGATTAAATGGTCAATTTTCTCAGTGGAAAAGAGTAAACAGTGGAGTGCCTCAGGGATCTGTACTTGGACCGGTGCTTTTCAATATATATATAAATGATCTGGAAAGGAATAAGACGAGTGAGGTTATCAAATTTGTGGATGATACAAAATTATTCAGAGTACTTAAATCACAAGCGGATTGTGATACATTACAGGAGGACTTTGCAAAACTGGAAGATTTGGCATCCAGATGGTAGATGAAATTTAATGTGGACAAGTGCAAGGTGTTGCATATAGGGAAAAATAACCCTTGCTGTAGTTACTAGGGATGTGAATCGTTTTTAGACGATTAAAATTATCGTCCGATAATTTTAATATCGTCTTAAACCGTTATGGAACACAATACAATAGAGATTCTAACGATTTATCGTTATAAATCGTTAGAATCGTGAGCCGGTACACTAAAACCGCCTAAAACCCACCCCGACCCTTTAAATTAAATCCCCCACCCTCCCGAACCCCCCCCCCCCAAATGACTTAAATAACCTGGGTGTCCAGCGGCGGTCCGGAACGGCAGCGGTCCGGAACGGGCTCCTGCTATTGAATCTTGTTGTCTTCAGCCGGCGCCATTTTCCAAAATGGCGCCGAAAAATGGCGGCGGCCATAGACCAACACGATTCCTCGGCAGGAGGTCCTTCCGGACCCCCGCTGGACTTTTGGCAAGTCTTGTGGGGGTCAGGAGGCCCCCCCCAAGCTGGCCAAAAGTTCCTGGAGGTCCAGCGGGGGTCAGGGAGCGATTTCCCGCCGCAAATCGTTTTCCGTACGGAAAATGGCGCCGGCAGGAGATCGACTGCAGGAGGTCGTTCAGCGAGGGTTCCGGCGCCTCGCTGAACGACCTCCTGCAGTCGATCTCCTGCCGGCGCCATTTTCCGTACGGAAAACGATTCGCGGCGGGAAATCGCTCCCTGACCCCCGCTGGACCTCCAGGAACTTTTGGCCAGCTTGGGGGGGGCCTCCTGACCCCCACAAGACTTGCCAAAAGTCCAGCGGGGGTCCGGAAGGACCTCCTGCCGTGGAATCGAGTTGTTCTATGGCCGCCGCCATTTTTCGGTGCCATTTTGGAAAATGGCGCCGGCTGAAGACAACAAGATTCAATAGCAGGAGCCCGTTCCGGACCGCCGCTGGACACCCAGGTTATTTAAGTCATTTGGGGGGGGGGGGTTCGGGAGGGTGGGAGATTTAATTTAAAGGGTCGGGGGTGGGTTTTAGGGGGTTTTAATGTGCCGGCTCACGATTTTATGATTTTTCACGATATTTTACCCCCCCAAACGGCAACAATACGATTCCCTCCCCCTCCCAGCCGAAATCGATCGTTAAGACGATCGAGGACACGATTCACATCTCTAGTAGTTACACGATGTTAGGTTCCATATTAGGAACTACCACCCAGGAAAAAGATCTCGGCATCATAGTGGATAATACTTTAAAATCGTTGGCTCAGTGTGCTGCAGCAGTCAAAAAAGCAAACAGAATGTTAGGAATTATTATGAAGGGAATGGTTAATAAAACGGAAAATGTCATAATGCCTCTATATTGCTCCATGGTGAGACCACACCTTGAATACTGTGCACAATTCTGGTCGCCACATCTTAAAAAAGATATAGTTGCGATAGAGAAGGTACAGAGAAGGGCAACCAAAATTGTAAAGGGGATGGAACAGCTCCCCTATGAGGAAAGGCTAAAGAGGTTAGGGCTGTTCAGCTTGGAGAAGAGATGGCTGAGGGGGGATATGATAGAGGTACACACAATGAATGTACAAGTCCCAGAGCTTCAATGTCAAGAGGAAATGTGGAAAAAAGAATTTTCATTCACAAAAAAGCGGAGAGTAGCTTGCTTGTTACGGCGGTTACTACCCCAAACCAAATAAGCCGGATTCTTCACTTTCAATGCATATCCAGCATAACTCTCTGCTTCAACTGCAGGGGAGAAAGTCTGATACTTCACTTTCGATGCTTATCCAGCGTAACTCTCTGCTTCAACGGCAGGGGGAATGAAGAACAACCAACAAGGACTGAATTACATAGTCTGGATAAACAAATAAGCATGGGTGTAGCTTGCTTATTGCGGCAGTTACTACCCCTAACTAATTAAGCTAGATATTTCACTTAGATTCAGCTCCATCACTGCTCTCTACATTAATGGTGGGGGTGGAAAGGAAATAGAACCAAAAGGTTACTAAGAGCCAAGGGTAACAGATAAGTATGAAAAAAAAAAGTGTGAAGCTTGCTCGGCAGACTGGATGGGCCGTTGGGTCTTCTTCTGCCGTCATTTCTATGTTTCTATGATCATGAGAGGTCTTGAACAAGTAGATGTGAAACGGTTAATTACACTTTCGAATAGTAGAAGGACTATGGGGCATTCCATGAAGTTAGCAAGTAGAACATTTAAGACTAATCGGAGAAAATTATTTTTCACAACGCACAATAAAGCTCTGGAATTTGTTGTCAGAGGATGTGGTTAGTGCAGTTAGTGTAGCTGGGTTCAAAAAAGGTTTGGATAGGTTCTTGGAGAAGAAGTCCATTAATGGCTATTAATCAAGTTTACTTAGGGAATAGCCACTGCTATTAATTGCATCAGTAGCATGGGATCTTCTTAGTGTTTGGTAATTGCCAGGTTCTTATGGCCTGGTTTGGCCTCTGTTGAAAACAGGATGCTGGGCTTGATGGACCCTTGGTCTGACCCAGCATGACAATTTGTTATGTTCTTATGTACCCTAAGTCTATGCCACTTTTTTGTGTGACACTATATGAACACTATAGCACTAGCTAAATCTGGGTCAGAAATTCCAGACTAGGAAATTGCATCTGGGGTTTCCACAAAATGTGTGCGTGTCCCTCACATCCAATCTAAGGCTACCTGTTCAAAGCAGTTATCAAACCATGAAGCAGTACATCAGAGCTGCCACACCTGCCCTAGCAGAAATACCTCTACCTCATGGTATGAATGTACAAGTCCCTGGCTGCCCCGCAGTATGTCCCCCAGAGATACAAATCTGTCTGCTCTGACATAGTGAATATGCTAGGCCCAAAAATGCACAGGTCGCTGCTTCTGGTTTACCTGTGTGATGGGCAAGACAAACTGTGCCTGACATTCTGGCGGACCCATCACTAACAGGGCACACCAGATCTGGGAATACCAGCAGTATGGACACTAAAAGGTTGTGATTAACTAGTGAGATTTCAACTGCCCCAAATAGGAGGATTGGAAAAAGCAAATGCTTAAAGGGAACCTGAAAAATGTGTGTAGTGTCTGCTCACACACAAAGCTTTATGGCAAGTGCATTGATTGGCCACACAATATCAGCAGGCCTCTCAAGCACAGGGAGATAAAGCCATGCCCTGACACAATGGCATGCAGAGGCCATGGCTTCCGGGTATCTGGCCACCACATCGAGGATGCCCAGTCGAACGTCACAGGCCACTTGCATGTTGATGGCGTGGAAGAGCTTTCTGTTGTTGAAGATCTCATCCCTGTTATGGGATGGGATGATGCTACGTGAGTGCAGTTGATAGATCCCAGAACAATGGGAATGTTGGCTATGGTACAAAAGACTCTATTCAATTCTATTAAGTCCTATCTGTCCTGAGGAAATGCTGTGCAACGTTTAATACAGTCAGATATAGCTGTTATGTCTTGCTCCAGGCAGTAGGAAGAAGTGGCTTGGTATATTCCCCCGATGACCTGTACTGTCGTCTGGAAGGAGCCGGATGCCATGAAATCAGGGTGGCCAATAGTTTGATGAGCTCTGTTATAGAATGTGACCATTCCGTGACCAGACTGAGATCCCCTTGGAATTCTTTATATAATTCCAGGATAGCCTGAGAGCTGAAGCAATACCTTCTAACCACATAATCTTCTGGCACGCCCAGCAATGAGGCTCGTGGAGGAAAGATGTGTTCCCTGTATTTCCTCCGCCATGCCCGCCTGCGTACCAAGCATTGCTGTGGACAATGGCCCTCTTCCCTGAAGAGCGGATGGCTTGGGTTCCAGTTCAATTTGTATGCCACCCAGAATTGTAGATGGATGGGTTATAAATTTTAAAAATAAATAAATATATTTAGCCAGAGAGCGCCGAATATAAGCACTGTCTGGCTAAAATTTAACTGTAAGAAATGAATTCCTGTGGAGACCTTTATACCCAATTTTTTATTCAGTGAAACACCAAATGTTATCTAATAATATCTAACCTCCTCTCCCCCTATCTGACTATCAGCCATGAATACTGTATATTGAATTCTGCCATGTACACTGTAAATTGTTCCGAACCATGAATACTGTATATTGAATTCTGCCATGTACACTGTATATTGTTCCGAACCATGAATACTGTATATTGAATTTTTGCCATGTACACTGTATATTGTTCCGAACCATGAATACTGTATATTGATATTCTGCCATGTACACTGTAAATTGTTCCGAACCATGAATACTGTATATTGAATTTCTGCCATGTACACTGTATATTGTTCCAAACCATGAATACTGTATATTGATATTCTGCCATGTACACTGTATATTGTTCCGAACCATGAATACTGTATATTGAATTTCTGCCATGTACACTGTTTATTGTTCCGAACCATGAATACTGTATATTGAATTCTGCCATGTACACTGTATATTGTTCCGAACCATGAATACTGTATATTGAATTCTGCCATGTACACTGTATATTGTTCCTAACCCTTGCATATGCCACTGAACCCTGTATATAGCTCTGGTTCTTTACCCTCTGCTACCCACATTGTTAATTTCTGATATGCCTGCTTCTGGCAAGTTCATTGACCCTTTGTTTCTCTATTTTCCACCTCGACCTCCTCTTTTCGTTTGATCCCAACCCAAGCCCTGTTCTATGTCAGAACCGGAGAGAGAGGCCAAAACAGAAAAGAGAAGAAGGAATAATACAGGACAAGATGGACATGACAGGGCAAGACAAGGCTCTGAGGTCAAGGCAAGGCTGGATTGCAAAGGATCCATTACTGAGGCTAGGTAGGGATGTCGGTCCTCTTGTAAGGCTAAGGCAGGCGATGTCATCACTGGGGTGCCGTGGCCTATTCCTGCAATGGGCCCATTAAAAGGACTGATGCTGGGCACACGTTTACCTAGGGGTCGACTGGAGGCGCTAGTCATGGCGGCATCCTGCGGTTACTACCCCAAACCAATTAGCTGGATACTTCACTTAGATGCAGCTCCAGCACTGCTATCTACGATGGTGGGGGTGGAAGGGAAATAGAACCAAAAAAAATTATTTAAAGGGACAAGAGTAACAGAAAAGTATGGAGAAAAAAAAAGTGTAAAACCTTGCTGGGCAGACTGGATGGACCGTTTGGTCTTCTTCTGCCGTCATTTCTATGTTTCTATGTATTTTCTAATCTTTTTGTTGAATGTGAACCTGCATAATGTGCCCACTAATGCCGGTATAAAAAAGTTCTTAAATAAATAAATAAATAAATAAATAAATAAATAAATACATTCTCCACAGCTGGTTTTTATACATTTTTCAAAATTGCACTTAAAAACTGTACTTCTATGAAAATTCTTCTGATATTTGGTTTTTGTTGTTAAAGTTTTACTGTGCCCTCGGAACTCCTCCAACCCCGGCTTATCTTGTTAAGTAAATTTCATTTGGGCAATGAGTGCAGGGAATTTTACAAACAAAGGGGCCGATGCAATACAGTGCGCTCAGCTGAGCGCACTGTATAACCTGCAGTTGGACGTGGGATAAATAGGCGCTAATCCACCCCCTAATGCAATAGGGGGATTAGTGCCTATTTAACGCGTGTCCGACATGGAGTGAATGAGATAGCGCCAAAGAGCCAATATATTGCTCATTCACTCCGAATGCAAAAAGATAAATGTGCGTCCTTCAGGCAGGTAATTATTATTACTTTGACTTATTGAAACATGACATTTTTTTTACTTAAAAATAAAATGTAACTGAACCCACATCTAAAATCTTTTGGTTCTTGTACAAATGATGTTCTTCTTAAAGTACTGATGCAATCAGAGGAGATCACTGAGGATCTCGGAATAGAATTGAGAAGTATGGACTTCCAGCACTGACAACCTTTCATGTAGTACTTTGTTATCATAGACAAGACAGTAGTCACTCACTGGTACAACAAATTTTCTTTCTCCTTCCTAACATCCCTCATCTGACATACCCCACGCCTGTTTTACCTTTGATAACGCTAGTAGCACACGGATTCTCATTTAGGTCTTTGACATTTGGGCACAAGCTATGGCTCTTCCACGCGTTGCCAAAACTGGAAGCAGTCTCTTCCACCAGCTCATTGATTGTCATAAAGTCATCAGATGGGATATCATTATAGTTTCCACAAAGGCCTTAAACAGAACATGGAGATCACAAAGAGGTGGTTAGCATTCCAGAAACAGCTTGAGAAAAAAGGAGCTGAGCATCATCCATTTTGTGGCAGCCCCAGAGAAATAAATGATGTCACAAATCCCTGCTACTTTTCTCAGTGGAGTGGGCTTTCTAACATCATTACTCTGTTGATAGCAGGGCTGGCACAAATGTTTCTGCTATCCTAGATAAATACAAATTTTTCCACGCTCAGGGAAATGGAAAAAGGGAGAAGAGAGAGATCTGTTACTATCGTTGCTCTCTGCTTTCCTTCCTTTCTTGTTGCCCACCCACAAAGGGTTCTGGTAGTAAGATCATTTCCATTCTGTCCAGGTCTCGGCTTCTCATCTCAGGCAGGCTACTCTTCCAAACCAGGGCTCCACTCCTGTATTCTGCAACAATGAGCCCATGGACTGAAGGAAGGAAAAGGTCTGAAGAACAAAAGGAGAAAGAGAGCGAGGGAAGAGAAAGCATGGAGCTGGGCAGCTGATGCAGAATAGTCAATGGGAGGAGGGAGTATCTCTTCTCTGAGGAGTTACAGAAACAGTAGGGCTGTGAATGTGAGAAGCCAGTTGAAAAGTAAATGCCTGAGGACCGGTGAGACAAGGAGAAGTATTGTGCTCCGGCAGAGGATAGTGGCAGTGGAAGATTTTACAGCAGAGATGAAGAAGAAGGGAGAGTCAGAAAGAGAATTTGAAGCATTGCAAAGGATTTGGAGAAGCAGCTGCCATCAAGACAAGGTCAAAATTAGCTTTTTCAGCCCCATTCAATGTGACAACTTAGAACTACATGTGCTGTCTTATTTGGTTGCATCAGCCCTGGTTGCTACCACAAATGGATGTCTCCAGCAGCAATAGCATGCCTTCTTCAAATTAAGCTAGACTTATTATTTAACTAGTTTGACTGCGCTAGCATTCTTGAATTTTCAGTATGGAATTCCTCTTTAAATTGTCATTGGTCCTTTATGATCAATGAATTACCTTGCTCAAGGTAAAAATTATCTTTTTACCACCCTATCATTACATCTCTTCAAAAAATTGGAATATCACTCAACATAGTATCTATGTCTAGACAGAAGTATATACATTTAATATCCTGTGCCCATCTTTTCTCCTTCTCCTTTCCCATCAACAAGACTTATACTGCATGTATGTAGAAGACAACAGCAGTAACATTTCTGGTATCCTGAAGAATATAGAAGTTGAGGAAACTGAAGTTCAAAAACATAGACTATATAATATATGGTCCCATTTTTGTATGGAGGAGGAGCAGAAGTGCACTCAGAGTATGACATACAGTATATGAAATGTGTAACCCATTTGTAAACCTTCTCCCTCACCTTTGGGCATGATACAATGCAATACAATTAGAAGACCTCAGTAGGAGTCCACCATCTTCTGCTTTTCCATTTTACTTTCACTTCCTTGACTGTTTTAGGAGAAGAGTACAGCTTGTAGTGAGGATTTCTGTTTGTTCTGCACTATCAGATGCCAATATGCTTGAGGGAAGGTGCACTGAGTGCATTTCTAGTCTGATTTTGTTTTAGTGCTTTTTTTTTTTTTTTAGTAAGAATAGGCAGAATTCTAGTTTTCCTCAGCACCAAGCCTGATTCTCTGATGACTCTGTTTCAGTATGGAACCAACAATTTCAAGCATAAATACAGAAACCGCTCAAACAAAACATAGATATTTTTGGAAGCAACCATAAGCCATGGGAATACATGAATACCCGAACAGTTTTCTCTCAATGCTAAAGAACGCGTTTCCTTTCAAGAACCCCATACCTTATTAGTTATTTAGAAAATAGTGTGGCTGGGGTTGATGAAGGAGCTTGCTGGGATATTGACTGTACAGTTGGACCTGCCTTTCTACCTCCTGCAATTGAAAGAGTTTTTAGTCATGTAACTTCATAGTAACTGAAGAGCCTCAATTTCAATGATTCAATAAAAGTTAATATATCCTGCAGTGTGCATATCAGTTGATGCTGATCAGGATTAATCAGCAATTGCCAAATTGACCTCCTGCAAGTAGCTGAGCAACTTAATTAATTTAAACTAAAACTATAACTTAACTAAATTGGACTTGCTTTGGTATCTAAGAGGAACAGAGCCGTGGCAAATTTTCCCTCACTCATGGAATTTGAACTGAAGACAAAGGAAGTCATTTTTGTGGATTGTAAAATAACTTGATGCCACAAAAGTCCTCGGTAGTCAAGGCTCTGTTCATGTGTCTGTGCTGCATTAGATATGCAACCCCTGGGCTGAAGTCCTCACTGAGGAGTCCACAAGTCACCCTCAATTCCAAGGGTTTAAGCTTTCCGAACTTTCTAAACTTCCCTCTGTTTTCAGGATTCCCTATCAAGAGGGAGAAAGATCTCCAAGGCCCTTAGCATTATTTAAAAGTCTTTAACCTATATAGTTATAATCATGCTGGACAATAGATGTGATTCTAACATGACTTTACGATTGTTGATGGTAAATGAAGGTAAGTAACTATCTACAAATCCTCTTTCAATACATTCCATTACCTAATCCTCTTCCAATAAATCTGTGACTCTTTACTTATGATTTACTTTAATCTTTGGAATTCCACATCCCTTTTTAATTGCAGGGATTCTTCACTAAATTTAGATGGCATATAATACAATCCCACTTGTCATAGCTTGATTCACATGACTACTCCTCATCCAACATCCTCCAGTTTATCCCGATGACCTATGATGTGTGGCACAAACAAGAGCAGTCAAGGCTTTTATTTTTTACAATATTTTAAAATAATTTTTCCATATGTAAACTTTATCTTCATAACCTCAGGCCAGCTATTCTCAGGGGTTTCCTAAACCCGCTGTATTCACGTAGTTTCAATTCACTTCACAAACACTAACTTTATGTTCATACTTCACAAACATAATCTCTCTGTACTCAGTTTCACTTCACTTCACAAACATTTCATTCAAGTCAGAAATCATACAGGAGCTGCCTTCATCTGGAGTCCTGGGGACCTGTCTCAGCCTTGTAGACCCCTAGTTCTTATACTCAGCTGTAGGGTCGTCCCTGGGACCATAATCTCTTGCTACACTCAACCTTAAGGTAGACTGGGCCAGATACCTGGAACCAATCCTTAAGCTATTTTGGGGCTCTTGGATACCCACTTTGTCACATGGTGGCCAACACTGAAGAGGTGCCTTTTCTCCATTTTCTCTCCTTCTTCCTGGAATGAATGTGTATCCACCCCTTCTATTGACCTTTGATGGGTTCTTGGATATTTCTGGATAAAAGACTCCTGAAAACAGTGTCTAGCTTTCTTAGGCCTTAGGGAATTTAGTTGCTGTATCAAGTAAAATGCAAACCTCCAAAAGCAACAAAGAAATTAAGGCAGGTTGGACCACACTTCCTCCAAAATAAACTCCAAAAAAGAAGGAAAATGGTTTCTCAAAAGTGAAGATAACTTACCTTTTCTTCTTTCCAACCCAGACCTTATTCCTAAAGATGTAAGGGTACTCCCTTGTATATTTATTTATTTTTGATTTTTATATACCGACCTTCTTGCATAAAATGCAAATCAGGCCGGTTTACAGTGAACGTTGAACAAGCAGGAAATACAATTCCTTAGTCTAATACATTGAACATCTAGAACTGGAAAAATATAAAAGCAAACTATTTTAGACAGCTTAATAAAGGTTAATTAAATAATAAACATAACTAAACTTATTTTACAAGAAGCACGACGGTTAGCACGATATCAATGTAGAGATCTCCTAGAGATCCACTAGATGGCCCTAGCTCCCAGCCCTTGGGTTAGCAAGCTGTAGAGGAGCATAGCATTCACAACAGCATGAATCCCAGAGGACTGCTGAGGTGGTGAGCTCCTGATGCACAAGGGGGGGGGGGGGGGCAATATAGGAGAGCATGGTAGTTTTAGTTTAAATGTTGAGGAGTGAGATCTTGTTTTAAAGTTATTCTCCCTGGTTTTTAAATTGATAACTAGGTGACTCTTGTTAGTTTGTGAATGACCAGCAACAAGACTAAAATTAATCAATCACTAAAATCAAGGTTAATTATATGTTTTGCAAAATTGCTAAGTGACTCGTATTTTCAAGATATTCCTTCTAACTGGAAGGGGATATGTATTTAACAGAAAAAGAGCCTGGGGTGGGTGGGAGATGGGAAAGGAGGTGGGTGAGAATCAAACTAGTGACTAGTTGCCCAAGATCAAGTAAATGAGCTTTGTCAGGAATCCCCCCCAAGACTTGCCAAAAGTCCCTGGTGGTCCTACGGGGGTCCAGAGAGATCTCCTGCACTCGGGCCTTCGGCTGCAGTATTCAAAATGGCGCCGATAGCCTTGCCCTTACGATGTCACAGGGACTACCGGTGCCATTGGTCAGCCCCTGTCACATGGAAGGAGCATGTGACAGGGGCTGACCAAGGGCACTGGTAGCCCCTATGACATCGTAAGGACAAGGCTATCGGTGCCATTTTGAGTCATAGCAGGCCCGACAGCCTGACGGCATGGAGGGAGAAATCGCTTACGGAACCCCGCTGGACCACCAGGGACTTTTAGTAAGTCTTGAGGAGGGATCGGGATGGTGGGAGGGGTTATAAGAAAGTAAATGTGAAGGGATAGTGTGGGTTTTTTTTCCAATTCGTGTTTTTGGGGGGGTTTTTTTCGTTTTCCACAGCACTGCCAGGAGATAACTGCTCCCAAACCCTGCTCACACTCCTCTCCTGCTCCTAATTAGAATAAAGAATCACAGAATAAAGAATGACCCTGTTAGATGGGATATTCAGCAGCACGGCTATGCTGCTGAATATCCTCGGACAAATCGCCACTTAGACGTTTAAGTATTATCCATCTAAGTTTAAAGCTGCTATTGAGCAGGTCTAACTTAGGCAGATAAGTTATCCATCTAAGGCTGAATATCACTACTTAGCTGGATAAGTTATCCGGCTAAGTAGCACCGCCCCGATCCACCCATTGCCTGCTTACAAATTGACCAGCTAAAAGAGAGCCGGATAAGTCATTTATTTGGTTATTTAGTGGCCACTGAATATTGGGCCCACAGAGGTCCATATTCAGCAACACAACAAGCAGACAATTTATCTGGCTGAAGTTAGCTGAATACAATTTCATGGATACTTGGTGGAGTGCTGCAGATTATGAGCTCTGCTGAATATAGCCTATTAAAGTCCTTTGTCGCTGGATAAACGCATCTCACTAACCTTAGGACTGCTCTCCAGTTCGACCAGACTTAGTCAGATTAGCTCTGAATATTGGAGTAACCGGAGAGGTTACTTGGCTAACTTAAGCCTGCCCCAGAACACCCTTGGAATGTTTCCAGGGTCTCTGACAAACTTTTATCCGGCTAAACAAATGGATAAATTAGTGGCAGACAGAAGAAAATTTAAAATCCAGTTTCTCCAGCTAAATCCCAAACTTAGTCAGTCAAAACAGCTGCATGTTGACTCATAAATTTAGAAAAAACCCAAAATGAAAATATCTTCCTGCTCTCCCACAGCCCCCGTCTTACTTACCCCCATCAGGGGATTCCAAGATAGAAAGAGGCCGCTTGGTACCTAATTAACGCTAGAAGAGGATGGGATTGCATAGCCCAGCAATCCTGGCAAAGAAAAGGGGTCAACATCTGCAGGTAATGGGTGGATGGGAGAGTGTCAGCCTGGGGTGGGGGAGGGGAGTTGTGGGGGGAGGCAGAAGAGGGAACTTTAAAAACTTTTTTTAGCAGGGAGGGAAGGAGGAGGCCCGGGCTGGCAACGATCTTCTTTTGGATGTTTTAAAGCTTGTTTTTAAGTTTTGTCCACCTTTTTGGGACAGCAGAGGGGGAACGGGTAGTGACATGTGGAGGTGGGAGGTTGGGCATCGGGCTGGGAGGCCGTGACTATTTTTCTTTTATTAAGATGTGCTACTTACCCGCTCTGAAGCAGATCAAAAGTTATCCAGACAACCTAGCTGGATATAATTTTAATTATCCGATCTCTATGCTAGATGTTCTAGATGTACCAGAAATTAGATGTGATAAATGCATACCTTTGCATATTATGTAACCATATTTGTCTGTTAATTATGTTATAATAATGAATGTCACTTTGTAAACCGTTGTGATTTACATATGGAACGATGGTATATAAAATATCTAAATAAATAAATAAATAAATAAATAAATACCCAATATTCAGCTAGGTTTGCTGGATAACTCAACACCTCCTTGGAATGTCCCCAAAACACCACTCTTTTATCCAGCTAAATCATAGGCAGATACTTATCCGGCAATAATTTAGATGGATAAGTAGCTGAATGTGCCATATTTGTTAGAACTGTGGACCCTTGGACTGGGACGGGGGTTGGTACTACCACTGATGGACGGCCTCCAATGGTTCTTGTCAATGGCTGGTGGTACAGGTGAGGACAAACCGGCTGGAGCTTCACCTATACCAGCCCTCATTCCCCACAGGTTGAGCCCTTGGGTGCCGGGGCTGGCAGGTCTTAGGTGCGGGTCACCTCGACAAGAACGGAAGTGACAGCAGGCAAAGGCAAGGTCAGAGGTCCGGGTCAGGGCTGGCAGCAGAGGTGCAGAACGAGAATCCAATCCGAAGATCCAGGGCAGGCAGCAGACAAGCAGAGATGAGGAACCAGGCCAAGGATCAAGACGGGCAGCAGACAAGCAGAGACAAGGAATCAAGCAGAGGTCAAACCAGGAGATCAAGCCGAGGAGTGAAGCACAGGAACTGGAGGGCGAGGAGAAGACCGGAATCAGAAACAGAGGCAAGGGCAGGAAAGCAGGAACTGGAACACCGGGACTGGACTCAGGAACCAAGGACTGGTGCAGGAACAGGAAAAGAACCAGGATCAGGAACTTGGAAAAGTCAGGAACAGCAACTGGCACTCCGAGGAGACGACCTGTTGTAAAGGCAAGGAGCTGGAGACTGAGGCAGGGTTTAAATACCCCTCAGTTCTGACATCATCCATCGAGGCCAGGCCAAGGTTTCCCACCGCAGCCCCTTTAAGAGGCGAAGTCTCCCGCGTGCGCACGCCTAGGGAGAACCCCGCTGGAAGGAGGATGGCGACATTCAGAGCCGTGTGGGAGGCCGCGGTCAGCTGGCTCCGGCACAGGACACACTGTGCCGGCCAGAGGAGGCACCGGCCCACGTCGGAGGAGGTAGGGGGGCCGGAAGTGGCCTGCCTCAGCCGGGAGCCATAATATTTACCATTTAGATGGCTAATTTTTGAGTTAGCTGTCTAAATGGTTTTTTAATATAGACCTCGGTATGTTTTGTTGAACTATAATTCCTAAATCCAAAGATGTTGTAGTACATGACCTTTCCAGATCACCTAGATCCACTCTTCAGTTGTGTAGGTTTAGTTTAAAACATATGACTCCCTGCTATACAGTGTGGAATATTATTGGGCCTTTACAAAATCACAGATATCTGGTAATCCCTGATTGGTGTCTGTTTCCTTGTATTTTATAATGATATTAATGTAAAATGTGTAGGTACAGTAGAACCAATCACTGAAATAGTTTAGAGAGTATTCTTCAGGTAGGCAAAGGCTCCCAGAAAGAGATTTGGAGGTTGTGAAAGGGCATATAGGAGAAACCACTAGAACATCTTAAGGGACCAGTTCCAAGTAGGTACAGCAGAGAATTCTGGTCACAAGGCAGTTTCCTTGATAGAATGTTACATATGTAAAGGGAATAGGACTCCCTGGAGAGAAGAGCAAAGCCTAAGATACCCCAGGACAACCTACTTGTGAATTGTGTAAATTACCTTGGAGTTTGCAAAAGTTACTTGCCATTATTCTGAAGTAAGCAGCCCTGTTTTATTTAGTGTTCTTTTTTTTGCCGTACATAATAAAGAATTTTTGTGCGAAAAGACTGCCGGAGTCCAGCGTGCTCTGTCCTCCAGTACATTCCCAAGCCAAACTGCTCCAAAGTAACCACAGATGGTGTCAGCAATGTGATTTCTGTTTTAAGTCCACTGCAGAGACAGAGACCCATAACCATTGCCTCTCTTGCCACAACTGTAGCAACAAAAGAAAAAAAAAATATTTTTTTTCCCTCTTCCTCTCTGGGGCCTGGCTATGACTACAGCCATGACTGAGAGGCAGCAGGCTGAGCCCCACCTGGAGAGAAGGAACCTTGTTTAGTCAGAGCCAAACAGGCTGAGTTTTTTTTTCTTCCCTTAGGCGAAAGAGAAAAATGTTGTTTTGGTGTGTGCTTTCAGAGCCTATTAAGCTGAAATGGAGTAAATATTGCAGGCTCTCGTGGAGGACAGCAGCAACTGCAGAACCAGTATGCCCAGCAGCAGACACTACAAGAGCATCTCAGACAATTGGTCCAAGCTGTACATATGGAATGGCATACCCTGCTATCTCCCATCCTATTTAAGATGAGTCTAGGTGAAAATTCAGATTGTTTCTTAACCAGTTTTGAACAAATCACCCAGTTTGCAGGGTGGACGGAGTCCATCTGGACCATGTACCTAAGGAATCTACTGACAGATAGCACTCAGGCTGCCTTTGAAGCTGCAGACCAGGATGGTAGGGCCAGCTACACAGAGGCCAAGATAGGGCTGGCTGCACCCTGAAAGCATAACAGCAACTGTTGCAGTAGGGAGTTCTTTAACCTGGGGTGAGTCCGAAGCTTTTTCTACCAGCTGAAGGATACAGATTGGAAATAGCTACAGTCTGAAGAGAATGCAGGCAGTGAAGTAGCCGAACTGATTCTACTGGAGCAGTTTATGGATGGATTCGATTGGCCTATGTAATGGTGGGTACGTCGATACCTAAAGTTCAACTTGGAAAATGTCCTGGAAGCAGCTGATGCCCTTCCTAGGACTCAGGCGATGCCAGAAGAACAGTGACCACCTGAAAAAACAACAGAACCTGGAAGAGACAGTTTGAAAGCAAGGAACCCGATTACAGCACCCATGTCTGCCTCAAACTCCAGAGAAGGAACAGCCATGGGACTCTTTCCCTAGGCATGCTTCCATTGTAGGGAAAGAGGCCACTTTGCTATGGAATGCCTTGGATCAATGAAAAAGCTTTTGGTGTCAACCTAACTATACACCACAAGTGTAACTTGGTTGATATGCCTTGGCTTGGATTTAGCACTTTTGTGATCCTAATTGAGCTAGATGGGACCCATATGCAAGCCCTAATCAATTCCAGGAACGAGAAAATCCTCCTTCAGAGTGACCTAATTCACCGGGTCATTCATCAAAATGCATTATGGCATTTATGTATGCGATAACCCTAGCGCATGGTGCGAATGCATATTTTTGGAAGAGGTGGGATCAGGGAGGAGTTTGGGCAGGATTTAGGGAAATGCGGAGCAATATTGCACCGTACGATAGCATAACATTGCACTGTGTTAACGCGGGAAATAATTAGACCTTTTTTCCTGGTGTTAGACTATACGATATGCCCGAAATGGCCATAATGCAATTCACGAAACATTTTTAGAATTGCATTTTGTCTATTTCTAGGCTTGGGAGGGGGAGAGAGAGAGAACCTCTGGGGAGGCCCTCACAGTGTGCAACTATTTATATCTCTATAGGAGGGCCAACTAATAGCTCAAGATGAGGTTTTGGTGGTGGTTTAAGGGCCAGTTTCTCATGTAGAGTGAGACGTATGTCCAGCACAGTACACCTTGGTGAAGATTTGATATCATTTGGAGTGAAGAAACTCTCACAAAGATGAAATTTTGTACTATGTTATTTTGCCCTAGCTTGATGGTATCCTGTTTACTGCGCAGTGCGATACACCCTACTTTTCGTATCCAGCGCTAGGAGAGAGAGAGAGAGAGAGACTATCTACAAGGCCCTTGTAGTAGTTAACTATTTATATCTCTATAGGAGGTCCACCTAGTAACTTGATGTGAGGTTTAGGTAGTAGTGTAGGGGTTAGGGGCCACTTTTACATGCAGAGTGAGACGTACAAACAGAACAGTACACTCTTGTGAAGATTTGATGTCCTTCGGAGGGCGGAAACTCACACAACGATGAGATTTGTTCAATGTTCTCTCAACCTTGCTTGATGAACTCTCTACCCCTAACCCCTACACTACTACCTAAACCTCACCTCGAGTTATTAGGTGGGCCTCTTATAGTAGCATAAATAGCTGCTTACTATGGTGCCACCCCCAGAGGCTCTCTCTCCCCTCATCTCAGGCCCTTCCCCACTTTCCTCCTACATCTCAGGCCCTTTCCCCACTCTCCCCCCACATCTCAGGCCCTTCCCCAGCCTAAAAATACCCAGAATGGAATTTACGAAAAAATCGCAAATTGCGTTATGGGCATAATGCATGATATCGCTAAGCTTAACACTATTAAAAAAGATGTGGTTATTTTCGGTGTTAAAACTGTGTGATATCATGCGTTATGGCTTCACACTTTGCAAAGCCATCCCACTTTTTCAGAAATACCGCCTTCCCCCCCCCACTACTCCCCAATCCCCCCCCTTTTAAAAATTTGCATCGCGCCATGCGTTATGGTAATTATCGTATGCATTAAGGCGTTTTACGCATTTTGAAGAATGAGGCGGTAAAGGAGAAAACTGTTCAGATATCCATGTGTTTCAATGGCTGATTGTTGCTTCCTCTAATATCTATGTTTGGGCTGTTTATGTTTTTATACTTGAAATTCCTGGTCCCATCCTGATATGGAATCAACAAAGAATCAGGTTTGTCCACTCTTATTACGAAGAAGCACTAAAACAAAACCACAAGAGTTTAAATAATTTCTGTGCAGGCCACACTGGTGTAAAGTCTTTGGGTGCTTCTTACCTGCAGACTTTATACCAATTCTTAACGCCAAAGAAGATACAAACTTTTCTTTTGAAAATTATCCCACCAAAACTACCCACACACAATTACAGCTGTTTTTTCAAGAAACAACATGTACATAAATTTGAAAATGCAAAACATGCATGTAATTCTAAACCCTGCCACAATCCTGCCCAGAAGAATATTCTTCAAACTGTGGGTGAAACCTTGCACATAGAGGCCCTATGTGCATACTTTTACCCAACTTTCAGGCAGGCAATTTTCGAAAATCTCATTTCTGTGGGTTCTTTGGAATTTACTCTCCGTACGAACTTTTGTCATGTAACTGTGAAAATTATTTCTCTTTCAGGTAGAGAGCAGAGTTGGTATTATAACCCGTGTTAGTCCTATTGCATCTTGTATAGAACAATTTACTGAGAAGGGATGAAATTTTAAGAATGTTTACCAAGAGTCTCTGCCTTGTAGGCCACTGACAGGGTCATGAAGACTTGCATTATTGGAACAAGCTGTACCTGAAGCGTCAGTCCAAACACGGTTTGCAGGGTTATGTAGAAAGTAGATGGTTTGAATACAGTCAGGTTGGCTTTGAAATAAGCACATTAAAACCAGATGAAATCAATTTGCCCATTTTTATCATCAACATACATACTAAAGTAATATGTCATTTCATTTCTTTAACTTTATTAACCACTCAACAAAGAGCTCACAGTGATATGTATTGTAATAAATACAATAAAATATAAAAACAGTCCTATGCATATACAGATGAATTTTCAAAGGAGTTACGGTGTAAATGTAACATGCTATAGTAGCAAATTTCAAAAGCCATTTACGCATGTAAAATGCATTTATGTGAGTAAATCCTATTGGCAATTCAATGGCGCATATTGTAGCAATTTTCAAAAGCTCACTTATAAAACCCATTTCTAAGCATGTAAATGCTTTTGAAAATGAGGCCCAAGGGAAGTAATATTTAGCTGTTCCCTGACCAGCAAAGTTAACTGGATAAACTTAACTCTGGTGGGATATTCAGTGACACAGCCATACCATTGAACATACCCAACTGTCTTAATTTAGCCAGAGAAATGTATTTGGTTATCTTTAGGACTGCTGTACACCATGAACAGAGTTAGCCGGTTAATTATCCAGGATTTATTATTTATTTATGAACATTGGATATTCCACCTTGTCCTAAAGTTGGACTCAAGTTGGATTAAATTGAATGTAAATGAACAGTTTACAATCAAATCAGAATTTGTAATTAGTATAGCATTGGGATCCAGAATAGGAAACCCATTTGTGAAAAACTTTTCTGGCTGAATTAACTCTGCTGTGGAATGCCCCTATGTTATCTAGCTACATTTTTAGAAGATAATGAGTTAGCTGGTTAAAATTTAGTTGGATAAGTGCCCAAAATATTAAAAAGTTGGCATTTAGCCATATAACACACAAGTTATATGGTTAAATGCCATGGAATAAGAACCCCAGTATCAATAACAATATGCAGATGTCAACTTCTTATGAATATTGATGTATAGGGATGTGCATTCATTTCCAATGAATAAAGAACCTGAACAAAAATAGGCATTTTTTATTTAGTTTTGTTTCAAACAAACTTCATCCCTAAAGAGTGTGAAACCCCCCCAAATTTTATGGTATTTTGTTTCCACAAATAGTGCATGCTATCAGCAAATAGCATGCATATCTCATCAAATAAATTTAAAAAAAATGCAGACCCTGTCACCCCTTTACTCCTTCTTAGTGGTGCTAATGGGGCAGGACAATGCCAAGTTGCTCCTGCCCTACTGGGTATTGTTTCACAGCTGTAAAATCCTTTCAATAGACTGATGGGGGGCCTCAGTGGCACATAAATTTGCATTTTATTAGCCAATACTGTGTGGGTTCTATGTAAGGCCACTCTATGACTTCCAGCATATATACTGCCCACTGCATTGATTGTAATCTCTTCATGATCAGAAAACGAAAAAAAAGCTTGGGATATATTTTTTTTGTAGCTAACAGCAAAAGCTAAAATATGGCCTAGATGGTCCATCCAAAGGGAAAGGCAGGACAGAGAGGCAGGCAAGGAGCAACACAGGAGGCAAGGCACACTGAAGCACTAAGGAACTGAAGACTGACCACAGAGAAACGAACAAGACAAGGACCACAAGTACTGAAGAGCGAAGACATAGGGACTGAAGATGCTGGAACTGAAGACAAGAGCTCAGGACAAGAGAATGTAGAGACAGGAATGCTGAGTCAATTCATGCTACTAGGAGGTAAGGAGGCCTGTTACCAAGACACTGGAGGGATGTCTGCCATGGCCTTATATAGTACAATACCCAGAGAATATTTAAACAGTACTAAATAATGTGCAAACTTTATTGAATCATATCACAATCCTCATTCTATCTAGACAATAAAAGTTCTCTATATCACACATTCATACACATACACACCATACTAAAAACTTTTAAAACTTATGTCTGATAAACATAGTGACCCCTAATACACTTTACCATCAGTTTTATATCAATGCACTATAAATATGAAATCACATGAATATCACAATGGATTATTTGTTCAATTTTACAAATCTCTTATTATATATTCTTAATGCAGTGGATAACCACCACTGCTCGCCTCAATTAGGTCATAATCCACTATCCATGATGTTTTTTTTAACACTGTGAATGCCACCTCTTGCTCGCCACAGTGTAAACACACTCAGCTGTCCAACAAAAGATCTTTGTTTCTCCCCTCAGTCGGGGCTTCTTCAGGGACTCGTGCACAATAAACAATTCATCAATCCGAGATATACTGTTCCTCACGATTTCTAAAAAATCAAAAACATCAGAATAGACTCCCATAAACATTTCCAGATTTCCTATACCTATCACGGAATAACATCTAGACAGATACTAACCTAAAATAGAAGACGCTGGTATTATCCGTTCACATTCTTTATATCCAAGTTAAACACTAATTCGCCAACTTCAATAATCTTTATCCAAACATCTCTTCATCAATGTGCCGTAGGCACAGAAGCCTATAAATGAAAACAAACAAGAACAGCGCAGCTATAGTAAATATAAACAACTTACCCATACAAGCCATTCTCACAACGCCCACCATGTCCTCTACTTACTTTCAGCGGGACTGACGTCCTCACTACCGGAAATCACATGTTGTAGCGTGGTGATCTAACTCCGTTACCAACCCCATTTATAGAGACCTTTAAATCAGCAATTTACCGATCAGGTGCCGATTAATAGAACCAGAATGTCAAACCATCTCTACACACCCCAAACTATTTGAAAAAAGCGTTCCACTCAATGGGTCCATTAAGACCACCCGGACTCATGGTCCCCCATTTAAAAATAAAGCGCTGTTCTACCTTCCTCAATTTCGCCGACAAATCACCACCATTACACAAGTATAACCTCTTAATCATGAAGAATTTTATATCATCCACTGTATGCTTATGTTTCACCCAATGCTCCACGAGTGGAACATGTTCTTTAATGGCCTTAATCCTGCTCCTATGTTCAATAATCCATACCAGGATTTCTCTTGTAGTCTGACCAATATATACAAGTTCACAAGGGCAGACAATAGCATAAATCACTCCCTTAGTATTACATGAAACCAATCCTGGCAATCGATATGGATAAGATAAATTAGGATGACAAAATTCTTTACATTGGAGAACATGATGGCACACTGAACAACTCCCACACGCAATTTGTTCATAATCCTGACTATCCAAAGAATCACACTGCTCACGCTTCAACTTCCCTCTTAGACTTTGACACTTCTTTATGGCAAAAATTGGTTTCTCAACACATCCTTTAATAGAAGATAAAATCTGCCAGTGTTTTAATATACTTATATAGGCCAGAGAGGATGACATCATCTGTCAGGCTTTCCCAGTACTGGCCACTTAAAGCTGGAGAAATCAGCCTGTGCATGCCCATTAGGGCAGCGGGGACTAGCAGTATTGGCGGTGTCCTGCCGCAGTGACCTTCAGTGGTGTCCTGTGGTGCCTGGCATCCCACCGCTTTAGAGGAAGCGGCAAGCTGGTGGCATCTTGAGGAGGAGGAAGGCCTGGCCAGAGTAGGGGGAAGTGTAGCAGTCCATGGGAGGAGCCTGTGGACTGCCAAACACAACAGTACTCCTTTCTTAAGCCCCCTCCCAGAGGCTCAGGGGTTCCCAGGGTGGTGTAGAAGGAACTCCTTCAGTAGATTACAGTCCAAAATTTGGAAGCAGTCTCCCAGGGATCTCTGGGCCATAGTCCTCCAAGGCAAGCCTTTTACCCCTGCAGTAGGAATCTAGGATTTCCTTGACTTCGTATGTTATCTCTCCATCAATAGTTACCTCCTGGGGTTCTGGTAGTTTCCTAAAGGGCCAGAAGATTATCAGGGTCTTAAGTAACAAGATAAGGAGTATGTTGTTTCAGACAGAAGGACAAACCCGATAAATGTTTAAAGGCCTTCTGTGTAAAGACAAAGATTTTCCTGTTTTCCTCCTTCCCCCTAACCTGCTGCAGTGTCCACTCACCAGATAAAGCCAGCCCACCAAACAAAGTAAAAAAAGACAAAGGAAGTTTGAATTCCGTGGATTACATAGCTGAATTAAAACTGTTCACGCATTCTTATGTCGCTGTTTATAAAATAACAAAATACACTCAAATTTACAAACCACTCTCCATATCCCTAACATGCTCACTTTGTTCGCATACACTTTTACTCATGAGCACAAGAGTATATGCATATATGAACTGTTTAAAAAATATGGAATACACGTGAATGTCATGCATAAGTGAACGTATGCCATTTTTATATGCATGACTCCTTTACAATTTACTCAGTATCAAATTATAGCAAATAAAGACAAACAAGATCTACCCAATCTGCCCAGCAAGGTGGTTAGGGATGGAACTGCTGCTCATGCAGATTATGTCCATTCCTTCTGTTTAGGGTTGTAACTGCTGCACCATGCAGTTTATCACCATGCAGAAAAGTTTCATAAAAATCCCAGCCAATTATCTTCATTCAGTTTTTTCCTCCAACCACTAGAAATCCCTTTTGAATTCTGCTGCCATTCTTGTCCTCACCACCTCTTTTGGCAAGGTATTCCAGGCATCTACAACCATTTCTATGAAAAAAATATTTCCTGACATTGTTCCTGAGTCTATCCCCTTAGTGTTTCATATGACCCCTAGTTCTGCAGCTTCCTATTGAAAAAAATGTGATTCCTGCGCATTAAAAATACATTTCATGTATTTAAAAATGTCTATATCATATCCCCCACTCCGTGCTTAGCAATGAGTTCAATTGGTGCATGTATTTCTTTTCTTTTATTTATTTAAAATCTTTTCTATACCGTCATTGTTATATACCATCACAACGGTTTACATTTAGACATGTAGGATACTGAACTCCATTAACATTCCCTTGATTATCATCATCATAATAATAATAAGCAATGTAACTTGGACTATTTCTAGAGTATTATCAATGTACATGCACTGCAGTAATATGAATTCCACAAAGAAGCTGAATGGTACAATTGAACCTTATCTGCTGACATCTTCTTTGTTTCTATAAAACTCTATGGGCCCGATATTCAAAGTGCATTCACTGCTATTTAGCTGGATAAGCGGAACTTATGTGTCTAAGTAGCGGCCATTGAATATACCCGTGTTCAGTGGCTGCTCCTTAGCCATATATGGCTAAAAGGTTTTCTACATAAGAAGTGAGCATAAAGTGGGCGGATCGGAGCAGACTGACTTAGCTGTACAACGTATGCAGTTAACTGCTGTTATTCAAACTTAGCCACATAAGTTGTACAACTAAAACAGATGTGCCATAGAGCAGGTCTAAACTTAGCCAGCCAATTAAAAAGCAGAATGAAAATACAAACAAAAAACAAACTTTGAAATGTTTGTATGCTAATGCCAGAAGTCTAAGAAGTAAGATGGGAGAATTAGAATGTATAGCAGTGAATGATGACATAGACTTAATTGGCATCTCACAGACATGGTGGAAAGAGGATAACCAATGGGACAGTGCTATACCGGGGTACAAATGATATCGCAATGACAGAGAGGAGCACCCGGGAGGAGGTGTGGCGCTTTATGTCCGGGATGGCATAGAGTCCAACAGGATAAATATCCTGCATGAGACTAAATACAAAATTGAATCTTTATGGGTAGAAAGCCCTTGTGTGTCAGGGAAGACTATAGTGATAGGGGTATACTACCGTCCACCTGGTCAAGATGGTGAGATGGACAGTGAAATGCTAAGAGAAATTAGGGAAGCTAACCAAATTGGTAGTGTGGTAATAATGGGAGACTTCAATTACCCCAATATTGATTGGGTAAATGTATCATTGGGACACGCTAGAGAGATAACGTTCCTGGATGGAATAAATGATAGCTTTATGGAGCAATTGGTTCAGGAACCGACGAAAGAGGGAGCAATTTTAGATCTAATTCTCAGTGGAGCACAGGACTTGGTGAGAGAGGTAACGGTGGTGGGGCCGCTTGACAATAGTGATCATAATATGATCAAATTTGATTTAATGACTGGAAGAGGAACAGTGTGCAAATCCAAGGCTCTCGTGCTAAACTTTCAAAAGGGAAACTTTGATAAAATGAGAAAAATTGTTAGAAAAAACGGAAAGGAGCAGCTACAAAAGTAAAAAATGTCCAAGAGGCGTGGTCATTGTTAAAAAGTACCATTCTAGAAGCACAGTCTAGATGTATTCCACACATTAAGAAAGGTGGAAAGAAGGCAAAACGATTACCGGCATGGTTAAAAGGGGAGGTGAAAGAAGCTATATTAGCCAAAAGATCTTCATTCAAAAATTGGAAGAAGGATCCAACAGAAGAAAATAGGATAAAACATAAACATTGGCAAGTTAAATGTAAGACATTGATAAGACAGGCTAAGAGAGAATTTGAAAAGAAGTTGGTTGTAGAGGCCAAAACTCATAGTAAAAACTTTTTAAAATATATCCAAAGCAGAAAGCCTGTGAGGGAGTCAATTGGACCGTTAGATGATCAAGGGGTTAAAGGGGCACTTAGAGAAGATAAGGCCGTCGCAGAAAGATTAAATGATTTCTTTGCTTCGGTGTTTACTGAAGAGGATGTTGGGGAGGTACCCGTAATGGAGAAGGTTTTCATGGGTAATGATTCAGATGGACTGAATCAAATCAAGTTGAACCTAGAAGATGTGGTAGGCCTGATTGACAAACTGAAGAGTAGTAAATACACCCCAGAGTTCTGGAGGAACTAAAAAATGATATTTCAGACCTATTAGTAAAAATTTGTAACCTATCATTAAAATCATTCATTGTACCTGAAGACTGGAGGATAGCAAATGTAACCCCAATATTTAAAAAGGGCTCCTATATCTTTTTTGAGATGTGGCAACCAGAATTGCACACAGTATTCAAGGTATGGTCTCACCATGGAGCGATACAGAGGCATTATGTCATCCACCGTTTTATTCGCCACTCCCTTCCTAATAATTCCTAACATTGTTTGCTTTTTTTTTTTTTTATCTCTACAGCATACTGAGCTGACAATTTTAATGTATTATCCACTAAGACACCTAGATCTCTTTCCTGGGTGGTAGCACCTAATATGGAACCTAACTACAGCATGGATTATTTTTCCCTATATACGTCACCTTGCACTTGTCCACATTAAATTTCTTATGCCATTTGGACACCCAATCTTCCAGTCTCACATGGTCCTCCTGTGCATGCTTAGATTTATCATAATCTGCTTGTGATTAGCTACTCTGAATAATTTTGTGTCATCTGCAAATTTGTTCACCTCACTCAACATACCTCTTTCCAGATCATTTATACAAGTACAGATCCCTGAGGTACTCCACTGTAAAAACAGACCATTTAATCCTATTATCTGTTTCCTTTTTACCAGTTTGCAATCCACAGAAGGACATCTTCTAACCCATGACTTTTTAGTTTTCTTAGAAGTCTCTCAGGGGGAACTTTGTCAAATGCCTTCTGAAAATCCAAATACACCTTTATCCACATGTTTATTCAGTCCTTCAAAAATATAGCAGATTCATGAGGCAAGACTTCCCTTGGGTAAATACATGCTGGCTATGTCCCATTAGATCATGGCTATTTATCTGTTCTGTAATTTTATTCTTTATAACATTTTCCTGCACTGAAGTCAGGCTCATCTGTCGAGAGTTTCCCGGATCACCTCTGGAGTCCTTTTTATATATTGGGGTTACATTGGCTACCTTTCTGTCTTCACTTACAACGGATGATTTTAATAATAGGTTTCAAATTACTTGTAACAGGTCTGCAATTTCATTTTTTAGTTCTTTCAGAACTCTGGGATGTATACCATCCTGTCCACATGATTTGCTCTTCTTCAGTTTGTCAGTCTGGTCTACTACATCTTCCAGGTTTACAGTGATTCTGGTCAGTTCATCTGAATCGTCACCCTTAAAAACAGACTCTGGAACAAGTATTTCCCCAACATCCTCCTCAGTAAACACTGAAATAAAGAATTAATTTAGTCTTTCTGCGATGGCCTTATCTTTCTTAAGTGCCCATTTAATTCCTTGATCATCTAAACATCCAGCTGACTCTCTCACAGGTTTCCTGTGATCCATTTCAGCCACCAACAAGGTGATCCTCTCCTCTCAGTGGTCCCACCTTGGCCTGTCTCTGACTCTGTTAATCTGCTGCCTGCCCTGACACCAGTGTGCCTTTAGACTCTAGTTCTCTTCACCGCCCTAGGAGCCTGTCTAAATCCTGCCATCATTCAGAACCCAAGGGCTCAACTTACATGGGAGGCAGCTGATTTAGGTGAAGCTCTAGACTGTCCAGCTACAGGGTGCGTTGACCAGCTGCTGGCATATGCCTTGTGGGTTCACCCTCAAAGTTGCATTACCTATATCGCAGCACAAAGGGCTCAAATACCTGTTACCCTTCACAAGATGGAGCTTTCCTTTCACTTTGTAGTTCATCTAGGATTGTAGAGTTCTGCATCTCAACTCTTGAGGAATGGAAGGAGATTTTTAATAGCATGGCAGGACGAACAAGATCCAGAAGGGGGCCCTTCCTCTCCATCGGAGTTTGTCTCCAGCAGAGAAGAAGGAGGCATTATAAAGTCCAGAGGAAGAGGTTGAATTTTTGATCTCCAGAGCAATCTGATGGAGAGATGACCATTCGACACTAGCTGATCATTAAGCGCTATACTATTTTTGCTCTCTTTTGTCTCATTTTGGGAATTCATACCATCTCTTTTCCACTCTCTCTTTGCCTTTCGTTGTTGACTGTTGATATTCTGTTCTTTATAGAAGGCTGTATGCTTGCTGAAGATTCCCTCTCTTTTATGTCCTCTTCCTGCATCCTTCACCCTTTCTTTTCCTTTTCTTTTTATATTCTTGTTCCAATACATTGTGGCTTCCGGGTTTTTATTGTGTGTCCTTTTATTGGATTTCTTGGGGAGTGGGAGTGGAACCTAATTTACTTTTCTCTTTTTTGCTCCTTATCTTTGGGGTGGCTCTTCTGCATTCTCTCTCTTTCTCTGCCAGGTTTTACTTATCAATTGGTTTCACTTCTTTCCGAGAGAGTGGGATATTGGGAGGCTTGTTCTTCCTTCCCATCCTCGAGTGTCAGGCTGGGTGCCATCGGCTCATTCCCAGTGCTAGTTCTGGTACCCTTAGATATAAAGGGTGTAGGGAGAGGTTTTATGTGGAGGTTTTTCTTCTTTGATGTGGCCTATTCCACAAGTTGTTCTATATATTGGCTGGGAAGTTCTGACCCAGTTGAAAACAATGTTTTTCTCATGTTGTCCTGTCCCATTCTTTTGAATTGTTCATTAAATGTGAAAGGGCTAAATCCCCCAAATTAAAAGAGTTTGATTCTCAGGGAAGCTGTTAAAATGAAAACTTTGGTTTATTTTGTTCAAGAAATAATTTTGTATAAGGAATAAGTATATTTTCTCCCCTTATTTTGCTTCCGATATTGTTAAGAAGGGAGGAGTGGGTATATTTTAAGTGAGACGTTTTCCTTTCACGTCTCACTTAAAATATACCTGAGGGGATGATATAGTATTGTAAATGGTAAGGTGGCAGAATGCTCCTTAACTCTAGCTTCCATTTATTTCCCAAATGTGGATAAAATTTCCTTTGTGTTGGCATGCCTTGCTGAACGTTTTGCTTTCTCAGAGGGAAAGGTGTTTATTGTGGGTGGGAGGGGACTTTTATAAGCACTTGGGAAAGGGATCTTCTATTGAAAATAAGCAAGGGAGGGTGGGCACATATGTTCCTTAGAATGACTACAGGTACAAAAACACCCACAGCCAGGGACCAAGATGGCCGCAGTCTAGAGTGCATGCTTAGATGCTCTCCCTGTGAATGCCTCAATTTCATCCTTTTCTTTACTTTTTAAAATACCGCATACAAAGAGGAAAGCAAGATTAAGGGAAGCTTCGACATCTTCCCTGTTACCTGATCTTCGACAGCAATGGATAGAGCCATTTTTCGTGTCTCCTCTACAGATAACATTGGAGGGACGGGCCACTTTGGAGCCTGGCAGGGAGCAAACGCCGACTCCTTTGGCCGAAGAAATATCCTTGAGTCTAGGTGTGCCGATGACAGCATTTGTCATCGTCCTTGTTAAAAGATTCAAGCTGTGAGGAAAAATCTACTGCCCCAGGAAGGGACACCATTTTGATGCTGCCTTCGGAGAGTCCCCACTTACGAGACTCCATGGGATCTTTGGAAGTTCAAAATCACAAAAGTGCAGAGCATAGAACTTTTAGTCCTGATCAAAGGAGATTCCAATCATTTTATGAGAGAACAAATTCTAAATTTTATTGCGGCAACTCCACTGCATAATGTTAACACAACAAGCAATTTCCAAGGTGCCCCAACACGGACCCGTGTTTCGCCGGTGGCTGCATCTGGGGGACCAACAGGGATTCAATCAATCTTGGTGCAGTGTTCATAAGGTGGCAGGGACCCTCGGCCCGTCAGCGGCATGGCGGACGCGCCCGTAACATTTGGGATGCTACACTTTTGTTTCTTTTTTTGTATTCTTTTTTATTTGTATTTATATTTTCATGGCTTCTTTAAGGTCACAGTCGGAGTTAAAGCTAGTTGAAGTATGGATCTTAGACTGTGTTAATTTTGCTTTTTGTCCATGTTAAGCCATATTTGTCCATGTTAAGCCATATTGTCCATATTTTGTCCATGTTAAGTCACATTGTATTTTTTGCACTGTTATATTTCTTGTACTTTTTGCTTGTTGTAATGATCTTTATGTGCCAATAAAAATTTATGAAAAAAAAGAAATGAATACACATTACTACCCACTGCCAGGGCCTGTGAAACCTCACCAATGGTTCTGTCTTGCACTGTCTGTCCTGCCTCATGGGAGGGCCTGGAAAACCCTGCCAGCCATTTTACTGCTTCTACCACACATGAGGGAAAAAGATCTCTTTTTCTGGGCCAGATGCAGCCGCAGGAATGAAATGCCATGAGGGGGCTGGAAAAACAAGCTCCATGTGTTATAGGTTGGGAACCCCTGCTTTGCATGGAGGTCCCTGTGGGTTTACAGAAATCTCTACAGGTTTGGGACTTTTTGAAGACATATGTTATAAAAAGGTCAACAAAAAACAACTGCTACGCACAATCGACATTCTCTGGTTTCTAGTACAACAGGTACTGTGTCTCTTTTTGATTGGTTTATTTTGTCTAATAGTCCTGTCTACAAGTCCTTTTACTTTTCTGTTAAGTCAAATTGTTGGGAGGATTTACCTGAAGAGAAAGGTAACTGGATAACCACTTTGTCAATCAGCACTGCTCCTGAGGTGTGAATTTCTAACATCTGTGAAAGGGAACGTGAAAAACCCCGTCAGTCGCTTTTTCGTGCACACAGTAAGGGGACACGTAACATAGGCTAGCTTCAATCTGCCAAAATGCTCGCCAGTATAACAGATTCCCAAATATTTACAAAACACAGGAAGGATAATTTTCAAGCCATTTCCAAAGGTAAAACCATGCTTTTCTCATAGAAATGGAGTCTTTGAAAATTGCCCCTCCCCTGTGTGCAAGTAAAGTTGTGCGCATAGTGCCTTGCACAGCTAATTAGAGGAGCTTTTATCAAATTCATTTGCCAGACTAATTTCTTAGAAACGGCGCAGTGACTACATTTCTCCTGTTTTAATTGATCTACTTTGGCTTCCAGTAGCTCGGTGGGTACAATATAAAATTGGAGCTACGGTACATAAACTGATCACTAATGGGTGCCCCTGGGCTAATGCGCTGGTTAGAATGTACCACCTGTCTCGGGCACTGAGATCCCAGCAACGTGGCCTGCTTGACATCAGCCAAGCAAACAAAGCTTGCCGAAACACAAGAACGCTCTTTTGGCAGAACCGATCTTTTGGAACTCATTACTGGAAGCAATATGAAAGCCTGTGTAAAATCTTTCAAAACAGCACTAAAGGCTTTTCTTTTTAAACAAGCATATGGCCTTATTTAACAGTATCCAGAATGACTAGAATTTGACTTACTTCATGTTGGTTTTGATGTTAATGAAGTCTGTTGTGTTATTTATTGTCTGTTCGCTATTTTATGCGTGTCTGATATATGCATCACCTAGTTTCTGTATGTAGGTGATACACAAATTCTAAGAAAGATAAAGAGGCATAACCCTGCACATGCCCATGCAGCAAGGGAAGCCATAGGTTCAGCTTTAAGGAAGATCAGGCTCTGGTATATTTGAAGTTTGCTTTCTCTACAATGAATGTAGTGTAGTGTGTGCTCCTACCTCACAAGCCTGGGCTCCCTAAAAGATATTTTTGTCCTCACAATTCCTGCATCAACAACAAAGAAACAGAATGCTCAGGACATACTGAGGTGGCGTTACCTGCTACTACAAGGCTGACAAGACAAAAGTGAAAGGGAAGGCTGTGTCTCACCATTTCTCCTCTTTCAGTGGAAAGGGTAATACTCTTCATGCATGTCTGTGCATCCAGTAGCCCACACTGACGGATCTCCCCCAATATTACGAATGAGTCCTTCGCCTGCAGCTGAGAGTAGAAGACAGATGATTCACATTTGTTAAGGCACTTTTGGTGCTTTCACTGTCACTCCCCACACTCCTGTAAGGATCTGTTACAGGACAGTAGAGGGCTGTTCTCTGCTGAGTGAGATTTCGCAGAGCTGGAAGGCAGCAGATTTTAGCTAGCCTGCCCCTAAATGTTTGCCACCCTAAGCACAGGCATAATGGGTAACTACTGTTAAATCCAGGGTGGCACTTTTTGCTAGGCAACTTTCAAAGGGAAAGTTTTCCACCTGAAAATTCGTACAGGGTCTGCAGGTAAAAAGTATTCACCAACTTTGCACTTCTGTAGGAAGTTTGACAATTGCCCTCATAATCAGCTACACTGAATATCTGAGAGTTTAAAGAACTGTAAGAAAAAGTCAGCAGAGCGCCATAACATTTCAATGTTGTTTTGTGTAGCTATTGTAAAATAAATCTTTCATAAAAGAAACACTTTACACTATATAATTTATTAGCAGCTAAAATAATTTTGATCTATTATCTGAACTGTGTTGTTAATCTCTATAGCAGTGGGATCTCAACTCCAGTACTTTAGAACCCCATACAGATCTGATTTTCAGGATATCTCATATGGTCAAAGAACCAGGTTAAGTTGCAGATTTTGTTTATCCTGAAACCAGCCCTGTGTGGCGTTCCAAGGGCCACATTTAGAAACCAGTGCTCTAAAATATGACAGGTTAGAAAATCCTAATCAGAAACTGGGATCACAAACCTTGCACATTACAATGCAGACCTCTGTGGACAACGTTTATTGGCTCACAATTTCTGACCATCATAATTTGAACCCAAGAAATTAGGATTAAAAATAACAAAACCTGAGATTGTATCAGGGACTCATTCAGTTCTGCCTCAGTTTACTGGGTTTGAATCATCATGATTAGTGGTAGTGATCAAATAAACCCCATCCATATGAGAATGCCCTGAGAAGGGATGGAGTTTAAGATCACCAATCTCAATTTTTTGATTTATCTCTAAGTATAGTAATGCCCTTATATCAATATCAATTGCCTAAAGAAAGAGGCAATTTTCAGACTGTCCACATTCAGATACCAAGCGTGTATACTTTATATCCATGGCCTTTGCAACAGTCTCAAAGTGAACATAAAGAGGCACTTTCTCTTTGCAATTTGCCATGGGTTCAAATAACATAGCTACTTCTACCTGCTTTCCTGACGGTAGAATTTTCCTGGAAAAGTACATGCAAGTTTTTTGAAAATGCCTTCTACCCAAGCACTACCTCCTTTCTAAGTGGCAGAGCCATGCAGCAGCTGAATATGGACCTCATAATTCTAAAATTAAAATAGGACTTTAAAAGCAAAAGAATAATCAGTTAGAAATGTATATTTCAGAGAAAAAGTAAAGGACAGGAGTATCCGACTCCACTCCTCAAGGGTCACAAACTAGTCTGGTTTTCAGGATATCTCTAATGAATAGACATGACTAGACATACGTACAACAGAGGCAGTGTGCATGCAAATTTATTTCATGCATATTCATTAGGATTTTCCTGAAAACCTGATCAGTATAAGGTCCTCGAGGATCAGAATTGGACACTCCTGGTATAGGAATTATCTGTGAAATGCAAGTTGATTTATAGAAACTAACATGGTCATGTAGGACATGTATTGTGATGTCATCAGCCATCGTGAGGAAAGCCATGGTAAGGGTCTCAGACAGATGTAAAGTGAGATAGATACCTTTACTAAGATATAGTGGCAGTTTCCATGGAATGTAAACCTCTTCCCATCAAACGTGGTGAAGTGGGAGTTGCCTTCAATGGAACAAGTTTTGGGGCAGGGCAGGTCCTTGCATTTCCATGCACCCTTAGTGCAGGTGCTGCGAGACATGAAAACATCCTACAGTTATAACACATCCTTTCTTAGAGAACATGACATTTACGTATTTTTATATAAGAACCACTGATCGTGGTACTTCAGCTCATGATAACCAAAGTCCAGACCTTGTCATGACTGCTGTAGAAGAAGCAGATACTCTGGCAGATGCCGATGCCCCTTCCAGGCTTCAGCATTCTATTCCTGAGGGTTCTGCATTTTGCTGGCATCACCAGCATTTTCAGCATCTGAGTAACCATAATGAAGTCTCCTGTATCCCTGCACCATGACACGCCCACTTCTTCCCCTCCCCCCCATCATATCTCAGAAACCCTGAAAAGGTTGAATTAGATTTAAAAAAATACTTTATTTATTTTTCATCATGAAATATGCATTGATGCTATGAAATACAATAAAAAAAAAACCCCGAAAAAATGACGGGTGGCACCTTATAGACTAACCAATTTATTGAAGCATGAGGCTTTCGAGGTTAGTCTATAAGGTGCCACCCATCTCCTGTCATTTTTGCTACACCAGACTAACACGGCTATCCTGAATAAAAAGAGACATTTGTTACTTTAAAATATTTAACAGCTGGAAAGATGAAGAATGACTAGCCACAAGTTACTGGAACACACACACACACACACAAACTGGCATTCTGTAGTAATGAACAGCACCAGTTGTGTTCATGTAATTATTATACAATAGAACAATGAATGCAGCAAAGACTGGAGAGGTCACTTAAATAGGTTGAGCTGGGCTCAAGTCCCTGTGAGAGTCAAGCTAATATCAAATTGTATAAAATTTGCCTTGGGGAAAGCAGAAATAAAATACTTGGGGTACTCCCTAGGGAAAGGCCACATGCAACTTTTTGCCAGTGAAGTAGTTGCCCTTGGAAAAATGTGGAATTCTGAGGATCAAGACTCAGGTCCGTCCTAGCCCTCGCTAGCTATTATCACTGATTTCTACCACATGCTTACACTTTTTTTTTGTTTATTGGTTTCGATATATCAATACATAAAACTTCAGTAACAGCGATCCAACTGAACGAAACAAAAGGTTTTACATTATAACAATTTCACCCTCCCCACCCTGGATGTCTCAAGACACTATTGTTCACAAACAACTTAATTACCATAGATGACATTATAAGTAAGTTTGAGAGGTTATCCATGTCAGGGTTGCACAACCTAGTAGAGCTGCATCTAATAATGATTAGGCATATAGTGATTATAAGGAAACAGACTCGTTCCCAAGGAGATAAGGGTCCCAGATCAGATTAAATTTATTCAAATTGTTCCATTTGGTTGCTGAAAGCTTCCTCACAGTGCATACTCTGTCCAACCTTATGAGAATTCTACGCACAACCTGATGCCTGCAGAATGCTGCAATTTCAATTTTGGTTGCTACCTAAGCTTGCTGAATCAGCGCGTTCTGACCAGAAGCCAATCTTGAGTCAGGTATATATAATAATGCTGTGTCCGCTTGTAGTGCGATAGAGGTTTGCAGCAGGGTAGAGAGATAGGACTCTAGTCGTTTCCTCAGTACATGAATAATAGGACACTCCCACCAGATGTGCAATATTGTTCCAACACTACCACAACCTCGCCAGCATACATTACTAACATTAGGGTGCATCATATGTAATCTAACAGGCGTGTAATACCAGCGGTACATCATCTTATAACAATTTTCTATTATTAAAGTAGAAATGGAAACCTTGTAGGCTCTCAATGAGATTTTGTCCCATTCCTCCATCAAATAGGTTTTCCCCAGATCACGCTCCCAAGATAATATATGTCTGCCGATTGGTGAATAAGAAATAAATTTTGGATATAGGACCTTTTAAGTTTTCTCCCCCGAGGAACAAAAGCTTTCAAATAGTGATTTACCCCCTTCACAATGGGACTTAATTCAAATACTAAGCATAAAGGAGGATAATTGCTGGTACAGGAGGAATTCAGTTAGGGGAAGCTCATATCGAGCACAAATCTGTTCAAAAGATAGCAGACGTCCTGCTCCCCCAATATGTCCCACCTTATATATGCCTCTTTCCTTCCATTTTTTGAAGGCTGGAAGTGGTAAGCACGGCGTGAATAAAGATATTGTGAAATAGATGAGATGACAGAAAGTAATCCCGGGTTCCTACTAGTTTAGAGCGCCACATTTCCATACATTCAGGGAAAGACATGTTGTGTCTTACCCAGGTTGTGGGTAATAAATTTAAGTTGTCGCGCCATGTTCTACTTGGTTGCCACAAGAGGGCATCCAAAGGCATGGGAATACTTTGTGATTGCTCTAATATAACCCACAGTTATGGTTACTAATGTTATGCCAAACAATTGCTTGTCTAAGCTGAGCTGCAGCATAGTACCACTCTACAGTGGGTACCCCCAGACGTCCTTCTGACTTTGGGGTATACATACTTTTCATTAGAATCCTTGGGAGGGGGTACTGTTTCCAAATAAAGCTAAAGATTCTCCGTTGCCACCTCTAATAAGGGATGAGTATGGGAACTGGCAAAGTTTGGAAAGGGTAGAGAAGATGTGGTAAAATATTCATTTTAATTATGGCTATTCTACCTAACCGAGAAAGGGAAAGGCGTTCCCATTTCTCTAGATCACTCCAAAGATTACGCAACAAGGGAGGATAATTCAACTCATAGAGGTAGTCAGGATGTTGGCCCAGAAAAATTCCTAAATATTTAATTTTTTTGTTTTGCCCATCTGAAAGGATGTTGAACCCTCAGGAAGTTTGACATCTCATCATTGCAGGTTATGTTCAAGATTTCTGATTTTTCCCAATTAACTTGGAAGCCGGAGGCTCTACCAAATGCTCCCAGCTCTTCAATCACTGTTAAGGATAAATGAGGATCACTAAAATAAAAATAATGTTGTCAGTGAATAGGGGTAATTTAAGTGTCCTATTTCCTACTTGAAAGCCTGCTATGCAAATATCATTCCTAATTGTAATTGCAAGTGGCTCTAAAAGCAGAGTGAACAAAAGTGGAGACAGCGGGTACCCCTGTCTCGTACCTCTGCATACCTTGAAGACATTGGAATATCCCCCATTTACTTGGACCCACACCACAGGAGTCTCATATAATTTATCTATCCAGGATCGAAAATAAGGTCCAAATCCCATATTCTCTAGGACAGTGAATAAGAAAGGCCAATGAATGAGGTCAAAAGCTTTTTTGGCATCAATAGAAAGGAAAAGAGCGGGAATATTTTCTTTGTGTATCCCCCATTATATTTATAAGTTTCCTGTTGTTGTCTCTTGCCATCCTTCCAGGTATAAAACCCACCTGATCTTGATGGATAAGTTTATTTATATGAATACTAAGCCTGATAGCTAAAATCTTCGCTAATATTTTAAGATCGACATTAATTAACAAGATGGGTCTGTAAGACCCACAGAGCATTGGGTCTCTACCGTGTTTGGCTATCACAGAATACCTACCATGTTACAATTTGGTAATAATGATCCACCTCCCCTCCCCCATCATAAAATTATAGACTTTCTGTAATGCTGCCACAATATAAGGGGAAAACTGCTTATAGAATCGGGTCGTTAGCCCATCTGGACCTGGCGCTTTTCCTACCTTTACATCTTTTATAGCTGACAGAATCTCAGGAGTAGTAATTTTCCTGTCAAGGTCTTCTTTCATTGCACAAATCAGAGATGGGAGATCTATATTATGTAAATATTCCTCTACATTTCTCAGAGAAATATTAGCATCGGAGCTGTAGAGTCCCTCATTAAATTGTAAGAATCTATGTCGGATCTCAGATGGACTAAACAGCAAGGCATCCTGTTCATTTTTTATTTTAAGCACTAAGTTGTGAGACATAGCTTGTTTTAGCCTCCGAGCTAGTAACTTCCCTGCTTTATTCCTGTTTTCAAAGTATTCTTGTGTGACCAGGTTTAGAGAATGGGCAAGATTTGTCACCTCCAATCTTTTTAATTCCTCCCTAGCTTGGGTCAGTCTAGATAGGATACGCGATGAACCACCAGTCATATGGCGGTGGGCTAGGGAGCAGCTCTTCACATAAGAAAATAAGAACATGCCATACTGGGTCAGACCAAGGGTCCATCAAGCCCAGCATCCTGTTTCCAACAGTGGCCAATCCAGGCCATAAGAACCTGGCAAGTACCCAAAAACCAAGTCTATTTCATGTTACCGCTGATAGCAATAGCAGTAGCTATTTTCTAAATCAACTTAATTAAAAGCAGGTAATAGACTTCTCCTCCAAGAACTTATCCAATCCTTTTTTAAACCCAGCTACACTAACCACATACTCTGGCAACGAATTCCAGAGTTTAATTGTGCATGGAGTGAAAAAGAACTTTCTCCGATTAGTTCTAAATGTGCCACATGCTAACTTCATGGAGTGCCCCCTAGTCTTTCTATTATCTGAAAGAGTAAATAACTGATTCACATCTACCCATTCTAGACCTCTCATGATTTTAAACACCTCTATCATATCCTCCCTCAGCCGTCTCTTCTCCAAGCTGAAAAGTCCAAACCTCTTTAGTCTTTCCTCATAGGGGAGCTGTTCCATTCCCCTTATCATTTTGGTTGCCCTTCTCTGTACCTTCTCCATCGCAATTATATCTTTTTTGAGATGTGGCGTCCAGAATTGTACACAGTATTCAAGGTGCGGTCTTACCATGGAGCGATACATTTTATTCACCATTCCCTTTCTAATAATTCCCAACATTCTGTTTGCTTTTTTGACTGCCGCAGCACACTGAACCGATGATTTCAATGTGTTATCCACTATGATGCCTAGATCTCTTTCTTGGGTGGTAACACCTAATATGGAACCTAACATTGTGTAACTATAGCATGGGTTATTTTTCCCTATAAGCATCACCTTGCACTTATCCACATTAAATTTCATCTGCCATTTCGAAGCCCAATTTTCCAGTCTCACAAGGTCTTCCTGCAATTTATCACAATCTGCTTGTGATTTAACTACTCTGAACAATTTTGTATCATCTGCAAATTTGATTACCTCACTCGTCATATTTCTTTCCAGATCATTTATAAATATATTGAAAAGTATGGGTCCCAATACAGATCCCTGAGGCACTCCACTGCCCACTCCCTTCCACTGAGAAAATTGTCCATTTAATCCTACTCTGTTTCCTGACTTTTAGACAGTTTGTAATCCACGAAAGGACATCATTTTAATTATTGGATATTCATTGGTTATTGGCTGCTTGACATATTTATTCTTTTTATTAGAATGGTGTCAATAGTATGAATGATGTTTTATAGCTCTTGACTTTATTGTTTAATGTTTTATGAGGAATGTTTCTGTTTTTCCACTGTTGCACTACATAATGCAGTCAGGTTTGCTGTGCTTTCCAGAGCATATGTATGGGTGAGAGTGAGTGAGCCAGTGAGCATGTGAGTGAGTGAGAGAGAACGAGCATACAAATCAGCAAATGAGTGAGCAAGAGGCCTATTTAAACTAGTGAGCATATGTATGAGCAACAGCGAGTCAGTGAACATGTGTGTGAGCCAGTTTGTGAGCCAGTCAGCTTGCATGTGAGAGAGAATATAAGGGAGTTTATGTAAGAATGAACATGTATGTTAAGTGTCTGTATAAAGCATATGCGAGAGAGGAGAAAGTTTGTGCACAGTTCCTATCCCTGACTAATCTATGACAATTTCAAGGTGACTAGAGTATAAAGTTCCCAGGTATGGAGAGCAAGGGATAATTTTTTAGCCTTGGTTTTAATTATTTCGTATTATTTGATGTGTCTTCTGTTTTGAAATATTTTATTGATGTCTGGAAAATTTTAAAAAACAATATTGTATGTTTTTAATCATTGGATGTTCTATTCATCAACTGCTTTAAAATATGTATTCATTTATGAATATGGTTTTATTAATATGATGGTTTATATATCTTGATGTTATTGTTTGATGTTTAGTGGGGAATGGTGATGTTTCTGTTTTTTTTTTTTCCATTGTTGCACTACATACAGAATCTGTCTTATTGTTTTACATTCTGTTTTTTTCTACTTGTTTCTTCTTACAATTTGTTTCTTTATTCAGAATTTGGTGAGGGTCTGTAAGGTATTCTGCTAGCATGTAGTTTCTGTGTAGGGATCTGTAACAGCTTGGCTTGTTCGGTTCTGTTTTCCTAATATCAGGTATATTGGTGTTTTAGGGCCTGGTGTAGTATTTGCAGTGTTGCTTTTTTATAGATAGGGTTGTTACTGTTTGAGTGCTAGCAGTTAGTGCTGTTTTCGAATGGGACGTTTACTATATTGTAATTCAGTTTACTTAAAGCTTTCTGAAGGCCGACATGCTTTACAATAGTCCTCCTAATACTATATGACTGCAGGTATCTTTTAAATTTTTGCAACATTTTCTGATTGGTACTATAGCAGTGCATGTAAATAATATACATCTTGTTAGTGATATTTTTACCTGAGAACACTGAATGTTCTTTCATGTAAAATCTGTTACTATAAATGCATATTTTTAAATTATTTGTGGTAAGGGTGGGGCCAGGAGTATATGCAATGCTGCAAGGCTTTAAGGCTCACCTATGACACCTAATACCCTTGCACCAGCCCTGGCTCCACAAGGAAAAGCAGGATTCCATCTGGAGCTGTGCTACTTTGGGTTAGTGGCTCTCCCCAGTCTTGGCTAGGGCTTAATTTTCTCTTTTTAAGCGACCAGGGAACAGTATATGGGTGACTTCTGATCCCCTCCTAGCGTCAGTAAGTAGAGCACAGCCTGGGAACCATAAAAGCAGCAGACTGTGTAGCCTGCAGTCAATGGGAATGCACTAGAATGATGGGAGGGTTGTGGAGAAATGGAGGCAAGCTAGAGACACAGGAAGGAAGGGGGCAAGCCAGGAGGAAGTGCCTAAGCAGTATTGGGGAGGCTTCTGTCTGAGGTGACTGGACTGAGCTCTGAGAGAAGCAGCGGCTGTGGAACTAGCGAGTTTCCTAGAGAATGGGATTGGGAAAGGGAAGGGGCTGCTGCAGAGTGGGGAAGGGCTGGCAGCAAGCAAGAACTTTACATCATGATGCAGCAGTGCTGGACTGGGGGCAATCACTGTGTGAGCACATAAGCAACAGTACAACAGTTGCACGTCTGTATATATGTGTGTGTGTGTGTATGTGTGTGTGTGTCAGAAAACGTGAGTGTGTGGGTACCTTTCTCTCCGACACAGACACACACTCACTTTATTGGAGGGTCTATGTGCATGAGAAAGAGTGTGTGTCTTTGTTTGTGTCAGTGTGTATGTGCCAATAAAGTTTCTGCAATCTAAAAATCTGTTTGTGATTGAGTGTGTGAGTGTCTGACACTGGCTGGCAGCATCATTACTTGCAATTAGTTCAAGAGCCAGACCGGGAATCCAGGATATACTCTATAATATATAGAGATATAAGCAGATGTGTAGAGGGCCCAAGCAATTTGCATGGATGAAATGGGGGCTGCAGCTCTGCTCACCCCTAGTCTAGAATGTGCTTAACTTCTTAGTTATTTAGGAAAGATGAAGTTTATTTTGGAGATATTTTGGCTCATTTCTGTTGGGTTCCAGGGTTAACTTGGCATGCTTTTGGGAGCTGTTGACACATGAGCTGTAGGGAAAGGGCATGAGTATGTCAGTTACCCCATGGGCCGGTTTTGAAAAAAATTCCCCTGGTTAGTATTTTCCTGCAAGCCACTCCTGAGTGGGCAAATTCACAATAACATGGCACCAGTGTCTCAACACTTACAGAGCCACTGTACTGTAGTATATTTCTAGAATACCTAGATAGGTGTAGTGGGATGCATGGGTGTGTGGGTGCATGCAACCACAAAGAGGAATGCTACTTTGGAAGGAGCTGTGCACATACAGAAAAATGCAGCAGGTGGCACAATTGCTTTCATCAAGGCTGTAATAGAAGGTGTGCTCCTACAGCACTGTGATGTGCGCAGTACTGTTGTCACCTAGCTGAAATTTCATGGATATGTTAATCGTGACCTACTTTTGAAGTATGTACTTGTTGCCATTTCAATACTTTTTCCTATATCTTTTTAAAGCAAAGCCAAGACTCTCAATACATACAGGCATGCCAGTAAGACGAGGATTAGATGAACACCACAGCGAAAGATTGTTTCTTCAAATTACAAGTTCTCAGAAACTTAAAACCTCTCCTTCACCTCCAAGATTTCAGATTGGTACTGCAATCCATCATCCTTTCAAAACTGGACTATTGCAACTCCCTCTTGCTCGGGCTCCCAGCCAACCCCATAAAACCTCTTCAAATGGTTCAAAACTCAGCTGCCAAGATCCTCACCAACACCAAAAAAAGAGACCATATCACCCCCACTCTTCAGCACCTCCACTGGCTACCCGTCAAGTTCAGGATCCTCTTCAAAGTCCTCACGATTATCCATAAAGCCAAACACAACCTCACATCCATCGACACCACTATTCAATTCACACCACATACCTCATCCAGACCAATTAGAAGCGCCTATAAAGACACCCTGTTTGCCCCACAAGCAAAATCAGCCCTAAGAAAGAGGGCCCTTTCGACAGCAGGACAACCTCATCAATGGAATGCATTACCACCGGACCTCAGGCAAGTGTCCATCTTCCTTCAAAAAAAGACTTAAAACATGGCTATTCAGCCTTGCCTTCTCTGACTCCTAATGCTATTCTTCCCATACTCCAGACTCTAGCCTTCACAGACTCCTAATTCTTGCAACCTCAGACTGTTAATTCCTCCTCTCTTTCTACCGAAATTCGCTCCTACCATGTTTCTTAGCCACCTCTCCAAAGCATTCCTCCGAGACATCTATTTACGAGAAGTTAATTTATACGATAGGATAAGTTACAGTTTACTATATGTTAATTTATTATATAAGGATAAGTTACAGTTTACTATATGTTAAGTTATAATTCATTTCATATTTATATGCCTTCATTTTCTATGTAACGCTCCTAAGCGAATTTTGTTGTTATAATGTAAACCGGTGTGATTTGTATTCTTACAAGAACTTCGGTATAGAAAAATTAAAAATAAATAAAATAAATAAATACATATCCTGGAAATCGCTAAGCAGTTGAATATTAATGTGCAAAAGGTGAGGGGCTTGCCAGGCAAAATGTCATATAGGTTGCCTTGGCTTCTTGGGGAGCCAATTGGAGCATGCACTTGCAACTCAGTGAAGGCACGATTGAGAATCCGATAATGTCATCTCTTCAATAGTTTTTTCCAATGACCGCTGACATTTGACTATAACAATATAGTTAATAATCCATCTTACAGCAGCCACATCAATCCTCATCCAACGCTCACATCATACAGGCCAATGGACCCCGAGTTTAGGAACCTCCTGCCTTAAAGTGTGCCGTCACATAGATCCTCAGTTTGATCTGCAGAAGTCAGGTTGGTGCAAGTTCATTGCGCGTTAGGCGACATGATAGTCATGTGGTGTAGCTGTATGCACATATGTATGTACCCTGACCATATGCTCATTCTTAACCTTCAACTTATACCAACTACCTGTTACACTACAGCTGTGATCTATGAGCAACGTTAAAGCACATAGGCTGAGCACTCCTGTCTAAAAATACCTTGCAGATAGCTGCACTACCAACATGACTGCACACATTTCCATGCTTTCATGGTTGCATGCCGTTGGTGATGCACATGCATATGATGACATCTGTGGACTGCTAAACAGCTGCTATGTAGTATGTTCTAGGTTCAGCAGTAAGTGATGTAGCAGATGTCTACTGTTAGTTGTCAGCAGGCCAGGTCTGGTCCTACACAGTCCATGTAGTTCTCAGTGTATTGTATTCAGGGTTGACCTAGTCTGGTCTTCTAAAGTGCTTATGAGCCTACAAACTAGCTCCACAGTAAATGCTAGACAGTGCTGAATGTATAGGCTTAATACTCCCATTGATGTCATGTGCTTACCATGATAGGTGATGGCCTTTATGTGTTGCTATCTTGTCATACATGCATTTAATGCCCTTCAGGTGTCCATGTCAGAACCTCGCACTAAGTAGGGGTGATATATGCCTGCGGTAGAAGTGCTTCCTGTGTGCTGCTATAGATAATGTAGGAATAGAAAGGTCTCACACAGCCTCATTAGCAGTTACTGCAAGCTGCCACACACCTCAATGTTGTCTTATTACAAACATTGCTGGAACATAGGCTTTACAGGAACTAGAGCATGTAGTCCCTACTGCGAACATGAGTGAGTGTGAGTTTCGGTGACTGATGTGCTATTTGTGGCTTGTTCAATTTGTATGTGTGGGTGCTATTGCATTCAGAGTTTGCTCCCTTGGCCCTGCAGTCCAATACCCCTTAGCAGACTGTGTGTGTGTACCTACATAGAGCACAGACAGCTTTTGCATAGCATTGATCGAGTATTTGGCCTCTGGAGAAGCTATGCCTCTGACAGAGCAGCAAATGGATGGAGAGTGTTGGGATTGATCAGACCCCTTGTACAGCTCATATAAGCCAAGTACATTCACGGCGTATATGTAGTGTCTATGGAGGGGAAGAGGTGTGCAGTTAGGCATGGTGGCAGATCCAGTAAGCTATACAACATTAAAGTTATACTTAGCATTTCACTGTTGTTCTGACCGTGGCCTCCCACCCACACTGTTTTAGCACCAAGTTATTGGAGTATGTCAAATAGTGCTGTTAATATAGGGTGTGATGGCCACCCTCACCTAGGCCTGGCCCAGAGTCTTACAATTTTATGTAGGGAGGAAATGCTGTTCAAAAAAAGTGCCCAGTGAATGTGGAAAAGCTGTGATGCATAGAATAGGCAGTGTAAAAGACTAGGTAATGCTATGCCTATAGGGCCCATTCAGATGAGTGTTTAACATCATGCAGTTTTACATGCTGCATGTACTAAGAAACCTGGTGCATGCTTTTGCATGTGGGGTGTGTGTGTGGTTGGTGTTGCTTTGCTTGGCCCGTGCCACACGCGTTGGGATACAACTATTCCAGAGAAGAAAATTAGTTTCTTACCTGATAATTTTAATTCCTGTAGTACCACAGATCAGTCCAGACTGCTGGGTTTTGCCCCCCCCTCTAGCAGATGGAGACAGTTTTTAAAACAAAGCTCTGCCTTATATAGGAGAGTGCCACCTACAGTATTACGTAGTCATAGCATGATGGCTCCCATAAGATACCATAACTATCTACACTAACTCTTGAACTAGAAAAATCACAACCGAGTCACTGAACTCTTCTAAGATCTGAACCTGTAGAACCACTTGAGGTTAATTGAACCAAATCTCTGCAGAAAAAATGAGCGGAATCTCCTCCACATTAATGACTCTATTCGGGCAGGACTCTGGACTGATCCGTGGTACTACAGGAATGAAAATTATCAGGTAAGAAACTAATTTTCCTTTCCCTGTACGTACCCGGATCAGCCCAGACTGCTGGGATGTACCAAAACCGTTCTTACCTGGGATGGGATCCAGAGAGGCCCGTTCACAGCACGCCTTCCCCAAATCCTCCCAATTCCTCAGCTTGCACATCTAACCTGTAATGCTTTGCGAAAGTATGTAGTGACTTCCACATAGCCACCCTACAAATCTCCTGTGGAGAAACCAAATGACACTCCACCCAGGACGCCGCTTGCGACCTAGTAGAGTGAGCACAGAGCCCAACTGGAAGAGGCCTACTCAGTGGCAAATAAGCTGAGCTGATAGCCTCTTTCATCCATCGAGCAATGGTAGTTTTTGAAGCCATGTGACCCCATCGAGGACCATTCCATAGCACAAAGAGATGGTCCGACATACAAAAATCATTAGTAACCTCCAAATACCGCAGTAACGCCCTGCGAACATCCAGCTTTTGCAATTCCCCTGACAAAGGATCCAATTGGTCTAATTCCCCGAAGGCTGGAAGCTCCACCGATTGAATAACGGGAAAGGAAGACACCACCTTCGGCAGAAACGAAGGAACCGTCCCCAAAGAAACTCCCAAACTGGAGATCCTCAAAAAGGGTTCCCTGCAGGAAAGAGCTTGGAGTTCCAACACTTTACGAGCCGAAGTAATGGCTACCAGAAAAATCACCTTCAAGATAAGATCCTTCAGTGTCGCCCTCTTTAAAAGCTCAAAAGGCACAGCACACAAGGCCGTAAGCACCAAATTCAGACTCCAAGACAGACAAGGCTGTTTGACTGGAGGACGCAAGTGCTTTACTCCTCGAAGGAAACAAGCTACATCTGGATGTGCTGCCAACGCAACGCCTTGCACCGAACCACGCAAACAACCAAGAGCTGCTACCTGAACTCGTAAAGAATTGCACGATAAGCCCTTGGACAGCCCATTTTGAAGAAAACGCAGAATATCCGACACTGAAGCTTGAATTGGCGAAACATCTTGTTCTAGACACCAGGACTCAAAAATATTCCACACTCTAACATACATGAGATTAGTGGATGTCTTACATGACCGGAGGAGGGTGGATACTACCGCTGGAGAATAACCTTTGCGACTTAGGCGGCGCCTTTCAAAAGCCATGCCGCTAGACAGAAGCGATCGACATCTTCCAAACAAACGGGCCCTTGGCAAAGTAGGTCTGGGATCTCTGGAAATTGTAGCGGACCTGCCACCGCTAGATTGAGGAGGTCCGCAAACCACGGGCGCCTCGGCCATTCCGACGCTACTAAAATTACTTGCGCTGGGTGACGCTTTATCCGGAGTACCCTACCGATCAGCGGCCAAGGTGGGAATATGTACAGTAGAATGCCGGTGGGCCAGGGTAGTACCAGGGCATCTACCCCTTCCGTTCCCGTCTCTCGCTGACAAGCATAGACCCTCGGGGCCTTGGTATTCCGAAATGTTGCCATGAGATCCATGCTGGGCCTGCCCCATGTTAAACATATGCGCTGAAAAGCGTCATCCGTCAACTCCTATTCTCCGGGATCGAGATGATGCCAGCTGAGGAAATCCCCTTGCACATTGTCCATGCCTGTAATGTGAGATGCCGCGATGCTGACCAAGTGTTGTTCCACCCAGCTGATCAATTGACTTGCTTCCTCGGCCACCGGGTGGCTCCTGGTTCCTCCTTGGCAGTTGATGTACGCCACCATGGTCGCACTGTCTGACAACACCCGGACTGCTCTCCCTTGCAGAAGAAGGCAGAACGCTTGTAACGCTAACTGCACTGCACGAGTCTCCAGCCGATTGATCGACCACTGAGATTCCTCGGGAGACCACAGTCCCTGTACAGATCTCCTCTGGCACACTGCTCCCCAGCCGGAGAGACTGGCATCTGTGGTGACCACTGTCCAGTCTGGCACCTCCAGAGGAACCCCACGGGCTAGATTGTCCATCACCAGGCACCACGCGAGACTGTCCCACGCCGCCCCTGTAAGCAGCAGAGGTAGAAAGAAGTGCTCGGACACTGGTTTCCATCGGGACAATAATGCGTATTGGGTACTTGCCAGGTTCTTATGGCCTGGATTGGCCACTGTTGGAAACAGGATGCTGGGCTTGATGGACCCTTGGTCTGACCCAGTATGGCATGTTTTTATGTTCTTTATGTTTATGAGCAAACGCCCAGGGCACCAGCTCTAATGTTGAAGCATGGACCCGAGAACCTGTAGATAATCCCGGACCCTGAGAGTACTCTTGAGTAAAAAGCCCCTCACCTGGTCTTGTAACTTGGAGATGCATTCCATGGTAAGAAAAACTCGTCCCTTCTGAGTGTCGAAAAGAGCTCCCAAATACTCCAAGGATTGAGAGGGTATGAGCCTGCTCTTTGAGAGATTGACCACCCAGCCCAGCGACTGAAGAAGATGTAGTACTCTGTGAATCGCATCCCTGGCCAGCGTTTCCAACTTTGCTCGAATCAGCCAGTCGTCCAAGTAGGGATGAACCAGAAGGCCTTCCCTCCGGAGATGGGCCGCCACCACCACCAAAACCTTGGTGAATGTCCTGGGCACGGTAGCCAGACCGAAGGGTAAAGCTTGAAACTGAAAATGCTGGCCCAGAACACAGAACCGAAGAAACCTTTGGTGGTCTGGATGGATGCCTATGTGAAGGTAAGCTTCCGTAAGATGCCAGAAATTCTCCCTTTCTGACCGAAGCAATGACCGACCGCAGGGTTTCCATGTGAAAGTAAGGAACCTTTAGACATTTGTTCACACTTTTGAGATCTAGAATGGGCTGATAGGCTCCCTCTTTCTTTGGCACCATGAAGTAAATGGAGTAGCGACCCTTTCTTTGTGCCTCTGGAGGAACTGGGACAATGGCCTGTAACTGCAGCAGCCGCTACAATGTCTCCTGCACCACTGCTCGCTTTGTGGCATACCCGCAAGGGGAGACAAGAAAACAATCTCGGGGCCGACATGCAAAATCTAAAGTGTAGCCTTGTTTTATCTCGGTCAGCACCCACTGGTCTGTAGTCACCTTGGCCCCCTCCTCGAAAAACAGAGACAGCCTGCCCCCTTCCACTGGCACCGAGGAGCGGACCGGTGCCCCTTCATTGAAAAGACTTGGACCCTGGGGAAGGCTGAGCTGAACCGGCCCTGCCGAATCTTCGGCCCCGAAATGGCTGGGCCCAGGTCTGTTGCTTCACTGGTTCTGGCCGAAAGGAAGAGCTGGGCGCCTTCGTTGGTCGATACCGCTGATTCCTTCTGAATCTGGCCCGAGACGAGAAAGAACCGCGAGAGTGAGGTCTGTCCTCCGGTAAACGATGGACTTTATTATCTCCCAGGGATTGTATCATATCTTCCAAGACCTTTCGAAAGAGTAGCTTTCCCTTAAAAGGCAGAGATCCCAGTTGTGCCTTAGATGACACGTCCGCTGACCAGTTTCTTAATCACAAGAGCCTCCGGGCGGAGACCGCCGACACCATGGACTTTGCCAACATCCGTAAGAGGATGTGGAAGGCATCAGTGCAGTAAGCCACCAAGGATTCTAGACATCCTGCCTGGGCAGCCTCCTCATCCGAAAAGCCCGCATTGGCTTGTAATTGCTATACCCAGTGGAGTCCCACTGTCATTGCAAAATTGCTGCATATAGCCGCTTGAACTCCCATAGCTGAGATCTCAAAAATCCTTTTGAGCTGTACCTCCAACTTTCTGTCCTGTAGGTCCTTAAGCGCTGTCACCCCTGTGACTGGGATCGTGGTTTTCTTGGTGACAGCAGAAACTGCCGCGTCTACCTTAGGAACACGCAACATCTCCAAAGCCTCCTCTGGCAGAGGATACAGCTTATCCATGGCCTCACTGACTTTCAACCTGAGATTCGGGGTAACCCATTCCCGGAACAACAAATCCGCAGCCAAGAAATGGAAAGGAAAGGCGGTGGCAGGACCTCTCAGGCCCAACAACACAGGATCCATCTCACCGAGTTTGGATTCTTCAGGAGGGCTGTCAATACCCAGCTCAGTGAGAATAGCCGGGATAAGCGGTACCAGTTCCTCTTTGCGAAAAAGGCATATCACCTTAGGGTCATCACCCTCCGCGGCCTGTGAGCCTCTTTCCGCCTGTTGTGAATCAGGATCCACCCCATGCGGAATCTGGGACTGAGAATCTGGATCTCCGGGATCTGAATCTTGCGTTGAAGAAGCAGTACCCCCCTTTGGATCCCCAGTGCGGAGGGGACACTTAGGCTTAACCGGACCCGCACCTTATGAGTCTTAGCGCGCTTGTGAGCAGTCCCTAGAGAGGCAGGTTTCCCTCCCTCCTGCAGCTTCCCTGCTTTTTTTGCCTTAAAAGCTTTATGCAGGAAAACAATGAAGGATGAGTCAGAGGAGGAGTCAGAAGTCCCCTCAGGACTGTCCTCCATGGTGGGGGAAGCAGGCTGCACAGATTCCCTGTCCTCAGGGAGTCTGAGCTGAGGAGAAAAACACCCCTCCCCCATGGCTGCCTGAGTAGCAGAGCGGAACGTTTGTAATATGGCCTCCGTTCCCACGCTTAGCTGAAAAGGATCAGCGGCTGGCTGACCAGCCCCAGCTGCTACCGACGAAATTTGCACCGGTTTAGTTTTTGGGCCTTTTTTTATTTCCCTGCACTGGAGAAACCTTCTCCCCCCCGGTAGACATTCTGCACACAGTCCCTCATGGGAGAGCAGCACGCGGGCCAAACTGCACATGTGACACGCGACCGACCGTGGCATTGGAGGAGCCGGCAAGGAAGACAACACCACAACACCCCCCCCCACACACACACCCCCCGTGATGAGAGGGAGAAGGAGAGAAATGGCCCGACAAAATGAAAGTAAAAATTAATTTTTTTTTAAATTTAGACTTGCCCGAAGTGGTCCAGGGTGCTGATCTATCTGGGTGGAGTGAGCCAGGCTCCGCGGTATCGCACCCACACTGCCCAAGGCTAACAATAGGGTCCTCAACCCTCGTTGACAGCTGCCTCGAACCAGCAGGGGGTGGCCCTCTCAGAGCCTGCCGACCCTCCGGGAGGCCAACCACAGAATCGCTGTTTTGTTCTATATATATATATATATATTTTTTTTTTTTTTAAAACACCAATTCACTAATTTAGCCAAGAAAACTATTAACTAATTCTGACTAACTAGCCCAAAAAATACTATACCCTGACCAGACAGTAGGTTTTGCACCTCCACCATCTGCTTGGAGACAGAGTAATACTGCCGGACTGTAGGTGGCACCCTCCTATATAAGGCGGAGCTTTGTTTTAAAACCATCTCTGTCTCCATCTGCTAGAGGGGGGGCAAAACCCAGCAGTCTGGACTGATCCGGGTACGTACTGGAAATACCATTTTTTCTGTCACTAGGCTGTTCTTATTTGGTTGCTCTGCAGTGGTAAATTATAATACTTCTGATTTAACCACCTAACTCTGTAGTTAAGCAGCTAGAATGTTTTGAAAATATACTCCGACAAGAATTAACAATTTCACTATACCATGCATGGGCCACATCTATTACTTCAGCAGTACAGTCCTTTGTCCTGACTGTGGTCTGGGAGCCCTGCCTCTCAGCCTGTTGTCCCAGATTTTGGTTTACAATTAATGAAACATCACTGGAAAATGATACCATTTCTGGCAGTCCGTGGTGAAGGAATTTCCAGGTTCATATATTTTCCCGAAATGGAGGCAGGCACATTTCTCCTTGCGGATGCAGCCTGAATTGAAGTAGTCATCCAAAACCATTTCTAGGGAAAGATAAAAGCAAGATAGGGGAGTTACTTTTTAATCCTAAAGAACTAAGAGGGTGGAATCAAGCCAGTAAAACCATTGTAAATGCATATATGCCTCAGTGCTGGCCTCAAAACTGAACTGAACTGTTTCAGTCAAGCTAAGCAAGCCAGCATTATAATCGTCTTGATGATATAGATAAGACTAATGGTTCCCAAATACGGGCCTTGAGTAACCCCAACAGGTCTAGTTTTCATGGTAACCAAATTAACCTGATTTTTGAACCAATTTTTATGCAGATTTATCTCATGAATATTGTGGATAATCTGAAAACCAGGACTACTTGGGGGGGGAGGGAAGATACAAGGATAAAATACATGGACACTTTACAGAGCAAGAATTAAAATTTAGAAAACCCAGACCTTGATACAGTAGTGAGGAAAACAAATCTGCATGTTTTCCCAGATCTTGAACAGAAAATACAAGTAAACAAGCAGATCAAAGACCTCATCCCAAATAGCCACATTGCCATTTCTAATTGTAAATGATATAGGGATGTGTCAGATCGGGTGAATCATCAACAGGCACCAGGACCGTAATGAAGTAGAAGAAAATTTGTATTCTTTCAAAACAGTCATCAGGCAGACATATCTTACAGATAAATGCAGCATCAAAAGGGTGTGATGGCACTATCAGTCCCTCTTTTACCCGGCCGTGTTTCGCACTGACTGCATCGGGAAGGACAGGAGATTAATGTCAATCTTCACCAATGCAATTAGAAAACCAATCTTTAAACACAAGACGCTGTCCAGCATGATGATTCACCGGATCTGACACACTCTTATATCATTTGGATTTCCTCGCTGGTGTGTCTCGCTCTCCACCTGTCTAGTGGTTATTTCTAATTGTAAAACAGTTTAAGGTAACCAGCTTGGATATGTCTAGCATTTGATTATTTATCTCTTACTAGGAAACAAGCAAAAAGTCATGCACATTTATTAGTTAATATTGGATATCATTAATACTAACTCTCCTTGGGGTACTGACAACAGAAAACTCACTTCTGTCTGGCTTCCTGAAGCAAGAAAATCTAAACAACTCAACTTCAAAGAGCACGTTTTATTACTCCATTCCCTGCATGAGTGGGTTACAAAAGTTGTCTGTGTGTATGTGGGAGTGGAGGAATAGGGTCTTTATTTATTTATGATTTATTCATGAATATTTGATATTCTACCTTTTCCCAAAATTGGCCTCAAGAAACAGAGGTTTACAATGGAATCAGAATTTGTAATTAACTTAGCACTGGAATCCAGCATAGGAAACCCATTTGTAAATAGTTTCAAGATCCAGTTGCGTCAATGTTGCATATAACACAATCCAGTGGGAGCACTGAGAGGAGAGGATCACTTTGCTGGTGGCTGAAAGGAATCAATAAGTTTTGCTTGGGAAATTTATATTTTTTTTAAGTATTGGGGAGAAGTAAACTATTGGGTTATATTATTTAGTGTGTTTGTGCTTTTAATAGTTAATAAGGCAGCTAATAAACAGAAGTTAGTGTGTTTATTTGTAAACAGTCAGTCAGTAAGCAACTAATAAGCAGAAGTTAGTGTGTTTATATAGTGTGTTTATATTTCCCAACCCTCCCACCCACCCCTAGCTCATCCTTAAATTTATAGGCAGGTGCCACTTTCACACTAAAAAAAAAAAATCAGCCTTTTAACTTTACTTAACAAATTCCCCACAACTTATTGAGAATTTGATCATTCCCCTGTACGCCACTACCAGACATATAGTGAATACACTAATACATTTAAGGGATGCTAATTAGAAACATTCCTAATCCCATAGCAACCTAAAACTTAACTAGGAACTGAACAAATTTGAGATGAAGGCAGCAGCAAGAGGGGGCCCTCCCAGTCTTTTGCATCGAGTGTCACATGTATGATTTTTTACCCACTGGTGAGAAGTTGTATGTGTGCATCCAATGCAAAGATCTCCTGTCTCTCAGAGAACGAGTATGATCTCTGGAGGCTAGAGAGGCTAGAGAGGCAGACCTGGAGGAGCTGAGGTATATAGATAGGTGTTCAGGGACATAGTAGCCAAGTCCCAACTTCAGACTGGCAGCCCTTGTGCTGCCTTGGAGGAAGAAGGTCTCATGATCGGAGAGCATCAACCTGGTGTAGCAGGAAAGGATCCTGTAGCAAGGACCTGCTCTCTAGGTAATGCATTGTCCTTTCACACCGAGGCTGTGTCTCCCAGGGCTGCTGCCCAGGAGGGAAGAGTTAGGTCGGCCATCATAGTTGGTATTCGATTATTAGGAATGTAGACAGCCGGGTAGCTGGTAGGCATGAGGATCGCCTGGTAACATGCCTACCTGGTGCGAAGGTGGTGGACCTCACACGTCACCTAGATAGGATTTTAGACAGTGCTGGGGAGGAGCCGGCTGTCGTGGTACCTGTGGGCACCAACAAAATAGGAAAATGTGGGAGGAAGATTCTGGAAGCCAAATTTAGGTTCTTAGGTAGAAAGATTAAATCCAGAACCTCAGAGTAGCATTCCCTGAAATGCTCCCTGTTCCACACGCAGGTCCCCAGAGGCAGGCAGAGCTCAATGCATGGATGAGATGATGGTGCAAGGAAGAAGGATTCAGTTTTGTAAGGAAATGGGGAACCTTTTGGGGAAGGGGGGGGGGGTCTTTTCCAAAGGGATGGGCTCCACCTTAACCAGACTGCTGGCGCTAACCTTTAAAAAGGAGATAGAGCAGCTTTTAAACTAGAACAAAGGGGAAAGCCGACTATCACTCAGCAGGGCATGTTTCAGAGGGAGGTATCTTCAAAGGATATTAATGATGCAGTAACATTAGGGCATCCCGACAGTGAGATTCCAATTATAAGAAAAGTAGTCCAAGTGTCTGTAACTAAAAACTCACCTGAGCTAAAAAATTCCATTTTATTCCTATCAATTAAAAAGCAGAATGAAAATACAAACAAAAAACAAACTTTGAAATGTTTGTATGCTAATGCCAGAAGTCTAAGAAGTAAGATGGGAGAATTAGAATGTATAGCAGTGAAAATAGCCACTGCTACTACTAGCAACAGTAACATGGGATAGACTTAGTTTTTGGGAACTTGCCAGGTTATGGCCTGGGTTGGCCATTGTTGGAGACAGGATGCTGGGCTTGATGGACCCTTTGTCTGACCCAGTATGGCATGTTCTTATGTTCTTAATTTCCACCCAAAATGACAAAACTCATAAAGTAAGAAAATTCGAGTAAATAACCAATAATAACAGTCCTAATAAATTTGAACAATCAAAGCTTATTTGACTTATTAAATGTTTTGATATGATTCAGCAAGCCTGACAGCGTAGCCTTAAATATACGGGCCACCCGAATTATCGGTTATTATCTCGAATTTCCTTGCTTTATGATTTGTGTTCTGAACTTAGCCAGACACTCCATTTGAATATGGACCTCAGAAAATAAAAGTAAACATAGCGGTCTCAGGAAAGAGGATACAACCCTGAAAAGCTGTAACTATTTTAAGTATCAGATGCTCACCTGGAGGGCAGAAGCAACCTGCTATGCAGTTGCCCTCACAAAGTTCCTCACTGTTAGGGTTGGAGCACATCCCCATACAAACTGAGCCACACTCCTTGTATTTCATTCCAGGAAACGGACACTTCTGGTCTGTCAGAAGAGAAAGGATGGTACAAGTCACAATCAAGAAGAGGCGATACCGTGGCATACATCCTAATCCACTTCCCTATTATCATCTAAAAGGCTACTTCCATTCACTGTGAAAAAAAACAGGTTCAAAGCAGTCTTTTCTTCCATTAATATGATGTTATATAATTAGCACTGCATAAAAAAAACCCCTTGCTATTTGTAAACATCAACTCTTTATAAGTTTCAGACCTCTATTTAACGGAGCATGAAACTATCCAATGGGGCAGGCAGCTGTGGGCATGGGTCCACATTCACCCTAAATGAGACCTTCCAAAGAAGTGAAAGTTGTGAGGTGCACCCAGTACTTTAATCAGCTGGAATGAAACCCCAGTGAAATCTCACCATCATTGCTAGTGGGCATTTGTTTAAAATGTCGGGTGCTCAATTGCAACAGGCACTTCAGCAGCAAAATATTAGGTGCCCTTTGCTATGGATGTCCAAATTGTGTGGCATTAAGAAAAGTGTTTGTTTTATTTTAGTGAAGTGAAAATATGAAATTATTTTTCTCCACTAAAAGAAGTAATTTAAAGTGTCACAATGATATTAAAGTAGAAGACACACTTATCACAACATAGGGAACCTGTTTTTCATGAGCCCTTGACTGCAAGCTTACTTTTCTCCACCTCCGAGGCTGGAGTTAAATTTGCCGTGTTAAAAAGTGAATGTTGGGCACCCAGTGCTTTACTGTCAGCTCGATACAGTAAGGCCGCGGTAAAAACAGTGTGGCAGTGTCAGGCACATCCTTCCTCCCCGCACCCACAGTTCTCTTCACTAACTCCCCGATACTCTCTTCTAATCGCATGCAAATGCATGCCGCGGCTGTGAAGCATTAGGGAAGGGTTATGCCCGCGCAACCCATTTTACTGTATAGGCGCTGTAACAGCGTGTTCGATCGGGCAGGTAGGTGGGAAAAAAAGATGGCCGCCTGCACGGGGGAAAGCTGCAATTGGCCGCTGAAGACGTGACGTCACACCCCGTGACGCCAAACGTCGTGACGTCACGTCTTCAGCGGCCAATTGCACGCTTTTCCCGTGCAGGCGGCCATCTTTTTTTCCCACCTACCTTCCTGATCGAACACGCTGCCGCTACTCGCCCCCCGGATCTCGCTGCCACTGCCGCCCCTGGATCCTGCTGCCGCTGCCCCCCCGGACCCTGCTGCTGCCTACCCGCTGCTCCCGGATCCTGCTGCCGCTCCCCCGCTGCCGCCCCCCCCGCTGCCGACCTGCCCGTGCGATTTTGGCGCTCTTCGAGGCAGGGGGAGCCGGAGGTCGTTCGTCGTCGGCTCTCTCTGCCTCGATGAATGCCCGTGCGAAATCGGGAGAAGGGACTACCGGATGCCGCTGATGGCTGCCCACCGCCCACCGGCCGCCTGGACCCACGGCCCTCCGACAGGTATTTAAAATTGTTTTATTTTTTTATATAACACACAGGTTTTTTGTTTTTTACATTTTTTACACTTACCGTAGCAGGCCCGAGCCTTGCTACTTTTTCGTTTGTTTTTTTTTGCTTCGGGAGGAGGGGACCGGACGGGACCAGGGCGGGTAAGCAATGTTTTTACACTACACTACACTACACTAACTCCTACTAGGGGGAGGCGGTAAACTAGCAGGTTAAGGCCGCGGCAGAACAGCGGGTTACGGAGGAGATAGTATCAGCGCCCGTTACAGTATCGCAGGGGAATAGCTAATTCCTTCATTATACAGCTTTTTCGTTCATTTACATGCTGGGTGCGGAAAGGGTTTAGGAAAGGGTTTAGGAAGCGCTAAGGACGCGTGAAACTGGAGACTGTATCGCTGGATGGCCTTACTCGTCTGTATTGTGTGCTCCCAGCACGTTACAGACGGGGAATCTTTAACTCAACGTTACTGTATCGACCTGTGTATCGGGGGTAGTAGCTAACTTTCTCATCTATGTGCAATTAACATCTTATGAACGCTATTGGGTTTGTGTTTGTTAGTGTGCGCATTTTGGACACGCTAATCTCCTTTCTGCATTTGGCCCTGGTCTAGCGTGTCCAAAATGCACGTCCAACCATGTGTAAAGCCATGCGCTAGGTTGGGTGCACTTTTACTGCATACCAAAAATGGGTGCTTCTATTGCTGGGACTTACAGACAGCTCAACAAGAGCAACCACATAGTCAGGCACTTGCACTAAAATAGGGTCTTTAATTTCTTATGTTTGATCCTCTACAGCCAACAACATAGCTCCACTCCCCGAGGCACCAAGGTAACCCAAGACAAATCCAGCAAGCATTTAAACACAGGCTAGCATAATCTCTATGCATCATTCAATCACCATACCTAGGAATTTTTTATTTCCAGTCACCCTAAGATTACTGTGAATGCAGGCAGGGGTGGGGGAGAGCAAGGGACCAGAGGCCACAAACGTCTTTCTCATACAAACACACATTAACACACTCACATGTTTACAATCACTTTCACACAGACACACGCTCATACTTACATGCTCTCATTCCCTGACACACTAAAATGCTCACTTACAACTTTACTCATCTCATTTTCCCTTCATGCTCACACACCCTCTCACTCACAAAACACATCCACTCACCCTCACACCCATGCTCATTCACACTTTCACTTCTCTTCCTCCTACACACACTCACTCCCAGACATGCTCTTTTCCCTCTCCCCCTCTTCAGTGCAGCCTACACCTCTCAGGGCCCTGCCTCCGTTAGCCTCCTCCCTTCTTCCTGTCCTCACAGGCCAATCGGAGGCCTCCTGCCAGCACCAGGAAGGAGGCATTCCATTGGCCCGAGTAGGCCAATCAGATGCCGTTCTAGTCTGGCAGAGAGGAGTCGGGTGCAGTTCGGTAGCTCTGAGACATTTTGGGGGGAAAAACTGCTCCTTTCCCCTGCCTCTACCAGTTTTTCTTTTTCACCTGCCGCACCAGCCTCTCCCCCTCTTTAGCCTTGCAGCTGTTCTTCCTCAGGAACTGTTAACCTGTTGAAGCCTACTGCTGCTCGAGAAAAAAAGCAGGCGATCCTCTTTTTTTTCTTTGCTTTTTGGGATGCCTTCTGGGGCAACAGGGACAGCTGTGTGGGCAGACACCTGGGGAGAGCAGAGGCAACAGCCAAAAAAGTTTTCTCTATCTCCCCACCCCCTTCCAAATATTTTTTCACTATTTGGAGCAGACAAGACTCTCCCCTGTCTATTTTCTTTCCCTCAGCCCTCATTTCTAGTCTAACTCCCTTTTACCCTGCCTGAGTGTTTCTTTCCCCTCAGGTTTACCCCTCCCCCTCCCCACTAAGTTTTCAGTTCAGAGCAGGTTCACTGTTATTTAGAAGGTAGGAGTCCTTCTTTACCCCTCATCATTTTCTGTGAGTGTTAGTTGTTTGCCTCACCCATGTCTTCCTCCATTTTCCTGTGTGTTTTGTTTCTTATTCCACTTAGAGCTGAAGTAAAGCTTGTTCAGCACATAAACTTTTGTTTTAAGCCCTTGTCTTCTCTAACCCCCCCCCCCCCCCCCCTGTCTGAGGACAAAAAACCAAACATTTTTTCCTTTACAAAGTGCTAAGTTTCCTCAGCACAATACCACGAAAAAGCAAGAAAGGGGGAACAGATATTTCTTCCTCCTCCTCCCCCACCCCCTCCCCACCATACAGGACGTCTTACAAGCCAGAGGGCATATCACACAAGTCCCAGCAGCTTCAGGTGTAGGCCCAATAGTGTCAAGAATGCAGCCTACTGCCTATGTGCAGCTGCTCCCAGTTCCTTTAGCCCAAGGCAGCTCTCAGCAATTGGCCACTGCCATGGCCGACTTTTCAGGAGTCATACCTATAACTTCTACACCAGGACAGACCAATACCACAAAGCCTATGACACTGTTTCCTTGCACCACCACTACTGTGGCAGACCTAGTAGTTCAGAGGGTCCCCAGCATTAAAAGTGTCTTGACCACCCCCAAAAACCTTGGGCTGACAGAAAATTCTTACCTGTCTCCAGGGGGTACTAAATATACACTGATACCCACAAACACTACCGCAGTAATACCACAGTGTTATATTACCACAATCCCTGAGAGCATCCATGCTACACCGTCCACACAGCTCCATTGTAGCTCAGACCCCATGAGCTACAATAAGCCTTCCATCGAGCGCGAGTGTTGGCCCTGTCTTAGGTGGAGCCCTGATGGCCCCCACTCAACCGCCATAGATAGTGCCACCCTCACAGAAGAAAAAACTGGGCTTCTGCCACCTCGCATTGTTCAGGGCGGGAATAAGAGCACCCCAGCCACCATGGGGGGACAGGGTCATAGGGGCAATAGGAAGGGCACGCTAGCCCTTCCTATTGCCACCTTAGAAAGAAAGCAGGGCATCCCAATTGCCCCAGGCAGAATAACCACCTTGCACCAACCAAGCAAAGTCCTGGAAGGAGGAAACCCAAATCAGGCACCACCCTGGGAGAAAGCATACCAACTCCAGTAGCCCCAGGAGGGGTGGAACAGATGCCATGTGCCACCCTGGAAAGGAACGCCCCATCCCTGATTGACATGGGAGGAATAGAACATCAGACATGCGTCGCCCTGGGGGGAAATACCCCAACTGCAACAGCCCCAGGAGGGGAGCTACAACCACGATGTACCAGTCTTGGAGGGAACGCCCAAACCTTGCTCTGGGAAGGATAGATGCAGTCCACCAGCAAAGCATCAATGCAGTTGGGAACCTACTTGCCTCAGTCACCACTGCCCCCATAGGTGGGATCCATTACACAGAACCCACCCTAGTTAACAATATAGGTGGAGCTGGAGTCCAGACCACAGAGGAAGGAGCCCCCAAAGTAGGGGACAAAAGAAAAGACAAAGTAAAAGTCTATGCCAGTGCAACCTCCAGGGATGAAACCCCTCCCACTAACTTTGACCAAACACTTTCTACCCCAACTATTCCTGAGCCAACCTATGTGTCGGTAGTGGCTGGGGATAATGCAAACATGACATGCAAGCCAGTCCCCAACAGAGTCACCTCTGCTAGCCCTATTGTCTGTTCAGGACGAATGCACGAGGTACGATGCTCTATGCTACCCGACGAGGAGTCCCAGGACTATATCTCCGCTATGGCAGAGCTGGTTGGACCAAAAAACATTGTAGCATGTGGCAAAATGTATGGAAAAGCAGTCTTTTTTGTCAATCTAGCTGCCACTCACTGGGTGCTCGCAGAAGGAGTGGTGGTAAAGAGGATTTTTCACTCGCTGGAGCCCTTAGACGGGCTAGGGATGAAAGTGATTCTCTCCAACATCCCTCCCTTCTCCCCACTGGCTGCCTTGGGAGTGTTCTTGGGAGAATTCTTGGGAGTGTTCTTGGGAGAATTAAAATCGCCAATATCGGCACTCCCAATGGGATATAAGGGCCATTCCCTTAAATATATCCAATCCTACCGAAGGGGAGTGCTAATAAAGTTGAATAGGGGCCAAGAAGAGGCTGAGGGGTGGTTTGCCATCCCCTGTGAAGGACACGTGTATCGCATTTACTATGGGGTAGGGAAGGCAAGGTGCCACAACTGTAGGGGAATAGGACATACCCGGAAAGGATGTCCTGAAGCCAAAAACACAGCTTAGGCTAACCCCTCAACAGCTGCAGAGCTGCGCACCCCAGGCACAGTGACCCCCTCAGCCTCTCACCAGCAAGCCTTGAGCGCCTCTGAACACGGTCCTAGGAAAAGGGCCAACCCACAGTGACCCATGTTGAGAGGAAGGGCCCCAGCCCCGATGTAACCATCGGTGAAACCCCAACCCCGAAAGAACAGTGAACATCCGACAACAACAGCAGAAAGAGAAAGCCACCTTGACCAGATCTGTCATTGAGGAGGTAATGGTCTCTGATCCCTCCCTTCCTACAGGCCCCTTGGCTGAAAAATCAGGATGCCAGATAGAAGATCCCACCCTGACTGACAGAGTTCCTCCCTGCTCAAGTGACACCGCAGAAACCACGCCAAAGTTTGAGGAGAAAGAGGTAGCTCCAATGGAAGACTCACCTTCTGGTGATGGGAATCCAGCTCATGATGTGGCACTGCCTCCTGCGGGGGGGGGGGGGGGGGGGCTAGCCACTCAACTTATCTGAACAGAGGAAAGGGAAGAACTACAAGAGGCCGAGGAGTAAGCAGAAGGAAAAACCTCTGCCAAGAACTTAAAAAAACCTTGGCTGGGGGAATACATAATCTAAGAAGTTGTGAAGTCCCCGAATTCCCTGACCCTGATCCTCCTACTGCTGAGAAAGCGAGCCTTGGCAAGAGGAAAAGGAGAGGATCGGAGACAGGGCAGGCAAAAATAACCAAGGGCAGTAGGAAGCAACACCTAACCCACGCCCGAATTGTGGCAGAAAGGGAAAGCAGCAGTGCCACTCTTAGAATGGGGATGGACCAGCTAGAATGGGATGTCTCGATATTCCCATTGTCATTGCCTCCAGGATGGGGAGAGGAGTTACCCCCAGAAATAGATTTCATGGCTCTCCTGCCTATGCATAACTCAGGAGCAGGTAACACCGAACATCCACCAACAGAATCCTCAGGAGATAATCTTCCCTCTCTCCTCCCTCCACTATTGGCGCCCTGCCCCAGCGTCCAACATTAAAAATAGGTCTAGTCTAGCTGCTTCACTTGCGCAGCAGCAGTAGAGTACCCGGAGATTACAGGTGTTGGCTCAGAGACCCAGCAATTCAATTAGAATTCCGGAGTCTCCGGGTGAAAGCTGGAGACTTCCCAGGTATGCCAGTCACAAATAAGCATAATCTCTATGCGGCAACCAATCACCCTTCTATGTTGTCATATCCCTTAGCATCAACCTCTCCAATCCTTTTACTAGAGTGGCAGCTCTCAGTTTACCACAATATAGTGTGACTCTCCTTCTCTGGCAGCCTTTTACCTTCCTGGCAGCCTCCTGCTCCTGACAGTGTCCTTCTGCGAGATTATACTTTCTCTAAGTACCTCCTTAATTAACCTCACCCGCATTTTGCAATTAGTGCCATGCAGTGGCGTAGCCAGAATTGATTTTTTGGGTGGGCACAAGGTTAACATGGGTGGGCTGTAGGCATTCAGGTCTGAGACCTACTATTTGTATTCTTATTGATAAATAATGCCATATACTGCACCCTAGAATGACTTTCTAAGTAATTTGCAACAGCCATTATGCATCATGCGTGAAACTTTAAAACATTTTACCTCAATTATTTCAAGCACTTACCAGCATTAAAAACTAGGGATGTGAATCGTTTTTTGACGATTTAAAATATCGTCCGATATATTTTAAATCGTCAAAAATTGTTAGGGCCACGATACAATACCAATTCCCCCGATTTATCGTCAAAAAATCGGGGGAAGGGGGAGGGCAGGAAAACCGGCACACTAAAACCCCCTAAAACCCACCCCCGACCCTTTAAATTAAATCCCCCAGCCTCCCGAACCCCCCCAAATGCCTTAAATTACCTGGGGGTCCAGCGGCGGTCCGGAACGGCAGCGGTCCGGAACGGCCTCCTGCAATTGAATAGTGTTGTCTTCAGCCGGCGCCATGGCGCAAAATGGTGGCGCAAAATGGCGGCGGCCATAGACCAACACGATTTGACTGCAGGAGGTCGTTCCGGACCCCCGCTGAACGACCTCCTGCAGTCGATCTCTTGCCGGCGCCATTTTCCGTACGGAAAACGATTCGCAGCAGGAGATCGTTTTCCGGACCCCCGCTGGACCCCCAGGGACTTTTGGCCAGCTTGGGGGGGCCTCCTGACCCCCACAAGACTTGCCAAAAGTCCAGCGGGGGTCCGGAACGACCTCCTGCAGTCGAATCGTGTTGGTCTATGGCCGCCGCCATTTTGCGCCGCCATTTTGAAAAATGGCGCCGGCTGAAGACAACACTATTCAATTGCAGGAGGCCGTTCCGGACCGCTGCCGTTCCGGACCGCCGCTGGACCCCCAGGTAATTTAAGGCATTTGGGGGGGGTTCGGGAGGGTGGGGGATTTAATTTAAAGGGTCGGGGGTGGGTTTTAGGGGGTTTTAGTGTGCCGGCTCACGATTTTCACGATTTTCACGATACTTTAAACACCCAAACGGCAACAATACGATTCCCTCCCCCTCCCAGCCGAAATCGATCGTTAAGACGATCGAGGACACGATTCACATCTCTATTAAAAACTTCCTGCAGGGGTAATTTGGGGGGGGGAGTGTTACTGCTGTGCACAGGGCTGGTGCAAAGGTATTAGGCACCCTAGGCAAACCTTATAGCCTGGCGCCCTCCCAAACATACACACGGTTAATGCGACTCCAACAATGCTCTAAGCTACAACGGCAAGAGGAAATGTGGAAAAAGATTTGCATTCACAAAAAGCAGGGAGTAGCTTGCTTGTTACGGCGGTTACTACCCCAAACCAAATAAGCCTGATACTTCACTTTCAATACATATCCAGCATAGCTCTCTGCTTCAATGGCAGGGGAGTAAGACCGATACTTCACGCATATCCAGTATAGCTCTCTGCTTCAACGGCAGGGAAGAAAGTCCGATACTTCTCACATATCCAGCATAGCTCTCTGCTTCAACGGCAGGGGAGAAAGTCCGATACTTCACTCATATCCAGCATAGCTCTCTGCTTCAACGGCAGGGGAGAAAGTCCGATACTTCACGCATATCCAGTATAGCTTTCTGCTTCAACGGCAGGGGGAATGAAGAAAAGTGGATCTATATACAGACAACAACCAACAAGGACTGAATTACATAGTATGGGTAAACAAATAAGCATGGGTGTAGCTTGCTTATTGCGGCGGTTACCACCCCTAACTAATTAAGCTAGATATTCACTTAGATGCAGTTCCAACACTGCTCTCTACATTAATGGTGGGGGTGGAAGGGAAATAGAACCAAAAGGTTACTAAGAGCCAAGACTAACAGAAGTATGAGGAAAAAAATAAAAAGTGCAAAGCTTACTGGGCAGACTGGATGGGCTGTTTGGTCTTCTTCTGCCGTCATTTCTATGTTTCTATATGTTTCTATATACACAATTTTAAATTATGCATTTATAACATATTTTACATGAAAAGTGACATTCTGAGGTAAAATTAATATACACGTTGTGATAATTTCATGCACTATTGTGATGCCAACAAGAAAACTTTGCATCTTGGAATTCATATGGCATCAAACCTATTGTGATATATTTCGGCATGGTCCTCCCGTACCAACACAGTACTATCTGCCAACACTCAAAGAATAACAACCCTACCTATGAAAAATAATACCACAAATATTACACCAGAATCTAAAATATCAATACACCTCCTATCAGGAAAGCAGAACAGGCCAAGCTACTACAGATCCCTACAGAGAAACCACATTTTAAAAGAATGCTTCATCTCAGTCTTTGCATGCAGAACACAAACCCTCACCAAATACAGAATAAAGCCACATAAAGTATAAATAGAAATGTGCAGACAAAAACTGAACTATAAAATGCATCATGCCAGACCCTATACAGTGCAACAATTGAAAAAATAATTTCACCATTCCTCGTGAAACAAATCAATAAAATCAAGATATATAAATCATGAATCATAATTATAAAATCATACTAATAAAATAATTTCAAAACAGCTTATGAATAGAATATCCAATAATTAAAGACTCATGCAAATTTTGAAAGCTTTACCAAACACCAATAAAATATTTCAAACAGCAGATACATCACATACTACCCAATAATTAAAATGGTAGTCAATCAAGAAAAATGAACTTGAAAAGTCACCTTTACTTACCCTCTCCGGCAGTTCTCCTACTCCTTTCCCTTGCAGGCCACACCAGAAGCAGCAGTAGCTGCTGAAGCTGTCCTCACGGTGCTCTTCCTTAGGGACCACAACCAGTCTCTTCTCTCTCACACACACACACACACCAGTCACACCCTTAGGACCAGTTTCTGTCTCACACACCAATCATCTCCCCAACCAGTCTCTCTCTCTCTCACACACAAGCTCACACATACCAGTCATCTCCCTGATCAGTCTCTCTCACACATATACACGTCACCTCTCTGGCCAGTCTCTCTCAATCACACAATGCTCTCGCTCTCTCTCTTACTTATACACAGGCTTTCAATCACATACATGCTCTCTCTATTTCACTTACAACAAGCTCTCAATCACACACATGTTCTATCTCACAAACAGGCTCAATCACACACATGCCCTCTCTCACAGCCACAAGCCAGCCAAAAACATGCTCCATCTCTCTCTCGCACACACATTGACACACACAAGTACCCTTCCTGACTCACTTATATACCACACACACACAGAAGCTGGCAGCACTGATTTTCATTTCTTCGACCCCTGCCGGCCTGGTCTCCGGCAGCGGTTGGCAGCGCCGGTCTTCATTTATTCAGCCTCCAGTGGTGGCTGGCAGCGATGCCTCGTTTTGCAGGGCTCGGCACAGCCACGCGGCGCCCTCAATGTGAGCAGGAGCAGAGGAGGCCACGTGATCAGCTAGACCGGCCCACCGGGGGAAGCCCAATCCCCCGATAGGCCAATCCGCCCCTGGATCCCGTGACGGCCTTGCAGGTCCAGTGCTCCACTTCTGGTTCCAGTTGGGTGAGCCTGGGTCCAAATTGGCTGGGCAGCTGCCCACCCAGGCCCACCCGTGGCTATGCCACAGGTGATATGTTGCTTTGACATGAGTTTTCCCCAGCCCAGCTTAAGGTTAAGACTTCTTGGAATTACATTTCCCATCAGTCTTCTGCTTCCTATTTTTCTGAGATTACAACTCCTAATTGCTTCTTATTTCCTGTTCTTAGCACTTCAATTCCATCAGCCTCTTGTTCCCTAAATCTTTCTTTCTTAAAGCAGTCCACACTCTTCATCTCTAGCTGCTTACTTTCTCCCCATCTACAGACTGTTACTGATCGTGTGAGGTATCTATTAGAGACGTGATTCGGCCGACCCTTTTGGTTCGGCCTTCATTATTGGCCCACCGCAGGAAATTTCGTTTTCCCGCGGTTCGGGAAGATTTTTTTTCGCACTAACCCCGAATAATGAATTTTCCCGAAATTTCTGGAAAATCCGCTTTGGTTTTTGGGGTGGCCAAACCAGGACGAATGCACATCCCTAGTAGCTATATCCTCACACACTGGCTGTCTTTCAGTGGTAGATTTAAATGATAGGAATAAATTAATAATGGTGCCGGCCTTGGTCTGTCAGCACCATATCTAAGCCTGCCACTGGCAGGGCAAGAGCAACTAGGGATTGCTCCTGCTCCGTGAAGAAAGAAAAATATGGTAAGAGGATATAGAAGAGAAGGGATTTGAAGGAGAGTCTTGGAGGAAGGAATATATTTGGCTGTAGTGAAAATTTTTAAAAATGAAAGAAATGAAATGTTTTATTTATCTTTCTTAGCAATGTAAAACAAAGTGAAATGAAACTAGAAATTTAATTAAAATTTCCTATTTCATTTCAAGCGATTACACATGCCTACTGAATGTTAGCATATGTGCAGTCAATCTGTGTTAGTAACCTTCAGTGTTAACAATGTAATGTAGTTAAAATAATAAAATGCTCATTTTATGATTAAGGGCTGAGCACTACGGATGCTCAGTTCTCCATTAGCACACCCTATTTAAGGCTGCCTCTCATTTAAATATTGTATCAGGTGCCCAGGGATGTGGCTGCACACACATTAGGAAAAGTTGACTCTGTTAAAGAGATGACTGAGAGGTGATATGATAAAAGCTTCTAAAATCACAAGTGGTGTAGAACAATTAAATAGGAAATAGTTATTTACCTGTTCAAATTGTACTAGGACTAGGGGATTCTCCGGAATGGATATTTATTCATTTCAAACAAATGTATTTTTTGTAACAAAAGTCTATTTTTGGTTCATTCTAAATGGAGCAAACTGAAAATAGACTTATCTGAAAAATGTTGGATATTTTCACTTTGTTAATTTAAAAATATTTTTTTTTGTCAGCCCTATTGCATTACAGCTATATTGCTTTATGGCTATAAAAACAATATGGTACTGGCCAGCCCTGAGGCCAGTGCCATTTTTAAAAGGGAGCCGGTGGGGCAGGGGTAACTGGAGATTGTTCCTTCCCCTTTCCATGGCCAAGAGTTCCTTGAAAGGAGTTAGTGGGAGTCAGGTAAGTCCTGGCCCCAACATATTTGCGAGGGGCAGAGAGCGGAGGAACCTGGGGAGACCCCCGGCATGTTTTCAGAAAGTGTGGGGGGGGGGGGGGACCGATTGAGAACAGCTGGTCTAAAGGATGGAAATGATGAAGCAGGGCAGCCTGTGTTAACTTTAGGTAAACATTTCTGCATGCGGGTAACCTGCATGGGGCAACAGTTACTACCCTTAATAGATGGCATAGGGATAATCTACATGAAGTGTCAATTTCTACACTAAACATTTTGTTGGGCAGACTGGATGGCTTATTTGGGTCTTTATCTTTCGTCATATACTACTTTGCCATGTTACTATAGTGCTTACCAATTGGAACAGTGCTTTTAATATCATAGTGGATGACCATCTGCAGTGATCGCTGGATGGGGTGGTTCAATATTAGAGCACAGGCAGTGATGCAGTATCTCAAGGAGTCTTTAGATAGATGGGAAAATCTAGGTGAAATAGAAGAGCAGTGGGCAAAACCAAAAGGAGATATTGTAAGGGCAACTAACATTTTTGATAGAAAAGTAAATAAAGGTAAGAGGAAAATGAGATTGCCATGGTTTTCTAAAGAGGTAGCTGAAAAGGTAAGGAAAAAAAGAATAACATTCATAAACTACAAGAGATTACAAAAAAGAGGAAGATATGCAACAATATCTAGACAAGCTAGAAAAGGAGTTAGGAGAGCAATGATAGAAATGGAAGAAAATATAGCAAATAAAGTTTCGAGAAGAGATAACTGAGGGGGGATATGATAGAGGTCTACAAAATCATGAAAGGACTTGAACAGGTTAATGTAAATCGGTTATTTACTCTCTCAGATAACAGAAGGACTCGGGGGCACTCCATGAAATTAGCAAGTAGCTCATTTAAAACAAATTGAAGAAAATTCCTTTTCACTCAGCACAGTTAAGCTCTGAAATTCATTGACAGAGGTTACTGCAGTTAGTTTAAGTAGGTTTAAAAAAGGTTTGGATAAGTTCCTAGAGGAAAAATCCAAAAACTGCTATTAATCAGTAAGGAATAGTAGTTTGAGATCTATTTAATGTTTGGGTGCATGCCAGATACTTGTGACTTGGATTGGCTTGATGGACCCTTGGTCTGACCCAGTGTTGCACTCGGCTGACTGCAGAGTAGGGCCGCGGCCAGCTGCTCTCACCAAGAACTTTGGGCATCTGAGAAATCACTGCTGCTGCAATGATCTTCAGGCTCCAGACAGGGCAGGCCGCCGCGCATGAGAAATGCTGTGCTGGAAATGTCACTCCACGGTGCATGCATCTCTCTGCTACTTAAAGGGCCCACGGTGCCCAGTGATGATATCACCTAGGCCTTACTACTTAAGGCCTGGCTTGACCTACATTGGTCGCCTGAGAAACAGGTCAAGCTTGGAGTAGCTGGTTGCGTGTTCATGCCTTTGTGTTTCTGACTCCATGTTCCTGCCTCAATCTCCCTTCAGATTGCGTCCTGGCCTCAACCCTGGTACAACTTCTGGACTTCGCCTAATTGCTACCTGCCTCAACCCCAGTATGGCTTCTAGACTTTGCCTGATTGCCACCTGCCTCGACCCCAGTATGACTTCTGGACTTCGCCTGGTCACTACCCGCTTTGACCCTTGGGAAGCCTCCACACTGCTTGTCACTTGCCGGACATTGTCAATCCATCTCAGCAGCCTGATCCCTTCCTTCGTGGGAGGTTTTGCTTTCAGAGATCCGCACCTAAGTCCAGCTGGCCCTGGCACCCAAGGGCTCAATCTGCAGGGAAAGAGGGTTGGTATTGGTGAAGTCCTGATTGGGTCTCCATTTTGACCAGTTCCACCTACCAACGACAGGAACCTGCAGACTCCTCCCTGCAGGTAGCATCAACCTTGTCTTGGCTCAAGGGTCCATCTTCACAAAACCCAGTATGGAATATCTAATGTTCTTATGTACTTTACTTAAATATTTTTGTGATAGGAGGAAGTGCAAAAATGGCATTGAAAGACTCGGAGGTAAAGGGAAGGAATATGTAGAGACTGACAAGTTAAAAACAGAATTTTTAAACAATTACTGTGTTTTTATTATGTATGTAATTCTTGTTATTGGCTAAAGTCAGTGGATTAGCGGGCTACAAATTTGAAAAATAAATAAATATTACTGTCCACTGTCGAAAGACCAGGAATAGCAACATAGAAAATGGATACAAATAGGATTAGAAGTGAAGTAGACATCAAACAACTTTCAGAAAAATGGGTTCATGAGAATTAGAATGTATAGCAGTAAATGATGACATAGACTTAACTGGCATCTCAGAGACATAGTGGAAAGGAAAGAGAATAACCAATGGGACAGTGCTATACCGGGGTACAAATTATATCGCAATGACAGAGAGGAGCACTCAGGAGGAGGTGTGGCACTTTATGTCCGGGATGGCATAGAGTCCAACAGGATAAACATCCTGCATGAGACTAAATACAAAATTGAATCTTTATGGGTAGAAATCCCTTGTGTGTTGGGGAAGACTATAGTGATAGGGGTATACTACCATCCACCTGGTCAAGATGGTGAGATGGACAGTGAAATGCTAAGAGAAATTAGGGAAGCTAACCAAATTGGTAGTGCAGTAATAATGAGAGACTTCAATTACCCCAATATAGACTGGGTAAATGTATCGTCGGGTCACGCTAGAGAGATAACATTCCTGGATGGAATAAATGATAGCTTTATGGAGAAATTGGTTCAGGAACCGACGAGAGAGGGAGCAATTTTAGATCTAATTCTCAGTGGAGCACAAGACTTGGTGAGAGAGGTAACGGAGGTGGGGCCGCTTGGCAATAGTGATCATAATATGATCAAATTTGATTTAATGACTGGAAAAGGAACAGTGTGCAAATCCAAGGCTCTCGTGCTAAACTTTCAAAAGGGAAACTTTGAGAAAATGAGAAAAATTGTTAGAAAAAAACTGAAAGGAGCAGCTACAAAAGTAAAAAATGTCCAAGAGGCATGGTCATTGTTAAAAAATACCATTCTAGAAGCACAGTCTAGATGTATTCTACACATTAAGAAAGGTGGAAAGAAGGGAAAACAATTACCAACATGGTTAAAAGGGGAGGTGAAAGAAGCTATTTTAGCCAAAAGATCTTCATTCAAAAATTGGAAGAAGGATCCAACAGAAGAAAATAGGATAAAGCATAAACATTGGCAAGTTAAATGTAAGACATTGATAAGACAGGCTAAGAGAGAATTTGAAAAGAAGTTGGCTGTAGAGGCAAAAACTCACAGTAAAAACTTTTTAAAATATATCCGAAGCAGAAAGCCTGTGAGGGAGTCAGTTGGACCGTTAGATAATCGAGGGGTTAAAGGGGCACTTAGAGAAGATAAGGCCATTGCGGAAAGATTAAATGATTTCTTTGCTTCGGTGTTTACTGAAGAGGATGTTGGGGAGGTACCCTTAATGGAGAAGGTTTTCATGGGCAATGATTCAGATGGACTGAATCAAATCATGGTGAACCTAGAAGATGTGGTAGACCTGATTGACAAACTGAAGAGTAGTAAATCACCTGGACCGGATGGTATATACCCCAGAGTTCTAAAGGAACTAAAAAATGAAATTTCAGACCTATTAGTAAAAATTTGTAACTTATCATTAAAATCATCCATTGTACCTGAAGACTGGAGGATAGCAAACGTAACCCCAATATTTAAGAAGGGCTCCAGGGGCGATCCGGGAAACTACAGACCGGTTAGCCTGACTTCAGTGCCAAGAAAAATAGTGGAAAGTGTTCTAAACATCAAAATCACAGAACATATAGAAAGACATGGTTTAATGGAACAAAGGGCCTCATTTTCCAATATCGCATTGGTAACGCATTAGGGGGCGTTACCAATGCAAATGAGGCTTCTTTCGTGCAGTGGGGAAACCGCGAGCAGCGATGTTTTCGCCATGCACGAAAACATTAGTGCAATTCACGATGTTTTCCCAGTGTGCGATGATTCTTTGGGTGTTTCATCACAGTGCACGATATATGCCGGTTTTTGCAATTGAATCATCGTGGTTCCGGACAGCCTGTTTCAAGAGAGAGAGAGGAGAGAGAGAGAGAGAGAGAGAGAGAGAGAGAGAGAGAGAGAGAGAGAGAGAGAGAGAGAGAGAGAGAGAGAGAGAGAGAGAGGAGAGAGGAGAGAGAGGAGAGAGAGATGAGAGAGAGAGAGAGAGAGGAGAGGAGAGAGAGAGAGAGAGAGAGAACCTTACTATAGTGCCTATGCCCTAGACAGGTATTTTAATCCCTATGGGAGGGCCACCTACTAACTCGGGGTGGGGATTAGGTATCAGCGTCGGGGGATGGGGGCCACTTTCTCATTCCACATGAGACCTACGGAAAGAACAGTGGTCTCTAGTGAAGATTTGCTGGCCGTCGGAGTGAGGAAACTCACTCCAAGAGGAGATTTCGGCAACGTTCTCTCCACCTAGCTTGTTGTTGCCCAGGTAGAGTGTCCAGGCTGTCCGGAACTGAACTATCGTGGATGGCGATAATCCTTTTCTGGCCCGTAGCGCAGTCCATAACGCAAATTTGAGGGTTGTAGTTATTAGCCTCGGTAGCAGCCGCGCTAACACTGCGGCTGTTTCGCCGCACACGATAAACAGGTTCCCGCTTTACATATGCTCCGCCCCAACTCCGCCCCCTGAATACCAACTTACTAATTTGCATTCGCAAATCGCGTTAACAGCTGTTAACGCGATTTGCGAATTTATCGCACGCGGTAAAGTGCTTGGAAAATGAGGCCCAAAGTCAGCATGGCTTTACCCCGGGCAAGTCTTGCCTCACAAATCTGCTTCACTTTTTTGAAGGAGATAATAAACATGTGGATAAAGGTGAACCGGTAGATATAGTATACTTGGATTTTCAGAAGGCGTTTGACAAAGTTCCTCATGAGAGGCTTCTAGGAAAAGTAAAAATCATGGGATAGGGGGCGATGTCCTTTCGTGGATTGCAAACTGGCTAAAAGACAGGAAACAGAGAGTAGGATTAAATGGGCAATTTTCTCAGTGGAAGGGAGTGGACAGTGGAGTGCCTAAGGGATCTGTATTGGGACCCTTACTTTTCAATATATTTATAAATGATCTGGAAAGAAATACGACGAGTGAGATAATCAAATTTGCAGATGACACAAAATTATTCAGAGTAGTTAAATCACAAGCAGATTGTGATAAATTGCAGGAAGACCTTGTGAGATTGGAAAATTGGGCATCCAAATGGCAGATGAAATTTAATGTGGATAAGTGCAAGGTGATGCATATAGGGAAAAATAACCCATGCTATAATTACACAATGTTGGGTTCCATATTAGGTGCTACAACCCAAGAAAGAGATCTAAGTGTCATAGTAGATAACACGTTGAAATTGTCGGTACAGTGTGCTGCGGCAGTCAAAAAAGCAAACAGAATGTTGGGAATTATTAGAAAGGGAATGGTGAATAAAACGGAAAATGTCATAATGCCTTGTATGGCTCCATGGTGAGACCGCACCTTGAATACTGTGTACAATTCTGGTCACCGCATCTCAAAAAAGATATAATTGCGATGGAGAAGGTACAGAGAAGGGCTACCAAAATGATAAGGGGAATGGAACAACTCCCCTATGAGGAAAGACTAAAGAGGTTAGGACTTTTCAGCTTGGAGAAGAGACGACTGAGGGGGGATATGATAGAGGTGTTTAAAATCATGAGAGGTCTAGAATGGGTAGATGTGAATCGGTTATTTACTCTTTCGGATAGTAGAAAGACTAGGGGGCACTCCATGAAGTTAGCATGGGGCACATTTAAAACTAATCGGAGAAAGTTCTTTTTTACTCAACGCACAATTAAACTCTGGAATTTGTTGCCAGAGGATGTGGTTAGTGCAGTTAGTATAGCAGTGTTTAAAAAAGGATTGGATAAGTTATTGGAGGAGAAGTCCATTACCTGCTATTAAGTTCACTTAGGGGTAGATTTTTAAACAAGGCGCGTTGGCGTACTTTTGTTGGCGCTCCAGGCGCTAACAAAAGTACGCGGGATTTTAGTAGATACGCGCGGAGCCCCGCGTATCCACTAAAATCCTGGATCGGCGCGCGCAAGGCTATGAATTCTGTATAGCCGGCGCGTGCCGAGCCGCGCTGCCTACCCCTGTTCCCTCCAAGGCCGCTCCGAAATCGGAGCGGCCTTGGAGGGAATCCTCTAACGCCCTCCCCTCATCTTCCCCTCCCTTCCTCTATCTAACCCACCCGCCCGGCCCTGTCTACACCCCCCCCTTACCTTTCTCTGGGGATTTACGCCTCCCGGAGGGAGAAGTAAATCCCCGCGCGCCAGCGGGCCTCTTGCGCGCCGGGCCGCAACCTGGGGGCGGGTACGGAGGGCGCGGCCACGTCCCTGGACCGCCCCGGGCCGTAGCCACGCCCCCGTACCCGCCCCCAAAACGCTGCCAACACGCCCCCGAAACGCCGCGACGACCGGGCCCGCCTCTCGACACGCCCCCGACACGCCCCCCTCGGAGAACCCCGGGACTTACGTGAGTCCCGGGGCTCTGCGCGCGCCGGTAGGCCTATGTAAAATAGGCTCACCGGCGCGCAGGGCCCTGCTCGCCTAAATCCGCCCAGTTTTGGGCGGATTTAGGCGAGCAGGGCTCTGAAAATCCACCCCTTAGAGAATAGCCACTGCCATTAGCAATGGTAACAGGGAATAGACTTAGTTTTTGGGTATTTGCCAGGTTCTTATGGCCTGGATTGGCCCTGTTGGAAACAGGATGCTGGGCTTGATGGACCCTTGGTCTGACCCAGTATGGCATTTTCTTATGTTCTTATGATTTCTGTGTGTTATGAGGGAGTGTGAATGAAAGACTATAGCCCTGTGTGGGGGTGGGGTGTGGTGTTTGAGTGTGTGTGAAAGGTGTAAGAGGTTGCGCTTGCGCTGACGGCCACAGATGTCGCTGTTTTGTGAAAGCAATTTTTAAACTTGTATTACCTGTCACAGGTGTGTCCTATATGTAATGTAAGTGTATAAGATCCTTCCCGTATGGGAAGTGAATGTTGTGTGCAAATTTGAACGCATTCGGTTAAGCGGTTGGCGAGATTAGCGACGATGTACAAACTATTTAACATTTTTATTTATATAGATGTACCAGATTATATTTTTTTTCCCAATCTATGTTTTTATTTTCTTCTTTACTATTGACAGTCAGTACTTGGATTATGATTCAAGTACTGACTGACAATAGTAAAGTAAAGAAGTAATTATGATTCAGATAAATTATGATCTTTTATTTTGATTTTTATAATATTGTAAACCGTTTTGGTCATTTTTGTATTGGTAAGACTGTATATAAATTCTTTAAACAAACAAACAAACAAACAAATAAATAAATAAATAAATACATAAATATTACAGACTACAAAGCAAATACCATATACCATAGCAGAATCCACTACAACTGGTTACCTGCACAGAAAAAAATATGAGGGAGTGGTAGGGATTTCGGAGATGGGCAGAATAGATAGGACACATGGTGATTTTCTGCCATCATGTTTCTATGATTCTGTTTTTTATTTCCATTTTTAGTTTGGATCAGCGAAAACCCCCAAATATCACCACAAGCCCTCCAAATGTAAACCAACATCTGCTGTAAAACAGCATTTCTTGTAGCATTTTCCAGCCTCTAATAAGGTTACTTATCTCCAAACATGATCTCTGATATCTTTCTTCAAAGTCTAAACTATGAGCATTAGTGCAAGCTCCCCTTATGCTGTTCTGTCAATGGAGCTCACACATACTCTGAAGGGACATACTCTAAGGGAAGTTTAATTCTATTACTAAAGTTGTCATGTATGTTTCCAACTACTACCAACTGTACTGGAATATTATTGGGATAAGGATACATGTGCATTAAATCCATCATTTCTTCCCCTGAAGAAGATACCTAATCATGCATGGATCTTTCTACTCACGGCAAAATTTTTCTGTCCTCCAGTTGTACGGCTGTCCCCCAATGAATGTGCAGTGCTGTGAATAGGCAGAAATGGTTCTGCACATGCCAGTGGAGTTGGTGTCATCTATGTTGTTTGCATCTTTAGAACAGGCTTTCACATAGTCCTCGATTAGCACCAGCCGGTGACATGTCGCAAAGTTAGGGCCAGATAGTATTCTCTTACATCTTGAGTCCTGTAAAAAGTATAAAACTAGCTCATCTCATCATTTCAAAAGCTCTATTAGAAAATAGATGGAGAAATCAATTCACCTGATTGGATTCAGAGATATGACTTCTGTGATTTTAAATAACAGAACAAATAATGACATATCATGACTATGATTATGGCAGCATAGCCTTAAAATACTGTATGAATATCACAATGCAGCTGAAAAACATTTCATCAAATAGTTTGCATTATATTTAAGCATTTCAGATCGATTTTTGGCCAAAACTCTTTTTAAATAACCAGTAATTTTTCTGAAGCCCTGTAGAGCACTTGGAAGTGTGGTGCTGCTCTCTTTATCATACCTACAGGTGATCATAATCATGATGATTATTACTATTAATAATTAGGGATGTGCATTTGTTTGAAATGAATGGATAAAAAGCAAAAACTTAGACAGTTTTTATTTCATTTGTGGCTCCCCAAAGTGAATGGGTCGTGACAGGTGTGTCACAGACACACCAACTCAAAGTACACGTTGTACCCTTTGCAAATTTCTACTGGCTCTTCATCTTTGAGGGTTGTTTAGTTATTGCAATGCCCCTGTGATCTGATTTATGTAGGATGCACTAAAAGAACTATTTGCACAAGATTAATTGAACACAAAAGCTGTTTACACACTACTATATTGACAGCTCCCATAGTTCCTCACCGCACAGAAAAACAGCACCAATTTCAAGATCTTATGTGGGTAGTGTTGGAATAAATCTCCCTCAGGCAAGATGGCAGGTGATATATAGAAAGTGTTGAACAAACGGGAACAGTTCAGGATTTTTTCTTTACTAAATGTGGTACCTCAAGGGCTAATTGAACATTTGGGGGCAGATTTTCAAAGCTGCCCCTTCCACCCCCTGCACGCGCCGAGCCTATCTTGCATAGGCTTGGCGGCGCGCGCAAGCCCCGGGACACGCGTAAGTCCCGGGGCTTTCCGGGGGGGTGTCAGGGGCGTGTCATGGCCGGCGCGTCATCAGGGGCATTCTGGGGCGGGGCCGCGGGCATGGTTCTGGCCCAGGGGAGTTCCGGGGGCGTGGCTGTGGCCTCCGGACCAGCCCCCGGACCGGAACATGGTGTGCCGGCAGCCGGCTTTTATTCCACTCCAAAGGGAGTGTTTGTTGGTGTTAGGATTTAATAGGCACAATAAGAAGCACAATATTGCCTATACTATACTATATATATATATATATATATATATATATATATATATACTATATATATATATGTATACACACACACAGACACACACACACACACACACATAGTCCCAGTTTAGCCAGTGTTCAAATGGTTGTCATATCCTCTGTAAGATGAAAGAACAGAGTTTTGCACAAGTTTTCAATCTCAGCCAAAAATGCCAGAAAAGAACCATCCTCAGCTCATGATTCAGTTTGCATTTGAATACTAGCCAAAAAAATACAAGTATACTTACAATTAGATCATTGGCCTCTTCTTCTGATGAAGGAACATCCTCACATGATTCTGCTAGGTGATTTTCCCTCTGCATATTTCCAAACTCAATTGGGGTCAGGAGCATACCTGCTGATACACATGAGGAAGTTATCTTAAAAGAAACAATGCTCCCCACTAATTCTGAAAACCCTGCCTTGATTCTTACAACTAAGCATAAGAGATACAAGCTTTTTCTGTAGCTGGTCCCATTCTGTGGAATGCATTACCTTAATCTATTCGACTCATTTCTACCACTAAAGAATTCAGAAAGCCTTCAAAGCACATTTATGCTCAATTGCCTTCAACAAGACCAAACCACCCTAATTCATAACCCACGTCATCCATATTTACTGTATTCATTCATACCCTTCTTCCCCACTTCCCCATATTTTATTTATATTTTTTAACTTCAACATTTTCTTTTTACTCTCACTATCTCTAGCTTTTTATACTCTTAATAGTTTTATACATTGTACTTTTGTATTATTTCTACTTCCTTGATATTATTGTAAACCGCCTAGCCCAGTTATATAGGTGGTATATAAGAACTTTTAAATAAAATAAATAAATACATTTTTCCCTTACTAATTTTCCCTTGATTAAACACTAGGGGACTTTAAATCATTTATTGGGGACATCCCTAAGATTTTCCTTTTCCAGTCCAGGGTGCTGGGATTAATCCAGCTCAGGCTATAAAGACTCTGTAGTTTGCTTTTTTGGAAAGGAAAGGCGTGTTTTGATGGCTCCCTCTAATTTAGGCCCCATAAGGTGGACTTTGCCCTGCTGTCTAGTTGCCTTCACATACCTAGAAGAGGGACTGTCCAACTGACACGAGAAAAAAATAAAGGATTTTGGACCTTTAAGAGAGTTGTTTTGACTACTTTCATCTCAGAAGGGCTGTTATCCCCTGCATGAGGGATTTGGGCTTTTGTGCTCTGCAACCAGTTAAAGTCTGCAGTTGCCTAAGTGCTACTTTGTCCTTCATCCAATGAAAGTGAGGACTGTGGCTTCTGAGGAGTGGAAACTGATTTTTGGAGCTTTTTCTTGGGAAAGGAAGGAGATATTTTCCCACCACCATCTCCCTGCTTATTTTTGAAGATAGCTATTTTTCTTTCCTCTTACTAAGAAGGGACTTTGGATATTGACTCAGAGGTTGAAGATGGAGAAGGAATTTGTGGCACTGGAATTTTTATTTTGCTATGTATCCTCATGTTTTTTGCAATTTTGGCCTGAATTCTATTTTTTAAGTTACAGTAAATTGTTAGTTGAACATCACTCCAAGTCTGCCTGTTCTTAAATTAAAAGCCATCCTGCTGAGATCTACATGAGTTCGTACTATTGAAAGAGTGACTGGAAGAAGAAAGAGACTGTACAAGGGTACCCATCCCCAAGACCTTAGGGCCCCAAAGGTTTGTATTTCTCCTCTCTGGTGGAATCCTGGCACCCCAGTGGTGGTCAGTGCGTGAAAGGAGATAAAACTGAGATGTCTGGGACAGTGAGTTTGACCCTGGGGATTTTGTGTGGCCCCTGCATTCTGGTACAGCTGAAGAAGGGGGGTAACAGATGGTGCCTGAACAGGGACCCAAAGGCATTGTTTGGGTGGTGGAAGAGGACTGTGTGTAAGCTAAATCTATTGTTCAACTTTTGCGTGACTTCAATAATGTTAGGAAGAATCCTCGAAAATGTACCAAAATAGCGCCATTCCCAACAAGGGACAGCCTGGAGAGTCAGCATTCCCCAAGATTTCAGCAAGATGAGGGTTGTGTACAGGACTGTGATGTTGAGCTATGCATTATCACCCGCCAGTCATTCTGGAGTTCTTCAGAAGCCTGCATGAGGAGTAGGGCTACAGATGCACAAGGAGATTCTGGAAAAACACATGCACTCGGCCCTAATGCGGAGAGAGAGATTGAGGAGTTGGAGCAAGGAGTGTTGCAGTCTGTGGTGACGCTGCAAAGGCCCAAGTACAATAGATACCTAACATGTCCGACTTTCCGTTATTCCAAGTGGCAAACGGCAGCGCATCATCATGCCTGGAAAAAGATTGGATGATGAATACTGGAGCTACCAGCAACCTGATGAGTGGGAACGCTCCAAGCATTAGCCTACCTCAGTTAGTAGGACCTAGTCTACCTAAGCCCGGAACAAAGGAAGTCTGATACTTTTGCTATCATGGTTGATTGCAGCTGTTTTTAGCGGAATGGACCATGATGGGCATGGCTGAATGCACTGAGTGCCATTCCTTTCAGTGGTTACAGCTGGTGCCTCTTGAAGGTTGTTGGTGCTTTGCAGCAATGTTCACTGAAGCGGATGCCAGTGTGGGAGTGACTTTAATGTTGCCATCCGAATCAATTTTGTTGAGTGTGGGGATGGGAAGCTGCCAAGAATTGACTTCACTGAGCAAATCTGCCGTGAGCCGCAAGAGTAGTGGCATTCATAACCAAGGACAGGGTTAGACTGTATGTTTAAGCAGGGCTGTTGACTCCCTGCTAAGTCTCTTAGCTGACAGTGAAAGGGCCTTTCAATTACCACACGCCTCAGTGCCCAGCCCAGCAGAGGAGCCGGATGTGGTAGTGAAGGAAGAGGTAATGGAGGTCCCCCCCCCAGTATTGAGTCAGGCAGACAGCACCTCATGGGCTGACCAGATGGATGCGGTAGATCAAGCAGCATGATAGTCAGAAGGGAGAGATCTTGTGCGAGGGCAGCCTGTTTTGTGTTGGCTGCTGTCTGTCATTAGGCCTTGAGTTGGGACCAGGAGGTCACCCGTTATTCTAACTGCTGACAGGGCAACTGGGAGGAGTTGCTTATCTAATGAAGGGTCATCGAGTTCCCAGTCATCATGGTGCAGTGGCCGGACTGTAATAAGCTGAAATTATGATTCATGCAAGTGGAATTTAGCAGTAATATTTCCTTGAGCCCTTTTCAGTTATTGTTAAACTCTGCAGCCCCTATCATCTCTGGAACACCTCGAAATGAGCATGAGCATATAACACCAATACTCATGGGCCTACACTGGATCCCTTTAGAATAGTGGGTGAAATACAAAATAACTACAGTTGTTTTCAAATTAATCAATTCAGATTCCTGCCCATGGTCAAATGCTCTTTTAAAACTATATCAGCTGACACGCTTGCTTAAGTCTCTCACAGAGGAATATTGTAATCCCCAGTGTGTGCCTCTTGGAGACTAGGGACTATGTGGCGACTCCAGAACTGCGGAAGTCTTTTCCAGTAGAGCTGTGCTTATGTGAGTGCCTTAACACATTTAAAGTTTTACTTAAAACCTTCTTGTATAGGCAAGCTTTTTTATAAACACAACTTAAAAGTTTGGCCCAAATAGAATTTGTATATTTTAAATAATTTCAGTTCTGGCCAGACATTGTCACCACTGTATAGAAAGTTTAAACAGCTTAAGGTTTGGCACAAGTAGAGTTTGTATATTTTAAACCTAAACTCTGGCTGGATCTGTTCACAATTGTATCTGTGTATGTTGTTGCTGAGTGTTCATGTTTGTTTTATTTGGTTTTTTTTAATTAACAATTTTTTTATTGATGTCCAACATACAAAAAACAGAGGTACAACAAAGCACCAAATAATATATGCAGATATGTAACAAGGACAGCAAACAGATTTTTACTAAGATATATAGTAGGTCCCTCCCTTTCCTCCCTTCCCTTGCTGCAACATGCAATCCTGGAAATAAAGCTGAATTCATTCAGCATAGTGGGTGTCATCAAAATGAACGAAGTAAACTCTTGAGGTCTGAGAATACTGAACTAGGAATGTCAATCAGTTCTCTTGGAAGGTAACATGACCAGTCAGATTGTCTCCAAGTCAAATATGGGTCCCAAATTAGATTAAATTTACCAATCTTGTGATGTTTTACAGCGGTAATTTTGTTCATGGTGCAGATTCTGTCCAAACATAATAATACTCCCTGTACGGAGGGGAGGTGATCTTGCTCCCAGAGCTAAGCAATCTCCATTCTCATAGCTATGCAGAATTGTTGGACCAATATTTGGACATTTGGATCTCCAGTATGGTCTGGGAGATTAAGGAGAGCCAAACCCTGAAAAGTTGGATGGATTCCTTGAGCATCTTAGATAGGATAACAGATATCAGTTGCCAGATGGGCTGAATATGAAGGCATTTCTACCACATATGAACAAAAGTCCCAGGTGAAGGACAGCCTCACCAACATAGTATATTGAGTTGAGAACAAAATTTATGTAATTTAATGGGGGTATAGTGCCATCTGAAGAGCAGTTTATAATTATTCTCAGTTATGGAGGATGAGATCGAAGATGACTTGATCATTTAAAAAATAAGAGACCAGTCCTCTTCTCATGTTCCCATGCTCTTATGTGGGCAGGCTTATCCTTCAGATGAGCATTTAAAAGTATATAAATCTTTGAAATCAAGTCCTTCGTAAAATGGGGTTGTGAACAGTAGCCTTCAAAAAGAGATCTCTCGGGTGATAAGACAGATTTCCTCTGGAGGTCAGCAATAAAATGTGTGATCTGGAGATAAGAGAAGAATTCTGAGTGAGGGAGTTTATATTTAATTTGCAAAATGCCAAAGGGTAACATCTTCCCATTTATACATATATGTTCAATCTGAAGAATGCCTCTAGTTTTCCATGTTTGAAAGGATTGAATGGGCAGACATGGAGGGAAAATTAAATTATGAAAAATAGAGGAAGATTGGAAATATGATGCGGGACCCACAAGTTGATGTTTTCAAGAAGCCTACATTCAAGGTACGCCGGGTTGTAGGAGCCATACTGGAGCAATAATGCCAAGAGCAGCAGGGTTGCCACAAGGTAGTTCGTAATGGCATATCATTCAGCCAAGATTGTTCTATCTGGGCCCAGTGTTTCTCCATGTTGATATTGTGCCATTCAATTAGAGGGTGCAACTGAGCCACCGTATAGTACCAAAGAAAATTAGGTACCCCCAATCCACCATCCAATTTGGATTGATAGAGGACAGAGCGGGCCACCCTGGAAGGTCTCTGTTTCCAGATAAAATGGAGGAGCTTTTTTTGCCATATTTTCAAGATAGAATTAGATGAGATCAGTAATGTTTGGAATAGGTAAAGGAAACCTAAACAATATAATCATTTTTACTGTAGAGATCCTTCCCAGCCATATAAGAGAAAGACCATCCAATTTATCTAAATCTTGCTTGATTCTCTTAAACAGAGATACGTAGTTCAGCTAATAAAGGTCCTTCAAATATCTACCAATACAGGCTCCCAAATATATGAGTTTGTGTACCTGGTTCGTGCAGTTAGTATACCTGTGTTTAAAAAAGGATTGGATAAGTTCTTGGAGGAGAAGTCCATTACCTGCTATTAAGTTCACTTAGAGAATAGCCACTGCCATTAGCAATGGTTACATGGAATAGACTTAGTTTTTGGGTACTTGCCAGGTTCTTGTGGCCTGGATTGGCCACTGTTGGAAACAGGATGCTGGGCTTGATGGACCCTTGGTCTGACCCAGTATGGCATTTTCTTATGTTCTTATGTTCTTATGTAGGGCCCATTTGAATTGGTGGTGAGCTTTTAGAAAAGATTCTAATTAGTGTCACAGGAGATGTTCAATAACTTTGACTTTTCCCAGTTAATTTTAAAGCCTGAGACAGCGCTGAAAGAAGCTAGGTCAGATTCAATAACAAGCAGAGATGTATGGGGATTGGTGAAAAGAATATCATCTGCAAATAGTGACAATTTGAAAGACTTGTGGCCTATACGGAAACCAGAGTAACGGGCCGATACAGTACAGTGCGCTCCGATGAAGCGCACTGTTAACCCTCCATTGGACGCGTGTTTTCGATGTGCTAGTGTTACCCCTTATTCAGTAAGGGGCCGAAAACGTGCGTCCAACCCCCCCAAACCTAATAGCGGGCTCGAGAACTGACGCTGGCAAAATTGAGTGTCGGCTGTCAAACCCACTGACAGCCGCCGCCGCTCTGGTCCAAAAGGAGGCGCTAGGGACTCGCTAGTGTCCCTAGCACCTCCTTTTACCTGTTTTTACCGCCGGGGCTAATTTGCATACAGAATCGCACGCACAGGAGAGCGGGCGTTTGCCCGCTCTCCCGCGGACTTTACTGTATCGGCCCGTAAGAGAATTATTCCATATGGTAATGGCCAGAGGTTCAAGAAATATAGCAAAAAGTAAAGGTGAAAGGGGACAGCCTTGTCTAGTGCCCTGCTGGACATTAAAAGTATCAGAATGTCTTCCATCAGTAGTGGGCCTAGAGGGCCAGTGGACACTGGAGTTCTAGATCACACCATATTCAGGGAGGTGAGAGATCAATCGAGTGTAATTCCGAGCACTGTGGAACATGGCCTAACTATAAGGAGGGCCTATCAAGCCAAACAGTTAGTCTGGAGGAAAATGAAGGCCATGTTTAGTTTATATTATCCCTATGTTCCAGTTCACATCATGAACTATATAGAATGTCGCTGGGAGGAGTGGATATGGGAGTATGTGGACAGATTCATTAGCAAGCATAAGGCAGAATATTTACAAGCATGCTGCCATATATTTCAGGTGGAATGGGTTTATGGACAAACATCACATTGAGTGTTTGTTACCAAATGGAACCATAGTAAATAAGCCTTATCCAAATCATTACAAGCTCTTGCCACCAGGGAGTAATGAAGAGAATGGAGGTGACTATTGTCAGTTTCATTCCCATAAAGGAGTGGAGGGACTGTGTTTTGGAAGGATTTCTTTTATGCATTCCAGATGCCCTTCAGGAGGCAAAATCTGCAAGCCACTGGCACCTGGCCAAGAAGCGATATAGATTTGCTGTGGACCTGCTATCAACTGTGGCCCTTTTCTCTTGTTCCCATGTGAGGGTGGGATTATAATCTGTTATTAGATTGATAATACTGTTTGGTGCTAAATCCAAAAGGGACTACTATGCATCCAAGATTCACCACTTAATCTTCGACGCAAAAGCCCTCTTCGCCTATGTCTCCAATCTCACCCAAATCATCCCACAGGAGATTCCCAACGACCTAGCACAATCCAAAGCTGAAGAACTTGCTCTTCATTTTCACAACAAAGTCAACAGCCTTCTAACTCATCTGCCTTCTAATCCCACCGACCCTGCTCTTTACCAGTCTCTTCAACAGTCATCCCTCAACAACAATGGTCTGGAAACACTTGAACCCATCTCTATCTTAGAGATACAAACTCTTATAAGAAGAATGAAACCTTCCTCCCATCCTTTGGATACTATCCCCACCAAACTGCTCCTGGCCATCCCTGACTCCATCGCTAAAACATTGTCGGACATCATAAACTGCTCACTCTCCCAAGGACTATATCCTGACGACCTCAAATTGGCCTCCATCAAACCTCTACTCAAGAAACCCAACTTGGATCCTAAAGACCCCAACAACTTCCGTCCTATCGCCAATCTCCCATTCATAGCCAAGATTCTAGAAAAAGTTGTCAATACTCAACTCTCCGAATACATAGAAGAAAACAAAATCCTATTCCAATCACAATACGGATTTCGCAAATCACTGAACACAGAATCCCTCCTCATCTCCATGTCTGACTTCATATTAATGGGCCTTGACAAAGGCCAATCCTTCCTCTTAATTCTACTGGACCTATCAGCCGCCTTTGATACGGTCAATCATTCCATTCTCACTTCCATTCTGGCTTCTATAGGTATCTCAGGCACCGCTCTCTCATGGTTTAAATCTTTTCTCTCCAACAGAGGCTTCAAGGTTAAGATACAGAACAAAGAATCTTCACGAATGGACGCATCCATAGGAGTCCCTCAGGGCTCCTCACTGTCACCTACACTCTTTAACATTTATCTTTTACCTATCTGCCAACTCCTCTCCAACCTTAACCTCAAACATTTCCTCTACGCCGACGACATCCAGATCGTGATACCCATTAAAGAATCCTACACAAAAACATTGGTTCACTGGGAAAACTGCCTCTTCGAAATTAAACATCTCCTGGCTAACCTAAACCTAGTTTTAAACTCCTCTAAAACAGAACTGCTTCTCATCTCCCCAGATAACAATGCCATCTCTAATCCTCCAACTATCCCAACTACTACACAGGTGAGAGATCTAGGAGTATTAATTGATAACCAGATGAACCTTAAAGCTTCCATCAACAGAACCACCAAGGACTGTTTCCACAAACTCCAAGTTCTGAAAAGAATTAGACCACTCTTCCACACTCAGGACTTCAGAACCATTCTACAAGCCATCATTTTTTCTAAGATCGATTACTGTAACTCTATCCTTCTGGGCCTACCTTCCTCCTATACTAGACCCCTCCAGATGTTACAAAACGCTGCGGCAAGATTACTGACAAACTCCAGGAGGAGGGACCATATATCTCCAATCCTAAAAGATCTCCACTGGTTGCCTGTTCACTTTAGAATCCTCTACAAATCTCTTTCCATAATATACAAAACCATCCATCAACTCACCCCACTCGACTTACAAGTCCCATTCCAAATTTATAACTCCTCCAGACCAACAAGAGACACACTCAGAGGATCTCTTCAAGTGCCCCCAGCCAAAACTACCAAACACATTACCTTGAGAGATCGGGCCTTTTCAACAGCCGGCCCCCTTCTATGGAACTCCATCCCACCGGACCTTAGACAGGAGCCCAGCCTCCCAACCTTCAGGAAGAGACTCAAGACCTGGCTGTTTAAAAAAGCTTTCCCGGACACCGATTAATTCTATTCAGCCAGATTCTACCACTTCCACATGTAAAAATGTTATTACTAATGTAAATACCTATACCTAATGTTATTCTCTCCCTTTTCTTCTCTCCTCCCAGTTCTATTACCTTGTTATTTGTAACTGCTTCCTTCTACACAAATAGGTTATTGAATTGTTCACTGTACACCCCTGTTATATGTAAACCGGCATGATGTGTTTGCAACATGAATGCCGGTATATAAAAATTTTAAATAAATAAATAAATAAATATAAAATAAAGAAAATCCATTTTATAAAAATTTAAAACACAAAAAATGATAGTGTTCTTTATTTTTTTTATTATCAATGTCTAACAATTGATTTCTTTTTATTTTGCTGTACTGATTTTATGTTTATTATTATGATAATTGTAAACCATTGTGATGGAACCTCTCTAAACGACGGTATATAACATTGAAAAAATAAATAAATAAATGTGATTTCCCTGCAAGTGGATTTCCTCTAGTTCTCCGAGAGATATGTCCTGATATTGTTTATTTTTCCAGGATTTGTGGCTAATGCTCTCCCTAGCACAGAGAGCCTCAGGATCCTGGTTAAGGGGCCATATCTTGTGGTATCTCACCCTTGTAGGTGTATGAAATGTGATGTTCCATGGCATTTCCTCATGGTGTTGCGCAATAAGTTTTGTTATTTTTCTGGTGTTTTCATTCTGTTCCCTGCCAAGGCTGACAAGATTGACTATGCTGGTGAGACAGTTAGCTCCTGACTGGTAGTGCTCTCCTCTGTGAGTTCTTTGCTTGAAGGAGCCCACATGTGCCCAGACTGGGGATGGTTTTCCTAGATTTGGAGGGGTGTGATGACCATTCCTATGTTGGTTCTCCTGCTCAGTGAGATCAATTTGAATTAGTGTAATAGAAATACTATGAGAACTGGATGGTAATTACTTGTAGTTTTCCCATTAGGGGATCCAGTGTGTGAAAAGGTTAATGTATTGTGTTATATGATTGTACTATATGATGTTTGTTCAGAATGCTTGATCATTGACCTGACGTGTACTGATTCACCTTTTGCTTGGGTTTGAGCTCCCCCGTGAGACCAACTTTGGAATTACACCTGCACGTATTCAATGTGAACTGTTTCTGTGTTAGATATTGTGAATGTGCCTATGGTGGTTTGGTATATTAGAAAAAAATCCGAGTTACTTTCCTGGCCTCGTATTTGTCTTCCTTTTTCTCAGGGAAGAATGTAAGAGATATTTTGTTTTTACCTTACTAAATTTCCCTTGGGGACTATCACAAAGATTATTCACCTTTCTCTGTTTGCCATGTAACCAAATTGTTCAATGTATTTTCTCTATCTATGTAAACTGATACGATGTGAATACGGTTATCGGTATATAAAAATACTTAAATAAATAAATAAATAAATACTAGGATTTCCCTGCCAACTGGGGCACTTTAGTCATTCAGGAGTGATAAATTACATTTATTTATTTATTTATTTAACATATTTCTATACCGGACTTCATGAATGGGATTCATATCAGTCCGGTTTACATGGAACTAGGGGATAACCAGAGAACCAAACAAGAAGGCTGAAATGAGCAAAGTTACATAAAACAAGGGTATTGAACTTGGGAGAGCTATAGTAGCTGGGAAGTAAGCAGAGAGGAGAAGTACATATAGATCAAGAAATTAGTGAACATTAGTGAGCATTAGTGAACATTAGTTCCTTGAGTTCCTTGATAATACATTTGTGTTAGTGGAAGGCTTGGAGGAAAAGCCTTCCACTAACACAAATGTACATCCCAGGAGCCTTAGACAAAGGTCACCTACTCAGATCCAGTAACCAGTGTAAATTCTGATGTACATTGGACAGTTTATTTACTGACTGGATATTTATTTATTCTGAAGAATCACAGTACATTTATTTTGAACACCCAACACTGTGTCCTGCCTGTTCCCTGTAGCACTGCAGCACTTAAAGGAGTTCAGGGGCACACAAGTGAAAGGGGTTTCAATACAATGCCTGGGCCTAAAAGGACCCAGTCCTTGGGCCTAACTGAGGGGAGACTATGCCTGAAGAGGCAGTCCCAGAAATAAATCTTTTTATGGACCCTCAGTAAACAGTGAAATCCTCAAAAAATAAATAAATAAAAGGCTTACAAATACATCGGGCTTGATGTCTACTGTAGATAAGGTAGTCAACTTTCACATACTGTTTAGTAGGATATTTTGGAATATGTATGGTGAGAATCATCACTAAATCATAAAGCCTCAATGAAATGCACATGACTAGGATGAAAATGTCCTGCAGGTTAGATTGAAAATAGTTATTTTTTAAATCAAAATGAGAGAATTTCCTTCCAAATATAGTTGGCAATTGGCCATCTAGCAATGGCTCAAGCTAAGAGCAATGTTTGGATTCCCATCAATAATATGGTCTCTGGAGTACAGCCAATCACTTTGCTCTGCCAACATAATACTGGATCACATACCATGTAACATAAACTCTTTGTATGACTTGTTGCTGCTGAAGTCACCACAGAGACCACATGTTGTGTTCATGTATTTCGGATCCAGCTCCATCTAGAGTTTTCAAAAGGAAATAAGGTAAAAAAAGAAAGACTGTTTTCAGGTTTCAGGAGATTAATTGGATCTTTTACAGAACATGGCTAAAGTATAGCAATGGTGAATTATTAACAACATTGGCTACATTCTTACATGCTTCCATTGAAACCAGCTTTACAGCTAGCTCCAAGAAAAGTTCCTAAAACAGGTGCAAATAAATCAATATAACAGAAAACTATAGGTCTGCACATGTAACCCTCTGTATAATTGCAAGTTGGTACTGCCCAGTACATCCTTTGATTGAAAGGATTACATTACTGAAAGGAGTGAACCAAATTCCTGGGGAGGTACAGAAAGATAGTTAGTTAAGAGGTTTTGGGTGTTGATCTCCCATGTGGAAGAAACACATGATGTGTGCAAAGCCTTTATAAACCCTGCCACCATCTTAGAATTTGGATTTTTGCTTTAGGTGTCCTATGCTGTTCCAAGCACATTATTTTTACTGGGTTAGGCCTCTGGGGTCTCTCTACATAGAGGCTGGGTGCCAGGCAAAATAGTGGATGTTGTTGTTAGGAACAGAATTACTGAGCATATGACTAAACGTGACTTAATGAAGGAAGGATCCAGCATGGAATAAGCAAAGGTAGGTTTGCCTTACTAATCTGTTATAATTCTTTGAAGATATAAATAAGCATATGGATAAGTAGTCAATATAATAGACTACATCTGGATTTCTAATGATAAAATCCCCCATGAAGAACAGGAAATTTAAAAAAAATCATGGGATACGAGACAATATCCTATGGTAGTTTGGCAGTTGGTTAAAGGATAGGCTAAATGGTTATTTTTCTCAATGGAAGGAGGTGAATAGTAGCATGCCCCTATTAATGATCTGGAAAAGGGAGCAATAAGAGAGATGATCACATTTACAGATGATACAAAATTATTCAAAGTAGTTAAAATATAAGCAAACTGGGATGCACTGTAGGAGGACCTTGCAAAATTGAGGAATTGGGCATCTAAATGGCAGATTAAATTTTATTGTGGACAAATTCAAGGTAAAACACAAAAGAAAAAATAATCCCAGCTCAAGGAAATCTTGGGAGTCAGTGTAGACAATACTTTGAAATCTTCAGCTCAGTGGACAGAAGCAGTAAAAAAATTAAGCAAATAGGTTAGGAATTATTTGGAAAGGAACATAGAAATATAAGAATTGCTATACTGGGTCAGATCATGGGTCCATCAAGCCCAATATCCTTCTTCTAACAGTGGCTAATCCAGGTCACAAGTACCTGGCAAGATCCCAAATAGTAGACAGATCCCATGCTACCAATACCCAGAGATAAGTATTGGCTTTCCTCAAGTCTTACCTAGTTAATAACTGTTTATGGACTTTTACCCTAAGAACTTGTCCAAACCATTCTTGCTCACAGTCTTTACTACATCCTTGGCAATGAATTCTGGAGCTTAATTTTGTGTTGAGTAAAAATATTTCTTCCTATTTATTTATTTATTTATTTTTAATTTAACGGTTTTATATACCGGCATTCATTAGGGATATCACATCACTTTACAATAAACGATAAACTACGCTTCAGTGGCATTTGACAGGTATAGCAGTGAATGATGCCATAGACTTAATTGGCATCTCAGAGACATGGTGGAAGGAGGACAACCAATGGGACAGTGCTAAACCGGGATACAAACTATATCGCAATGACAGGGAGGAGCACCCGGGAGGCGGTGTGGTGCTTTATGTCCGGGATGGCATAGAGTCCAACAGGATAAACATTCTGCACGAGATAAACATCCTGCATGAGACTAAATGCACAATTGAATCTTTATGGGTAGAAATCCCTTGTGTGTCGGGGAAGACTATAGTGATAGTATACTACCATCTACCTGGTCAAGATGGTGAGACTGACAGTTAAATGCTAAGAGAAATTAGGGAAGCTAACCAAATTGGTAGTGCGGTAATAATGGGAGACTTCAATTACCCCAATATTGACTGGGTAAATGTATCCTTGGAACACGCTAGAGAGATAAAGTTCCTGGATGGAATAAATGATAGCTTTATGGAGCAATTGGTTCAGGAACTGATGAGAGAGGGAGCAATTTTAGATCTAATTCTCAGTGGAGAACAGAATTTGGTAAGAGAGGTAATGGTGGTGGGGCCGCTTGGCAATAGTGATCATAATATGATCAAATTTGATTTAATGACTTGAAGGGGGACAGTAAGCAAATCCACGACTTGTGCTAAACTTTCAAAAGGGAAACGTTGATAAAATGAGAAAAATAGAAAAAAACTGAAAGGAGCAGCTACAAAAGTAAAAAGTGTGCAAGAGGCGTGGTCATTGTTAAAAAATACCATCCTAGAAGCACAATCCAGATGTATTCCACACATTAAGAAAGGTGGAAAGAAGGCAAAATGAATACCGGCATGGTTAAAAGGGGAGGTGAAAGAAGCTATTTTAGCCAAAAGATCTTCATTCAAAAATTGGAAGAAGGATCCAACAGAAGAAAATAGGATAATGCATAAACGTTGGCAAGTTAAATGTAAGACATTGATAAGACAGGCTAAGAGAGAATTTGTAAAGAAGTTGGCCGTAGAGGCAAAAACTCACAGTAAAAACATTTTTAAATATATCCGAAGCAGAAAGCCTGTGAGGGAGTCAGTTGGACCGTTAGATGATCGAGGGGTTAAAGGGGAACTTAGAGAAGATAAGGCCATCGCGGAAAGATTAAATGATTTCTTTGCTTCGGTGTTTACTGAAGAGGATGTTGGGGAGGTACCCGTACTGGAGAAAGTTTTCATGGGTAATGATTCAGATGGACTGTACCAAATCACGGTGAATCTAGAAGATGTGGTAGACCTGATTGATAAACTTAAGAGTAGTAAATCACCTGGACCGGATAGTATACACCCCAGAGTTCTGAAGGAACTAAAAATGAAATTTCAGACCTATTAGTAAAAATTTGTAACCTGTCATTAAAATCATCCATTGTACCTGAAGACTGGAGGATAGCTAATGTAACCCCCATATTTAAAAAGGGCTCCAGGGGTGATCCAGGAAACTACAGACCAGTTAGCCTGACTTCAGTGCCAGGAAAAATAGGGGAAAGTATTTTAAAAATCAAAATCACAGAACATATAGAAAGACATGGTTTAATGGAACAAAGTCAGCATGGCTTTACCCAAGGCAAGTCTTGCCTCACAAATCTGCTTCACTTTTTTGAAGGAATTAATAAACATGTGGATAAAGGTGAACCTGTAGATGTAGTGTACTTGGATTTTCAGAAGGCGTTTGACAAAGTTCCTCATGAGAGGCTTCTAGGAAGAATAAAAAGTCATGGGATAGGTGGCGATGTCCTTTTGTGGATTACAAACTGGCTAAAAGACAGGAAACAGAGAGTAGGATTAAATGGACAATTTTCTCAGTGGAAGGGTGTGGGCAGTGGAGTGCCTCAGGGATCTGTATTGGGACCCTTACTTTTCAATATATTTATAAATGATCCGGAAGGAAATATGACAAGTGAGGTAATCAAATTTGCAGATGATACAAAATTGTTCAGAGTAGTTAAATCACAAGCAGATTGTGATAAATTGCAGGAAGACCTTGTGAGGCTTGAAAATTGGGCATCAAAATGGCAGATGAAATTTAATGTGGACAAGTGCAAGGTGATGCATATAGGGAAAAATAACCAATGCTATAGTTACACAATGTTAGGTTCCATATTAGGTGCTACTACCCAAGAAAGAGATCTAGGCAACATAGTGGATAACACATTGAAATTGTCGGTTCAGTGTGCTGCAGCAGTCAAAAAAGCAAACAGATTGTTGGGAATTATTAGGAAGGGAATGGTGAATAAAACGGAAAATGTCATAATGCCTCTGTATCGCTCCATGGTGAGATCGCACCTTGAATACTGTGTAGAATTCCGGTTGCCGCATCTCAAAAAAGATATAATTGCGATTGAGAAGGGCGACCAAAATGATAAGGGGATTGGAACAGCTCCCCTATGAAGAAAGACTAAAGAGGTTAGGACTTTTCAGCTTGGAGAAGAGATGACTGAGGGGGGATATGATAGAGATGTTTAAAATCATGAGAAGTCTAGAACGGGTAGATGTGAATCGTTTTTTTACTCTTTCAGATAATAGAAAGACTAGGGGGCACTTCATGAAGTTAGCATGTGGCACATTTAAAACTAATCGGAGAAAGTTCTTTTTCACTCAACGCACAATTAAACTCTGGAATTTGTTGCCAGAAGATGTGGTTAGTGCAGTTTGTATAGCTGTGTTTAAAAAAGGATTGGATAAGTTCTTGGAGGAGAAGTCCATTACCTTCTATTAATTAAGTTGCCTTAGATAATAACCACTGCTATTACTAGCAATGGTAAAATGGAATAGACTTAGGTTTGGGGTACTTGCCAGGTTCTTATGGCCTGAATTGGCCACTGTTGGAAACTGGATGCTGGGCTTGATGGACCCTTGGTCTGATTCAGTATGGCATGTTCTTATGTTCTTAAGAAAACAAATACATACAATGCCATGAACAATATATATGTCAATATGATTAAATATATATGTATATATGTATATATATGGGGATACAAACGTGGAGAGTAAATATAAAGGAACCTATATACACAGCACTAAAATTACTGTTTTGTTTTAAATGTGCTACTTATTAATTTCATGGAGTGTAACCAAGGTCTTTTCAAAGCGTAAATAACTGATTCACATTTACCCTTTCTACTCCATTCTTGATTCTGTAGATCTGTTTTATTTTCCCCCTCAGCAGTCCATTCTCCAAGTTGAACAGCCCTAACCTCTTTAGTGTTTCCATCTCCTTTGTCATTTTGGTAGACTTTCTCTGTATCTTTCCCAGTGCAACTCTATCTTTTTTGAGATGCGGTGACCAGAACGACATACGGTATTCAAGGTATGGTCTTACCAAGGAATGATACAGAGGCATTATGACATTCTCCATTCCTTTCTTAATATTTCCGAACATTCTGTTGCTTTTTTGACCGCCACCATGCACTGAACCAAGAATTTCAAAGTATTATCCGTGATTATGCCTAGATTCTTTTTCTGGGTGGCAACTCGTAATATTGTGTAATGTGTATTTGATTATTTATCCTTATGTGCAACACTTTGTACTTGTCCACATTCAATCCAGATTTCTTTCCTCATCTCCTTCAGCTTCATCAGATATTCTTCTCTTTGAGTTCCTTTGTACTTTTTGAATGCCGGTCTTTTGTCCTTTATTTTCTCAGCCACCAGCTTGGACCATATCGGTTTCTTTTTTCTCTTACTCTTATTTACTGTTTTTTGCATAAAAGTTTGTTGCCTTCATTATAGCTCCTTTTAATTTGGTCTACTGTTGTTCCACTTTATCAAAGTCTTCTCAGCCTTCTAGCTCCTCCTTGAGGGGTGTTGCCATTTTACCAAAGTTTGTGTTTTTGACATCCAGGATTTTGACCTTTGTGTGACTTCCCTCTCTGTTGGCTGGTATATCAAACCATACAGTCTGATGATCAATGGTGTCTAGGTGGGCACCTACTTGGAGATTTCAGATTATGTTTCCATTTGTGAGTACCAGTTACAGTAGCACACCTCCTCTTGAGGGCTCAATAACCATTTTTCTGAGTGTAGTTGCCTTGAAGGACATTCCCAATTTTCTACTTCTTGTCAATTCTGCAGCAGGCATGCTCCAATGTACCAGAAGATTAAAATCTCCAATGAGCAACACTTCTCCCTTCCTTTCCACCTTTTGGATTGTTATGATTAGAGTTTGGGTAGAGAAATTACATATAGATTAGTGTATAGGAGGTTAGTATAAGCTCCTGAAGAATGACCTGGCTTCTCATATGAACATTTCTATTTTGGCCTGCCTGTCATATAAGCTTCTCAGAATGCATGGAAATGGACATTTAAAAGAATGATGGACATTTAAATATATAAATTAACCAAACCATAAGAAATACTGAAATAAGCTGTATTGGTGAAGGCCCAGAGAATTTTCCAGCACTTTTGGGCTTCTGCTGGTAGAATACATTGATTTACTAGACCTCCCATTAAAAGAAAATAAATACTGTTTGGGATTTTCCAAACCAAGAGACTTTTTCACAATAATCCCAGTCTTTATGCTGCAAAGAGAAAACTCTGTTACTGACTGACAGCCCCTGGAACTTTGGCAGTTATCTAGAACTGAGATCATGCTCTGAAGAGTTTAAAGTTGCAATAACTGCCAAGTATTGATCGTCTGATGAAAGTTGAAGAACTGTGTTTTAAAGCATCATATGTATTCTATAAGGGGAGGGGGCAATCAGAAAAGGCCTCATAAACAGAGTCTTTTACCACCCCTGTACCACATGGAGGAAAGGGTAAACATGTGATACTGTAAAGGACCATTTTGGTTTCTTTTGATCCAAATAACCTAGACACCCTGATATTTAAGGGGTGTGGTTTCATGTTAAGATTCAACCAATGAACTAAGGGACACACAATCTTGTTATTTTGTTACATGGAAAACCCCATTAAAGAACAGCAGATGTGACCAGAATTTTGGCATAACTCCCAATGCAAATGATCAGGGCAAATGACCAAGGCATCCAATCAGTCCAACACACATGACTTGGGCATATGACCAGACAGCCAGCTCCAGCCCAAAGCAGATGTAATCAGCCCAGCCACAGATGTGACCAGAAGGAGACAGACCAGGCCAAGTAGAGGTGGGCCTCAGACCTTCAAGGAGACATCCAAGTGCTCGGCCCTGTTTGAACCCCTTCCATTTTACAATAAAACATAATTACCGCAGCTGGTCCTGGTATTCCCCCCTCCTCCAAGTGATATTTAAAAAATAATTATAGGCTCCAGGCCCCCCCCCCCCCCCCCGACCTACCCACCACCAAAACCCATACTCTCCTAGACTTCTAGGTATATCAAGGTTCTTCATTCTTCACCCGGATCATGGTAGAGGCCTACCACAATCCGGGCCCCTGGGGTTTCTAAGAATATACATTGTAAATATAGGCTTCTAGCAAACTACTTATAAGGAGCCAAGCTAGAAGCATAGTTTGGGGATTTGGGCTGTGCTGCAGGCTTGGCCCAACAGGGCTGAGCACTTGGATTTCAAGTGGAAGGGAGAATGGAGGATGCTATAGGGCCAGTGGGCCCATAAGCTTTTTTATTTATTCCTTGATATGCCACTTAACCAGCTATATTCTTTTGAATATAGCTAGTTAAATCTAAAATTATTGAACTAACTATAGCCTTATTACTTTTTAAATGGTGATAATCAAAATCTTGCCAGTTAGATTTAAAGTTACCCAGCTAAAGTTAGCTGGGTAACTTTAATCAGGGATATTCAGTGGGACATGTATCCAGAATAAGCTATAAAGCTAACTAAATGGCCTACTGAATATGGATCTCCCCATGTTTTAGCTGTTTTAAAACTCTGGGGTGAATGCCATCTGGTCCCGGTGATTTGTTATTCTGTGGCTTATCAATCTGATCTATTATATCTTACATCCTCCATTTTTGCAGATGTTTGTTTTAGTTGCTCAGATTGTCCACCAGTAAATAATGTTTCAGGTATGGATATCACTCAAGGTCCTACAAACTTTATCTGCTAAAAGATAAAAAAAAATTTCTACTGAGGTTTAATTTGTATGAGTGATTGATTGGTATTTTCCTCAGATTTCTGAGGTATATTGGGCTTTTTTGTTTGATTCAGGTATGGATATATCACCAACATCCTCCTCATAAAGGCTGTGGAAAAGGCTGTGGAAAAATATTCATTTTTTCTGCTATTTCCTTATATTCCCTGACCACCCTTTTTCCTCGTGGTCACCTATTGGCCCTATTGACTCTCTCCCAGGCATTTTGCTTCAAATGTACTTGAAAAAGATTATTATTACTAATTTTGACTCCCTGGAAAGCTTTTTTTCAGTTTCTCTTGGCCTATCTTACTACTGTTTTACATCTAACTTGTCAGTGCTTATGCTCTTGCCTGTTTTCATCATTTGAGTCTACTTTTCATTTTTGAATGATGCCCTTTTAGCTTTAACTGCCTCCTTTGCCTCACCATTAAATCATGCTAACCATGGTCTTCCATTCACCTTTTATAATATATGGAATACATTGTATCTGGGCTTCCAAAATTATATTTTTAATTGGCATTTGGCCTGAGTCTAGGCTCTGGTCTAGACCAAGGCTCTGGTGTTGGGCCTGGGCCTGGGCAAATGCCCAGGCATTGGGACTTAGCCTGGCCTCAGATACCTGATGGATTGGGTAAATGATTGATCAGGAGGCTCAGGTCTTAGCTGAGACCCCAACGTTGGCCTTGGCCTAAGCCGAGACCCTGGCATCATGCTCAGGCCTAGGTCACAGACCCTGCTTTGGACCTTGGCCTATGCAAAGCCCTGGCCTCTGGCCTAAGCTTAAGCCCAATGCATTCATTTTAAACAAATGCAACAAATACGGTTTGTTTCATTCAGGGGAACCTCAATTCATTTTGGGGGCCCCCAAATTAAATAAATTGCTCTAATTCATCACATTTTTTAAATTTATTTCAAACAAATGCACATTCCTAATTGTCAGCATGGGCCAATCAAATATTGTCTGCATCCCAACTTATCACAAACCACAAACCTTCTTTAGAGGAATCACAGGCACAGGAGAGCAGCCTAAAATATTTCAAGAATAATGACTTAACAGTAAATATTTTTAAACTGTATAGTGTGCTACTGTTTTCTGTTTGTGCTTTTGAAACAAGCAAGTGATATAAGGACACATTCCAAGGACTCCTCAAAACATTCAGCCATTAATCATGCCATTTGTACATAGCATATAATTTAATCTAATTTGTATATCGTTTAACCATTTACTCTTTCCTATCTCTTCCTTCTTCTCCAAGTTCTGCTACCCTTGTTAATTGTAACTGTACCTTCGGTCACCACAGTTCTAGTTTGATGTATTTAATCTATTTAATGCACTCCTGTTTCATGTAAACCAGCAAGATATGTTCTCATGATTGCCGGTATATAAAAACCTTAAATAAATAAAATAAAATAAAATAAATATAAGACCATAAGTGACTTACCATGAGAGCATCTTCTCCATTCCACATCAGAGTCAGACCAGCTTTAGCGATAACTTTAAAATAATCCCCAAGCTTCTCTATCATGATACCCATACTGCTATATGGTAATTTGATGCTTGGAAAGGAAGAGAAAACACAGAATTTTATGCCATCTAAGAAACAAAATCATTCAATCACATCATGTTGAGGTTACAGTGGTTTTACCGACCTCTCTACAAAAAGTGTATACTTTTTCAATAACCAGGAAATGGAGACCTACTCACATGTTATCATTGAAGGTAATGTTCTTGTTGGTCATCTTAATGGCCACTCCATCAACTACCATAAAGATGCGTGTGATGAAAGGCACATGTCTGTGGGAAGAGGTGAACTCGCGTTTGATCTGGATGTTGAAGTCTTCATAGGAACTTTTGCAATGAGAGGAGAAGATGTAGTTGCAGAGTCCAGGAAAATGGAAATATGCTCCATCAAAGCTTCTGAAGTGGATGTTTCCCCAAGTGGTGCAAATACCAGGAGCAACAGTGTTGCTGTGTTCTGTCAATGAAGATGTGTGAAACATAGCAAAGTCTGTAGAAAATGCAGAAATGGGACACAACCAGCATGGATTTACACAAGTAAATTCTTGCCTCAGCAATCTGCTACATTGTTTTTGAAGCAGTTAATAAACTATATCCACCTGTTCACCATTATCCATATGTTTATTTGAATTTTCAGAAAGTGATTGACAAAGTACCCCATGAAAGACTCCTGAGAAAATTAAAAAGTCACAGGATAGGAAGCAATGTCCTATTGTGGATTGTATGCTGGTTAAAGGATAGGAAACAGAAAGTAGGACTAAATAGTCAATTTGTTCAGAGGAGAAGGGTAAACAGCGGAGGGCATAAATGATCTGTACTGGATCTGGTGCTTTTTAATAGAATCTTTCTTTTTTTCCCAGCTGCTCTGCTTTAGAGGGCAAATTGTCCCTAATGACTCATTTTCAAAGTGGAACAGCAGAAGTTAATCAAATAAGTTGTTTCCTTTCTCAGCATCTGTTGAAGTACATCACCAACAACACTGGAAGTTGAGCAAACCAGTAAATTTCACCCTCACAAGAGAAGGACATCCAGTGGGATCTTATCCTCTTTAGCTAACCACTGGAAAATCTCAGGATCCCTTGCTCTTTCCCCTCAGTGCAATTCTGGGCTCATGTGGAACAACTTTTCCCATCTGCAGTTTAATGCATTACTTCAATAATTTAAATCCACATGGCAGCTTCTGATGTCCTTTCTACTGTTGACATACTGCATAAAGAGAGATTCAACAAAGCATTCTCCACATTCATGTCTACTCACTGACGGACCGATACAGTACAGTGCGCTCCGACGGAGCGCACTGTTAACCCGCCATTGGATGCGCGTTTTCCCTTACCCTTTATTCAGTAAGGGGCCGAAAATGCGCGTCCAACCTGCCAAACCTAATAGCGCCCTCAACAAGCAAATGCATGTTGATGGCCCTATTAGGTATTCCCGCGCGATTCAGAAAACAAAATGTGCAGCCAAGCCACACATTTTGTTTCAGAAATTAGCGCCTACCCAAAGGTAGGCGCTAATTTCTTTGGGCACCGGGAAAGCGCAGGGTAAAAAAAGTAAAAAAAAAAAAAGAAAAAAAATTTGAAGTCGGCCCGCGGCTGTCGGGTCGAAAACTGGACGCTCAATTTTGCCGGCATCCGGTTTCCGAGTCCATGGCTGTCAGCGGGCTCAAGAACCGACGCTGGCAAAATTGAGCGTCGGCTGTCAAACCCGCTGATAGCCGCCGCTCTGGGCCAAAAGGAGGCGCTAGGGATGCCGGGCCTCATTTAAATACTGAATTGCGCGCACAGGCAAGTGGCTCTCCCGCAGACTTTACTGAATCGGCCCGAAAGCTCTGTAATAATCTAATTATACAGCAATATTATCATATTTATTTTCCAAGTACATGCCTCTTAACTCCCCTGCATAGCCTGCCAGAGAGAACCACGTATATGAGTGCCTATATTTCGTTAAATCTTCTACTTACTACAGTATTTATTTATTCAAACAAGTGTAGACTGCATTATCTATGGTTTTAAGTGGCTCAGAGAGTTCACATCCATAATTACTTGCAGCCTGCCAGACAAACCCAGCAGCTAGTTAGATTCTATCACTAGAGCCTGACATCTGAGATCTACTTGATTCTTGGGCAACTAGGCACTAGTGTTTGATGTGAAAAGGTGTTAAAGGAACGGGAGCTTAGTTTAGAAGGCCAATTGTTAACCTGCCAGCAGTGTGAATCTCCCAGAGGAGATTGTCTTGTGAAATACTTTGAAGTAACTGCCTTAGAAGCACAGATATAGAGGAAAGCAAAATCTGAATAAACCTTAGTGCAGAGGGAGTGCTGACTACAGAACTTGCATCTGCTGAGGTAAGTTGGAATTGCTGGGAATGAGCACTTAAAATCTTTTTTAAAAACGTCTTAAAGGGTTAAACTATTACAGGTTGTGTTTTATTGTGTGTTAGTTTATAAGGCTAGTATTTGCAAATGTGTGTGTTTAGAAATAGAACTTTGGGTTAATTTTGTGAGCTTGCCACTGTTAAGAATTGTGAGCATTTAGAAATAATTTTGTGAACTTGTGTAAGTTAGTATTTGCTTGCCACTGTTAGTAACTGTAAGAAAAAATAGTAGTTGTCACTGTTAAGAGTTGTGAGAGATTAGAGATAATAGGCTATGAGATGATTTTGTGTGTGCCAGAAAGTGCGCGCAGATATTAAAATCTACCCCTTAACTCTGATTTTAGTGATTGACTTATTTTAGTCTTGTCTCTGGTCATTCACAAACTAACACAAGTTACCTAGATATCAATTTAAAAAATGTTAACAGGTGATTTTTTAAAGGAGTTACACATGTAAATGTAACATAAGATCGTAGCAATTTTCAAAATCCATTTGCCTGTGTAAATGCACTTAACGCAGGTAAATCCTATGGATAATTCAATGACATACATTGTAGCAATTTTCAAAAGCCCACTTACATGGGTATGGTGCATTTATGAGTGTAAAATCTTTTTTTTTTGTAATTTGTTCTTTATTAACAATGTCAAGACATTTTAAAAAAGTAACACACGACTACATCGTGAGCAATAGAAATACAAGGCATGTTCATCAAATGACTAAATTAACAATGCACTTCAGTACTTTCGTGTAAAATTTTTTAATCATGTAAATGTTTTTTAAAAATCAGATCTTATGATTTTAAAAGACACCAAATAATTAAAAACCTCTTAATCAGAGAGACATATCTACTACATAATCAGCTTTAAAACTTTAGCAACTTTTAATACAATTAAGATGCAGACAAAAATCCAGCAGTGAATTAGGGGCTATCAAATCTTTTGCACTGAGTACCACATGTATGATTATCTACCTGTTGGTAAGGTGTTATATGTGTGCAATTGGTGCAAAGAGCACAAGGCTCTCAGAGAATGAGTCCAATCTACAAAAGGCAGTGTGGTAGACCTGGAAGAGCTGAGGCAGACAGAGAAGTATATATATGAGATCTTCAGGGATATAATAGAGTGGTCCCAACTCCAGTCAGTCCACAAATCTGTTGTATTGCTTAGGGAAGCAAGGTCGCTTGCCAGGAAACCATCACCTTGGTAAGGTAGGAAGTCAACCTGTAGCTAGGACCTGCTCTCCAAGTGATGCATTATCCTCTTGCACTGAAGATAGGTCTACAGGGCCATGCACCCAGGAGTGAAGGGTTAAGACGGTTGTTATAGTGGGGGATTTGATTATTAGTGTTATGCTCTGCAGCCGCAGATGGCTGTGACCGCCTCTGCTCACCTCTTTGCTGCCTTGGATCCGTTGTGGGAACTTGCGGCATCTGCCAGCTACCACTGGCCTTCCACCCTCCGTTCTCGGGCCTTCTCGAGCAGCATAGACACTGCCGACTGCCATCTTAACCGCAGGGTTGCCTAGGCGTGCGCGCTCCCCGACCTGCTTTAACCATGTCAAGGCGGGAACCTCGGGGGCATCCCCACCAGATGACGTCACTCAGCCTGGATACTTAAGCTCACCAGTCCAGACAGACAGCAACTTGGCAACGAGTTCACTTGCTACAACTATCTACTCTCTTCAACGCTGTTCCGGTTCCTGTTTCTGTGTTGGAGGCTATCGGGTACCCGCTCCTCGGGGGCCCTATCTCGTCTCTTGGCTATCCACTCCTCGGAGGGCCTTCACACGGATTCCTGCCTGCCTCGTTACCCGAGGTTTCTCCGGACCAGCTATTGCCTTCAGTCGGTGTGAGTACTACACTGCAGATTCCTGTGGTAATATCTACGTGGGAACTCTCTCCGGTGTACCCCGCTCTGTGGACCATTGCCGTGACATCTGAAGAGGAACCCTCATTAACGCATGCGATAGCACTATATCATATGGTGCGATGCAAATCCGAAAAACAGGAGGGGTTAGGGGCGGGAGTGGGCTGGGTTTACCATTTTGCGAAACCCTATTGCACAGCTGTAATGCCGATTTTAGCTACAACTTTTTCAGGAGCATTAAGCCATGTGATAGCTTGTGTTACGGCTGTATCACCCATTGCAATATGTTTTGCGGATGCCAGTGTTGGTAGTTTGAAGCTCCCAGAGCACCCACCTAGCTATAAAGGACCTTGGGGGGGGGGGGAGGGTGAGAGAGAGAGAGAGCGCACCTAGCCTTAATGACCTGACCCTAGATACGTATTTATATCTCTATGGGAGGCCTACCTAGTAATTTGAGGTGAGGTTTAGGTATTAGTGTAGGGGGTTAGGGGCTACTTTCATATTCAATGTGAGATGTACGAACAGAACAGTACTCTCTTGTGAACATTTGATGACCCTCGAAGTGAGGAAACTCACCCAAAGATGAGATTTGTGCAATGATGTCAAAGTGGCCCCTAACCCTTACACTAATACCTAAACATCACCTCGAGTTACTAGGTGGGCCTCCCATAGAGATATAAATACCTATCTAGGGTCAGGGCATTATGGCTAGTCTCTCTCTCTCTCTCTTTTCCTTGTAGTAAACATGGTCCCTCCCAGAGGTTGTATGTAGGAAATACCACATTCTGGCACTTATCTCAAAGTGCAAAAAAAGTGATCGCAATTTGCGGTAACTTAACTCTTCGCATAGGTATTAGCGCAAATTGTGATAAACTCCCCAGTACCATAAAACATGCCCCTTTTCCCATCGCATGTGATATTTACCGCATTTTGATAAATCCAGGCCTAAATTTGTACCTGAAGCAATAGAGGGAAAAGTGACTTGCCAAAGGTCACAAGAAGCAACAGCAGGACTTGAATGCTGGTCTCCTGGTTCTTAGCCCACTGCTCTAACCACTAGGCTACTCCTCCTCATGGTATATGTGGGTACCAATGACATAGAAAGGTACAGGAGGGAGGTTCTGGAGGCTAAATGTAGACTCTTAAGAAACTGAAATGCAGAACTTCCAGGGTTGTATTTTCAGAAATGTTTCCTGTTCCACACGCAGGATCCCAGAGGCAAGCTGAACTCCAGATTCTTAGTGCGTGGATGATAAGATGGTGCAGAGAAAAGGGTTTCAGGTTTGTTAGGAACTGGGGAACATTCTGGGGAAGGGAGAGCCTATTCCAATGGGATGAACTCTATTTTAACTAGAATGGAACCAGGCTGCTGGCATTAACCTTTAAAAAGGAGATAGAGCAGATTTTAAATTAGATGAAGGGGAAAAACCAACAGAAATACATAGTTTGGAATGATGTATTTTTGAAGGATACTAACAAAACAGGGAAGTTAGGGCATCCTGATAGAGAAGATGCAATAAATGCTAAAGTATCCCATGTGCATTTAAGTAAAGAGTAAACAAAGCAGAAAAATTCCAAATTACCTTTGTCAACTGATAAGCAGGTTTTTAATACAAACAAAAAAACATACTTTGAAATATCTGTATTCAAATGCTAGAAGTCTAAACAATAAGAAGGGAGAGTTAGACTGTAAAGCAATGAATGAAGAGTAGATATGATTGACATCTTGGAGACCTGGTAGAATGGGCTTAACCAATGAGACACTGTAATACTGCATTATGTTATATTGCAATGATAGGATGGATCAAATTGATGGAGGGTTGGTGCTATATGTTGAAGAGGCATAGAGTTAAACAGACTACAAATTCTACAGGAAGCAAAATACACTGTAGAATATTTATGGATAGAAATTCCATGTGACAAGGGGAATAGATTAGCAGTGGGATGTATTACTATCCAGCTTCCCTGAATGAATAGATAGATGATGAAATGCTAACAGAAATTAGGGAAGCTAGGGGGACCTTGCTGAAGGTGCTTCCATTTCTCCCGATAGCCCTACTAATTTGGAGCCAGCCATCCATCTCTGGAGTTCTGACATCATCAGAGTACCAGAGCAATATGTAGCTGCATCCAGCGGCATGCAGTTGGGGAACCTTGCTGATGGTGCTGCTGTTTCTCCCAATAGCCCTACTAATTTGGACCTGGTGTCCATCTCCGGAGAGCTGACATCATCAGAGTGCCAGAGCTAAATCAAGCCATGTCCAGCAGTGCACAGTTGGGAGACCTCACTGAAGGTACTGCCATTTCTCCTGATAGCCCTACTAATTTGGAGCCAGCCATCCATCTCTGGAGTGCTGACGTCATCAGAGCGCCAGGGCTATATCTAGCTGCATCCAGCGGTGCACAATTGGGGGACCTTGCTGAAGGTACTGCCATTTCTCCCGATAGGCCTACTAATTTGGAGTTGGCCATCATCAGAGCACTGGGGCTATATCTAGCCATGTCTAATGGTGTGCGATGCTGAAGCAAAACACCAAAGGGACATGCCCCTTTGGGAAGATTTTGCTTTTATCAACTAAGGGGAAGAAGCGAAAGGGGAAACCATCAACCACCCCCTCTGCATCGACTCTGGTAAGAGGTCCCATGAACAAATATTTATTACAATCTGCTATGGTTGACCCAGGAGATCTGAGCAGGGAGAGGTTTGAAATAACCACCTACTCTACCTAATTCACCCAGTACTGAAGAAGGCACACCTGGATGTGAAACTAATGGTACTTTCTTTCCATCTAGTATACCAGTTTGAGGACTGTTACCTTAAGGTCTGGTTATATGTTAAATGAAGATCACAAGTTTATTCAGACTGTAGCAGCTGGTGGAATTAATACTTTTGAGTTAAGAGTAGTGATTCTGGAGCCTGTTTCTCTTCCATCTGATGTTCGGGGTGTTAGGGTTCCTCATCTAATAGTTGAACCAGGGGAAATAACATTAAGGGACATCTGGCAGGGGGTAACTTGCACTGAATCATCCTTAGCTGGTACTGTTGAGTGTTTATGTGCTTTTTCTGCTGGAGTTTTTGCCAAGTTCTTAGATTTGGAAACCAGAGTGGCTAGGACTGAACAGCAAGTATCAGGCTTATTATTTGATGTGCCTACAAGTCAATCATCTGTATCAGTGATTATCAAAGATAAAAAAATGAAGCTCTAGAGAATACCATAAGAGCCCTTAATTTGAGGTCATTGTATTTTCCAAAAAGAAGATGGCTTTCAGCGAATGAGTTCTTAAAAAAATATTTTGTGGAGGTTCTGCAATTGTCTAGTGAGAAAGAGTTTGTAATTTCAAAATGTTATTCCTTGCCTGATAAGAGAATTTCTTCTAATCCAGAAGAAGGTAAATCAGATGTACTGGCATCTATTGTCAATTCTGATCTCTCATTATTTCTTCAGGATTCGCATGATATTATCTCTACTAGATCTACTTTATTAGTGAGTTTTTCTCTGGACTCCGATAGAGACTTGGTAATAAGACAGCATTTTAAATATAAAACTGAGCTTTCTGTGGCCAGTGTATTCAGATATTCCCAGATGTGTCTAGAGCGATACAGATGAGGAGGAACTTCTTTTTGTCATCAAAACAGTGAGTTATGGATTTAGGAGCTTTCTTTAACTTGAAACATCCATGCAAATGTATAGTTGACTTTCAAGGGAATAAGTTAATTTTTGTTGACTCAACTCATCTAGAGACCTTTTCATCAAAAAGGTTAATAAGTCTGAATAACTTTAGATAGTTTTGGCTTTAGTAATTATTTGGTGGCATTGGATATTCTATGAAAGTGTGAATTGTATTTCTTACTAATTATTTTCTTTCCCCCCCCCCCCATGTTTTATTATGGAATTCATATTTTGAATTTATCAAGTTGTGAATTTCTTCGTGCAAGGCATTTGTTCTTCTATTATGTATATGACACCCTTTTCTTTGCTTTTACATTGTAATAATGTTTAAACATCAATAAAAGAAAAAGAGAAAAAAAATTAGGGAAGCTAACAAAATTAGCAACTCAGTAATAATGGATGATTTCAATTACTCTGGTACTGACTGGGTAAATGTCACATCAGGACATGCTAAGGGAGGTAAAGTTTCTAGATGAAATAAATGACTGCTTTGCGGAGCTGCTGGTACAAGAACAGACAAGAGGGGAGCTATTTTAGACCTAACCCTTAGTGAAACATATGATTTAGTGTGGTTAAAAAGTGAAATGAGAGAGGCTATTTACCCAAAAAAAAATCTTTTAAAACATGGAAAAGAAATCCGTATGAAGAAAACAGGAAACAGTAAAAGCACTGGCAAATAAATAGCAATCAATAAAATAATCATAATAAACAAGTAACCTATCATAAAATAAACATGAAACCAAAAGTATACAACTACTTTATAAAACATGATAAGAAGAACCAAACTCAGTAATATTATTATTTTCCCTACTTTATTACAGAAGAAGTTGAGTAAAATCGCCATACCCTTTCCTTCTAGAACACTGATTGTGTAAGTCTGGAAACAGATCAGGAAAGCCACAATGTATGTCCATGCTAATCTTCTTTCAACCTGCTTCATGCCATGAATTCCAGACGGGAAAAAAATGAATTACAAGAATTAAAGAGAGCAACACACACACAAAAACAATCTATACCATTTATTTCAATCCTGTCATATTGACTTCGTAGCCAGTCAAGTTATTTATTTATTTATTTATTATTCACATTTTTATTCCATTGACCCAGGAAACTAATAATTGATCAGGACCAATATACAACATAATCAAGTCACTATCCTTGATTTATAAGGAATTACAGAAATTAGAACGAGGAGATTGGATTATGAATCTGGGTTCTAGTTGGAGACATGAATGTGCTCTGCCTTTAACTGACACTACTTTGTTAGCTTGCTTCCGGAACATAAAGAGCTTGACGAGCATCAGTTACTTATGTGAGATACAATTTAAATTTTTGCATAGAGCTTTTCTTTCTCAACAGAGGGCATTTAAGGCACACATAGCTCCAACAGCGGGATGTATTAAATGCAATTTAAATGAAGGTTCTCTCTCCCATGCTTTTTGGAGCTGTTCTCTCATTTCTCGTTACTAGGTTAGGCTAATATCATATTTCAGTGATCTGCTAGGTTGTGCAATACCACTATAGCCTGCATTAATATTGTTTGAAGTAGGTTTATCCACTTATGTTCAAAAGTCGTGGAATGCCTTTTAGTACGGAAAGTACCAGCTCAAGGGAAGCGTTCAATTTTATTAGCATGGAGGGAGACGTTACCACCATCTTATTGGCAATGGCATAATGCTGTGCATGGTATGCTGGTCATGGAGTCTATGGTTGCTAGGTAATTTTATCATTCCAAGACAACATTTTTAGATGTTTGGGAAATATATATTAGGGATGTGCAGAAGGAACGGATTCAGCTGATTCGGTATTCGTTGGGGGCCAAATACGTTGAATTCGTTCAATGGCGGCCCCGATCCGTTCATACATTACATTCGTTTTCCAGTTCCCATTAAAGTCAATGGGGGAAGTATTTGCAGCCTATTTTTGGCTGCAGAATTGGGGTTTTCTTATCAATTGTGATGAAAAAAAAAATCAAGGACAAAGGACATTTATCCAATACCCCAGTATAATACAACAATAAAGTACACAATGTAAATGCAGTAATAATTTCAACTATCTCCCTAGTCGCAGCTTTAAGAGGGCAACACAGCAGCATTATCACATCCAGTGGCGTAGCCACGGGTGGGCCTGGGTGGGCAGGTGCCCACCCAACTTAGACCCAGGCCCACCCAACTGGCACCGGAACTGCAAGGCTGTCGCGGGATCCCATCCCCGCGACAGCGAACAAGAGAACCCACGCCTCGCGCGCCATCACAGCACACATGGGGAAGCGCTGCTGCGGCTGTATGGCCAACCGGTCTTCCTGTTCGGGGGGGGCGGAAGCGCCGCACGCAGCTTCCGCTTCCTCCCCCCAATGCAGGAAGATCAGCTGCCTCTCCTGCTGCCACCCGTTCTCCTGCTATCTTCGGACCAAACGGCCCTCCGAATTTCCTGTTAGGGGGAGCGGAAGCGCCGCGCACAGCTTCCGCTTTCTCCCCCAGAGCAGGAAGATCAGCTGCCTCTCCTGCTGCCACCGGCCTCCTGCTATCTTCGGGCGTCGGGCCGTATTGCCCGCCGATCTTCCTGCTTGGGGGGGGAGGGAGGAAGCGGACGTTGTGCGCTGCGCTTCCGCTCCCCCCCCCCGACAGGAAGTTCGGACGCCCGAAGATAGCAGGAGTCCGGTGGCAGCAGGAGAGGCAGCTGATCTTCCTGCTCTGGGGGAGAAAGCGGAAGCTGTGCACGTGCTTGAATGTGTATGTGTTGATGAGAATGGGAGTGTGTGTGGGTGAAAACTGGAGCCTGGGTGTGTATGTGGGTGAGAATGGAAGCTTGAATATGTGGGTGAATGGGAGCTCGAATATGTGTTTGTGTGGGTGAGAATGGGAGCTTGAATGTGTGTATATATGGGTGAGAATGAGAGCCTGGGTTTGTGTGGGTGGGTGAGAATGGAAGCTTGAATATGTGGATAAGAATGGGTGCTTGAATGTGTGTATGTGTGGGTGAGAATAGTACCTTAAATGTGTATATGTATGGATGAGAATGGGAGCTTGAATATGTGTGGGTGAGACTGGGAGCATAGGTTTGTGGGTGAGAATGGGAGTCTGGGTTTATGTGTGTGGGTGAGAATGGGTGCCTGGATGTGCGTCTGTGTGTGCATAAGAATATAAGCCTGGGGAGGGGTGAGAAAGTGAGAACTTGAATGTGAGCTTGTGGGGGGGGGGGGGGGGGGGGGAGAGCATATGAGAGTGAGAGCTTGAGTGTGTGAGAGGGAGTCTATGAGAGAAAGCGTGTATGTGTGTGTGTGTGTGTGTGTGTGTGTGTGTGGAAGGGAAGAAGACAGTAATAGAAGAAAGACACTGAAAAGGAATTAGGAAATGAACTATAAGGGAAAAAATGGGAAAAAGAGACCAGGACCAACTGATTAGAAAAATACAAAGATCAGACAACAAAGGTAAAAAATATATATCTATATTTTGAGATGTTAGCAATTTAAATATAAGCAACACAACCGCTCTCTCAAAATTTATGGACAGGTAGGAGCCGTGTATAAAATCGTAATAATAAGAAGGCTAAAGTACCACAAATCACCGTGAATTATGTTTGTATCATTAAGTAAACCTCATACTTAGGCGTAGATGTGAATGCTATGCTGCATAATTTGGCATTATTTATCAGTAAAAAAACAACTAGTAGACCTGCATGCCTACAGCCCACCCATGTTAACCTTGTGCCCACCCAAAAAATCAATTCTGGCTACGCCACTGATCACATCTATTACTTATTAGAAACATTACATTTTTAAATAGCATCTAAATGTTATGTTTCAGCTAAGTGATTCTCTTTAGAAAGTTGGTTCCAAAATTGTGAAACAGCACAAAAGGACTGCATTCAGATGACTGACAATCATAGCACTTTTTGAGATGGAATACAAAGAAGGCATTTAGTAGCAGACTGGAGAGCACACCCTGTAATATTTGGTCATCTGATTTGCCAGATAATTTGGGGCAATATCAATTGGAGTTTTCTCATTCTATTAGCTGTCAGTCCAAAATATAGCACATTACAATAATCCAAATGTGACATCAATATAGTATGTATAATGATTTTAAAATATTCATTAAAAAATGGTGTATTTATTCTATGCAATTTTTTTCAAAAGAGAGAAACACTTCATTGTTAATAATGATAGGTGAGAGTTCAAAGTCAAGCCAGAATCAATGATCAGTCCCAAACTAATTACCTGATCTTTCACCAAAAAGGCAATATCCTTCACAGAAATTTTTTGGTTAAAATTGCCCCTTGGGTGAATTTCTAACTCAAAGCACCTCACTTTTTTATGGATTCAGTCTTAATTTTTGTTAGCATATCCACCTAGACATAACAGCTAAACAAAGATTTATATCCGATACTGCTTCCTTATATCTAGACCCCAAAATGGTTTACAACTGAATATTATTAGTGAAAATTTGGTAATGCATCTGATATTTGCTGATGATATATGTTAGGGTCTAAAGATATATATTAAATAGCAATGGGGAAAGTAACTCTCTGTAGACTCCCTCTTTGCAGAGAGAAACATCCACTTACAGTAACACTGTGTGACAGTAAAAAGGAATGTAACTGGAAGGCCATATCCTGAATGCCTAAGAGGGTCAGTTGTTAAGACTTTTTAGGCTGTTTACTGCATGATAAATGGTCTAATGAAGGGATAACGTGAGGTATTTGAAATACCTTGTGTTATTCTGCTTCATCACATACATTTTAATGAGCCAATTAGCATGCATGGAACACCCCATCAGTGAGTCCAGCCTGTTCTTTTCAGAATCCCTGCCCAGATTTGCTGATAGTAACACACTGGGAAGGGATTTCACTTACACACCTTGGGTCTTAAAGAATAGCCATTCCTCATTAGGAAAGAACCCACAACCCACGGCAAAAGGACTGGGAACTCTACAATTGGGACTTAGCCTCAGTATTGAGTATGGCCCCCTGCAAAGATCAGCAAATACTTTGAATTGGATGCTATATTAAAAAAAGGAGAGGAATAATAAAGAGAAAAACAGGAAGAGGTCAAGGAAGTACAGGAAGATGAAGTCATGGAGAGGAGCAGGCAAAATGTGAATTCTGAGGAAGAAAAGGGTAAGTCTGGGATAGAGCAGTGATGAGTAAACTAATACCTGCAGGCCAGGACCAGCCCGTCTCTTCCTTTTTAGTGGCCCACCTATCTCTGAGCATTCACTAATATCTACAACCTGCTGCTGTGCCTGTCATGGACCTTTTGCAGCCCACGTGATTTCATCAGTGACTGCCCAATATTGCATGTTGTCAGCATGATGTTAAGGGCTGTTGTTTATGATAGGTGGTCTGTAGGGGGAAGGCAGCAACACATCAATGGGACAAAGACAGATATGCAGAAACATAGATGTGAGCTGGTGGCTGAAGAATGGAAGAGTCTATGAGTGGAGCGTATCCTGCCCATAGCTGAAGAGTGAAACAGGCTGCTAGAGGAACCCATTCCATCAGTGGCTAAAGAGTAGAAGAGGCCTTGTCCATTTGTATCTTTCCAGTTCATTGACCTATACATACATAGTGAGTGTGTGAGAGATGGAGAGCATGTGTGAATGAGAGAGAAAACATGCGTGAGTGAGAGAAAGAGCGCTCCAATGGGGACGACCTCCGTTCGAGGAGCTCCAAGGCAGAACCACCCTAGTACTTGGTATAGACAAGAGCAGGTAATGTGGCCCCAATTTAGAAAAGTGTGCCCACCCTGGGATACAGGGAAGTAGAATAGCCTGGATAAAGGAAGACTTGTTGCCCACAAAGGGCAACAAAACACTCAAGGGCTTATCTTGTGGAGGCTTTCTAAAACCTGTGTTCTACTGTCCAGCTTGCCCCTTGTGTTCATCTATGAGGGGTCTTCTGACCATCCCTGATCTCAAAAAGATTTGCTTGGCTCAATTTCACAAACGGATGTTTTGGGTGGCAGGCTTCCAGCTATGGAATGAACTTGATAGTTTCAAGGAAGAAAATGACCTTCTGTGCTTCAGGAAACTTCTGAAGATGTATTTGTTTTCTCTGGCTTTCCAGATGAAACCTTTTTGGCGTGGGTGTATGGTTACTTAACATTGTCTGGAGAAACGATTATTTAACTTGCTTATGTATAATTACATTAGTTTGTCTTTGTTGAATTTGTGAACCTTTAGGCCAAGGTGGAATTGATGCAACCTGAAGGAAGGAGCCCTGCAGGTCTCCACCATCGGCTGGTGGACCCAGATGAGGCAGAGACCCAGCCCATATTCCCCTTGGGTTGAGCCTTTGGGTGCTAGGGCAGGCAGTTCTTAGGCTGGGACCTCTGCAGATGGTAGAGATTTGTTGAGGTTGCCAGGTCAGACTTGCAGTGAGTCAGGCAAATTTGGTAACAGGCAGTGATCAGTGGCAGGTGGTGGTCAGGAGTATCCAGGGACAGATAGAAGAAAAGCAGCAGAATGCGGTCAGTAGTATCCAGGGACAGGCAGAGTAGCAGCAGGTGGCAGTCAAGAGAATCCAGAAGTCTGGCCAAGGTCAATACCAGATATCTGTCTAAAGGGAAGGAGGGATGAATAGGTAGACAGGAGAATGAGGAGCAGACAGGAGGGTAGCAAGGAGACAAAGATAATCTGAAGAACTGAAGACGAAGACACGGTAACTGAAGACACGGACGCTGGAAATGAAGATGATGAATGCTGAAGCAACTCACACTAATAGAAGAAGGGAGACCTGTTGCCAAGGCAAGGAAGAGGTGAGCAGGAGGGCCTTTTATAGGCCTAAGCCTGTGAGGCCATCGACAGGTGCCATAGGGAATGTCCAGTGATGGGCCCTTTAATAATCATGATGTTAGGTGCACGCACACCTAAGGGAGGCCTGGTAGGAAGGCAGCAGCATCCCTACACGGAGTGCATCAGTGGTGTCTTGCTTCATTAAAATGAAGCATCCTGCCATGCGGGTAAACAGGGCAACTTGGCGGTATCAGGAGCTGAATGAGATGACCCGGGCCAGGGGGTGAGTGCAGCAGTTCACAGGAGGAACCAGTGGACTGACAAACATAACAGTACTCACCCCTTAACCCCTTCCCTGGGCCTCAAGATTTCTTGGGATAGTGTACGTGGAATTCCTTTAAAAGATTACGACCTAGAATGTTGACTTTGTATACTGTTTCTTCATCGATGGTTACATCCTGAGTTTCAGGCAATGCCCAACAGGGCCATGAGAGTACCAAGAGCTTGAGTAGCAAGATGTGAAATACATTATGTATCGAGTGTTGATGGCAACTTCAATTAATAAGTGATGGGCCCTAGTTGTCAAAGTACTAGAAAAGATCTATGTAGCATGGAGCTAAGCGCATGAATGAAACTCGCAGGAGTAAATGTCTTGTGCTTAGTCATACTTTCTCTCCAACGTTAAACTGAGGAGCTAGTCTTCTGTGGGCATTTACCGTTTTTTTGGGAATTTATTACCAGGCAATCTGGGTTTAAAAAGGATTTAGTCAAATCCCTGGAAGAAAAGACCATAAACCATTATTAGCCATGTAGACTTGGGTAAGTCACTGTTTATCCCTGGTTATGAGAAATAAGGACTGGACCTTTTCTTTGGAATCCTGCAGGGTACTTGTGACTTCGATGACTACCGTCAAAGACAGGATGCTGGGCTTGATGAACCTTTATGGCATTTCTTATATTCTTTTGTCCTTAAAAAATATGACAGTAACTTTCAAACCAGAGTGTGTGCGCTCATTTGTACGCATAGGTCACCCTGCGCCCAGATACGCAGCCATTTTATAACATTTTTGTGCACGTGAGTTATAAAATAGCCTGGCCACATGCACACGTGACCAAATTTTAAGTGAGCCTGCTTCTACCACATAAATCGGGGGATTTTAAAAGGGGCGCTCATGCTGATGCCATTCCCAGTTTACCAGTTTGCCCCCAGTTTCCCTGGTTGATAGGTCCTCCAACCCCACTGGTTTGATAGTCTTCACCCCTCCCCCCCCTCCCGTTAATGCTGACCCTTAAAACCCCACAAATCTGCCTATTTTTCTTTAAATTTTAACTTGTATGGCATTATTTATTTATTTGAAAACTTTTATATACCGGTATTAGTATGCAAACATCATACCGGTGCATTCAAAGCAACAGTAAAGTTATGCGGCAGGGGTCCTCAGCACATACTGGGTCGCGTCAGTATTTACGTGCACATCTTAGGTACACGCCCTGAAGTGCCCATGCCCCACCCAGACCCTGTCCACGCCTTGCCCCTTTTTGGAAACGTTGAGATGTGCGCGCTGCGGGAGATACGCGTGTATCTCGGCAGCTTTTAAAATCTGCACGGCGTGCAGGAACCTGACTTCTTCGCACATCCCCTGATTAATGCGTGCGTCAGGCTTTTAACATTCACCTCTTTGCTCATATGTTGAGAAGGTGCATAGATTCGTTGCATAAAAAGCAGTGATTCAAACAGCACTGAGAGGGGTTATGAAGTTACATGTGTAACTTTAAATTTCACAAAGTACACAAGTAATGGCATAATTTCATGCCCCATATTTAGCAGCATTACAAACCAATATTCCAACAATTTATATGGGTATCTTGGTTTGGAAAACAGAATTATTCTGTGAGGGCTTGAAAGTATGTGCATCTAGCTGTGCAGTTAGGCACAGTACTGAAATTGTGTCCTTTTAATCACACTGAAAAGCAAGGGTAGCTTACAAGCTGATTCATGATGATCTGGGACTCACTGCTTATTTCTTCTTTGAAAACACTGATAAAGCTGTTGTGACCTCCATCTGAGACTTGGCAGGGTATCAAATCAACTGCACTGTGAACTTATCTACAATATTAACGGACAGCGACCGACTACAAAACATTTTCGCAGTACATTCAAAACACACCTATGTTGTGTTTTCTATCTCACGGTTTCAAATTCACTAGACATACTCAGACAACTGGAGAGGGATGGCTGCACATTTTCTAATAAATTAGAAAATGGACACATTTCTTTTCAGAATGATGTCTCTGTTCCATTTTATAATGTACTGCATAATCTGGTCCCTGCGGCTGTGTCCTGTCAATGGCCCGAACAGGCCCAGAGTGCTAACGATGGCTGCACTGGCACTACTTCTCATGAGCTCTCATGCCCTCTCTACCACCTATATATGTAACAGAGGAAGGTATAGAGAGGACATGAGTGCTGGTGAGCACTGCTGGTGCTCTGGGCCCACTCTAGAGTACTATCTAGACAGACAGATAAGCAAACTCAGAACAGGAGTCTAGACATTGACCTTTGAGAAGAAGCTGGAAAGGTAGGCACATACACACACACCTGAATGTGAATTCTTGCTTTGATCAGGCTCATCTCCCAAACTTTGTCACTGCTGGCTATGTTTCATGGCAGTCTGCTCCTAGTCCATTGGGAGTGGTGAGACATACCCAACCTTCTTAATCCATCCTTTCCATATGATAAACGTCAACGAGGGGAGCTGTATTCTTAGTGAAATAAATGCGTGATACAAGAAGCAAGTTTGTAATGGATTCCTAAAGTATTTTTCTCTGCAGTAAAACTGAGGCAAGAGAATGCTAGAGGCGGTACGCGTCTTAAGCTGCAGTGGTGAGGGAGTCCTGGGTTCTGTTACTGTAGAGATAGTTTCAAAACAAGCCAGAGGACCTGACATCACAGTGATGCGGTGATGCCATAGGCAGCTCTGTTCTGGAATTCCACCCGCTGCAGTCTTCTGAGGCTCCCGAGATGCAGAGCGCCGCTTTTGTCAGGGATTGGCTGGAACTCATTCTGAGCACTGTCCACAGGGACAAGTAAGAAAAATTATAAATAAAACAAGGTTTTGCTGGGGCCTCAGGTATGTTGTGTGAACTTGCAAACACTGAAAACAGTGGAAGCGCCAGCAAAATGCAAAACCCATGAGAGAAAGCGCTGGACATTCTAGCAAATTGCTCGGAAAATAAACTGGCAACCGACGGCCTGAGTGCATGAGGTCGCTCCTGGACTCCCTGCCGGACTTTTGGCAAGTCTTGTGGGGGTCAGGAGGGTCCCCCAAGACTTGCCAAAAGTCCCTGGTGGTCCAGCGGGGGTCCGGGAGCGATCTCCTGCACTGGGGCCATTGGCTGTCAGTAATCAAAATGGCGCTGATAGCCTTTGCTCTTACTATGTCACAGAGGCTGTCACATGGTAGGAGCACAAGATGGCACCGGCCATCCATTGCTCCTACCATGTGACAGGGGCTGACCAATGGCATCGGTAGCCCCTGTGACATAGTAGGTCAAAGGCTATCGGCGCCATTTTGAAACCGGCAGCCAAGGGTGTGAGTGCAAAAGATGGCTCCCGGACCCTCCGCTGGACCACCAGGGAGTTTTGGTAAGTCTTGGGGGGGGGGGGGGGGGGGCCAGGAGGTTGGGGGGTTTGTTTAAATTGGCTTCTTTAGACAGCTGAATAATTCAGCAAAGATTCGTTGTATTCGTGGGGAATCACAATACGTTTCGCTTCCCCATGAATACAATGAATATGGCCCTATACGTTGCGGATTACCAATTCGTAGGGAACGAATGCACACCCCTACACTTGACATGGGTAAATCCTAGGGTCAATTCAATAGCACATATTGTAGCAATTTTCGCAAGCCCACTCACATGGCTAAATTGCATTTGCATGTGTAAAACCCAGTTTTAAGCATATAAATACTTTTGAAAATCAGGCCCTTAGATTGTAAGCCCTATAGGGATAAGGAAATATTTAATGTGCCTGAATATAATCCACTTTGAAGTGCCAAAAAGTGGAATATAAATCAATAAAATAACATAAATATACACAATATAAATCAATTTGGAGACACTGTGGCAACCTTTTCTTAGGGCTGTGTCAAGTTTTGCCAGACTCTGCAGCACCTGGGGGTGCCCCTTGCTATATACAGGGAGGACCCCATGAGAGATCTAAGGAAAGGTATCACAGCCTGCAAAGAACTTGGCCACTTTTCTCTAGGACCAATACAGCTCCTTGAACTCTGAACTTTGAGATTGAACCTAGCCAGGTAGCTGGGACTTGCAGCAGCTCTGGAGAATAGATCAGCTCTTCGAATGACCCCCTGCTTGTCTCCAATGCCAGAAGTGCTCCTTGGAAACATGCTTCCAAACTTCTGAGGTGACTTCTGTCATGGTGCTGGAGGGACCTCATGCTAACAAGGTGTTAGGAAATCTAACGACAGAAATAAGGCAGGGAAAGTGTTTGCCCCATCTGGAGGGGTTTGTGGCTCACACCAAGGTGCAAGCTGAGGCAGTGGTCAGAGTACCTGCAGAGACCCATTCAGTTCCTCTGTCCACAACTCATTGCCGTGATCTTCAGCTGGTCACTGAATCTCCCTGTGCTCAAAATGAGATGGTAAGCTCTGGGTGGCAGGCACTCTGTATCCACACACGTTATTTCATGCAATGTGAGGATTATTCTTATTGAAAAGTGTCCACAGGATGATTCTGAAATATGCTTTTATTATAAGCAAGAAACCCATAGGAAACAAAAATACAAATGCAATTTATGTGCTTAAAACGCTATATACAGTGCATATATATATATTTAAGTTTGAAATTTTAAAAGTACATCTAATTTAGCAGTGCATGATGTAAAACAGAGATGCTAACTGCCACCCACAGCAGGCAAGAATTTCTGCTCCTGGTGTACAGTAGATGTGACAATATTATCAAACTTGCCAGTTCTGAGCTGGGTTTATTCCTTGCCAGAGAAATACTGGCCACCTGGATCAAGGCATCTGTAATCCCGACTCAAAGGCAACCGGCCTTTGCTGTAAGACTTTGTGGCAGTCCATATTTATATATATATATAAAATATTTATATATATATATATATATGTATATATATATACACACAGATACAGTATAAGTGAATAGCAGAACAGTAATAAATACAGCAGCATGAGCAAATGGAAGGAAGGAAGTGTCCTCCGCGAAGCAAGGCATTAAATTTAGTTTGAACTCAGTTTTGATAGCAGTGGACCCTCATATAGATTCTGTTACTTTTGATAGCTCAGTCTCCCCTTGGCTACCAGTCCTTATTTCTGTGTGATGCCTGGCGTTGCCTGCTCGTTGTTTTCCTGAATCTCATCCTGCTGTGACAAGGCCACCCGCTCACAGTTGGTGTTGATACAGTTGCAGCGCTCCACGTAGGTGTAGCGGTGGGTCACATGACTGCCATCGGGGCAGTGTAGCTGCACTTGCCGGCTGCTGGTCTTCGCCTCCTGGCAGCAGGTACACTTGTGGGACATGGAGCTTGCCTCAGCTGAGTACCTGGTGGAGGGAGCAGAAAGGGAGATCCAGTCACCCAGGCTAAAGAAGCTCGGGATGGTAGCTAGCAGCTGGCCCTGAAATGCCAGGGGAAGGACTCAGCGTGGTCAAAGGGCTTCCTCATAGAAAGATTGACAGTGTAGCACAGCGATGAGAACACAAACCCACAGTCCTGCAGGCACTGGCTTAGGTCTCCCATACATAACTCAATGACCTCAAGCAAGTAGCTTATCCTTGCTGGACTGAAACAAGCCCCTACTTGTTTCAGTCCAGCGTATCTTATTTATAAATGCCATTATGTCAGACCTCGCCTTCCACGGCTCAAGATCTCTCCAATGTACATTTGTTAATTTTCTAGTTTCCTCTCTAGCCGTAGCCCCGCTACGTCATACCCCAAGTTCACTAGTCCCTGTTTTATTGTAACTTTGTCTATCCTTCTGCAATTTCGTTAACTGTTCTCGTTTATGTTCCTAGCGATGTTACTTCCCTTTGTTCCTTGTAAACCGATCTGATACGATCGAGATCATGAAGGTCGGTATAGAAAAGAGTTAAATAAATAAATAAATAAATAAATAAATCCTCTCTGTGCTCAGTTTTAGACTGCTAGGAGATGGGAACTGTAAGCCATTTTATTTATCTTAAACAGCACTGACTACATTGAATACATGATGGGGTCAATTTGAACCTGGTAAATCTGTTTAAAAATATGGCCTCTCTAAGTAGCTAAATGTTTCTGCTCAAATTTGTAGACCACACAAATTTAACTGGGTAAAAAAACGGAGCTGGCCAGAGGTGCCCCTAGGGTGGGTTTAGCTAATTTAGCTGGCTGAATTTTAACAGACAAATAAAGCTGCTGTAATAACAATCCTGTCTTGCTTCCCCTCCCTCGGCCCGTGAGCAATAAAAAAATTCCACTGACCTGAGCCTTGATCTCCCCATCCCACTTCCTTCTGGCACCCGATAAAAATAAAAAGAAAAGCTGCCTGAGCTTCAATCCCCCTGTCCCCCTGCCTCAGAGGGAAAAATTCCCCCGCTAAGCTACAAGCCCTTCTCCCTGTGTTTATCCAGGATCTGGCCCCCGGACCAATTTGCTGCACTTGAGGACTGAAACTCATAATCCCTGTCCTATAGAGAGGTTGCAAGATGAACCAGCACAGAGCAGTAATGCAGCCACATCAGACTCTCAGGAGAGTGGTATGGCTGCGTCAAGCTCCTAGGCGAGGTGGCAAAGTTGACCAGCATGATGTGGCAGTAGGGCTTTGAGCAAACCTGGAGCAAGTGCAGCAGGATGGACTGGATACACTTCCCTGCTAACAGGATAAAGGAGAAGGTGCAACTTCCTACAAGAGGTCAAGTCTATACAGTTGACAGCGGGGAGCTTTCTTTAGCACAGAAAGCAGTTGAAAGAAGGGCAAGGAAGTAGGATGTGTAGGTAAGTGCAACTGAGCAGACTAGTTGAATCAATTTGTCTATCTATTGACATTCACTGTTACTACGTTAATTGGTAGGGATGTGCAGAGCAAAAGTTTAAGTTCATATGTCCATATGTCCAAAGGGGGTCCCATTTGCGGTCAATATGGACATAAACAGAATTCAATGAGTTGAGTATATGTCCATATGTGCAAATAAAAATTTAAACCCCTCACCCTCCTTAATCCCCCCCCCCCAAGACTTACCACAACTCCCTGGTGGTCCAGCGGGGTCAGGACGCCATTTCTGACCAACTTTGCAAGGAGCACGTGACGTCGGCGTCACGTCGGAGTGACGTGGCGTCACGTGATTCCCCGCGGGTTCGTGCCGGAACGCTCGTTCGGCCCAAAAGGAACTTTTGGCCAGCTTGGGGGGGCCTCCTGACACCCCCAAGCTGGCCAAAAGTTCCTTTTGGGCTGAACGAGGGTGCCGGAAGCGACCCCGCGGGGAATCACGTGACGTCGGCGTGACGTGATTCACCGCGACTTCCCTCCGGCACCCTCGTTTGGCCCAAAAGGAACTTTTGGCCAGCTTGGGGGGGCCTCCTGACCCCCCCAAGCTGGCCAAAAGTTCCTTTTGGGCCGAACGAGCGTTCCGGCGCGAACCCGCAGGGAATCATGTGACGCCGCGTCACTCCGACGTGGCGCCGACGTCACGTGCTCCTCGGAAAGGCTTTCAGAAATGGCGTCCTCACTCCTCGCTGGATCACCAGGGAGTTGTGGTAAGTCTTTGGGGGGGGGATTAAGGAAGGTGAGGGGTTTAAATTTTTATTTTGGATCAACAATCGCGATTTCTAACTTATTCAACATAGCTATGTTGAATAAGTTGGAAATCCGATCGTTTATGTCTTATCACTTTTTTAAGTTAAAAAAAAAAAATAAGTAGTGTTTTACATTTATGTTCAATATGAATGCACACCCCTATTAATTGGCTTCCAGTTCCAAAATCAGGAACTCTACCAGATGAGCCAAAGGAGATTCTGTTGGCTTAGTGTTAGTAGTGCAGTACTTATCCTTTATTTGAAGCAGGGGATAAGAAGTAAACTCGTGGGTCTACATTGGCTTACTTACATAGAGAAGGTACCACAGGAGCCTTCACACCGTGGGATGCTCACTTTATCGAGGGATTTGCATTTATTGTGGGAAATGTAATCTTCATACTCCCGAAGCCTGCAAGAGCTTGTCTTCTCAATACCTATGGCCCAAACCCAGAGGTTAGAAACATCTTAGTCAGATAGAACCTGCAGTCACCCCAAAATCCCATTTTCTGAAGGTAAAACACAAAGCTTCCCATCTCAGAAGGGAAACCTAAGAGGGAAGGAGACTTACCCATGGACGTTTAGGTATTATAAACATCAAAAATTATTATTGATTATTAAAAAATAAGAGAAGAAAAGGGATAGGCATAGAGGAAAACATCTAAATCATGGTAAAATGACACAGTTTAAATGAGTTTTTATTGGATTTCTTTAAGTAGCTTTTCTGCAATTCCCCTGAGCCCCTGTGAGCAAGCATGTCCAGAACAATGTTACCAGTGATATCATACTCACTGATACCTGATTGGTTCACATGCTCTGTGTAATCATTTGTATCCTCAAAGTCAGCATAACCCAGTTTCATCTCCTCTGCTATATATATATATATATCTGACATTGTTCTTAACATGGTTGCTCCCAGGATTTCTTTGGAAAAATAGAGCAGCCGCTTAAAGAATTCAGTGGAAAACATTAAACTAGAAAATGTTATTGCTACGGCATGAGTGTTACAACTTTTAAAATACCAGAGTGCCCGCGTTTAATTTTTTTTTTAAAACTTGGTACATAAGAACATAAGAAAATGCCATACTGGGTCAGACCAAGGGTCCATCAAGCCCAGCATCCTGTTTCCAACAGTGGCCAATCCAGGCCATAAGAACCTGGCAAGTACCCAAAAACTAAGTCTATTCCATGTAACCATTGCTAATGGCAGTGGCTATTCTCTAAGTGAACTTAATAGCAGGTAATGGACTTCTCCTCCAAGAACTTATCCAATCCTTTTTTAAACACAGCTATACTAACTGCACGAACCACATTCTCTGGCAACAAATTCCAGAGTTTAATTGTGCGTTGAGTAAAAAAGAACTTTCTCCGATTAGTTTTAAATGTGCCCCATGTTAACTTCATGGAGTGCCCCCTAGTCTTTCTACTATCCGAAAGAGTAAATAACCGATTCACATCTACCCGTTCTAGACCTCTCATGATTTTAAACACCTCTATCATATCCCCCCTCAGTCGTCTCTTCTCCAAGCTGAAAAGTCCTAACCTCTTTAGTCTTTCCTCATAGGGGAGTTGTTCCATTCCCTTTATCATTTTGGTAGCCCTTCTCTGTACCTTCTCCATCGCAATTATATCTTTTTTGAGATGCATATATAGAGAAAGGCACTGTAAAGGAATAGATCTGAAAAAAAACCCAAAACAAAACATCTGTCTCTGATGCAGGCCTAGGACCCTGGAAGGCCATGACTTTTAGATGCCTGTGGTACTCTCTGCTTCAATTTACTGCTTGTGGCAAGGCTGGCAAAGGCTGGGTTAACCTCTCCATCCCCAGAAAAAAAAAACCTTCTCTAGAAGCAGCCCTAGTAGGAATGTGTAGCATTTCTTTTTCATTTTGTGAACATTTTCAGTAAGATCTACAGACACAAAAAATGCTCACCATAGACACGCTATTTCATCTATTGCTTTTCTATTCCAATGAGGATAATTTTGTTTTGCATGAATAAGCCAAAACTGGCAAAATTCCACTAAATTATTTCTTCAGGGTTTTGTTTTGTTTTTTTTTTTTTTGCAGCATTTTTCTTAAAGAAAAAGGTTTGGGGAAAAAGCAAAAATAGGAAAAAAATGTAAAATCTGAATGTTTTGTGCTTTTTTTAAAATGCTTTTTCCTTCTAGTTTTTTTTTTTTTTAATTTTTTTTAATCTATCTCATTAAGTTCCATGCTGAAGCAAATATAAAAAATAGATATTTTGCATTGACTTTTGTCATCTATGAAGGTAAAAGATGTTGCCAATGGAAAAACTTCATACCACTTTATGCTCTAAAGCAGGGGTGAGCAAACCTTTTGAGGCGCTGCCCCCTTTCCTTTCATGTGATTGCTTGGGGCGCCCTCAAGCTGGGTTACTCTATACTGTATATATTCATGCACACATACATATGTATATGTGAAGGGTATTCACCAAGCAGCCACATTGCCGACCAGTGGCTGAAAGCCCTCATTTTGTATCTCTTCAAGTTGCTGAAAGGAGTAGGCTCACGTGTACACATGGGCACAAAGAGGCAGACACCCTATAGCCAGACAGACACTGAGAAACGAAGACACTTCACAGAGAGACAGAAACCCAACGACCTGATAGGCAGAGGGATATGTACCACACCTAGACAGAAATAGCCAGACAGACACAGAGAAACAGAAACCCAACGACCTGATAGGCAGAGGGATATGTACCACACCTAGATAGAAATAGCCAGTCAGACACAGAGAAACAAAGACACTCCACAGAGAGACAGAAACCCAATGACCTGATAGGCAGAGGGATATGTACCACACCTAGATAGAAATAGCCAGTCAGACACAGAGAAACAAAGACACTCCACAGAGAGACAGAAACCCAACGACCTGATAGGCAGAGGGATATGTACCACACCCAGACAGAAATAGCCAGACAGACACAGAGAAACACACTCCACATAGAGACAAAAACACAACGACCTGATAGGCAGAGCATATGTACCACACCCAGACAGAAATAGCCAGTCAGACACAGAGAAACAAAGACACTCCACAGAGAGACAGAAACCCAACGACCTGATAGGCAGAGGGATATGTACCACACCTAGACAGAAATAGCCAGTCAGAGCGCATCATACACAGAGACAGACCGCATACACACTACATGCCATGCATCACAATGCTCAGGGCTAGCACATTTTTTTAAAACATTTAGGGGCCAGTCAAAACTTTTTAGGAGCTGAGAACCTCCATTTCACCCTGACCAACTCTTTTCTTTGCTTTTTTACTATTTCCACTAGTTTTTCCAATTTATTTGCAGAGTTTCTTAGTTTGCTCATCTTTTATACTTTCTCATGTTTAGATTTGCTTATTTAACTTTTTTTTTTCACTTTTTGCCTTTCTTCTTCTGTCCCCCATCTCCTCCCCTCCACCTCCATGTCCTTATTCTCTCTAGCCTGTTCCCCAATCCCCTCGCCTGCATCATCACTTCCTTTTCCCCGGTGAGCAACAGTTGTGGTCTTTCTTTCTGCATAGGGACCTGGCAGCTGCATGAACTTCTCCTGAGATGAGTTCTGAGGATGGAAGCACTTCCTGTGCTGTGGGACACCACAGTGGCCGCTCTCAGGTCCAGTTCTACCACAGAGTAAGCGGCTTCCCCCAAGCCCGCTATAGCAGAAGCAGCTCCACTCCCTGGTCCACCAAAAGAGACGTGTCTAAGCCTTGGCCTGCTTATTCTGTTCCGGCAGCTTCCTTCCCCTCCTGAGCTTGCAGTGCCTCCAAGGGACTGAGGCATCACAGTGTAGCCATTTTTTTCTTTCTTGATTGGGCAGCCAGTGGACCCCCCCTTCAGGATTGTTCAAGTCCGCCCCCCAGTTTGCTCACCCCTGACCTAGAGCAGGGCTTCTCAAACTGTCCTGATGACTCCAAGGCTGACTGGATTTTTAGGATATTCAAAATGAATATGGATGAGATATATTTGCAAATACTGGGTCTCCAATGCATGTGGCTTGACTGTGGGGGTCACCAGGACAGTTTTGAGACGTCCTACCTTAGAGACCAGCCTACAGTCCATGCAGTTGATGATCCCTTTGATTAAATTCAGATTACAGCAGTTCTAGCATGACCTCAACAAAGTGGAATACAAAACAGAAGGAAACATAAGAAAAAAGGAGATGAAAAATGAGAAACAGAGAGTACCCTGGTTTTATTAAGACAGGGAGTAAAAGTAACAGTAAAAATTTGATAGTAAGAATTTGAGCAGACATATCGCTCTTAGAGAAAACGTGTCTCTTTGCAGCTTGTTACTGGACTAATATAACAGTTATCCAGCGATGATATGCATGGGCCTGCGTAGTCTGGAAAGTTCACATACAATATAATCTCTGGATAATTCTCAGTGGCAGATTGAAGCCCCCCGCTGCCCTTAGGCACATGGGCAGCTGGCTGCCCCTCTGTCTCACTCTCCTGCATAAGACGGTGTGAAACAAGTGACTTGCATAGCAGTGCAGCTGCACTACCCCCTTCACCCCTCTTCTGCCTATTGCCCCTGATCATTCTTAGATTGGTCCAAGAAAAGGTTTCACAGCTTGCAAAGAATCATAATTTGACAGCAGAATTGCATTTTGTAATGAATAGCCTGGTTTCTCACATATTTTGCAGCATCCATTGGGTAGCAGCTCGGTGGTTCCCTGAGAACAGAAAGCAGAGATGACAAGTTACTCATAATGATTGTTCCATAAAGCTCCCAAAGTGTGTTCAGCTCCATGAATGAAGTGAACATTGGTTATTGAGCCTGGTGGATTTTGATTTGTGTCGATACTAAAGCAAATAAGATCCTTGGTCAATCAATATAAAAAAGCTAACCCCTTGTATATTAGAAACTGAAAACACAAAATGATTCAGACTGAAAGATGACCATCATACAATGTGGTACATATTAAAGTTATTTGTGGCAGAATTCTTGTGCACATAAAATTTATAATTATTCCCTTTGTGGACGCTTTCTACCACAGAATTTATAGTTCATTTCAAAAATGTTACAGACTGTAGAACAAGCCATTGTAGTTTGTCTCCTACAGTGCCCGGTTATTATTCTTTGAGCATACAAGTCACACAATCCTAGTCAGGCTCATGGAACCCAGGAGCTGCATCAGCACTGTGAAAATACACGCAGCTACTGTTCAGCACTGTGTTACGTGTGGACACAGATTTGCTCAGCTAAACTGGAACGTACTAGAAGCAGTACAGTCATCCCCCCCGAGGAGGTGACATTCGGTGGTTTCTCAACAAACATGAACAGTTTTGAATTTACACTCTAAACCCAGTTACTTCTCATGGACTGAATGAGAAGACTGACTGGCACACACTATACGTTTTCAATCGTAGATTCAACTTTGTGTGAATGCCAGTACCTCTCCAGCTGATTGTTATTTCTCCTCTCATGAGATTCACTCTGACATCGCAGCACTGACACCGCCGATAGCAATTCAAAATGGCGCATTTTGTACAGCATATTTAAAGCGACTCTGGCTGGCGCCTCCAATAACGTTTTCTCCAAGTTCGATTCTGGCTAACTGTGCTGTCCATAATCAAATCCGGTAAACCACTCTATCCTCATCAACCGTTTAATGGAAATAGGCATATCTGGTTCTGCACTGCTCTGGTTCACATCCTTTCTGAACAACAGGCACTACAAAGTCAAAATAAATGACAAAGAATCCCACTCCATTCCATCAAACCAAGGAGTACCTCAGGGTTCTTCACTTTTCCCTACCCTGTTCAATATATATCTACTCCCTTTATGCCAGCTACTCAATAGCCTCAACCTCACCCATTTTATATACGCGGACGATGTGCAAATCATAATTCCCATCTCGGACCCCATCTCCTCTACTCTAAATTTCTGGAACAACTGCTTACACGCCATCAACCTTCTTCTCTCGAGTCTCAACCTGGTCCTAAATACTTCCAAAACGGAACTCCTGGTTATCTCCCCTAGTGATAACAACCCCTTCGCCAATAATGCATTCATCCCAATAGCAAGCCAGGTCAGAGACCTTGGGGCCACCCTTGACTCTAGAATGAATTTCAAAAAATTCATTAACGCTACAACTAAAGAATGCTTCTTCAAGCTACAGGTCTTGAAGCAACTAAGACCGCTCTTACACTTCAAGGATTTCCGTTCAGTGCTTCAAGCCATACTGTTTTCAAAGATCGACTATTGTAACGCTCTACTACTCGGTCTCCCCACTTCGTCTACCAAACCTCTTCAGATGCTGCAAAACGCAGCGGCCAGGATCCTTACAAACACACTTCGCAAGGACCATATCACACCAATCCTAAAAATCCTACACTGGCTGCCCATCCAATATAGAATACTTTTCAAGGCCCTCACCATCATCCACAAATCCGTCTACCAGCAATCCACACTTATATACTTCCGCAAGGCCGATCAGAACTGCCTACAAAAGTTCGCTCAAGGCCCCCCCCAACAAATCCTCGGTCCACAACTCTATTCACAAGCGAGCACTTTCAACAGCAGGTCCGCTACATTGGAATTCACTTCCCCAAGACTTACGCCAGGAACAATGCCATCTAACATTCAGAAAGAAACTGAAAACCTGGCTGTTCGCAGAAGCCTACCGTTGAAGGAACCCCTTCAACCATCACTGACTCTCACCCTTCCACCCCTCCCTAATCCCTCCCCCCTCTTCATTTCCCTCTCCCCCTCCCCCCCCCCCCCACACTCACCTCACCCCTCTCCTTCTCCCACTGGACTTACCATGTTAATAATCGCCTAGGATAAATCTCTGTTTATGTATCTTTAACATATAGTTTTTTGTTGATTATATTTATCACTCTCCAGTTGTTTTAGTTTAAATTCTGTCCTGTCTTCCATCTCCCATGTTTTACGCTCCCTGTTTAATGTAACTTTACTTTCTACCTAGATGTTAATTGGTTTCCCCTCAGTTACATTGTAAACCGGTATGATAAGACCTGGTCTTGAGCATCGGTATAGTAAAAGAAATTAAATAAATAAAAATAAAGATATAAAGTAAGTGGGTGAATTATATACAGACATGATTCGTTTCAGATGTTCCCACAATATATGTTTCTGTGGTCTTTGAAAGCTGAATTCTGAAGGTTTTCTTGTGTATCTGATGCAGATGGATTCAAAACATGGAGTCTGCTTCGGCATATGGGACAGACAGACCTTCATAGACATTGCCTGTCTAAGTCTTTTATATGCATACAAAACAATTCTTAAAAAAAACATTGTGGACTACTTAGTGGGGGAGCCAAATAGATGTATGATCAATACTTATAAATTGTATGTGCACAAGAATTCGGTCACAAATGACAAATATGTATAACATTATGTGATGGTCATCTTTCAGTCTGAATCATTTTGGGTTTTCAGTTTCTGAATGTGTGCAGAAACCCAGTGAAAGGATACAAGAAAACATGAAAACCGGATAAGTGAGTTTTTCTCGATTGGTTTACCCAAATGCCTAGGTCTGCCTAGTTGAACCATTGGATTTTTTATTGCCTTTCACTCAGATAGTGCAGGTGGATGTGAAAATGAGTACTTGTGTATATTATGCACCTGTCTATAAGAATGCATACACATTATGGGGAGTATTTTGCAATAGTCCCCCCTAAATTAAAAATCAAATGCACACATAAGTTATACCAATTTCACTGGGCAACAAATTTCCACAAAAGTCATGTTACAGAAATGAACTTAGTCAATTCTTATACATTTCCATGTGCTAAACATGAATGTGACTGTGAAAATGCAAAATTGGCTCTAATTTTTTTGTAATATGCAATAATATAATTACATCTTGAATTGTATGCCAATAGTAGGAGACCTACGGTTAATACCGTTTGAAAAATGAAGTCATAGACTACGTCTTAGATTTCTTTGCTTGTCTCTTGTACACCTGTTTGGGAGCATCTCTGCGGAGTGTGCAGCAGTAGTCAGCCAGCATGAATATTTCAAATGCTCACCCTTTCTGACTGGGCTTCATATAGTACACTGCTGACGTCAGCTTACTCAGCAGTAGCATGGCAGTAGAACTGCATTGCATCAGAAAATGATGTAATAAATTCTGGATGATGTGTGCATGATGGTATTATGCAATATGATGCAATATTACATCATTCTAGGCTTATTTACAGTCCTGGATAAATTTACATGACTAAACATAGAGGGGGTCATTTTCAAAGGAGTTACGCATGTAAATGTGACATACTATCGTAGCAATTTTCAAAAGCTATTTACTCGAGTAAAGTGCACTTACTTGAGTAAATCCTATGGACAATTCAATGGCATATATTGTAGCAATTTTGAAAAGCCCACTTACTTGAGTAAAGTGTATTTACTCGAGCAAAAACCAGTTTTGCTCGAGTAAATGCTTTTTAAAATCTACCCCAGAAAGTGAACTATATTAAATATCTTCAAAACGAGAGCCAATAAAAACTTTTCATGGTCATATTCGTGTTCAGCACATCAGGATACTACAGAGTAGGACCTTTTTAGGTCAGTAACACTTTCATTGTTGCCCAGTGTTTTTCAAAGCAAGCTTACATGCATATGTTTACTTTGAAAATGATCCAGGCAAAAGTACCTGTGCACAATGATACCTGCTAATTTGTCCTCAAATAATAGAGGAAAAGGCAGCATCACCTAATACCAACCAGGGACAGCTGAAAAACTGCCGCCTTTGCCTCAGCTTGCCCATGTTGCTTCACAGGCGAAGATGAGTCTAAAGTCATCCTTGGCTACAAGATAAAGGGCCCCCATTGAAGGTTCTCTGCCGATAAAAGTGCGAGTAAACTTCCTTCCATCCCAGAAAAGCTCAGTTTCAGCCAGTGAAAAGTAAACCAGGCCAAGCTGGAATTCAAATTCCCGATTGCAGCCTTGGGATCTTTTCCTCGGCTAACGAGGAGCTGGATATCATCAGCAAACAAATCACAGTTAAGGTCATGCTCCAAAATAATTGCACCCAAGGAGGGCTTGTACCCAAAATAAAAGGAGAGGGGAGAAAGCAGAGTTTGAGTCACGCGTGCACGTGCAGAATGTGTCTGTGTAGCCCCGGGGCGTTCACTCACAGGTTCACAGTCTTCCTCATAGAAGGGTGGGCAGGAGATGGAGGAGATGGAGGTGATGAACTGGTTGTTGTTCTTCACGCAGCTGTATATGGTACAGTTATTTGTTTTCGATGGAATCATGTCTCCAGGCTAAGAGAAGAAAGCAGAGGAGGACCACAGGTCAGGCAGCAGGAAAAGCAGGCAACATTGGGTGGTGCACACCTACAGTTTATAGAATATGCAGTAGATATTGGCCAGACAGATGTGCCAAGCTACCCATTTCCAGGTGGGACACTTTCTGGTCAGGCCTGGTTTTCAATTTATATCCCAAAGCTCTGTGGTATTTCTGGTCTCAGATTACACCCATTGAAATCCATTGTGCAGGCCCCATAATACATCATGATAGGATTGCCAAAAATCTAGGACTGGCCTAAAATCTCCCTCCTGGAACTGGGTAACTTGGACATATATATGAAACAATATAAAATACACAGTACACTTATTCTATGCAGAAAGAGAGAGAGAGAGAGATTGCATACACAATCATGTATACAAAGCAATGCCATGTGCTTGCCAGATTAGCACAGTATTTCATGGGATGCATTAAAGCCAATTGTGAGATATAAGATCAGCTACATTGCATATACAACCAAAACTCCAGTTCTCTTGTGAAAACTTAGCAAAATGGTCACTACAAACCTCTGGTGACAGAAAGGTAAAAAAGCCATCCAACTTCCAGATGGCAGAAGTTAACAAAATATGTCAAGAAAGGTCTGTAGGGAACAGTAATGGTGCAAGGGTCTGCAGCTGCCCTAGGCGGCAACGGCGCAATGACAAGACACGATCTCTCTCTCGCTTTCTCTCCCACACCAGCCTGATCGCACACCACGAACCTCCAAACCTTTTCCCAGCTCCATGCCTCTCCACCCTCGTACGCCGCTTTCCACAATGCCGCCCTCACATCCGACTATGGCGCCCTACCCCCTTTCCAGTGCCCTAGATGGAGGCCTAGTACTCCTAATGCTCCTGCCAGCCCTGGTAGTGAATCTTACCAAACGTGCCCTTCCAGGCCCTCATGGCTGTAGATGAAGGTGACTGGTGCCTGCCACTTGCTCTGTTTCTGGCCCAGCACTAGGTCCTGAGCCTGACTAAGCTAGGCAGTACCTTTTCACTTTCTGGAAGCTCAGAAAAGGATTACACAGCAGCTCTTGATTTCATGGGATTCTTTAACAGTGAGAGTGACTAGGTAGGAGGAGCTTTTGAAATATGAATGGAATAACAATCAGAAAAAGCATGGGGGGTGGGTTTCAGGGACTATTTTTTCCAGCTGCATTACTGAGCACATTTTTTTTTTCTAATACCACGACTGAATTACGAGCCCCGGCCTTACGCTCATGATCTGGTATGTGCCGTCTTCTAGATTCAGCACACAGTGGGTCTGCACGCAGATGCCACAGCATTCATTTCGCACACCCTGCTTCAGTGTAAATCCCTAGGAATGGAACAAGAACATCGGAAACACATTGTTAGAAAAAACAAAATTATACACGCAAACCACCATTTTTTTATTTTTGACCCAGTGATGTGGGCTGATTCAAAATTTGTCATGACATTTTGTGGTGGGGCTGCCAGAGCATGGGCACACAGGGTCCATACCCTGACTCGACTGGCCAGGACTCCAAATCTTACTTGGCAGAGAGAACAATCCTCTGCTCCCTAATTTTACCCCCTCCCCAAATATCCACACAATTGTGTTGCCTTTTGCCTGAGAAGAGGCAGGGAGTGGATGCAGCAGGCCAACTGCTCTCTGTACTCCTGAGCTATGGGAAGGTGGAGCAAAGAGGTGCTGAAGGCTGAAAGAGGGAGTGAGGTGAGAAAGGGATAAATGCTTGGGTAGGCAGTGCAAGGAGAGAAAGATATGCACTGTGGGTGGGGAGGAGGGTGGAGAGAGAACCGAAACATGGGAAATGGGGAAGGGCGAGAGGAAGGCACCAGTCTTTCTGGCCGATGCAGTGTTGGCACTCGTTAAACGAGCGCTCGGGATCGAGTGCCCGCTGTCTTAATGCACATCGATCCACCTCTCCCGAGAGCCTGATTTAATATTTAAATGGGCTGCCGTGGTAAAAAGGAGGCGCTAGGGAGAATTGTGTGTCCCTAGTGGCATCGGGCACCCAGGAGAGGTGGCTGTCAGCCGGTTAGGAAAATGGACACTCAATTTTACGAGCATCCTTTTTCCTAACCTGACCGCCAGTGACATTTTTTTCCAGTTCTCCTTTTATCGGTTCCTCCGCCAAGGCATAGCATTAGGTCAGAGGAAGTACAGAAAAGCAGTATTTTCTGCTTTTCTGTTTAATTATGAGGCTCCTCAAGAATTAACGTCTAATCTGGAGCAGGCGTTAATTTTTGAGAGTAAAAATGTACGTGTCGGGCACACATTTTTTTTTTTTTGCATCGGGGGATAAGGGAAAGGAAGAAGAGCATTGGGAGACAATCACTAGTAGTGACTCACTACAAATGCTTTTCAATCTCTTGCACTCCCTTCCACAACAGACACACACAGGCTGATGCAATATAGTGCGCTCAGCCGAGCACATGGTTTTACACGTGTTGGATGCGTGTTTTGGACACATGTCCAAAACCCTCATGCAATAAGAGAATTAGCGCATCTAAAACGCATTTAGCTAATAGCCTCATCAACATGAATTTACATGTGATGAGCACATCCAACACGTGTAAAGCCGTGTGCTCGGCTGAGCGCACTATATTGCATCAGCCTGTGTGTGTCTGTTGTGGAAGGGAATGCAAGAGATTGAAAAGCATCTGTAGTGAGTCACTACTAGCGACTGTCTCCCAATGCTCTTCTTCCTTTCCCCCTCATTGGCGCTTTTTTCTCCCTGCCCCCTCACAACCACTAAGTGGTGCTTTTCTCTCTCTCCTGCTTCCCCCATGCCTTGATGATAGAAGAATTGGTGAACATTAGAACATGCCATACTGGGTCAGACCAAGGGTCCATCGAGCCCAGTATCCTGTTTCCAACAGTGGCCAATCCAAGTCACAAGTACCTGACAGGATCCCAAATAGTAGAGAGATTCCATGCTGCTAACATCCAGGATTTTCCCAAGTCTATCTGGTTAATAACAGTTTATGGACTTCTCCTCAAGGAACTTGTCCAAACCTTTTTAAACCCAGCTATGCTAACTGCCTTTACCGCATCCTCTGGCAAGTAAGAGAGCAGCTAACTTATGCCTCCTGCTGTTGGGAATGAGGACAAGAAGGGAGGAGGACTATGCTATGACTGAGCTCTGCAGCCAGTTCATGAGGGTGGGACTATCATGGGTGGAAGCAAGGGGCCCTGAGCGGTTTCTGCAATTCCTCCCCCCCCCAAAAAAAAAAAAAAGAACAGCTTTGCATCTAAGTACGGGCATCTTTCATTCTAGAAAAGAATAAAAAGCTCTGCTACTATTATCAAGGAGATTAGGGAGGCCGTCACTTACTGGCAAGCAATTGACATTGCAAGGAACATGTTCACATGTGATTATCGGATCATCACTGCTGTTGGCATTGTGAGTGCAGACACATGTTTGGCACTTGTCTGAGAGCACAGGGGAACCCGGCTACAACACAAAACAAATATTCAACCATTAGAGAAGCCTGAATCAGAAATCTAACACAAGCATTACAGTGAGATCTTCAAAGCAGTTGAGACATCACGTGTAGAGATTGATAGATAATGGCATGCAGGGCTCCAACTGGAAATAACCCAGTGAAAAATCTCCCTCTTATAGTCTAAGGTCATACTAAGGAACATGGTTGAGAAAGCTACAGTGGCAAAGGGAATACTGATGTATGACTAGGCTGCTCAGAGGAGCGAGCCCAGGGGGTTAAGGGACAGGGGATCTCCTCATGTATAGCAATATAGGAGTGAGAGAGGAGCGAGCCCAGGGGGGTTACAGGGATCTCCCCATGTATAGCAATATAGGAGTGAGAGGGGAGCGAGCCCAGGGGGTTAAGGGACAGGGGATCTCCCCATGTATAGCAATATAGGAGTGAGAGGAGGAGCGAGCCCAGGGGGTTACAGGGACACAGAGGAATTGCTTTAGTGTTCCAGGTTAGGGGTAAAGGAAGAGCCGAGCCCAGAATGTTACAGGGAGGCAGGGTAATTCCAGGATAGAGGGGAGAGGGGAGCGAGCCCAGGGGATTGCAGTGACATAGGGGAACTTCTCTAGTATTACAGTATAGGGGTAAGAGGGGAACAGAGATCATGAATTAGTAGGGGCTGTTCAGAAAGAATAACGTTAACACAATTGATGAATTATAAGTGCATTGCAAGACCCTTAGACCAGCATTTAAGTCATTAATATGCCTAATCCTGGATTCTTGCTCCCTTTCTTTTCTTGCTTAGTAGTGAAAATGCAGGAAATCTGCAGTTTCAAGTTGCTGTGAGCTGCCCCTGCAGTGCTGCACCCTGGGGATCATTTCCCCATTGCTACTTTCTATCATCCAGCCCAATTCTACATTGCTGACTTCAGGGAGATGGGGAAAGGTGAAGTGATATTGCAATGATTACCTATCCCCATCTCCCAGCCCCCATCTCACCTTCCACAAGAGCCAAATATAGCATTTGGCACATCCTAAGGACAGATACCAAGGGCCTGGCTCCATTATTGATACATAGGGAAGTTTTATTCTGTTACTGGACTTAGAAAAACAGCTCCGTTTTATTTTATTAGAAAACACTGCATGGTGAGATTTTTCCATGTCAATTTAAAAACAGGGAGCCACCTCCCAATCAGGTACCAATGCTGATATCACTGGCTAAGATTAGATCCTGATCACAGCAATTGTCAGCTGTGACTTGGAATGTATAGAAAATGTGAGGGTTTTTATGATTTAATGTTGCTGTTGTGTGGTGCTTGCCTCATAGAAGGGTGGGCAGGAGATGGAGGAGATGGAGGTGATGGAGGTGAATTATTGGGTTAAATAAATAAAACCTTTCAAAGATAAACTCTCCAAGGGGATCTTCTGCACCCTCCCTCGGTTATACCGAGAAGTCATTACCTCAGCACTTGCCCCAAGTGTACAGAATGAATCCCCTGTAGCAGTTACACCAAAACGTAGGTACATACCAGGTATTCGGCATTTCCATGTATGCAAACCTCTTTACGAACTGTAAGAAGAAGAAAATGAGACACTTATGCGCGTTTGTTAGCAATTTCAGCATACGGTGACCCGGTCTATTCTGGCACAAGTAAAGGACCAGTCTTAACTCTCTTCAGATATACTCCCCTCATCCATTTCTTTCTGCTTTAGTGCATTTGCCTTTGCAACTGGAGCACTGTCCTGTAAACCTGCTTTACCCCGATAAACCTCATCATGCTGGCGCAGGAGCCTCCCCCGGGCTGCGGTGATCTACACGACATCCAGCGATTCCCCCACCGAGTCCTGGATGCACATCGCAGGGCGAGAGGGACTTACCACACTCGTAGACAGGGCAGCATTTGCCATCAGGAATGCTGCCGACCATCTGCTGTCCCAAGCCACAGCTGGGAGACTTTGTGGTGCAGTGACTGGTATTGCATCCTGCCAAGAAGAGAAGAAGGAAGGTGAAATGTCACAGTAGAGAGACATGGGGATGTCCTGCTCTCGATTTTCTGCAATGCTTGCTGAAATCATTAAGTATTAAACTGTAATATATTAAAGAGGAATGTAATTAATTCCATAATATTCATTGTTCCTGCCGACGGGATTTACAGGTAGCAATGAGAACAATGTTCATAGTCATGTACTTGGGCATACAAGTATTTATCCGGCCTTTCTGAAAACCGTGCTCTCTGAGTAAAAGTGTGCATGGGCTTCCCAACAGCAGATTAAACGAGGTGTGCTTAGCTTGGGGTCAGAAGCCCGCGCACGTGCCGATTTGCTTTTTAAACGTATGCTTGTTGTTTTGCCTCCTGTCTGCTGCCCAGGTGCAAAGCAAGCACGCTGTTAGCATGTGTGTACTTTAAGGTGCCCGAGAAGTTTCCCTTTTAAAATGAGCTGCCAGCTCTGCACGCATCTTCCAGCTAGGTGGGCTAATCAAAATGGTCCCCAAAATATGTTTAGCTTCCTGCACCAGCTGAGATCGAGGTTTCATTTGCTCACTTTTAATTTGTATTGGAATTGGCATCCATCTAGAGAAACTTATGCAAACAAATCACTGGAGTCATGGTAATGGTAGATTTCTTCAGGCCTGATGACATGTGCAAGTATTCTATGCCAGCCAGGATGGCTGGAGGGAAGACTTCTTTAATTATTACAGAGCTTGGTGGTAAGACATGAGAGAGGGAGAGCCTAGACGTTGGACTAAATATGGGACTTTGTGTGCTCAGCTACCCAGGATGACAAAATGCACTGGGGGTTTTACTAATAATTATTGGTTTTGTTTTTACTTTACCCTAGTTTTATTGTATTTTAGTTTTATTGTTTTTTTTTTTGTAATACTGGTATTAGAATGCTGTTTATGTATATTTCTTTCACTTTGTTTTATTGAATATTTATTTTATTAATTTATGAATGTATTTAATTGTAAACCGCCTAGACATTTTGATAGGCAGTCTAGAAATATTGAAAATAAATAAAGAAATAACTAAGGAGCAATATTCTACAAGCAGTCAAACTTCTGTGGCTGGCAACTGGAATATATCGTCAGCAGCGGTCTTTCTGAGTTAATTTGGTAAAAGCTTGAATTCATTTTCTGGCAAACACATACATCAATTACACCAAATTTCAAAGCAAACTTGCAAACGTAAATTCATTTTCTATGACTTATTTACATTTTACGAGTATAATTTGCAAATTGTTGATACAAAAAACTAGTAAACAAAATGAGAGAAAATAAAAACAGATTTTGTCAGTAATTTTTTTGTTTTGAAATGAGCACATTTTGTTTTGTTTTCATGTTTCACAGTGAATGCACATCCCTAATATTTTGCCACTCTGTGTTATCATTCCTATTCTGGTGGGAGTCGTAGTGGTTTAGGGTGATAGGGTTACATGCAGTAGGTTCATTTTCCCATTGCATCAGTAGTCTGTGACATGTTTGGCTGGTAGGCTGCCCATAACGTAGGGAAACTGCTACACAGAATTTCTGAATTGCCAAATGTCACACACAGTAAAAGAGCACTGGAGTGGAGACTGAACTTACTACAAACTGTTTCTTCACAGCAGCTGTCAGTGGGGCTGGCCTCCGTGACAGCAGAGAAGCCTTCATCACTGCAGGTAATTCCGACTGGGGCTTTACATTTGTGGAGCTCACAGAGGATTCCACTTCCTCCCTCCAGGCAGGTGCAGTCCTGGCAATCCAGCTGAAATTTCTCCCCAAACTATTAGCAAAAAAAAGAAACAGCAATTCCCACTGAGACAACTTAAAACCTAAGTTGCCTCCTTCAATGAACCATAAATACATGTGACAGATATTAGTGAATTATTTCATATTATTGCTCCCAGATATATATATATATATATATATATATATGGAGAGAGAGAGAGAGGGCCAGGAAGTGGAAAAGTTACCCAGGGAAGTAACTTTAGCTGCATATTCTGTGGAATGCTGGTTATTTTTCCCACTGAATAAACCTGGACAGTAACTTATCCAAGCAGAATGCTGGATAACTTTTAAGCACGCCCCAGAGAATGCTCCCACTGCCTCTTTTTTATTCAGCTATAATGTTGCTGCTGAGAGGGCGGGAAATTTAAAACTCAACAGTAACTCCAACTTTCTCATGGTAACTTTTGAGTTACCCAGACAAACATTTTTCAGCATCGTCCTCAGTGATTCTGATGTTTCAGCAATGAGAAGAAGAAGATTGGATGGGTTTGAGAAAAGGTAAAAAGGCTTTGGCTTAGAACTACCAGCCGTTTACGTACCTCTCTTGGTATGTTATCTGGTCCAACACAACCTGAAAAACACAGAGCTATATTATCCCCTGCTCCCAGAAAAAAAATATGACATGATGTTCAGGTTACACTGCTGGGTTTGGGTGCAAAATTACATTTCAAAATGATTGGTAACTTCAGACATGATGATTGGTGACCTTGCATGCTTTCATGTGATTAAATCACACACAAGGTCACCTATCACGTCTCCTTCTTCATCACTGTAGCTAACAATCAAACGTGTAAACCAAAAGTATTGTTTACCATGTATCTTTTCCTGACTAGATTGTAAGCTCCATGGGATAGGGACTGACTCCTATTGTGTCTGTACAGTGCTGCGAATATCCTAATGCATAGGTAGCCAACTCCTCAAGAGCCACAAACAACTCTGTTTTTCAGACTTTCCATAATGAATATGCACGCGATAGATCTGCATACAATTGAGGTGGTGCATGAAAATCTATCTCGTGCATATTCATTGTGGATATCCTGAAAAACAGACAGACTGGATGTACTCCGAGGGAAGGCTGAGAACTATTGTGCTAAGGCCAGGGTGGCCATCTCCAGTCTTCAAGAGCCACAAACAGGCCTAGTTTTCAAAATATCCACAATGAATATGCATGAGATAGATTGGTATACAATGAAAACAGTGCATGCAAATCTATCTCATGCATATTCATTGTGGATATCCTGAAAACTAGGCCTGTTTGTGGCTCTTGACTGGAGTTGGCCAACCCTGTCTAGTGCTTTAAAAAGGATAAATAATAAAAGTAGTAGTACTTTTGTGAAAAATCCATCTTTTTAATAAGAAGAATTAAACCCTTGAATATGTATATATGCCAACAAAACTCACCACATGTCTTCACACAAACATCTACTCCAGAGCTGAAAGGTATGGTTCCATCAGGGCAGAAGCAACCTTCCACAAAATGGACATTATCCACTTGTACATCTGAGCTCTCAGAACTGGGAAAGAGATGCATGTCAGGAGCCATCAGAAAGAGACAGACACTCTTGGTACAAATTAATGATGCACTGCACTTTTCCTTGCAAATTAGTATTATGAGTCAGATGTCATCATTACTCTATGTGATGACTGAATGATGGGGTTGTCTTGGCAAGAATATAAACTTTGAGAGAAAGAACCTCCCCCCCCCTTGATTTATTAAAGGACAATTTTCAAAAGCCACTTATCCATGTAAATGGCTATTTACCCAGGTAAAAGGGCTATAGCCCACCCTGAATGCAGGTAAAAGTGTGAGCAGGGATCAATACCACGTATACTATTACCCTCAGGAAAGTAGGTGGGATCAGAGGCGGAGTTAGGTTGCGGGAGGCAACAACGTGCAGAGTTTTGAATTTTCCAAACCACACGTGTTGTTTTTGAGGGAAAGTGTACTAAGCAGAAAAAGAAGGTGCAAATCTCTGCGGGAGATTTTTCCCTAGGCAGTTTTCAAAGGGAAACTACGCTTGAACTTTTCCTTTGAAAAATGGTGCAAAGTCTACAGGAAAACTACCTGCAGACTTTGCAACAATCCACATAGTTTTGAAAATGGTCTCAGAATGGAGATATTTGCAATTTACAGCACCCTCTTTCTGTTATAGATCTGTAGGTATGGAAATGCGTGTGTGGCATCAATAAGAATTTCAAGCTATGGAGTTATAATGGAAAAAAAATGACTTTACAAATACGATAATAGAAGAATCTTACATTAATTAGCAATTTAAAGAAACAGCGCCAACATAAAAAGAGAGTAGATGATACAGATAAAGACACATTAGCCCAACCCATCTGCCCAGTTGTCTTCCTTTCTGGTTCTGTACCACTTTGGGTAGATAGACCTTGCTTCACATAATACAAGAATGTTTCGACAATAGCCAACCTGAATGTAGTTCAATTAGTATCTATACCCATGCATAATTCTGCCATGATAAGTGGAATAACAATGTTAGGATTGATGCAGTCCATAACATGTTATGGTCCAATCATTCACTAATTGTCTCTCACATGTCATTAACTATAGCAAACCCTAATTGTGGTTCTTCAATGACTAAACAATGTCGCCCTGCTTTAGATTTAAATAGTTTCAGTCAAGAGTGGTGCCCAAAGGTGGAATCAGTTTTATCTCAATCTTCAACAAGCACTCTATCCACCCAATTACAAGTTCAAGCATGGAATGCTTCATTCTCAGACACTTATAATGCATTATGTCCAGTTAAAGCCGTGACTGGGCACTGCCCTTGCAAGGAAGCAGCCTGGTAGTCTAAAGAACTAGCTTCTCTGAAAAGAAACTTGTGGATTTTAGACAGAAAATGGAGAAAACGGTAAGAAGGATTTTCTGAGCAGCAGTACAGGGAGAAATTGAAGGAATACAAAAAACTGTCAGATTAAAAAATACACGGCTTATACTTTAAAAACTGAGAAATCCTTGAATCGCCCAAAAGAACTTTTTTTTGCTGTGGTGAAAAGTTTAATGTCTAGACCCAGTATCCATCTGTAGTTATACCCAGATAGTGAAGCCTTGGCTTGCCACTTTTCAAATAAAATAAAACAAATTAGGAGCTCAACGGGTTCCACGTTCTCTTGTAGGGTCATCTGTAGACCTTGCTTCCCAAGTTGTTAAGTGGTCCGATTTTGATGCTACTGATATTAGTGGATTACGTTGTACCTATTCCTCATTAGATCCTTGTCCATTTGCAATAATGAAAGGTCTTAAAGATTATATATATTAGTATATTAAGTTAATTGTAAACTCCTCATTGGCAGAGGGCATCTTTTCTGGAGAACTGAAAGCTGCCATTGTACGTCCTATTTCACCTGCAGAAATCACAAATTATAGACCTATTTCTAATCTATGTACCTTAGGGAAGGTTGTAGGAAAATGGGTCCTGAAGCAGCTTGATGACTTCCTGATTGAAAATGAGGCGCTAGATGATTTTCAATTTGGTTTTCGTGCAAATCATAGCACAGAGTTATTACTTCTCACACTTTTAGATAAATTACTAACTTTTAAAGATCTTAGGAGCAGTAGCATTTAATACTCTTGCTCACTCACTTTTATTATCACATTTAACACAAGTCGGTATAGGAGGATAAGTATTGGCTTGGTTTAAATCATTTTTGAAATCTAGAAGACAGAGCGAACAGCTAGTTAACACTAGATTTAAGTTGATGATAATAAATTGTGGAGTGCTGCAGGGTTTGGCCCTTTTGGTAGCTCTTTTGAACATTTATCTGCAGCCAGTGTGTAAGATTTTTAAACAAAGGAATATTTTATATTTAATATATATGGACAATATTCAGTTTTTATTCCTAGCTCGGATTCTACTTTTATCAAGTCTCAGCTTAATGAGTGCATGGAAGCCATAAGTGATTGGTTAAATAAGAACTGGCTAATTTAAAATATTTAAAATGTTAAAAAGACAACCATTCTATGGATTGGTAAGTCTCCTCCACAATTGCGCTGGTTACCAATTTCTTGGCATTCAAGATTCAAGCTATATTCCTTTGCGTAGCTATAGACTACAATCTACTCGTGACAGAGCATTTTTTTACCCTTTGATATACGGAGACAGACATTAACGGACAAATTTTAAATCGGCCATGCGCACATTTTCAAAAAGGCCCAGCCACGCGTGTAACTGCCGATACGCGCACAAGTGCCGGGCCCTTTAAAAGGAGTGGGCCAGGGGCATGGTCTGGGCAGGGAGGGGCGGGGCAGAGGCGGCCGCAACAGTGCCATTGTATGCTGTCCTGATGACTTGCGCGCCGGCAGCCGGCCAGCGCAAGCAACTTACTTCAGCTCCGTCCTGAAGTAAGTTTAAAAACAAAAAAAATAGGGATAGTTAGGAAGGGTTTAGGGGGTGGGGAGGAGAGGGGAAGAGGGAGGGAGTTTAGGTAGGGGGTTAGTAAAGTTCCCTCCCAGTCCTCTCCTTAGTTGGAGTGAACTGGGAAGGAACTAGGGAAGGCCTGATTGCGTCGCCATGCATAATTTGCAAAAATTCACCCCCCCTCCCTTTTACGCGCCGCCCGCACATGCACGTGCACAGCCACCCGATTTTATAACATGCACGTACCAGTGTGCGCATGTTATAAAATCGGCGCGTCCATGTGCGCATGCCAGGAACCGTGTGCACACGGATATGCGCGCACATCTTTTAAAATCTACCCCTATGCATTTAGGAAAAAAGTTAAAGCATACTATTTTAATGAAGGTTTTGATTAAAATGTGGGGGGGTTTTTGTGTGTTTTAATATTGCTTTATTGTATACCATGGTTTTATGAGTGTCTGATTGTAATCCACCATGAACCACTGCATGGGAAGGTACAGAATAAAAGTGATACGTAAATAAATATAAATAAATAACTGTCCATACTTAACCCAATATCAGCGCAGCCCCCTCCGCATGACTTTTATGCAGTCTCTCAACCCTTTTTCCCCCACGTCCCTTTATATCTGTCCCAAGCATTCCCAAACCACCACACCATTGGTCTCTACCAGTGGGCCACTGCATCAGTCCCTCCTCCTCCCAGCAAACCAGTTCCTCCACATGCTCCCTCTGAGCCCAATATATAGCAGATGAAGATGACAGTTGATAAGGACCAATTTATCACTCTAGTACTGATTAGATTGATCAAAATATCAGCTTACCCTTTTCTTGAGTCTTTTCTTTTGTTTTTGGATCAAATTTCTATATTGCCTTTCTGTCTTATCCTTTCATATTTTTGGAAACACATACCCCACTAAAAATAAATCTCCCTGGGCTCAATATTTCCACTTGTTCATTTTTGCGTACACACTTTTAATGCATCCATGCAGTGTCTGCAAGCACAGCAACACTGTGCTTATGTTTCTTATGGTGGGAGGGTCCCACAGTGGCAATCTGCAACACTTATGTTTAGAACTGAAAAAAGAGATACGTTTACCTCTCTTTGCAAGTCAGCTCTTCAACAGGACCACAAGGTTTGTAGACTTTGTGTGCTGGGCAGGTGATAGCTAGAGGACAACAAAACACTGACGATGTAAAGGCATCGTAACTTTAAAAAGATCTTAGTCAGAATGACATGACATGTGATTACAAGTAGATAGAAGCAAGACACATAACCAACTAATTGGAAACGTGCTATAGTACTTTGGAAGCAGATTTTTGTGATTCTAATGTGATTTAGCTGAACCAAAAGTCATGTTCCCTGTGAGAACAACAGCTTTCACCTAATATGATATGGTATATCTGTAGCAGTGCTTTATCATAATATACCGTATATTTGCACACTAGGGGCTAGATATTAAAATCTTCCTGGATATGTAATTTAGCCAGATATGAGTTATCCAGCTAAGTTACAAGAGATATTCAGTGGCATGGGCTCGTTGACAGGTCTAACTTAGCTGAATAAGTTATCTGGCTAAGGCTAAATATGACAAACCAAATGTATCAAAAAATACACCACTAAGTTCAGCGAACTAATTACTAAATCAAAACAATCCTAGAGCTGTGCTCTGTCGCTGTCATACAGTGATAACTTAAAGTGAATAATTCTGTTTTATGATGTTTTAATTGCTATTAAACACCTACACAACTTGTAGTGTGTATTTTTAGTATATTTAAATCATCTCTTTAAATAATATTATTATTTAAAGAGATGATTTAAATATTATTATTTAAAGAGATGATTTAAATATACTAAAAATACACACTACAAGTTGTGTAGGTGTTTAATAACAGTTAAGGCTAAATATGGCCAGTTAGGAAGATAACTTATGTGGCTAAGTAATGCTGCCCTGATATGCCTATTGCCCACCCACTAATTGACCGGCTAAGAGATAGTCGGATAAGTGACTTATCCAGATATCTAGTGGCTGCTGAATATAACCGGATGTTCAGCGGCCCGCTATATAGCCAGCAAAGTCCTACTAGCAGTCTAAGTTATCCATCTGCTTTGCTGATGCAAGCTGCTTTAGCAGCATTGTACATAGCTTTTGATTTGTAGGCGTTTATAAACTGTAAATTTGTTTATTTTCCAGCTAATAAGGGGTTCTTTGGGGGGTACTAAAAAGCAGTGTTTATCAGTGTTTTTGCGGTGCAGGTACTCTTATTGCATACCTATTCCAGTTGAATCATTCATGCAGCTGAGGAGTCATTAGCATAGACAAGGCACAAAAAACAAAGTGGAGGATTTAGGGTAGACAAAGGAGGGGTGCAAGAGCACTAACAAATATCTATTTTACTTTTTATTGTACCTGGAGTGTTTTATTGGGGTTTAGCAGTTAAAACCTAAAATCAGAAGCCCTAGGTATACAGAAGTCACTATCCAGGGCTGGTGCAAGGTTAGGCACGCGGGCGAACCCTTGGCCTTGTGCCCCCTCTGCCCCACCTCCAAGATTGACCTGTTGGCAGCAGCTCCAGCACAATGCTCCCTTCTTTGATGGCATTGGCTCTTGCATGGCACCCCCTTGACTGATCCTTCACTCTCTGCCCACAGTGATCAGCGTCCACTCTTTCTCTCCTCGCTTACCATCCATATACTCGCTCCCTGCCCAGTCTCGCTTCCCTCCACTCCTGTCATACCAGCAACACTCCAATCCTTTTGCACTTTTTCCACAATGCCAGCATCCTCTCTCTCTCACCCTCATCTGCTCAGCACTCACTCTCTCCACTTCAATCTGTTCAGCACCTTCTTGCTTTCATTACACTCTCTCCTCCCCCCACTCACTCAGCTTACATACTCTGTCTCTTCCCCAATCTGCTCAGCATATACAGTATTCTCACTAACCAACCCCCCAACATACACACTTTCACTCTCTCTATCCGCCACCTGCCCAGAACCTGCTTTTTCTTTCTCTCTACTGCCACTCACCTAGTACCTTCCCTCTCTGTCTACTCCTCCCCAGCATTAATTTCCCTTGCTCTCCCCTTCTAAGGCTAGGTCTACTCCTGCTTCCACCACTGGCAGCGCACCAGGCCTCTCCTTCAGCCACCAGCGGTATGGGTAACACACACGCAGCTCTGGACCTCTCTTTCTTTTTCCGTAATTGGTGGAATTTTTCTTCCCCCTAAGGTCTGGCACTGGCCGTGCCCCTATCTTCTGCTAGCCATGGACCCTCACTTTGTAAAAAAAAAAACATTCTTGATTCTACTGTATTATCTAGTTACTATGGATATTGTGTTTCCCATTGCCGGCATGTTACTTACGACATGATCCATGCGTCTGGTCCCTCCAGTTAATACAGATTCCCTGTTCGGCGCAAACTGAGGCGTAGTTCTGCAAACTGGTGCACTCAATGTTGGTGTTGGGGACATTGCAGCTGTCAAAGATGCAGGCCTGGAAAAAGTGCTCTGGAGGGGAAGCCTCGTGACAAGCTCTGAAAGTTCTAGAATAGGAAACAAGCAAGACATTAGTTAGGCTCTGACACTTCCAGGTTAGAGGTGCAGTGATATTTATTTGATTCCTCTAAATAAGAGCACACACTAATAAGACACAATATCACCTATATAAAATCATCCCATTTATTTCAGTAAAATAAAAAACAAATCACATCTGAGTGGCAAGTCAATGGAAGCAGAGTGAGCAGACTCAAAGCACTGACTATTAATCTTTGCTGATGATTTTTATATACTTGATGGCTAGGGAATTGTTGGCTGTATTTTAGGACACGGGATCTTTGCTGTGTATTATAGTTTGCACTGATCAGTTCCTAGTGCTGCTGGAGTTCTAAAAGATTCTTTTATTTCATTACATTTTGTAAATGTTAGTAATCACAGAGCTCAATTCACTCAAAGATTTTGGCCTCAAAAGGCCAAACAGTAAGAAATATTCAGTTTTTCCCAATTATCAATTGTCATGAAAGGAAATATTCACCAGAGAATTGGCCAAAAAAATGAAGATATTCGGAATGGCCTGAAAAAGAGATTTGAAAAATGTTGGGTGACCTGGGCGCAGGTATCTGAGTTGCTCCCCTTCTCCAAATATAGGGTTTTGGTTTGAAAAACATGTCAGACAACCAATGGTAATATCTTTATCTCATACTTAGATTAGCATAGGAAATAGAAAAGAAATCACTAAATACATATTATCAAAACAAGTAGGAAGGAATGGGACACTTCAGCTCTAGAATAATTCCTCCAATCCTCCCTTATACTACTTTGTCCATTAATTTATCTATAACCAAAGAAAAAAAGAGCTATGGACAGGAGGACTTTCCGGGGTATCTCCTATGGCAGGGCTTCTCACACCTGTTCTGGGGACCCCACTAACCATTAGATTTTCAGGATATCCCCAATTAATATGCATGAGATCAATCTGTATGTACTAGGTCTTCAATGTATGCAAACTGATTTCATGGGTATTCATTCTGGGTATCCTGTGGGGTCCCCAGGACAGGTTTGGGAAATCCTGTCCTGTGTGGACATAATTCAGCACTGTAGCATCAACTAGAAGCAGGAAAAAAAGCCTTGGTTTCCGGGAGTGAGGCCAGGTCTCACAGCTACCGCCCTCTCAATCAGATGGGGAATGAAGGAAATCATGTGAGGAACATAGCGTGAACGCACAAGAACAGTGCTGCAGAGGAATTTAAAGGGGCCTTGACTGTTTGACAGAAATGCCTGAGATGGTAAGCCAAAACATTTTAATAAAGGCTGTTAAGATCAGAAGGGTAGGAGTTGCGATCTGATTTACTATTTCATAAATAGGTGAATTTTTGAAGAGTTACGGACATAAAAGTTAACATGCACACACATAAGCAGCCTGTACTCTTGCAATCAGTATTTTATAAATCTCAAAAGTATATGCATGCTTTATGTTTCACATGCACTTATACAAGCTTACTAAGGGGGTGGTCTGCGGGCACTATGGGGTGGAGCCATCAGTTGCGTGCATAAGCTTTTCTAAAAGAGATTTACGCGTGTACATTTGGCAACTTATTTGTGTAATTTAATACCTGCTAATTACCTTGTGCAACTGAGAACAGACTTGTTTATGATATACTATTGGCTGAGTGGGAGGTCTGGGTGAAGTAAAATCAAGAAATAAAATAAATACATAATCATAATACTAAAAACATATTAATAATATTTCATAAAAAGCTGATGAATAAAAGATCAAATAATTAAAAACTCATATACAAGTTTTTTTAAATGTCCCAAACACCAATAAAATATTTCAAAACAGCTGAAACATCAAATAACACCTGAAAAATAAAACTAAAAAGGATTTTTAAAATTCACACTCCATATACCTGTGAACTTTCGATTTCTATTCATGGAGATTGTCATGGATTAGTGGGAGTGGGATGCACAAACGTTTTCCTCTCTTTCTTATATATATGCACACACACAACTCATACACACATGCGCTCCCTCTCAGACAAACCCGCAGGCATCTCCAGCTCTTCTGTGATTGTGATCTTCCAGCAGCATCAGGCCCTCATCTTCATTTCAGCTGCTGGCAGGTTGATATCCACCTGCAGCACCCATTCTCCCTCTTTCTCTCTCACACACACAACCCAGGCAGGCTGCCATTTTCTCTCAGCCCCTCCCCCCCCCCCCCCCCCCAGACAAGCTCCCATTTACACCCACACATCTCAGGCAGGCTCCCATTCTCAAATACACAATCCCTGCCAATTCCAGGAAGGCTCCCATGCAAGCATGTACGCACACATACACACACACCTCTTCCACCCCAGGCAGGCTCTCAGTCACAAACACACCCATCACCAGGCAGCCCCCCATTCACACACACACACACACACACACACACACACACACACACAACCCAGGCAGGCTTCTAGTCATACACACCCCCATCTCAGGCAGGCTCCCATTCACATACCTACTCATTCAGGGCATCATGAGATGAGAATACAGCAAGTGTTAGCACTGTGAGTACTGAATTACTTACCTCGAGGCCAGCACATGAAGAGGAGCTGCAGAATAGCCACTCTCCACAAAGGAGACTGTACAGGCTAGCAGCAGCAACAGAGGAGAAATGACCACAGGTCTCCTGCTTTTCCACCACTGGTAGGATTGGGTCTACTGTTGGCATCATGGGCCTCTCCCTGCTCCCGATGCCGCCCCCACCGGGCATCCCGCCCTGTGTAATTGCATGGTTTGCACACCTGGTAGCACCAGGTCTGGTTACTGTTACTATTAAACTGCATTGAGTTTTCTGAGGGGCAGGACTGGAAATCATCTGCACTCCTCTGTGTGGTTGACTGGGACCACAGATTTCATGAGCTGCAAAGAGCTTGAAGCGGGTGCTGAGCAGCTTAGCATAGCTGGCTGAGTTCACAGGCCCTATGAACAAAGGAAGAGGTGCTGCTGGTGGACAGGAGTAGTACAGCTAGTAGGGACCCCAGCTGTCACCATTAGAAAGGAACGTGCACTGACATCCAGTGTCGCCACAGCTGGATAGAGTCCAGGCCTCGCCAGCTGAAGGGTATGTGCAGCTGGTGGGACTGAGCAGCTGCTGAAATTTGAGGGGTGGGCTCAGTAGTCAGGAACGCATGCAAAAGAGAGAAGTGGAGAAGAGGAAGAGAGTTGGATGTAAACCGCCATCCCAGGCGCCTGTTTCAGTTACACTGTAAACCGATGTGATATCCCTGATGAACGTCGGTATATAAAAATTTTAAATAAATAAATAAATAAATAAATAAATAAATAAATATCGAGTCTCATCCATTTCTCAGTTAAGCTGGTAAAAGAATGTGTGGGTCAGAGTGAGGGGCAGACATTTTGAGTTGTAATGTTTTAACCTAGGATCTGAATACTTAATTTACTCAAGTCTGCTGGAAATTCTTCTAAATCCCAGATTTGGATCAATCAAGCATTACATTTCTAATTCCTTTTTCAATCTCTAGTTGTTTCCACTAAGAAATGTAGATAGCCCATGGGTCCATACAGCTCTCAGAGAATTGAGTCAGTCATCGTCCTTCAAGCTGTATCATGATTCACTGGAATGCAGCATTATAGTGACTGGCTAAGGGGAAAATGATTCGCATGATACAGCATGACAATGGCAGGCCACAGGGAAAACCACCTCTACACTTCAAAACAGGCAGTCTGATCCTCATGATGTGCTATTTTGGTGATTTCCTATGGGGAAAATGATACTCATGCTTCAGCCCCTCAACAGAAGCAGATATTGCATTAGGGTGGTACATGGCACTTCACAGAACATACACAATACACACTGTGGACAACGAAGGTATCATTTGCATTCCATGGTATGCCACAGTTGAAGAAACATGTTGATCACACATTATGACTTGCTTACTTTCCCATGATGAGGTCACAGAGAGAAGAAGGTTTGCAGCCGGGTGGTGGGACTGTAACTCGAGGTGGTAATGTAGTAAGAGGAAGTGAAGGACAGTGTGGTTTAGTGGGGTCATTAACCAGCCAGGAATCTGCCATGATTTCACAATTAGAGATGATGTGTCCACTCTTTAACATGCACTCATCTGTCTTGTTATTGGTACAAGTCCCTGAAATGAAAAAGAAGGCAATTTCATTGAAAATTCTTTATCAATCAGCTTCTTATATTTTTGTCATTGCAGTCCGGGATTTCAGCTAACCTCAAGTCTGTAAATTCTGACTGCTAAAGACAGGTAAAAAAATCTTTCTAAAATATAATGATTTCAATAACTACTTTCCAACAATTTCAAATTTTCTAATCTAATCTTATTTGGAGTTTATATATCATATTTCTGATCCATCAAAGGACCACGCAATGTGATTTACAGCAAAAAAATAAAATACAAATACAAAATCATATATATTCTAAAAGTATAGAATAAATGCATACAATATAATAAATGCATAATAAAAACTTTAAAATACATACAAATAAATTCTTAATAATACTTAATAAGAACATGCCATACTGGGTCAGACCAAGGGTCTATCAAGCCCAGCATCCTGTTTCCAACAGTGGCCAATCCAGGCCATAAGAACCTGGCAAGTAATCAAAAACTAAGTCTATTTCATGTTACCGTTGCTAGTAATAGAAGTGATTATTTTCTAAGTCAACATAATTAATAGCAAGTAATGGACTTCTCCTCCAAGAACTTATCCAATCTTTTTTTAAACACAGCTACACTAACTGAACTAACTACGTCTTCAAACATCCAATGCCCAACGGACCTGGTCAACCCTTCTCTCTCAATGAGAGACTGAAGAAACATTAAAATACAAATAACAACATAAACAGTACAATGAAATATCAATGCAATATAAAATACATTACAATTTGTCCACATATTATATCTTCTCGTTGCTTAACTCCTGCCTCTCACTGTCACAGAGGGACAGAGAAAGAGTAAGGAAATGCATGTTAAGAACATAAGAAATGATATGTATGCAGGTCAGATCAAAGATCCATGAAGCCCAAAATTCTATGTCTGACTGTGGCCATCCAGGTCACAAGTACTAGTGGTTTATCAACTCTTCTTCCAGGAATCTGTCTTGACCCTTTTTAAACCAAGCTTCTCTGTTTTCACCATATCCTCTAGGAACAATTCCACAATCTGTGCACTGAATGAAAAAAAACAAAACTCTCTCTGATTTGTTTTAAAATGTTACTTATTAGTTTCATGGAGTGTCACCTAGTCCTTTACTATTGGAAAGGGTAAATAACCATTCTCTATTTACCCATTCCACCCACTCATGATTTTATAGACCTCTATCACATCTCCTCGTAGCTATCTCTTCTCCAGGCTGAAAAGCCCCAACTTCCTTAGCCTTATCATTTTGGTCACCCTTCTCTATACCTTTTCTATTTCTGCTACACCTTTTTTGTGTCATCTGCAAATTTGATAACCTCGCACATCACCCCCTTTTCCAGATCATTTATAAATATATTAAAATGCTCCAGTCCCAGTCCAGATCCCTGGAACATTCTACTACAGTGATGGCGAACTCCAGCCCTTGAGTGCCACAAGCAGGCCAGGTTTTCAGGATCTCTACAATAAACATGCATGAGAAAAATTTGCATGCAGTGCTGCCATTGTATGTAAATCTATCTCATGCATATTTATTGTGGATATCCTGAAAACCTGGCCTGTTTGTGGCACTCAAGGACTGGAGTTTGCCATCACTGTTCTACTATTTATCTTTCACCATTGACAAAAATGAGCATTCAATCCTGATGTCTGTTTTCCAACTTTTAGCCAGTTACTATTTATTTATTTATTTATTTAACAGTTTTATATACCGAAGTTCTAGCAACAAAGTTACTAATCAATTCAGTTTACATTGTAACAATAAAAACTGACAAAATGTAGAATAATGTCTTACAGAGAACAGGGAAGATTTAACTTGGAAAAATAAAATAACTTAATGAGAGCAATAAATAACTTCAATGGAGCAAGGAGAGTACAATTTAAACAACAGTATAATATAGGAGAATATATGTTCGGAATTGAATGAGTCGGGCCTGAGGTCGAATATTGAAAAGTTCAGAATAGTTATTGGGATTAGGAGAATGCTTGATTAAACAACCAAGTCTTGAGTCTCTTTTTAAAGGTGGGAGTCGATTGTTCCAATCTCAGGTCAGGAGGGAGAAAGTTCCAGAGTTTAGGTCCAGCGGTGGAAAGAGCTCTTTTACTAAGTGAAGTTTTGAGCGGATGGGCCTTTAGCGTGCCTCTCTGGGCTAGCCTCATTGGACGGGAAGAGGTGTGAAGTTGTAAAGGGATGGTGAGTTCAATTGGAGAAGAGTTTTTGATGACTTTGTGGATTATTGTTATGGTTTTATAGAAGATTCTCTGATTGATGGGGAGCCAGTGAAGGTTCTTTAAGATGGGTGTAATATGTTCCCTTTTGTTGGATTTGGTTAGAATCCTCGCAGTGGCATTTTGTAATAATTGTAGAGGTTTCAAAGTGTTAGCGGGTAGACCATGCAGTAAAGAGTTACAATAATCTATTTTCGAGAATATTATTGTTTGTAGAACATATCTGAAGTCTTGGAAATATAATAGGGGTCTTAGTCTCTTTAATAATTGAAGTTTAAAGAAGCAATCCTTTATGATGTTATTGATGAAAGTTTTGTAGTTCAGCAGATTGTCCATGGTGACCCCAAGATTTCTGACCTGGGTGGAGAAGGCTGGAGGAGAAAAGGAGTGTGCGTTGAGTGAGGAATGGTTGCCATCTGGAGTGATGAGCAGAAATTCTGTCTTATTGGAGTTAAGTATCAAATTAAGCTTTGTTAGGAGATTGTTGATGGATAGTAGACAGGAATTCCAGAATTGTAAGGTGTTTTGTAATGTATCTTTAATTGGGATAAGGATTTGGACGTCATCTGCATAAATAAAGTGTGTAAGATTAAGATTGGAAAGGAGCTGACATAGGGGGAGAAGATAAATGTTAAATAATGTAGGAGATAAAGATGAACCTTGTGGGATTCCCATGGTGGATCTGAAAGGAGGTGATTCTTTACTATTAATTTTGACTTTGTAAAATCTATTTTGGAGGAAAGATGAGAACCATTTGAGTGCTGTGTTTTTTATGCCAATCTCTGATAGACGATCTAAGAGGAAATCATGGTTCACTGTATCGAAGGCTGATGATAAGTCGAGAAGAATGAGGAGGCAGGAATGTTTTTTCTCTAGGTTCAAGAGAATATTGTCTGATAGAGATAGAAGGAGGGATTCAGTGCTTCTAGATTTACGGAAACCAAGTTGAGATGATGAAAGGAGGTTGTTGTTTTCCAGGTATTCGGAAAGTTGTTTATTGACTAATTTTTCCATGATTTTAGAGATAATTGGAAGATTAGCTATAGGGCGGAAGTTGGCTGGATTATCTGGAGAGAGATTTGGTTTTTTTAGCAAAGGTTTCAGAATGGCGAGTTTGAGTGGGGTAGGAACGAGGCCTTCTGATAAGGAGGCATTGATGATCTGTGATAGAGGATAAGAGATGTCTTTGGCAATTGAGATAAGGAGATTAGCTGGAATTACATCTAGTGGGTGGGAAGAAGGTTTGAGTCTTTTTAGAACATTTTCAATTTCCAACGAGGAGACCGGTTCAAGGATCTCAAGGCTTGCAGTGATTTGTGGAGGGGAGGAGAGTAGATGAGGAGGAGAAGAGGCTTTCTTTATCTTGAGAGGGTCCAGGAGGTTAGGGATTTTGTTCTTGAAATAGGTGGCGAGTTCTGCGGCTTTACTTACTGCTTTGTCGTCTGGGAATGAGAAAGCGGGTTGTTTGGTGAGTGATGTCACTAAAGCGAAGAGGGCTTTAGGATCGAATATGAAGTTATGAATTTTCTGAGCGTAGAAGTCCTTTTTTATCCGAAGAAGGGAGATCCTGTATTGGTGCATTAGAGTTTTATAGGCTATGAGGTTTGTAGTTGAAGGATTCCTGCGCCAGATCTTTTCTTTGTGCCTAAGCTCACGTTTAACAGATTTGAGATTTGAAGTGTACCAAGGTTTTTTGGGATCTTTGTTGCTTTGAATGTTTTTGGTGATTAGTGGGCAAGTAAGGTCTGCAACTTTGTTAGTGATTTTAGACCAGGAGGCCAAAGCTGAGTTAGCGTCTATAAGATCTAGAATATTTAACTCCTGAGTGAGATGAAATAAAAGGGTATCTGGCTTGCAGAGTTTTCTGAAATGGATTGTGGTTTTTTGGGGGGCAGTAGGAATTGAGAGGTGGTTTCGTAAAGATAAGTTGATTAACTTGTGGTCTGACCAAGGTATAGAAAGGCAGGTAATATTGGAGTTGAGGGAGATATTTTGATTTATGGAAATTAGATCCAGGGTATGACCAGCTTTATGTGTGAGTTCGTTTATGAGTTGTTTGAAACCCATGGAATTGAGGGAGCTGAGGAAGGCTTCACAGTTAGATGAGCGAGGTGCAGAATCAACATGGATGTTGAAATCTCCCATTAATATAGAGTGATCGGTAGCCGGATTCGCCGGGGGGAAGGGTGAATTGGAAGGCCTTACTAATCTACAATAGGACAATTCCTCCAATCCCATGATTCTAATTTCCTGATGAGCATTTCATGAGGGGCTCTTAAATGCTTTTTGAAAATCCACATAAAGTATATCAACCAACTCACTCTTGCCCACGTTTATTTCAATGTATTATCCACTATGATGGCTATATCTCTTTCCTGGGTGGTATCTCCTAAGATAGAACCTAACATTGTGTAATTACAGCAAGGGTTATTTTTCCCTGTATGCATCTCTTTGCCCTTATTCACATTAAATTTCATCTGCCATTTGGAAGCCTAATCTTCTAGTCTAGCAAGGTCCTGCAATTTATCACAATCCACTTGAGATTTAACCACTCTGCATAATTTTGTGTCATCCGCAAATTTGATCACCTCACTCGTCATACCCCTTTCCAGATCTTTTATAAATATATTAAAAAGCACCGGTCCAAGTACAGATCCCTGAGGCACTCCACTATTTATCTTTTTCCACTGTGAAAACAGACTATTTAATCCTACTCTCTGTTTCCTGTCTTTAACCAGCTTGCAATCCACAAAAGGACATCGCCACCTATCCCATGACTTTTTAGTTTTATTAGAAGCCTCTCATGCAGGACTTTGTTGAATGCCTTCTGAAAATCCAAATACACCACATCTACTGGTTCACCTTTGTCTATATGTTTATTCACCTCTTCTAAAAAATGTAGGAGATTTGTGAGGCAAGACTTCCCTTGGGTAAATCCATGCTGGCTGTGGCCCATTAAATCATGTCTATCTAAATTTTTTGTGATTTTATTCTTTATAACAGTTTCCTCAATTTTTCCCGGCACTGAAGTCAGGCTCACCAGTCTATGGTTTCCCGGATCACCACTAGAGCCTTTTTTAAATATCGGAGTTACATTGGCTATCTTCCAATCTTCAGGTACAGTGGATGATTTTAATGATAGGTACAAATTAATTGAAATAGCTCTGAAATTTCATTTTTTAGTTCTTTCAGAACCCTGTTGTGTATGCCATCCGATCCAGGTGATTTACTAATCTTCATTTTATCAATCTGGGCTACCACATCTTCCAGGTTCACCATGATTTGGTTCCGTTCATATAAATCATTTAATCTTTCAACACTGAATCTCACCTATCTGCTTAGGAACACAAACTCAACCTAAACCTCTCCAAATTGGAACTCTCTAGCTTAGCCAACAGGGTCATCTCCTATGATCATTGTCTTCCTTGGCAGAATCTCTATTATAGTCTAAGGAATCAATATGAAGCCTAAGGGTTCAGCTCGACCAAAACCTCAATATGGAATCTCACATTGCATTCTTTCATGTACCTGTGCCAGATCCACCAACCGCACAACCACCTCAACAAATAGAATCTTGCTATGGTAATCCAAGCAGTGATCACCAGCTGAATTGACTAATATATATCCCTATTTAACGGCCCTAAGCAATACAGTATGAAATGTCTATTGCTTCTTCAAAGTACTGCCGCTAGAATTTTGGTAGGAGTCAAAGCTACTGACTACATAAAATCTATACTCCACCAACTGCATTGGCTGGCTACAGTCAAAAACAGGCTAACATTCAAAACCTTCTGCTTTGTCTACAAATGCATGAATAAGCAAGTACCTGAGTACCTCATCCAACTTCCACACACCCGCAAGAGAACTCCAGTCATCCTGAATGGCTTTCTTCTCTCCTCTGGCTTCTGCCAGACAGTCCTGCACTAGACTTTCTGCCTTCAATAGTTATGCACCAAAAATTCGGAATCACTAACCCTACAACTTGAGCTATGCTACTTTACTTTCAGAAAAAAAAGTTAGCACATGACTTTTCAACCAGGTCTTTCTGCTCTTCTCCTGTTCCGATGACCTCCACATCTGATTAGGATTTGAAGTTATATCCCTAGATTCCTAATACTAGTCCACTGTAAATTTGAATATTGTAAATTATTACAATTGCCATTCATTTTTAAATTGCTTGTAATCTACCTTAGGCTTTGTAAAAGACAGAATAACAAATGTCTATAAACAATAAAACAAATAAATAAGTTAGTGATTACTAATAATAGTGTGCAATTTAATGTTTTAGATCTTTCAGAATTTTGGGGTGTATACCATCTGGTCCTGTGATTTGTTACTCTTTAACCTGTATACTTTGGGTATACATTCAGCCTATTCAAGGATGGTGGCCTTAACCTTTGTGTATCTGGCCCAGACATCTGGGTTTGCAGCTTGGAATGTGGCTTTGCTGCTGCCTATAAGCAGATTGTCCTCATAGGTAGTCCACGGGGCTTTTGGCCAGTCCACCAGCTGGGCAGTTCTCTCATAGTTCCTGAGGCAACAGTCAGGATCTTCTCCTGGCACCATTTAAGTATTGCTGGAAGTATGGGCGACAGCTGGGACGAAGCAGCTTGCATTACTTGTGCTAATTGACTCAGCCTCATCTAGTGCTGGTTAAATGGCTCTTGCAGCACCTGCTGCTGGGTGTACTGGTTCTTGACCAAGGTCTGTAGCTGATGCTGTCCTTCTGCAAGGGCCTGTAGTATTTGCTCCATTTCAGCTTACTGGGCACTGGCCGTACAGAGGCTTTCTTGGAGGCATTGCTCTGTTCAACTGTACACAGAAAAACCAAATCTCCTTTCTCAAGAAGAAAGAAAGAAAAAAACCCTGTCCTGTCTGACTTACTCAATTCCCTGACTTCCTGGACAGGGCTACGTGCTTAGCCTGCTGTATGAAACTATTAGGTTGCTGCTGGAGTGAGGTCCCAAACAAAAAAAAAATGTTCTTCTTTATATCTCTCTGCTGCTGGTATGGGTCCCTATCTATGCAGCTGCTTAGAACAGGAGCATCCCGAGTACTCTACCACCATATGTAGTTATGGGAGCAGACCATGGCTTAGTATCTCAGCAGCAGTGAAACAAAACTAATAGTGGTTACACATACATAGTTTTGGGGTAGACCCTGCTTCCTATACCTCTCTGGAGTCTCCCCTCTTCTCCCCTGGGACTGGCTAGTTATTCCCCTTCTAAGGGAAACGTCCTGGATTTCCAGCTGGTCTATGTTTTAAGGTGGACCAGAACTAAGGCAAACAAATCCCCAATTAGTCCTGTCTGCAGAACTATCAAGCACAACAGATAAAAGAGGAGCAAGGGCGATACATGTAAAAATAGCAAGCACGTGTTATCTAATTTCAGAATAATTTCAGTGCAAATAAGGGTATCAGCAAGCCGGGAAACAAGCGTAGTAGCCTGGATCTCTTGAACATTCTCCCAAAAGAAGTCTAAAGATGGACAGAATAGTTATGTTTTGTACTTTTTAGTTTGCATGTAAAATCAAGCTTGACGTTCAGAAAAATCAAAATGAAAGCAGAAAAAACCAAACCAAGACGTCAGCTGGTGTCCCTGCATCAGAAGAACTTGTCTTACAATGTGGAATTCTTCTGCAGAATGAAGCGCTTTAGTTGGATCACCCAGTCTCCATTGAAGTTTGAGAAAGTGGGTGGCCCAGGCCAGATAACAGGTACTGGACCCTTAAGGTGTTCTGAGCCTGCCTTTGTATACTCCTTCACAGCTACTTAAAATCAGTTTTGGCTTGATTCTGAATTGTTCTGGCAATACCATTTCTAGATGCATGGTTGGGTATTGTAACTGAAAGATATGTCCCCTTCCCAAAGAAAAACAGACCCAACTGAGAATTTGAAGAAAATGACCTTAAAAGCACAATGGCAGTAAAGCATTTCATTGCATAATTCCTTTTCAAGATTTAGTAAAGGGACTCGCATAATGTACTGTCTTAAATTAAGGCTAATTGTCTCTGCAAGAAGATATTAGATAATCTTTACAATATATAAATTAAATATGCTTACCACACTGTCCTTGAGTGTTGTTGCCAAATAGTCTGTAGGGCAGTTTAATGGAAAAGGCCATACCATTGAACGTTATGTTCGCATGGAGCTCTGCAATTTCTACCACATAGTTAATACCAGATTGGTAAATCTTTACACCATATTTCTTGTATGGCAAAGCTATTTTCTGGTTATTTACAAGTACCTGACATGATAAGAAAGACAGAGAGCAAAATAAACTGATTTTCTAAGAGCACAGAATATTGATTCTCTTGTTATAGCTCTGATATTATAAAATAATTGGATCTTCTTTGTCCAAACACAATAAAGTAATTATAAAGGCATATGAAAAGATACAAATACACTTTCTCTTATACTATGTCATAATTTCCGATTTGTTTAAATCTCAGCATCTTAATTTTCCCTCCATTAATTCACAATATTTAATTCAATGAGGATAATACAGTGGTGTTAATCCAATTATATTATCAATTAAAGTAAGCAGATGACTTGAGCAATAAACAAGAGCAAAGCTCCCATACCTCTACTTTAATGGGCATCAGATTAATGGCCTTTATTTGTATTTCCAGGGTTTCATGTTTCACAATAACTGTGCGAGGACACGAGACTCTGTCTCTTGCATCACAGTGGTAGTTATCAATGTAGATTCCAAAGTTGTCTATGTTTTTGATAATCTCTTCCACTAGAACATAGGTACAGTTCCCTTGGTAACTGTAATACACCCCATCAAATGTCAAGTAATGAGGATCTCCCCAGCCTGTGCAATAACCTGTAAAGACATTCAGAGTAGGCTTAATCATGTTACATTAGCAATAGAGTCAAACTGGAAGAAAAATGGTAGAAATATTAATTCTGATCAGAAGCTCTCAACTAGAAATGTGCAAACGTTTTTTGTTTAAGTATGCTAATTAATTCAACAAATCTAAAAACATTCTGCAGGTTTGATGGGAGGCAACAAAGGGTAGTGGTAAATGGAGTTTACTCTGAGGAGGGGGTTGTTACTGGTGGTGTGCCTCAGGGATTGGACCTTGGACCGGTTCTTATCAACATTTTTGTAAGCAACATATGGAAGGCTTGTTGGGAAACGTTTGTCTTTTTGCTGATGTTACCAAAAACTGTAACAGGGTGGGCAGCCAGGAACAAATGGAAAACATGAGGAGGGATCTAGCGAAACTCAAGGAATGATTTAAGATGTGACAGCAAAGATTTAAAGCTTAAAAATACAGAGTAATAAATTTAGGATGCAGAAAGCAAGGGAAAGGTACAGTATTGAAGGTGAAATTCTCCTAAGTACAAAGGAAGAGAGAGATCTCGGGGTAATTGTATCTGATGACCTTAAGATGGCCAAGCAGGTGGATAAAGTGATGGTAAAAGCCAGAAAGATGCTTGGCTGCATATGGAGAGGAATGGTCAGCAGAGAAAGGGAGGTGATATTGCCCCTGTATAGGTCCCTAGTGAGACCTCATTTGGAATGCTGTGTACAATTCTGGAGACTGCACCTTCAAAAGGATTTAAACAGGATGGAGTCGGTCGAGAGGGTGGTTAATAAAATGGTCAGTGGTCTTCATTCTAAAGCATTTTGGGATAGATTTAAAGATCTAAACATGTATACTCTAGAGGAAAGGTAAGACAGGGGAGATGTAATGGAAACATTCAGATAAAGGTTTCCATGCAGAGGAGGTGAGCCTTTTTCAATGGAAAGGAGGCTCTAGAACGAGGGCTCATGAGATGAGTTTGAAAGGGGGTAGACTCAGGAATAATCTTAGGAAATATTTCTTTACAGAGAGGGTGATGGATGTGTAGAACAGACTCCCAGTGGAAGTGGTGGAGACAAAAACAGTATCTGAATTCAAGAAAGCATGGGATAAACACAGGGGATCTCTAAGGAAATGCTGAGAATTATGCTAAATTTTTCTGCCTCCACGTTTCTATGTATCTACTAGGGATGTGAATCGTGTGCCCGATCGTCTTAACAATCGGGTTCGGCTAGAGGGAAAAAAAAATCTGATTGGTGGTGATGTGAATCGGAATCGGTTCCGATTCACATCGTTAATTTTTTTTTAGTGAGGCCCGACCCTTTAAAATTGACCCCTTACCTTCCCCCATCCTCCCGAACCCCCCCAAAACATTTTACGACTACCTGGTGGTCCAGTGGGGGCGCAGAGACCCCCCCAAAACATTTTACGATTATCTGGTGGTCCAGTGGGGGCTGGTGGCCATCTTTAAAGATGGCGCCGGCCAGCCAGTGCTCCTACCATGTAACAGGGGCCGGCCAATGGCACGGATACCCTGTCACATGGTAAGGGCAAAGGGCCATCAGTGCCATCTTTATGAGTGGCAGCCAACGGCCTGAGAATGGGAGATCGCTCCCGGGACCACTACTGGACCACCAGGTAATGTTAAAATGTTTTGGGGGGCTCGGGAGGGTGGGGGAAGCTAAGGAGTCATTTTAAAGGGTTGGGTGTTTTTTTTTTTTTGTTTTTTGTTTTTTTTTTTATCGGCGCCATTTTTGAGTGGCAGCCAAAATGGTGCCAATGGCCCGAGAGCGGGAGATCGGTCCCCGCACCCCCACTGGACCACCAGGTACTCGTAAAAAGTTTTGGGGGGGTTCGGGAGGGTGGGGGAAGGTAAGGGATTAGTTTTATAGGGTCGGGGTGGGTTTAGGGGTTGTTTTGGTGTGCCGGTTTTCCCGCCCTCCCCCGATTTACGATTTTTCACGATAAATTGGGGTAATTTCTATTGCATCACGACGCTTAACGATTTTTGATGATTTAAAAAATATCTGACGATTTTTTTACATCGTCAAAAAACGATTCACATCCCTAGTTTCTACCATATTTCTTGCAAGAAATCCAAACTGGATGATCTGCATCAGATTTGGTCAAATTTGATCGAACCGTCAGAAGATTCCCATGAGGATTTGGTGAAAATGTGAAAATGTCATCATACTCAAACCAGACTGAAATCCACCTGGTTAGAATTTGACCTTGGATTATTCACACACTTCTGCTCTCAAGGCAACCATTTCTTGAGGCAGTTAAACTCTTTGCCGGTTTGAATAAATTACAAGAGATGGGTGGCATCTTTATCTTATAGACTAACCAATTTGTTGCGGCATGAGCTTTCGAGGATAATGTCCAGGTTGTCAGATGCATGAAGTGTAGTATAGGAGGTGGGTAAAATAAATTGAGATGGCAGAGGGGGGAAGGTTACAGAACAAAGAGAAGCATTGAATTAGGATAGCAGGGTGTGGAAAGCAAGTGTTAATAGCATTATATAGTCCAGCCTTCTGACAAACGACATACGTGTGAAAAGACAAAATAATCTGAGAACAGTTAAATTCATCGATAATTCTGGTATATCATAAAGCTATTGTCTTAGCTGTTTTCAGATCATTCAGATCATTTTTTTCATAATGAAAAAAATGTTAAATTAATAGCATCTCCTAAAACCTCAGGCTGGCCCCTCCTCCTTCCTGCTCAGGTTCTGGTCAGCTGGTACCAACTTATCCTTCTATGCCAGCCAGGATCTGCAGCTACAGCTGCCTCTTCTCTCTCACAGGCTCTGATCTGCTACTGTAGCTGCCTCTCCTCCCTCTCTGGCCTCAATCTGTATATCTGCAGCCACTTTCTCCTTCTCTCCTTCCTTCCCTCCCTCCTCCCTCTCCTTCTCTGCCACTTGCTGTCTCTTTTTCCTCCCTCCTAGGCCCAAATCTGTCATTGCTACCTCCTCCACCCTCTTCCCCCTCCAGCCCTGATCTGCTGTCACTTACTCCCTTTCACCTGAAGCCATGTGATCCTCCTCCCACCTGCTCCCCATGACCCTGTCACACTTGCACTGGGGCATATTGGAGCTGCTAAACTATTTCTCTCCAAATGTGCTGAAGATGTGTAAATACACTCACAGTCACACTCCCAGTGCCAGCAGCACATATCATCATCCAGCACTTGTATGGGAGGCCGGCCATTAGCACATTCTATCATAGGTGGAGGAACGCACACTACTGGAGTGATAATGACAGTGTTATTTTCAACACATGTTGCCTTGGTGCAGTTACACAGCATCCAGGTTTCATTATGCTGCATGAGAGAGAAAAAGAGAACATGATAATGAAATAAGATAAAACATTAATGTTTGCATATTGTTCCTCTCCATTCTCACTTGGATGGCCTCTCGTCTTATTTCTGGGTATTCCTCTCTTACCTAGAGGCCAGAAGGTCTCACCTTCTTTTCCTCTATTCTCATTGCGTGGCCAAGTAAGGCAACATCTTCTAGAGTCCATTTAACTGCTGTTCTATGACTGGTCTCAGAATTATTTTTATTAGTACAGTATTTGGGATATTTTCAGATCAATCACAGGTCACAATCCAAGAAGCCAATTTATCCAGAAAATATCCAGATTTTAAAAGAAATGGAACTACTTTTTGGATTGTGATCGTTTGATCCAAATTTGGTCAATTGCTCTTAGAAAATGGTAAAATATTTGCACTGCAGCACTTGTATGAACAGATTTTGGGCCTGATTTCCTAAGCATTTTTTGGAATTAATATATAATTTACCAACCTCCCTTGGTGGATCAAATTCACATTTTGGTGGTGGTGGGGTTGTTGGGGTTATGGTTGTTGTTACTGGCGGCCTGGTAGTAGGACATGGCTGGAGGTACGTAATCAGTTTACAATCCACTTCACAAACCAGTGAAAAGCACACAGTGCTATTCCAGGATGAGCCATTGTAAATAACTTCACCTATGCAAAGAGGCAGATAAATGTCGCACTGTCACATAAAGGAATAGCTGGAGTCAATGTATCGACACAGTCATTACTCATAAAAATACTCTGCATCAAAAAAAGTAACTTTTAATTCTGGTTTATCTTCATTCTAAAGTAAAAAAAAAAATAGAAAGCAAAAGTCATAACCCAAGTCAGAAAAATATATGTTATGGTGTGGTTATCGGCAAGCCTTGTCACATGTGGTTGGCATACCGCTGCTGGACCTTTTCAGTCATTTACCCCAAACATAGTGCACACACAATTCTTTTTACTCATTTTGTTAGCAAATAAAAATCGTTAATATGATCACTGAAATCTATAGAAACGCCCGACACTAACCGAAGCTTCGAAAGATCACTGCATCAGGGGCTAACTGCATGCGACAAGGCTTGCTGATACCTCACACCATAATATATTGTTTTCCGACTCGAGCTGTGACTCTGCTTCTATTATTTTCATTATTCGAGTGGCTTAGTCTGTGCACCTTGTCTATGATTAGTTTTTGTCTTCATTCATCCCAGGGGTGCTCCCCCTGGCTTCTTCAGGATTTATACACGGAGGGCCGGATTTTCAAAAGGCCTGGCGACGCACGTAAAGCCCCGGGACGTGTTTAAGTCCCGGGGCTTACAAAAAGGGGCAGGGTCAGAGGATCCCGGCACAGCGGCCATTTGCTGCTCAGCCAGCGCGCGCAACTTACTTCAGCCCCAGGGCTGAAGTAAGTTTTAAAATAACAGAAAAATGAAGAAAAAGGTAGGGGGGGAAAGGGTGGGGGAAGTAGGGGAAGGGAAGGTTGGGTGAGGGGGTAGGGAAGTTCCCTCTGAGGCTGCTCCAATTTCAGAGTGGCCTGGGAAGGAACGGGGGAAGGCAGCATAGCCTGGCGCAGGCTCAGCGCGCCCAAGGTGCACAATTGTGCACCCCTTGCGCGCGCCAGGTGGTGCGCGCACATGGATGCACTCGCGCAAGTTTAAAAATCTACCCCTTAGTGGTGCCTTAGTGGCCCATGATTACAAGGCTCTGGAAGTGCCCTGGTACATAACTCCCGGCTGAGTACTGTCACTGCAAAGAGCAGACCAGGTAAGTTGCAAATGAAGGCTCATGGCACTTGGATCTTAATCTTGATTTTGACTGAGGTGGAGGAAACTACTGGGTCAAAAAAAAAAAAGAGCAGAACTATAATTCATGTTGATCCCTGTCAGCGGTGAGCCCTAGAATAACATACCCAAGGGAAGGAAACAGGGGTCAACACTTCTTAAAATGCAGCCAAAGGAAAATGTTCAGGCTGTCAACATAAAAGGGAATAATCCAAGCTTATTTTTTAAATTGAAAAATACGGGATCACCAGTACAAAGAAAATAGGAAGAGAAAAGCTGCTATCATTGAACTGAAACATAGGATCCAAATAAGTAAAAGGGTGATTGAGCACATTTCATGTGTAGCATAAGGATATCCTTACACTGAATGAGGTCAGAGTAATAGGAGTGTAAAGTGTTCCCTGATTCTCCCCAATGGGAGGTGTCTGATTTTTTAAAACTCATGTACCCACTTTGGATCATTTTATTCCTGTCAATCTCCTATCCAAAATGTATTCAGAGGCTCAAGGGAGGAACACTCAACCAGGATTTATAAGTCTCTGAGTCTTAAAACATTACAAAATAACATAAGAACATAAGTCTTGCCATACTGGGTCAGACCAAAGGTCCATCAAGCCCAGTATCCTGTTTCCAACAGTGACCAAACCAGGTCACAAGTACCTGGCAGGATCACAAAGTCGATAGACTCCGTGTTGTTTATCCCAGGGATAAGACATGGATTTCCCCAAATCTACCTTAATAATGGTTTATGGGCTTTTCTTCCAGGAACTTGTCCAAACCTTTTTTAAACCCAGCTACACTAACAGCTTTCATTATATCCTTCAGCAATGAATTCCAGAATTTAATTAAGTGTCGACTAAAAAATTATTTTCTTCTATTTATCTTAAATATATCTAGTCTTTGTATGTTTTGAAAGAGTACACAACCAATTTGCATTTATACTTCCACTCCACTCATTATTTTATAGACCTCTATCATATCTCCCCTCAACTGTCTCTTCTCCAAGCTGAAGAGTCCTAATCTCTTTAGCTTTTCCTCATAGGAGAATCATTATATCCCCTTTATCATTTTGGTTGCCCTTCTCTGTACCTTTTCTAATTCCATGATATTTTTTGGGGGGATGTGGTGACCAGGACTGCACACAATATTGAAGATGAAGTTGCACCATGGAGGGATCCAGAGGCATTATGATATTCTCTATTCCTTTCCTAATAATTCCTAGCATTCTGTTTGCTTTCTTGGCTGCTGCCACACACTGAGCACAGGATTTCAACATATTATACAAAATGATACCTAGATTCTTTTCCTGGGTAGTGATTTCCAATGTGGAACTAGCTATAATTTGGGTTGCTCTTCCCTACATGCATCACTTTGCACTTGTCCACATAAATGTCAGCTCCCAGTATCAAAAGGTCCTCTAGGATGTTCTCACAATCCTCTTGTGATTTAACAATTTTGAATAATTTTGTACCATCAGTAAATTGGATCACCTCACTTGTCGTTCTCATTTATATCTCATTTATAAATATGTTAAAAAGGAGCAGTCCTAGTTATCGATCCCTGGGGCACTCCACTATTCACCTTTCTCCATTGAGAAAATTTACCATTTAACTCTACTCTCGGTTTTCTGTCTTTTAACCAGCTCTCAATCCATAATAGAAACTTGCCTCCTATCCCATGACATTTTAATTTCCTCAAGAATCTCTCATGAGCTACTTTGTCATGTAATGAAAGGTGGAGTTAGTCCCATGATCCTAATGTTTCATTAGAATTTACCTTAACTGTCTAAGTAGATTTTTCAGTTGAAAGTCAGAAGGAAGCTTTCCCATCAAGGAAAACTTCTACAGAGTTGCTGTCTGAAAGTGATTCAATGCGAGCTCATCTGCTTATCTTCAGAAGTGTTTTGCTAGAAAGAACTAATTTGTATCAGGGGCCTGATATTAAAAATCACATAACTTATCTGGCTAAGTGGCAGCATCTGAATATCTGCCCATGTTTATTTGCTGCCACTTAGCCAAATAACTACTTATCCAGCTAATAGGATCATTTATCAAAATGCTATAAGGTGTTTTCACATGCGTTAAAGGTGCTTAATGCATGCGATAGCACCATAACGTATGGTGCGATGCAAATCTGAAAAAGAGGAAGAGTTAGGGGTGGGTTTACTGTTTTGCAAAGCCCATGTTGCTTTTAGTTGTTTTGAAGCTCCTAGAGAGCCAACCTAGCAATATATGGATAATGCATGTGGTTAGCTAAAAAAAAAAATATGTGGGTATAATCAGCGATGTAGCCATGCCGGAGTATCCCAGATAAGTTAGTTGGTTATATTCATCCAACTAACTTCTCTAGCCAAATAATTTTTGGAATATAGACCTCTCAGTGTACATGTACTGATACAAGGAAAAAACCCATGGAGAGTCCCTCTCCAAAGAGTACCATTTGTTAGGGACTGACTGGTGAAGAGACCCCTGTGTTTGCAGAGTAGTACTGATTGTGATTTGTATTGGCCTGTGTACTGCCTTTTGGTTTTTGTTTTGTTGTTTTGCATGGATTGCACCTGATGCAAGTGTTCAATTTGCCAAATTATTTATTTTTGGACAATAACAGTATTCTATTCCAACTGAAAGGTATTAGAGGAGACTCTAAAAGCCTAAGGACTCTGAAAGGAAAGAACACCAGAAGCATGGTTTCTGGTCTGGCCCCGGAACTCCAAAGTGACGGACCGACAAGCGCCTGCGGGGGAGGGACCCCCTTAACATGGCGCTTGCCGGCCCGGGGCCTCCCTCCCCGCTCCCTACCCCCCTTTTTTGGCCTTCCCGCCCCGGGATCAGCTTACCGTAAGCAATCCCGGGGTCGGGCGTCCATCCGGAGGGGACAGGGGCGCCCCGGCTCGACGGGCGCATGGCTGGGCTGGGCAGACGGACGGGCGTGATGACGTCGCCGCGCAGACGGGCGGTGACGTCATCGCGCCGGCGCGCGACGACGCAACTCGGCCCGAGGTCTCGCGAGACCTCGGGCCTTAAAGCACGGAGCGAGCGCCGGGTCAGGCCTTTTCGGCTGGCCGGCGCTCGCGTTTCAGGAGGGCAACCGCAGGACATCGCAGGACCAGGGAGGCCACGTGGCGGGCGGAACGGAACGGCGGATCGTGCGGCCGGTGGAGCATTTGCAGCGGGCGATCCAGCGAGCATAGAGCCTCCCTAATAAAGTTTCCAAAAAAAAAAAAAAAAGGGTAAACGAAGGGGAAGCGCTGAGAGCTTTCCCTCAACGCGGATCCCGGCTCGCAGCGCCGCGTGGTGGGCAGGCCCGCGGGAGGTCCGCAGGCAGCTTGGGGCTGCAGAGTCCTCAGCGCAGGCCCATCCCAGCGCTGGACGGAGACGCTGGCGGAGGAGCAGCACATCAAGGTGTGGACCAGGCTCAGGAACAGGCCAGAGGACGCCAGAGGATACAAGCGACCGGGGCACGGCAGCTGAACTGTGAGTAACATTGCTATTTCGCCTTTGGAGCGGAGTGCCCCGGGGAGGGACCCCCTTTAAGTGGAGGAGGAATTAAAGCGTGGGGAATCCCTGTCCATGCCGAGCGGAACTTTAAGACTGGGAGGAAACGTGGCAGCCGAGTGAGACTTTCGCAAAGGGGGCTTTGGCAAGCGAGACTTTTCCAAGCGAGACTTTTGCAAGCGTGACTTTTGCGTGGGAGATTGGAAAGTGAGACTTCCGCAAGGAGAGAGTGTGAGTTGCGACGAAGCAGGGATGGCAGGCAGAGGAAAGAATGCAGGCCCTTCCCCAAGACAGACGAGGGGGCGCAGTCGACAGCAGAAGGCGGCCGAACCACGGACGGGGACCGGGACGAGACCCGATCCTGCGGCCGAGGCGGTCGGACGTCGCGGCAAACGCCTCAGGACGGCCACCGCCAAGGCTCGAGAGTGGGCACAAAATCAAGGGAATAGCGGAAACAAGAGACAGACCGAAAAAGCTGCGAAGGGACCGGCACCGACAGCCGACGGCAACACCGCGCCGGGAGAGGCTGCAGGCGTGATCGAGACGCAGCCCGGGGCTGGCCGCTACAGTGCACCCCCATGGGGCTGGCCCTCGTGGCCACCGCTGGGGCCGGTCGGAGCTGAGGCGACAGCATCGGCGCAGCGGACACAAGAGGGCGGCCCTTATGGCTACAACGCATGGCAAGCGCAGATGTACCCACCATGGTGGCAGGTCCCACCGCCATGGTACACTGCACCAGGAACCAGCGCGGCCGAGCAGACATCGGCCGGCGGGGCGAGAGGAGAGACGGCGAAAGATCCAGCGGCGGGGAGTAACACAGGCGTTACCACAGTGCAAGGGACAACTCGGGGCGAGGCCCCTAACGCCATCGAACAGCCAGGGACGGCACCTAGCGCAGCTGAGGCGGCACGAGAGGTGTGCAACGAAGTGACCGGAACCAGGGAAGGAAGGACGGCATCGGCTGGAGACATAAAAGGCAAGGGGGCCAAGAGAAAGAGACACGAAAGTGGCTCCTCGGGGCGATCCTCAGGGGAGGAGTCGGAGGAGAGCGAGGCGTCCGGGGGCTCGGCGGCCTCCCCCGCTCGAGACTTGGGGGCCGCCAATGCTCTGCCGAATATGGACGAGTTGTGGGAGAGTGTGCCGAAGGCATTACGGAGCAAAATCCGCAAACGTGAATACATTGATATATTCACAATATTAGAGGGAAGAAAGGGGGCGGCGGAAAAAAGGAAAGGAAAAAAGAAGGAGGAGCAGAAAGGGGATGAGGTGAAGGTAGCTAGGAATATCACTAATTGGACACGGGCATTCTTAAGGATGGTTAGTATAATCGGGAGGGAGGACCCCTCACAATACGCCCCCATGCTGAGTTATGCGGATTCAATTTTGGAAGCATACAAGGAGTATCAAGGGTGGTGTTGGCTGAACTATGATGAGAAGTTCAGGGATAGGATGGAAGATAACAAGAACTTGTCATGGGCAGCTCAAGACGTGGGATTGTGGCTACGTCAGATGACTAGCAAGGTTATGGAGTCCGGGGGGGCACGCAAACTGTCGAGGCCATCCGGCGGACAGGCTGGGGCGGGTAGTTCTCACTGGGGGGACAGCAGTAACAGTAAGGTGTGCTGGCGCTTTAACAAGGCAGGGTGCACCTTCCAGGATTGTCGGTTCAAACACATATGTGCAGTATGTGCGGCACCACACTCAGCATCGAGATGCCCAAAGAAGGGGCAGGGGTTTTCAGCCGGGAGTAATGGCAAAGGGAAGCAGTAGAGCAGAGGAGAAGGCACCGTCCCCGGTGCGGCTATCCGCCATGGGGGAATGGCTGAAAAAATACCCAAAACGAAGGGAGGCTAAGCAATTGTGGGAGGGTTTTGCATATGGTTTCAGGATTCCATTTCAGGGTAGGATCACGGGCACGGGTTACACAAATTCAGCTTCAGCAGTGAGGCAAGCGGACATAGTCCAAAGAAAGGTGGAGAGGGAAATCGAGTTGGGCAGGATGGCGGGTCCCTTTACGGACCCGCCATTTAGTAAAATGATGTTGTCACCCTTGGCAGTGGTACCAAAAAAGGAACGGGGCGAGTTCAGGCTTATACAGAACCTGTCTTACCCGCCGGGGCGTTCCGTGAATGATGGTTTGCCAGAGGAGGCTTGCACAGTGCAATACACCTCTTTCGATCAGGCCGTGGTGTTAGTACGGCGCTGCGGGGAAGGCGCGTTGATGGCAAAAGCAGACATTAAGTCGGCATTCAGGCTGCTCCCGGTACACCCCGATAACTTTCCCATCCTAGGTTTTCACTTCCAAGGGGCATATTACTTCGACAAGTGCATGCCGATGGGGTGCTCGGTTTCTTGTGCATACTTTGAAATGTTTAGCACGTTTCTACATTGGGTGTTACAGCAGCGGGCGGGGAATGCGAACGTGGCGCATTACCTCGATGATTTCCTATTTGTGGGGCCAGCTCACGCGGACACTTGTGCTAAAACTTTGTCTGCATTCCAAGACATGGCCCAAGAATTCGGGGTTCCGTTAGCCGGGGAGAAAACGGAGGGGCCAGTGACCACACTTTCATTCTTGGGGATTGAGCTGGACACGCAGGCCATGACATCGCGGCTGCCGATAGAAAAGTTACACAAGTTACGGACCATGCTCCGGAGGGCCTTGGCATGCAGCAAACTCACGTTGGGGGCCATTCAGTCCATAATCGGTAGTTTAAATTTTGCATGCCGGGTGATTCCGATGGGGAGGGCCTTCATGAGGCGTTTGGCCGACGTGACCAGGGGAGTTAAAAACCCGCGCCACCACATCAGGATAACACGGCCTATAAAGAAGGATATGGCAATGTGGTTGGAATTCTTGGATAACTTTAATGGGATATCAATATGGCAGGATGAGGCAGTGTCGAATCATGATCTGGAGATACACACAGACGCGTCGGGAGGATGGGGTTTTGGGGCTTACTGCCAAGGGGCATGGTGCGCAGCACCATGGCCGCCCGAATGGATACAGAGCGGGTTGGTGCGGAACATCACATTCCTGGAGCTCTTCCCGATTTTAGTGGCTATCACGGTCTGGGCTCATAAATTGCGTAACAAAAAGATAATATTTTGGTCAGACAATTCGGCAGTCGTGACGGTTATTAACAGGCAAGCGGCGCGCTACTCCAAAGTAGCGGAACTGCTAAGGGAGGTGGTACTGCAAGGTCTGCGACTGAACACAACAATACGAGCCAGACATGTGCCAGGCGTTCACAATCAGGTGGCCGATGCGCTATCCCGAGCTAAGTGGGATCTCTTTCATCAACAGGTGCCAGAGGCAGACGTCGAAGGAGCCCCCATACCGAGCCGGTTATGGCTGATTGGAATGTAACTGAATGGGGACTGCTGAAGGCATCCGTTGCGCCAGCGACATGGAAGGCCTACTGCAAAGGGTTTACCAGAGTACAGGCTTTCTTGAAGGGGCAGGGATGGCAAGGGGGTAGGATCGAGGGCAGGCACATACAGCGATTCGTGGCTTGGGCTAAGGAGGAGGGTTTATCCAGGGGGGTGACGGTCAACCAGTTAGCGGGTTTCGCGTTCTTCACGAAGGCGCGAGGCTGGGGGGACCCCCTGGATGACTTCATGGTCAAAAAGATGTTGGCAGGATGGGCCAGAACGGTAGCCTGGAAGGGAGATAGGCGGCGGCCAATAACCCACGAGATATTGGTGCGTTTATGGTACGCAGCCGCACAGGTATGTGCGGACGGGTTCGAGGCGGTATTGTTCAGGGCCGCCTTTTGCACGGCGTTCTTCGCGGCCTTAAGAGTTAGCGAATTGGTGGCGGCATCCAAACGGGATGAAGGAAATGACGGCATATTACTGCACAATGTAGTAGTACAGGGACAGGCAATCAGGATCAGGGTCCACAAATCAAAAACCGACCAGAGGGCAAAAGGGGTAGAGGTAAGGTTGGCCCAGGTGACATCCCAGGTGACATGCCCAGTGAGGAACATGTTGGATTTCCTGCAGATTAGACCAAAAGGGGGTCGCCATTTATTAATTCACGGGGACGGGGTACCACTGACTAAATTTCAATTTGCGGCAGTGCTACGCAAGGGGCTGGCCTCCATCGGGTTAAACCCGGGTGAGTACGGTACTCACTCATTCCGAATTGGGGCGGCGACAAGCGCAGCCCAGGCAGGTTTACCTATGGAGGTCATACAAAAAATTGGTAGGTGGCAGTCGGCGGCGGCCAAGAGATACGTTAGGCCGGGGGCTGTGCAATTGGGTCACTAATCCTGCAATTCCTCTTACCCGCAGGTCGCGGCCTACGAAGAAAGATAGTGTGGGTTATGGGACACTCCTTCGTACATTGGGCGGCCAAGAGGGCCCGAGAGAGAACATATGGAGCGCACTTGGGGCTGGCACCAAGGGGAATCTTCCTGACATGGATGGGAATCCGTGGAATGAGATGGGAACAACTGGTCCCGGAGGTACAGAACAGCCTACGTAACCGCCAGAGGCCGGATGCCATAGTCATACACCTAGGGGGTAACGACCTGGGGGGGGTGACGGCCAAGCAGCTCATAGATAGCATTAAAAGGGATCTACAGCAGATACAGGGGTTGACACGTGACACAATCATAATATGGTCCGAAATCATACCCAGGCTTAAATGGCAGGGTGACAGACTATGGGCCAGAGGGAGGAAGAAGGTGAACAAGCAGATCGAGGTATGGGCTCAGGCAACGGCGATTGTTACCATACGGCATGATTGGGCCGACGAGCCATGCTTGGGCTTATACAGGCAGGACCTGGTTCACTTATCAGACGTGGGGTACGACATATTCAACAATGCAATACAGGAAGCGCTAGAGCGTGCGCTGATCAGGTTGGGGCCGCAGTAGTGGTGTTGGGGGGTCCGGGACAAGTGTATCCACTATCCCGGCCTGGTGGCGGGGGTACCCGAGTCAGAGGGCCTGGAGGGGCCTGGAGGACACGGTGGACAAACCGGGGTCCTAGAGGAAGGAGAGGTGCGTAGAGGTGGGCGTGGGCTGCCCGGGGGGTGGCCCCTCGGCTTGACATGGCGCGGGGCCGGGAAGATCGTGTGGCGGACTGGCTAAAATGGCGGACGCCGGTACGAAGCCTGGTTTAGTTATACTTGACGTACGCACTAATACTCGGGTACTAAAATGTTGGGTTTATGTTAATTAATTATTAATAAATGCTGCGGCCTGTTTTCACCAATAATGGTTTATGTGTGATTATTGCATGGTTGTCTGAAAGGGAAAGGGGGGGGGAAAGGACACGGGAGTGCAAGCTGCCAATGTTATGACGGACCGACAAGCGCCTGCGGGGGAGGGACCCCCTTAACATGGCGCTTGCCGGCCCGGGGCCTCCCTCCCCGCTCCCTACCCCCCTTTTTTGGCCTTCCCGCCCCGGGATCAGCTTACCGTAAGCAATCCCGGGGTCGGGCGTCCATCCGGAGGGGACAGGGGCGCCCCGGCTCGACGGGCGCATGGCTGGGCTGGGCAGACGGACGGGCGTGATGACGTTGCCGCGCAGACGGGCGGTGACGTCATCGCGCCGGCGCGCGACGACGCAACTCGGCCCGAGGTCTCGCGAGACCTCGGGCCTTAAAGCACGGAGCGAGCGCCGGGTCAGGCCTTTTCGGCTGGCCGGCGCTCGCATTTCCACCCACCCACCCAACAAGGTGCTGGAACACGGAGGGAGACAAGGCATGGGAAGTGGAACGATAGTGACAGATAGTCAGGAATCAATGTTAGCAAGAAAGTGGCCAGTTACAGAATTGTCGCAGCAATCGGGGGGGCGGGGGTACCCGAGTCAGAGGGCCTGGAGGGGCCTGGAGGACACGGTGGACAAACCGGGGTCCTAGAGGAAGGAGAGGTGCGTAGAGGTGGGCGTGGGCTGCCCGGGGGGTGGCCCCTCGGCTTGACATGGCGCGGGGCCGGGAAGATCGTGTGGCGGACTGGCTAAAATGGCGGACGCCGGTACGAAGCCTGGTTTAGTTATACTTGACGTACGCACTAATACTCGGGTACTAAAATGTTGGGTTTATGTTAATTAATTATTAATAAATGCTGCGGCCTGTTTTCACCAATAATGGTTTATGTGTGATTATTGCATGGTTGTCTGAAAGGGAAAGGGGGGGGGAAAGGACACGGGAGTGCAAGCTGCCAATGTTATGAGCTGCAGGGATGGCACATTGCTCACCAATGGATATTTTGAACAATTTAGCTGTTTATCTTTTGGCCTTATTCCTACATCCCCTTTCCTTTTAGTGTCCCACCATAATTTCTTATGCCCATCAAGTTTTTTTCCCCCAATAAAAAATCTGTGCCTTCCATTACGGATGCACCCCTGAATTTTTTTTATTTTTTTTTTTTAATAAATCTCTGGCTTCACTCAACCTTTTAGCCACTTTAGATTCTTTCCCCATTTGACCTCCCTCCGCATCATGGGTGTCATTGAATCCCTTGCCACCCAATGAGCTGGAGGTGGCAGCTGCTTTCCCTCCCTTCCTGGACCTCAGTGCATCATTTGTGTGGCATGAGCAGATCTGCCTGGCCCTGACGGACAGAGGGTTCCGACTTTGGGACCTGTGTCACAGTCTGACACAGGTCACAGTACTGCAGCCTGAGTCATTGCGTTGGTGCTGTATTCATACTTTAGAGGAAATGAATGCATTGCCTTTCTAAAGATATGAGAAGAAACAGCGCAGCAGTGTCCGTCCCCCACCCCCCCGTCCCCCCCCACCTCATGTACTTTTATTAATGACAGTGTGAATGGCTAAGTAACAAAAACTTTCATCAACTTTAATCATTAATTTATCCTCAGAAACAAGATGATCATTAAAATGAAAAGGATGATCCTTTTTGATTTTGTTCAACTGTTTGTTTTTTAATTATCTAAAAATGAGTTGCTGGTAATGTTACTTTAAATCACAAGCGGATTGTGATAAATTGCTGGAGGACCTTGTGACTGGAAGATTGGGCTTCCAAATGGCAGATGGAATTTAACGTGGACAAGTGCAAGATGATGCATATAGGGAAAAAATAACCCTTGCTGTAGTTACACAATGATAGGTTTTATGTTAGGAGTTACCACCCATGAAAGAGATCTAGGCATCATAGTGGATAATACTTTAAAATTGCTGGCTCAGTGTGCTGCAGCAGTCAAAAAAGCAAACAGAATGTTAGGAATTATTAGGAAGGGAATGGCAAAAAAAAACAGCGCATAGTAAAGCTCTGAAATTCATTGCCAGAGGGTGTGGTTACAGCAGTTACTGTAGCTGGGTTTAAAAAAGGTTTGGATAAGGTCCTAGAAGCAAAATCTATAAACTGCTATTATGGTAATTAACAATCAGTGGTAGCTTGTGATTTATCTATTGTCTGGGTTCTTGCCAGGTACTTGTGACTTGGATTGGCCACTGTTGGAAACAGGATACTGGGCTTGATGGACCCTTGGTCTGTCCCAGTATGGCATATTTTATGTTCTAAAGTTCTTAAATGGAGATTTCAAATTCTGCTACTAGAGTATTCAGTGATCTCCAGCTCACCAATGAAGTCCAGAGCTGGATAATTTACAGCAGTGCTATTTAAAGTACAAATGGAGGCACAATGTACTATATACCCAAGATGTGAGAAAGAAACAAAGAAAGCTACAAAACTAATATTTATAAAAAAACAGAAAAAATTGTATCATCTTTTTAAAAACATAAATAGGGAACTTACCTGGCAAATACAGTGAGCCATTGTACATACAGTGGCATACTGTTGTCGATGAAAAAGTGGTTGATAACAATGTAGTGGTTGCTGATGTTGTATTGAGAGTAGTGATGGGGGTGGTAGTAGGTAAAGAGGAGGTAGTGGTGCTTGTAGTAGTAGTAGTAGTGGTGGTTTCTGATATGGTAGAAGGCGTGGGGGTAGGAGTGGTGGTGGTAGTTGTAGGTGATGTGTGCAAAGTGGTTTTTTCAGTGCTGGTGGTTAACGTGACAGTAGGGGTTGTGGTTCTAGTTGTAGTTGTAGAATGAGTCTCAGTGCTGGTAGGTGTCGGTGATGAAGTTGTAGGTGTTGCTGTGAAAGTAAAACAAAGAAAGATGAAAAAATAAACTATTTCAACAACACTAAATTCATCATTCTAGTGGTAGACATTGTACCTGGAGTTTCTGGCTCTTCAGTGGTACATGTTGTGGTCGATGGTACAGTTTCAGAGGTAGTTAGTGTTACCTTTGTGGTGGTTGGTATTGTAGTGCCTGAAGTGGTGGTGGTGGTAATTGTTGGTGTAGTACTGCTTGGCGTGGCAGTGGTGGTGGTTGGTGTTCTAGTGCTTGGCGTGGCTGTGGTGGTAGTTGGTGTACTAGTGCTTGTTGTGGTAGTGATTGATGTTGTAGTGCTTGGCATAGTGGTGGTAGTGGTTGGTGTTGTACTGCTAGGTGGGGGAGTAGTTGTAGTGCTTGGCAGGGGAGTGGTGGTGGTTGGTGTTGTAGTGCTTGGTGGGGGAGTGGTGGTGGTTGGTGTAGTGCTTGGCGGGGGAGTGGTGGTGGTTGGTGTTGTAGTGCTTGGCGGGGGAGTGGTGGTGGTTGGTGTTGTAGAGCTTGGCGGGGGAGTGGTAGTGATTGGTGTTGTAGAGCTTGGTGGGAGAGTGGTGGTGGTTGCTGTTGTAGTGGTGGTTGGTGTAGTAGTGGTGGTTGGTGTTGTAGTGCTTGGTATTGTAGTGGTTGTAGTACTTGGTGGGGGGGTGGTGGTGGTTGGTGTGCTCGGCGTAGTGGTGGTGGTGGTTGGTGTTGTAGTGTTTGGTGTGGGGGTGGTGATTGGTGTTGTAGGGCTTGATGTGGGGGTGGTAGTTGATATTGTAGGGCTTGTTGTGGTAGTGATTGATGTTGTAGTGCTTGGCATAGTGGTGGTAGTGGTTGGTGTTGTACTGCTAGGTGGGGGAGTGGTGGTAGTTGGTGTTGTGCTCGGCGTGGTGGTGGTGGTGGTTGGTGTTGTAGTGCTTGGCGTGGTGGTGGTAGTTGGTGTTGTAGGGCTTGTTGTAGTAGTGATTGATGTTGTAGTGCTTGGCAAAGTGGTGGTAGTGATTGGTGTTGTACTGCTAGGTGGGGGAGTAGTTATGGTTGGTGTTGTAGAGCTTGGAGGGGGAGTGGTGGTGGTTTGTGTAGTAGTGCTTGGTGTTGTCATGGTGGTGGTTGGTGTTGTAGAGCTCAGCGGGGGAGTGGTGGTGGTTGGTGTAGTAGTGCTTGGTGTTGTCATGGTGGTGGTTGATGTAGTAGTGCTTGGTGTGACAGTGGTTGTAGTTGATGATGTACTACTTGTTGGGGTGGTGGTTGGTGTTGTAGTGCTTGGCGTGGTTGTGGTAGTGGTAGTGGTGGTAGTGGTTATTCGGGTTGTAGTTGTCGATTGAGTCTCTGTGCTGGTAGATATAGGTGTTGCTGTGAAAGTAAAACAAGTGAAGGTGAAAAAAAATACTGTTTTCAAAGAACACTATCAAAGGCATATACTCTCAAGATTCTAGAGTGCATTGTAAAACCTGAAAGTCAATAAACTGTAATAAATTTACCCCTCTTAAATTGAAATGAAATTATCAAAACATTCTATAATAATAGTTATAGTCCCTTTCTGGAATATTTTCCACACGTGTGGTACAAAAATAGAATTGTCTATTTCTGGAACGTTATTTGTAACATCATTACTTTAAAGATGAGCACTGCTAATAACTACCAGCACTAGTGAGTAAAGTCTGTGCATACCCAATGATAGAGCAGAAGGCAATGGCAATGCAAGTTTCCTTATATTTTGCTGACAATGAACCTGACTTTTAAACTTATGCACAATACTGGATTGCACATGTAAGTGGACATGCAAAGATTTAGCCTAGTAATGTATATACTGTTCAGCAGGTTGCAGCACAGGTTATAAATATACCATGGTTCTGCACTAAAAGCATATGTGTATGACATGTTTCAATATGTACAAATCCTTGCAATGTCATGAAAACGCTTACTTTCTCTAAGTATTTTGTAAACAAACACCTGTAAATTTTAGTGGGAAAAGGATATAACATGCACGTGTAACATCCCTGGAGGCAGGTATTTTATAAACTATGTGTGGATACCATTTTGAAAGTACTTTCTTGCACGCGTACTTGAAATCACCAGTTTGCCGATACTTCTGCCAGTTCATCCAGTCTGCCTCGAGTTCACCAAGACCCACTAGCACTTCACTCTGAAACCACACCAGTTTACCCAAGCTCCCAACCAAAAATAGCAGACAACAGAGAAGTCCACTTTTACTTGTGACTAGTTAGCAGCTGTATAATTGATGTGTGTTGGGTTACCATGCCTGCTGCAGTTCTGAGCCTACAGAAGAACCCAGCTTGAGGATTCATGCAAGGGTTCAGTAGCCACTTGTGGTAGACAATTGCTCTGGATACTTATTTCTGTGTAAGTCTTATTCACACCTAACAGCGTTGTCAGGGTAGTTTCTGAAAATTGTCTTAAGTCTATAAAAGGAATAGGGAATGCCATTCCTTGTGTGTTGCAACCAGCTCTGTTTTCAGTTTTGCCAAATTATAGATATAGTCCAGTTCTTGGATCGCTGTATACAAATATATTCCATGAATATTCATTGTTAAAGTTTTTAAAACCAGTTGACACTCTGATATACTGCAAATTGGTAGCTTGGGTGGACTGAATATATAGTAAAAATAGTGAATGCAACAGGTATTGATGTTTTCCTTGTAGGTATTTCAGGGATGTTCCATTTATATGTTGTGCCTTGTTAAAAAAAAAAATCCCTGACTAATCAGGTTCCTAGAACTCTTGCAGTTGCAGAACCCAGAGACCTCTTTTAAGCTACAGGGAAGTTTAAGGTGACATAGCTATTTAAGGTAAGATTAATTTGAACATTTCTTGGTTAAAATTGTGCATGAATAAACTTACTGATGTATTAGTCCACCAATACTGCAACAGTATTATTATACCTAGAGCACACAAAGTCTCCAGCTAATTAATAGAATCCAATGCTAGCAAAGAAATTGAATGAAAACTAAGAAAATGTATTTTATTTCATCATTCTAGTGGTAGACATTGTACCTGTAGGTCCTGGCTCTTCAGTGGTACATGTTGTGGTCGATGGTACATTTTCTGAGGTAGTTAGTGTTACCTTTGTTGTAGTTGGTGTTGTAGCACTCGGTGTAGTGCTGGTGGTTGGTGGTGTTGTGCTTTGTGTAAGGGTAGTGGTGGTGGTTGGTTTAGTAGTGCTTGGAGTGGGGCTGGTGGTAGTTGGTGTTATACTCGTAGTAGTGGTTGGTGTTGTACTGCTTGGCGGGGAAGTAGTGGTGGTTTCTGTAGTAGTGCTTGGCGTGGTTGTGGTGGTTGGTGTAGTAGTGCTTGGTGTTGTGGTGGTGGTGGTGGTTGGTGTCGTAGTGCTGATCGTAGTGGTGGTTGTAGTTGATGGTGTTGTGCTCAGTGTAGTGGTGGTAGTTGTTAGTGTTGTAGTGCTTGGTGGGGGAGTGGTGGTAGTTGGTGTTGTAGTGCTTGTTGTGGTGGTGGTTGATGTTGTAGTGCTTGGTGGGGGAGTGGTGGTAGTTGGTGTTGTAGTGCTTGTTGTGGTGGTGGTTGATGTTGTATTGCTTGGTGTAGTTGTGGTAGTGGTTGGTGTGGTAGTGCTTGGTGGGGGAGTGGTGGTGGTTGGTGTTGTAGTGCTTGTGGTAGCGGTTGGCGTTGTAGTGCTTGGTGGGGGAGTGGTGGTAGTTGGTATTGTAGTGCTTGTTGTCGTAGTGGTTGGTGTTGTAGTGCTTGGAGGGGGAGTGGTGGTGGTTTCTGTTGTAGTGCTTGGCGTGGGAGTGGTGGTAGTTGGAGTTGTAGTGCTTGTTGTGGTGGTGGTTGTGTTTGTGCTTGGCTTAGTTGTGGTAGTGGTTGGTGTGGTAGTGCTTGGTGGGGGAGTGGTGGTGGTTGGTGTTGTAGTGCTTGTTGTTGTAGTGGTTTCTGTTGTAGTGCTTGGTGGGGGAGTGGTGGTAGTTGGTGTTGTAGTGCTTGTTGTCGTAGTGGTTGGTGTTGAAGTGCTTGGTGGGGGAGTGGTGGTGGTGGTTTCTGTTGTAGTGCTTGGCGGGGGAGTGGTGGTAGTTGGAGTTGTAGTGCTTGTTGTGGTGGTGGTTGATGTTGTTGTGCTTTGTGTAGTTGTGGTAGTGGTTGGTGTGGTAGTGCTTGGTGGGGGAGTGGTGGTGGTTGGTATTGTAGAGCTTGTTCTGGTAGTGGTTAGTGTTGTAGTGCTTGGTGGGGGAGTGGTGGTGGTTTCTGTTGTACTGCTTGGAGGGGGAGTGGTGGTAGTTGGTGTTGTAGTGCTTGTTGTGGTAGTGGTTGATGTTGTAGTGCTTGGTGTGGTAGTGCTTGGTGGGGGAGTGGTGGTGGTGGTTGGTGTTGTAGTGCTTGTTGTAGTAGTGGTTGGTGTTGTAGTGCTTAGTGGGGGAGTGGTGGTAGTTGGTGTTGTAGTGCTTGTTGTGGTGGTGGTTGGTGTAGTGCTTGGCGGAGGAGTGGTGGTGGTGGTGGTTTCTGTTGTAGTGCTTGGCGGGGGAGTGGTGGTAGTTGGTGTTGTAGTGCTTGTTGTGGTGGTTTCTGTTGTAGTGCTTGGTGGGGGAGTGGTGGTGATTGGTGTTGTAGTACTTGGCGGGGGAGTGGTGGTGGTTTCTGTTGTAGTGCTTGGCGTGGTTGTGGTGGTGGTTTCTGTTGTAGTGCTTGGTGGGGGAGTGGTGGTAGTTGGTGTTGTAGTGCTTGTTGTGGTGGTGGTTGATGTTGTAGTGCTTGGTGGGGGAGTGGTGGTAGTTGGTGTTGTAGTGCTTGTTGTGGTGGTGGTTGGTGTAGTGCTTGGCGGAGGAGTGGTGGTGGTTTCTGTTGTAGTGCTTGGCGGGGGAGTGGTGGTAGTTGGTGTTGTAGTGCTTGTTGTGGTGGTTTCTGTTGTAGTGCTTGGTGGGGGAGTGGTAGTAGTTGGTGTTGTAGTGCTTGTTGTGGTGGTGGTTGATGTAGTGCTTGGTGGGGAAGTGGTGATGGATGGTGTTGTAGTGCTTGTGGTAGTGGTTGGTGTTGTAGTGCTTGGCGGGGGAGTAGTGGTGGTGGTTTCTGTTGTAGTGCTTGATGTTGTTGTGGTGGTGCTTGGTGTAGTAGTGCTTGGTGGGGGGGTGGTGGTGGTTGGTGTCATAGTGCTTGTGGTAGTGGTGGTTGGTGTCATAGTGCTTGTGGTGGTGGTGGTTGGTGTCGAGGTGCTTGTGGTTGTTGTGGTAGGGGTTGTTCGGGTTGTAGTTGTAGAACGAGTCTCTGTGCTGGTAGATATAGGTGTTGCTGTGAAAGTAAAACAAGAATAGGTGAAAAAAATACTGTTTTTCAAGAACACTAACAAATGCATATACTCTCAAGATTCTAGAGTGCATTGTAAAGCTAGAAAAGTCAATAAAGTGTAATAAATTTACCCCTCTTAAATTGAAATGAAATTATCAAAACATTCTATAACAATAGTAATAGTCCCTTTCTGGAACATTTTCCACATGTGTGATACAGAAATAGAGTCGCCTATTTCTGGAAGTTCACATTGTAACAACCTAACTTTAAAGCTGAGCACTGCCAGTGACTGCCAGCACTAGTGAGTAAAATCTGTGTGTACACAATCTGGTCGATACTGTAAGAATCGCAGTAGAGCATGTGCTCCGTTTTGAGCGCCCGCTCTCACAAAGCGCGCCCAGCCACCTCTCCTGGGTGTGCGATTTTTTATTTAAATAAGGGGTTGCACTAATAAGGAGGCACTAGAGACAATAGCACGTCTCTAGCACCTCCTTATTAGCGTAGAGGAGGCTGTCAGTGGGTTCCAACAACTGACGCTCAATTTTACCGGCATGGCTTAGGAAAATGGATGCCAGTAAAATTGAGCATACGTTTTTCTAACCTGCTGACCGGCAGGCAGATTTCAGCCCCTTCTTCACCTCAAGCCCAATCCTTTTCTTCATTTGAGGCCTGCTCCATGTGTTTTCACTTTCACTGTGAGTAGCTGTCATATATGGGGTCCCTGATAAGTCTCGCTCCTCCTCCCTTCCTGACTTTGATTCCTGGCTTTTCTTCTTTCTGGAATTATGTTCCCCTTCTGTTATTCTTGAGGACTTTATCTACATGTTTATTTATTTATTTATTTGTTCGTTTTTATATACTGAAGTTTAGCTAGAGGCCTTCACTCCGGTTTACATTTGAAACAACGAAATACATGTGTAGAAACCATATGAAAAGTCATTACAGTAAACTGATAGACAAAGATTTACATCTAACGATATGATTGGTAATACAACATTTAGGATATAATGGGATATTCTTGATCCATGTTAATGATCCCTCATATTGTTTTGCCTCACATTAAACTCATTTGACGTCAAACTATGCTCTGCTGCTCGCATTCACCAGCATGGCCACTACCTTGACCTAATAACACATCGTTTCTATTATTAAAACATGTTACCGTTCTATATTGGCACATATTTAATTTGTAATCTATACCAATTATAGTTTTTTCTTATTGTGCCTTTCTGTGAACCGTTGTGATGGTGAATTAACTTAACGACGGCATAGAAGAGTTTTTAAATAAATAAATAAATAAATAAATAAATACATTCTTCCATCTAATTGCACTCTTTCAGACTTCTCCATTTGTATTCAGGCCAGTGCAAGGGTATTAGGCGCCCTAAGCAAACCTTCTGCCTTGTGCCCCAGGTCCAGGTCCTAGCTCCGGCCCCGACCTCATTCACTCAGACAGGCTCTGAAGTTCTCTCCACCACTCCTTAGAGTGTCTCTGACTGAAGTCCCATTCCCATGTTGACTACATGCATTTCAAATTCTTGCCCAGCTCCTACCAGTCTACTATTACACTTGCTAAACAAGACTATTATGCTCATTTGACAAATACCTTTGCCTCCAATTCCTGCCATGCCATTTCTCTCCTCAGACTGCTTCTACCTCCAATTCCGCCTTCATTCCCTGCCCAGACTATGGCTGAAATCGTCCATGAAAAGACTGACAAAATGAATTGTGAATTCTCCACCAAACCTCCTCCTCTTCCCCCCACATCATTCCCGTCTCCTTCCTTTGGCCACTGCCACACTTTCTTTCTTTTCTGAAATCACAGAGGAGGAATTTGTTAATCTTCTCTCCTCCTCCAAACACTACATGTTCCTCTCTCATCCCATGCCCTCTTTGCTCATCAGATCTATCTCCCCTGCAATTGTCCCTTCCATCAGTCACATATTCTGAGGATCATTTGCCACTATGAGTGTCCCCCTTTTCCTTCAAACCAGTTGTGATCACATTGCTCCTAAAAAAAACCCCAAAACTTCACTGGACCCTACCTGCCCTGCTATCCATTGTCCCATCTCCTTCCTCCCTTTTGCATCCAAACTGTCACTCATCTCCACTGTCTTGACTTCAATTTACCTCAAGCTGTTCTGGATCTGTTCAGTCTGGATTTTGCCTTTTACATTCCACAAAGACTGCTCTTGCCAAAGTCTCCAATGACCCAGAGTGGAGTAGCCACTAATGCTCCTTGTGACTTGCAAGTCACTTTAACCTCCATTGCCTCAGGTATCAATGTAGAGGTCTATTTACTAAGCATGGTCCCAAAATTCTGATCCATTCTCATATCACCTCCAGCTTAGACTAAGGACTAAGATATTATAGCAGCTGGCTGGTGCCATTTTGAACATGGCAGTCCTGGGGCTGGAGTCCTAGGAAGCATTCCATGCCCCATTGGACCACCAGGGCGACATAGCTATGGACATGGACAGGGAGGATCAGAATGGGGACATCTCTTGGTAGGGCATTGCTAAATGGGAGGTTTGGGAACTTGTGTCTGGGGTGCAGAGGCCTGGCACCACTGGGTGCACAAGCCGTGCAATTGCACAGGGTGGCACACCTGGTGGGACAGCGTTGGGAGCAGGGAGAGGCCCATGTTGCCATAGGTAGATCCAATCCCACCGGTGATGGAGGAAGTGGAGGCCCATGTTTCCGACAGTGGACTCGATCCCACCAGCGGCAGAAGAAGCAGGAGGTCCTTGATGCCACCACTGGGATCAGGTCCCCTCCTGCCATCATTCTCTGCTTTGATGGCAGGGGGAAAAAGGGGAATTGGATTCGGATGACAGCCAACGTTGGGACACGATGTTTACAATCTGGGATATTGATATGCAGACATTAGGAAAAGAGCCCAGGACTGCTTCTATGGTCAAGTCTAGTAGCAAAGCATGTTCAAGCAGCATTGTCTGAATTATTAAGAAGGCTTGCCAGCCCGTAAAAATGTTGCTTGCAATAATTTTGTTATGGGATTGAGAATTGCTTGGTTTTGATAGTAAACTTCCCTTATCATAAGGCTTGGGGGTAACCACTATGGAGCAGCAGTTAGCACAATAAGAAACTTCACTTCTCTCCCCCTACACCCTTCCTTGTGAACTATGTTCATTGGGAAAGTCACTCTTGTGCCCTTCACTTCCACTGCCAATTCATGACTCTGTGCTTTCGGCCTTGATATACTGTATGCCTGGATAGACACCCTGAGTCAGTGTATCATGCTCTCTCTCTGACCACATTCAAATCCATTCTAAATACATATCTTTTTCAGGCTGCTTTTAACACCTAACCACTTCTTGTCTTGACAGACTGTAAACTCCATCGAATAGGGACTCTCTCTTGTGTGTATCTCTACAAAGCTGCTTATGTCTAGTAGTGCTCTATACATGATATATAGTAGTAGTAGTATCCAGCTGAGACAGAGACCTAAACTGGCATCTTATTTTGCACAGAAATCTTATTAAATCTTAATGTGGTGCAGCTAATTTCTGTATTTTGTTTAGGGGCTGTATTAGTGATAATGACTCTGTTCCTTGAGCGCAATAAACAGGTCTGGTTGTCAGGATGGCCAATTGTTTAATTTAACTTGGCTCTTAGATCAATATAACTCATAAATATTTCTTGTGGAAATCCTGAATATGAGATAACATTAAGGACTGGCTTTGCCATTCCTGTACTGTACTGTTGCTTGGGAGTTTTGGAGGACTGTAAAGACAGTAAAAGGTTCAATGGCATTTTCATTGTCGGTTTTTAAGGGAAGCACAGGCTGACTGTGTCTTGTAAAAAACCGAAAGACCTGACTAATTCAGTTCTTAGAGTAGTATACCTCTGTACCAACAGTTATGAAATTATACCTAGAAAACAGTCCAACTACAGGGACGTTTCTCAATAACTGCAAAAATAATGAAAACAATGTATATTTTCTATAATACATCATTCCAGTAGTAGACATTATTTCATGGGTACCTGTGGAAGTAAATGTAGAATCTGGTGGTTCTTCCTCAGTGGTACATAACGTGGTAGTGGGTGTTACACTTGTGGTTGTGGCTGTTACACTTGTGGTAGTTGATCCACAGGGTATAATATAGCAGCAGTAAATATTTACTTCATAATTATAACACACTGGAAAGTTCTGCTGGTCTTTGTTTTTGCAGGTAAGTCCAGTTGAGACATCACATTTCACATTCTGACCCAGGTCTTTGATTGGTGTATCTGGATATTTCTCTGCTCTGCATGAAATGTTATCCGGCTTCTCACAGAATGTATATCCGTGATCTCTGATGTTTTCATAGGTTTCAAAGTCACCACCCCTTCCATCTGGGCTATAAGTGGGATAACTCACATCAATCCAGCCGGTCCAGTTGCAGAAGGTACATCCTGTTGTAAGACAGTAATACTCATTATTTAAAAGACATACAAACTTATGTACAAGCAATTTTACAATATGCATAGAACAAAGGAAGTATCTTTATAAATCTGATTCATAGACATGTACGCACATAGGGGCAGCCATCGGGGCTCCCCTCGGGCTTGGTGCGCGCAAGGTGCACATGTGCGGCAGCTCGCATATGTTATAAAATTGGGCGTAGATTTGTTCGTGCCGGGTTGCACGAACAAATCTACACCCGCGCATAAGTTTTAAAATCTGCCCCATAGTTTTGATTTTCAAAAATATGCATGAAATGTTTGTGCTGACATTTACACCTGCTTCCTTGCAGGTATAAATACGTATGTGTATGCTGTGCTAAGGTACATGCAGCTCTTCTAACTTTCATACCAGGGAACTCTTTGGATTTGACTCATAGACCCCAGAATTCCAAAGCTCTCTGGTTTGACACTACAAATCCCTGGGTGCTACTGATCAAGTGTCCAGGCAGATCCAGAAGAGGTCAGCGTGTGTGGGAAGAAGGCAGAATATCAGGTGTGAACTGGAAGAAGGAGTAGTGGGAGCAGAGGTCACACCAAGCGATCCAGGGATTGCACTCCACAGCCCCAGCTTCCAGAGATCCTGCACCCTTCAATTCTTTGAGTGAAGATCAATTTAATGGTGGTTAAAGAGGATTGGTAATTATAGCTTTGAGAAATCTTTGGACTTAAAAAGTTTGGAAAAAGGTGAAATAGTGGGATACATTCTTTAGTTTGTGTGTGTCTGAGTTAATAAGCAAGCCAGATGTAGTTAATTCTAGTGTCTGTCTTTCCCACCCACTCAACCCTTGATTTTTAGGCAGGAGACACTTTCTCATTAATAATCAATCAGGCTCCTATCTAAATCATACTATTGCACCAGCCTTTATTGAAAGTTTAATCATCCCCTTGTAGGATACTAGCTGATTAATTAGTAAATTCACCTGTAAATTTAGAGTACTCTAATTTCAACTTCCTTACGGGCCGATACAGTAAGGAGCGGTAGGAAGACCTGCGTTAGTGCCGGGCACACCCGCGGTTGCCGCACGCACAGTCCGGCTCACCTACCGCTCGATACTGTATTTAAATAGCTTGTAAATGCAAGCCGCGTCCAAGAAGCGTCCGAGAAGGGTTAGGTCCGCACAATCCATTTTACTGTATAGAGCGCTATTCAGCGCCTATACAGTAACCTGGGTGCGCTGGTACCTGTCATTTCAAATAAATTTGAAATGACAGGTACCAGGAAGTGGGCGGTTCTCCTACACTCAGGATGGTCAGTCCTCTCTACCCTCCTCCCGAAGCAACGAAAGCGAAAAAGGAGAAAAGCGACATGTGAAATGTTACTTACTTTCTTGCAGCCCTCCTCCGGAGATGCACCGCGGCTCCCCTGCCTCCCGGGGGCTGCCCCCTGCCTCCCGGGGACAGCCGGCGGTGAAAAGACAGCCGGCGGCGAAAAGACAGCACGGGCCCTCTGACACGATCGCTCCAGCTGCGGCCACTTCTCCTGCGTGCATTCAGCCTGTGCGTGCAATTTGGTCGCTCAAGGCGTGACGTCACATGCCGTGACACCAAACGTAGTGACGTCACGCCTTGAGCAGCCAAATTGCACGCACAGGCTGAATGCACGCAGGAGAAGTGGCCGCAGCTGGAGCGATCGTGTCAGAGGGCCCGTGCTGTCTTTCGCCGCCGGCTGTCTTTTCACTGCCGGCTGTCCCTGGGAGGCAGGGGGCAGCCCCCGGGAGGCAGGGGAGCCGCGGTGCATCTCCGGAGGAGGGCTGCAAGAAAGTAAGTAACACTTCACATGTCGCTTTTCTCCTTTTTCGCTTTCGTTGCTTTGGGAGGAGGGTAGAGAGGACTGGGCTGCCCCTTTTTCGCTCCCCAGCCAGGGCAGGTGAGCGAGGGCTGGGGGAAAGTTTGCCGCCTACCCTTACCCCTGCCTCTAATGCAGGGGTAAGGGTAGGCGGTAAGTTAGCAGGTTAAACGCGCGGCTAAACTGCAGGTTAAAAAGGTGATAGTCGAGGCACGCGTTACTGAATGGGGGGGAAGAGCTAATCCAATCGTTTACATCTCATATACATTCCACGGGCAGAAGGGGTTACTTGTTGATTTAAAGAGGCGGTAAGAATGGGTTACAGGGGATAGTGGATCGCGGGTTGGGCTAACGCGGCCAAATTGTGAGTAAAAGGCGGGTTAGAAACAGGGTAACCGTGGCCGCACTTTACTGTATTGACCTGTTAGTATCTTAAATTTAACTACAAATTAATTAGTAAATTAATTAGCAAATACACCTGTATATTTAAAGTACTCTAATTCCAACTCCCTTAGTATCCTAAACTTAACTAGGAACTCAACAAAATTAAGATGAAGACAGCAGTCCAGCAGCAAGAGGGGGGCTTTCCAGTCTTTTGCATTCAGTGTCACATGTATGATTTTTTACCCGCCGGTGAGAGATTGTGTGCACTCGGTGCAAAGAGTTCCTAGCTCTCAGGGAACAAGTCCAATCTCTGGAGACCAGAGTGGCAAACTTGGAGGAGCTGAGGCAGACAGAGAGGTTCATTTATGAGACCTTCAGGGACATTGTAGCCAAGTCCCAAATCCAGTCTGGTAGCCTCAGTGCTGCCTTGGATCAGAAAAGTCTCCCAGTTGGAGAACATCACCCTGGGGTAGCAGGAAGTGATCCTGTAGCAAGGACCTGCTCTCCAGGTGATGTCCTCTCGCACTGAGGACAAGTCTCCCAGGGTTACTGCCCAGGAGGGAAGGGTTAGGCCAGCCATCATAGTTGGTGATTCAATTATTAGAAATGTAGATAGCAGGGAGGCTGGTGGACATGAGGACCACCTGGTAACTTGCCTACCTGGTGCGAAGGTGGCAGACCTCACGCATCACCTAGATAGGATTATAGACAGTGCTGGGGAGGAGCCGGTAGTCATGTACACGTAGGCATCAAAGATGTAGGACAATGTGGGAGAGAGGTTCTGGAAGCCAAACTTAGGATTTTAGATAGAGAGCTGAAATCCAGAACCTCCAAGGTGGCATTCTATGAAATACTTCCAGTTCCATGTGTAGGTCCCCAGAGGCAGGCAGTGCTCCGGAGTTTCAATGTCAATGCGTGGATGAGACGATGGTGCAGGGAAGAGGGATTCAGTTTGTAAGGAACTGGGGAAACATTTGGGGAAGGGGTAGACTTTTTCAAAAGGATGGGCTCCATCTTAAACAGAGTGGAACCAAGCTGCTGGCACTAACTTCTAAAAAGGAGATAGAGCAGCTTTTAAACTAGAACAAGGGGGAAAGCTGACAGTCACTCAGCAGTGCATGGTTTGGAGGAATGTATCCTTGAAAGATACTAATGAACAGGAAAGTTAGGGCATCCCAACAGAGAGGTTCCACTAAAAGCAAACGCAGTCCATATGCCTATATGTAAAAAATCACTGAAGCTAATGATTTCCAATTTTTTTTAATATACCAACATTTGATCTGAGATATCACATTGCTTTACATTCAGGTACTGTAGGTATTTCCCTATCCCCAGAGGGCTTACAGTCTAAATTTGTACCTGAGGCAATGGAGGGTAAAGTGACTTGCCCAAGGTCACAAGGAGCCCACTGCTCTAACCACTAGGCTATGTCTCCCTAACAACTGAAAAGCAGGTTGTTAATACAAACAAAAAACACACTCTGAAATATCTGTATGCCAATGCCAGAAGTCTAAGATGGGAGAATTAGAATGTATAGCAGTAAATGATGAGATTGATATAATTGGCATTACAGAGACCCGGTGGAAGGAGGATAACCAATGGGACAGTGCTATATCAGGGTACAAATTATAACGCAATGATAGGGAGGATCAACTTGGTGGGGGTGTGGCACTTTATGTCCAGGAGGGTATAGAGTTCAACAGGATAAAGTTCATACAAGAGACTAAATGCTCAGTAGAATCCGTATGGGTAGAAATCCAATGTGTATTGGGTAAGAATATAGTGATAGGAGTATACTACCGTCCACCTGGACAAAATGGTCAGACAGATGATGAAATGCTAAGAGAAATCAGGGAAACTAACCAATTTGGCAGTGCAATAATAATGGGAGATTTCAGTTAACCCAGTATTGACTGGGTACATGTAACATCAGGACTTGCTAGAAACAAAGTTCCTGGATGTAATAAATGACTGCTTCATGGAGCAATTGGTTCAAGAACCAATGAGAGAGGGAGCTATTTTAGATTTAATTCTTAATGGAACGCAGGAACGCAGGTAAGAGAGGTAATGGTGATGGGGCCACGTGGCAATAGTGATCATAACATAATCAAATTTTAACTAATAACTGGAAGGGGACAATAAATAAATCTACAGCTCTAACACTAAATTTTCAAAAGGGAAACTGATAAAATGAGGAAAATAATTAGAAAAACTGAAAGATGCAGTTGCAAAGGTTAAAAGTATTCAGCAGGCATAGACATTGTTTAAAAATATAATCCTAGATGCACAGTCCAGATGTATTCCACACATTAAGAAAGGTGGAAGGAAGGCAAAACGATTACTGGCATGGTTAAAAGGGGAGGTAAAAGAGACTATTTTAGCCAAAAAAAACATCCTTCATAAATTGGAAGAAGGATCCATCTGAAGAAAATAGGAAAAAGCATAAGCATTGTCAAGTTAAGTGTAAAACATTGATAAGACAGGTGAAGAGAGAATTTGAAAAGAAGTTGGCCGTAGAGGCAAAAACTCATAAAATATATCCGAAGCAAGAAACCTATGAGGGAGTCCATTGGACTGTTAGATGACAGAGGGGTTAAAGGGGCTCTTAGGGAAGATAAGGCTTTTGCAGAAAGACTAAATGAATTCTTTGCTTCTGTGTTTACTAATGAGGATGTTGGGGAGATACCAGTTCCAGAGATGGTTTTCAAGGGTGATGAGTCAGACGAACTTAACGAAATCACTGTGAACCTGGAAGATGTAGTAGGCCAGATTGACAAACTAAAGAGTAGCAAATCATCTGGACTAGATGGTATGCATCCTAGGGTTCTGAAGGAACTAATAAATGAAATTTCAGATCTGTTAGTTAAAATTTGTAACCTATCATTAAAATCATCCATTGTACCTGAAGACTGGAGGGTGGCCAATGTAACACCAATATTTGAAAAGGGTTCCAGAGGCGATCTGGGAAACTATAGACCAGTGAGCCTGACTTCAGTGCCTGGAAAAATAGTGGAAACTATTATAAAGATCAAAATCACAGAGCATATAGAAAGACATGGTTTAATGGAACAAAGTCAACATGGATTTACCCAAGAGAAGTCGTCCTCACAAATCTGCTTCATTTTTTTGAAGGGGTTAATAAACATGTGGATAAAGGTGAACTGGTAGAAGTAGTATATTTGGATTTTCAGAAGGCGTTTGACAAATTTTCTCATGAGAGGCTTCTAAGAAAACTAAAAAGTCATGGGATAGGAGGCCATGTCCTTTCATGGATTACAAACTGATTAAAACACAGGAAACAGAGTAGGATTAAATGGTCAATTTTCTCAATGGAAAAGGGTAAACAGTGAAGTGCCTCAGGGATTTGTGTTTGGACCGGTGCTTTTCAATATATTTATAAATGATCTGGAAAGGAATACAACGAGTGAGGTTATCACATTTGCAGATGATACAAAATTATTCAGTGTAGTTAAATCACAAGCAGATTGTGATGCATTGTAGGAGGACCTTGCGAGACTGGAAGACTGGGCATCCAAATGGCAGATGAAATTTAATGTGGACAAGTGCAAGGTGTTGCATATAAGGAAAACCCCTTGCTGTAGTTACATGATGTTAGGTTCCATATTAGGGGCTACCACCCAGGAAAAAGATCTAGGGATCATAGTGGATAATACTTTAAAATGGTCGGCTCAGTGTGCTGCAGCAGTCAAAAAAGCAAACAGAATGTTAGGAATTATTAGGAAGGGAATGGTTAACAAAACGGAAAATGTCATAATGCCTCTATAATGCTCCATGGTGAGACCTCACCTGGAATACTGTGTACAATTCTGGTCACCGCATCTCAAAAAAGATATAGTTGAGATGGAGAAGGTACAGAGAATGGCAACCAAAATGATAAAGGGGATGGAACAGCTCCCCTATGAGGAAAGGCTGAAGAGGTTAGGGCTGTTCAGCTTGGAGAAGAGACGGCTGAGGGGGGATATGATAGAGGTCTTTAGCCTAGGAGTTACATATTATGCGAAGTTTCTTCTGTATCCACTAGAAATAAAATATTGCTCATTTTAACATGACAACCAGAATGCATTTCCTCAGTCTGATTCCCAGGCAGCTCATCATACTTTCACCTTTCTATAGCAAATACTCCTAGTCTTTGCAGTCTTTTTGGATTTTATTAATTCTTTGTTCTCCTTAGAGATATGTATATTATATAGCAGTGTTAGTATGCCATAGCAGCACTGCTATTCTAGTATCCAATGTAAAGAAAACCTTGTTAGTTTTAGACAAAGGCAGGCGGAACTTGCGCGTTTGGGCCAGCTGCCGGCGCACCATGTTCCGGTCCTGGGGCTGGTCCAGAGGCCGCGGCCATGCCCCCTGGAATGCCCTCCAATGATGCGCCGGCCACCACACACACCCCCAGGAAAGCCCCAGGACTTACGCTCGTCCCTGGGCTTGCGCGCGCCGCCGAGCCTCTGCAATATAGGCTCATCGTGCAAAGGGGGTGGAAGGGACAGCTTTTCGGGGGTTAAGCACGTATCTTACGCGCGTACCCCTTTGAAAATCTGCCCCTTTTTGTAAACTCTGACTGCTGCTAACCTTAGAACATAAAAGGTGGTTCTTTGAATATACTTTTGGAGTGAATCCCTACCGAATTAAGAACATAAGAACATAAGAAATTGCCATGCTGTGTCAGACCAAGGGTCCATCATGCCCAGCATCCTGTTTCCAACAGAGGCCAAAACCAGGCCACAAGAACCTGGCAATTACCCAAACACTAAGAAGATCCCATGCTACTGTGGCTATTCCCTAAGTAAAATTGATTAATAGCCATTAATGGACTTCTCCTCCAAGAACTTATCCAAACCTTTTTTGAACCCAGCTACACTAACTGCACTAACCACATCCTCTGGCAACAAATTCCCGAGCTTTATTGTGCATTGAGTGAAAAAGAATTTTCTCCGATTAGTCTTAAAATGTGCTACTTGCTAACTTCATGGAATGCCCCCTAGTCCTTCTATTATTCGAAAGTGTAAATAACAGGTTCACATCTACTCGTTCAAGACCTCTCATGATCTTAAAGACCTCTATCATATCCCCCCTCAGCCATCTCTTCTCCAAGCTGAACAGCCCTAACCTCTTCAGCCTTTCCTCATAGGGGAGCTGTTCCATCCCCTTTATCATTTTGGTTGCCCTTCTCCATCGCAACTATATCTTTTTTGAGATGCGGCGACCAGAATTGTACACAGTATTCAAGGTGTGGTCTCACCATGGAGAGATATAGAGGCATTATGACATTTTCCGTTCTATTAACCATTCCCTTCCTAATAATTCCTAACGTTCTGTTTACTTTTTTGACTGCTGCAGCACACTGAGCTGACGATTTTAAAGTATTATCCACTATGATGCCTAGATCTTTTTACTGGGTGGTAGCTCCTAATATGGAACCTAACATCGTGTAACTACAGCAAGGGTTATTTTTCCCTATTTGCAACACCTTGCACTTGTCCACATTAAATTTCATCTGCCACTTGGATGCCCAATTTTCCAATCTCACAAGGTCTTCCTGCAATGTATCACAGTCTGCTTGTGATTTAACTACTCTGAATAATTTTGTATTGTCCGCAAATTTGATAACCTCGCTCATCGTATTCCTTTCCAGATCATTTATAAATATATTGAAAAGCACCGGTCCAAGTACAGATCCATGTGAATTTCTGGAAAAGAAAGGTGGAAGAGCAGGCAGAAGGGGTTCATAGAGGGAAGACCTACGCTACTGGCCCCTCTCCAGCTCAGGAATAAAAACTACCATTATCTCTAGGTCTGGCTCCACTACACGGATGCAAAACATTTAAACAGAATGGTCATGACTTCCCTAGTAATTATCATGCTATTTATGCAATATCTGCGCGTGTAAAATGGGCACTCATGATTGAGCACCCACTCTTCTAACGAGCGCCATTCACCTTTCCCAGGCGCATGATTTAATATTAAAATGAGCTGCCACGGTAAAAAGGAGGTGCTAGGGGAAATTGTGCATCCTTAGCGCCTCCTTGGCATTGGGCGCTCGGGAAAGGTGGCTGTCATTCTGGGTTTTCTCTTGCTACTGGCACAATATATTTGTTCAATGTATTTGACTTAGGAAACCTATTTTCCTGCATATTCTGTTTTTAATGTAAACCGGTATGATTTGTATCTGATACAAGAATGTCGGTATATAAAAATGCAAAATAAATAAATAAATAAATAAATAAATAAATAAATAAATATGCACGCACAATACACACAGCCTGGACTGTGGATATTGTGGGTATATACTGGGTGCCCAGAAATTTTTTTTTCACGGCTTTTTTTTTTTTTTTAATATGATTCTGCTTTCTGTGGTTCCTCCTATATAGTATCGAGACAATACTAGGAGGGATCACAGAAAGCAGGACTTTTTGTTTTTTCCAGTGAGCCCTTTAATGTGGCAGATCAGAATTGTACACAGTACTCAAGGTGCGGTGTCACCATGGAGCGATACAGAGGAATTATGACATTTTCCGTTTTATTCACCATTCCCTTCCTAATAATTCCTAGCATTCAGGTTTTTTTTTTTTGACTGCTGCAGCACACTGAGCTGACGATTTTAAAGTATTATCCACTATGATGCCTAGATCTTTTTCCTGGGTGGTAGCTCCTATTATGGAACCCACATTGTGTAACTACAGCAAAGGTTATTTTTCCCTATATGCAACACCTTGCACTTGTCCACATTAAATTTCATCTGCCATTTGGATGCCCAATATTCCAGTCTCGCAAGGTCTTCCTGCAATTTATCACCATCTGCTTTTGATTTTACTACTCTGAATAATTTTGTATCATCTCCAAATTTGATAACCTCACTCATCGTATTCCTTTCCAGATCATTTATAAATATATTGAAAAGCACGGGTACTCCACTGTATACCCTTTTCCACTGAGAAAATTGTCCATTTAATCCTACTCTCTGTTTCCTGTCTTTTATCCAGTTTGTAAAATCTGAAAGGACATAGCCACCTATCCCATGACTTTTTACTTTTCTTAGAAGCATCTCATGAGGGACTTTGTCAAACACCTTCTGAAAATCCAAGTACACAACATCTACCGGTTCACCTTTATCCACATGTTTATTAATCCCTTTAAAAACATGAAGCAGATTTGTGAAGCAAGACTTGGCTTGGGTAAATCCATGCTGACTTTAGAACACTTTCCACTATTTTTCTGGCACTGAAATCAGGCTCTCTGGTCTGTAGTTTCCCGGATCGCCCTGGAGCCCTTTTTAAATATTGGGGTTACATTAGTCACCCTCCAGTCTTCAGGTACAATGAATGATTTTAATGATAGGTTACAAATTTTAATATATAAATTTAGCTGTAAAACATAATTAGGAGAAGGGTTCCTAATGTACTTTCTATGCAAGACAGGCCAGATTGTTAAGATGTCTTTAAAACTGGGGACCATGAATAACGACTGTTTTGCCCATGTGCCAGTGTAGCCATCGAAAGGTATAGTCAGAAAGGAAAAATACACTAAGTAGAGAAAGAATCATGGATGAAACAATAGTTATTCTCACAACAGCCATAGTATTCTGAGAAAAAAATATATAAACAGTCAAGTTATTAAGAAAGTCATTAAACTGTGACACACTGCCCTCATTATGTAAGTCACCTATAATTCTCTCTTGAGTACAACTGCAGTATCTTAAACTTGAGTAATAAATGACAGCAAGAAACCCTTAGGGAGGAAGAGACTTTTTCTGCTGTCTTGTAGAAATGGCTCTTTAGAAAACTGTGTGATTGAGATGTGTGTAAAATTATGCACATACACACTGTGTGCCCATATTTTATGTGCATAGGGGATAGGCATTCCATGGCTGGAGTAATGGTAGAGTTGGCATTACACACATACTTTTTGATTTTAAAAAGTGTGCTTACAAATTCCACTGACAAAACTAAAAGCAGATACAACTTTGTACGTGCGGTTTCGCTGGGATCATTATCAAAGCAGATTTATGCATTTTGAAAGTTGATGTAACTTATGAGCATATTTTCTGGATAACTTCTGTACGATGCTACAAAATTATCCCTTAAAAGTCAGCTTGGACCTTCTTCTGAAGAAAAGAATGGAACACAGGTCTGGGTGACTCTTCAGTTATCAGAAATACAGTTCGATGCCTGCTTATAGCACTCATTCCATGTGCAAAAGGTTTAACAAGCATGCACCTGAACTCTGTCTGTAAGGAATGGGTTATTTACATCATTGGGACAGCTTATCTAGAACCGTGTAATGGTGCAGCGCTCACCCCATTGAAAGCTCAGGCATTCACTTTGAATTTATGTTAGTTTTCTCTGGTCTACTATTTCTTACACAACCTGTGGCTGTAACATAATTCATCCTCTGAGTGGAACAACAGAGCTTATATATCACAGTAAAGTAATTAGTGCACAATGGCCACAGTTCTGCAAGGCTCATTAGCAGGTCATAGTCGGCCTGTGGTCTGTTTTTCTCATGTCTAAAAGAAAAAATATTTGGGACAGCTCAGGATAGATTTTGTTCTACGCCAGGGAAATGTGTGTTATTGTGCATACTTTTTACCACATTTCTGAATTTCACAAAATAGAGACCATTGATTCTATCTCTCACATTGCAAATTCTGATGGGTTCTGTACTGCCATGTGCTGCATTCTGATTTCCATTCCTAGGGACAGCACAGTCTGGAATCAGATTTTGATTCCCAAGCCTTCGTTAACTGCCTAGGTGTGCCATGGATTATCTCAAAGCGGATGAGATACAGTGCATCTCGCTGACATAGGGAATAATTAGGGCTTCTGATTTTAGGGTTTTATAAATTGTAAATGTAAGTGTTTATTTTTCAACTAATTAGGGGTTCTTTGAGGATACCAAAATAGGTGGTTTGGTGTTTTTGCAGTGCAGGAACTATTGTTGGGTATCTCTTCTGATTGAATCAAATACATTTGTACAGCTGAGGAGTTGTTAGTGGGGAAAAGGCACAACAACAAAGCAGAGAATCTAGGGATGTGAAGTTTTTCTGGTGTTTATCTAATAAATACCTATTTTATTAATTTTTTTGCATCGGTGTATTTTATCGGGGTTTATCAGTTAAAACCTAAACTTGGAAGCCCTAGGTATAATTTAGGGATATCCATTTGTGTCAGGATTTTAAACAAAATAAAAAAAACAATTTTAGTTAATTTTCATTCATTTTAAAATTACACTTCTGATGGCAAAAAAAAGAGGAAAAGTCTCCTGGGCCTCAATCTGCCTCGTATATTTTTTTCTTTAAGGGTCAGGAGTGATCCCTAACATCTCCTACTCCACTGACTGCATGCTTGGAAATGGTGCCAGCAAACTGAGGCTAGAGCCATTGCTCTTGTTTTTGCTGTTTATCCACGCCCACCTCCCCGTTCTATGTATTTTCTACCTGCTGTTATAATGTAAACCGATATGATGTGTATTTTAATGTCGGTATAGAAAATCTGTTAAATAAAATAAATAAATAAATAAATATAGAGCTGTTAAGATTCATGGCCTGCGGGTAGGTCAGCAAGCCACGGCACTCATCCCGGACACCAGTCAGTCTCAGTGCAGCTGGAAGCCTCCGGAATCAGCTTCCCACACAGCCCCAATGCAGCCCGATCTCAGCATGGCAGGAACATCACTGGACCCAGCATCCCACACTGCTGTGCCACTGCAATTGTCCTCCCCATAGGCATGCGTGTGCCAGTGACACCTCCAGATGTCGTCAGCTTCTTGAAGCCCAGGCCCTGCAGGAGTCCTCGCTTCAGCAATTGGTTTCCTGCTTTGCAGTGCATATTTGCCAGCGTTCTCAAGTTCCTGCATCTTCAGATTGTGTTCTCCTGCCTTGCCTTACCTCTTCCAGCCTTGTCCTTGCCTTGATCTGCTCTCCTTGTCTTCTCTTGCTTCCTTCATCTAGCATGTTTCATCCAGCTTTGTCTTGTTCATCTCCTCCAGTTTCTTCAGTGCGTTTTCATCCTCGCTTCACTTTCTGGAGCTTGACCTTCTTCCTGGACCTGACCATGTTTTGCCTGCCACCTGGATCTGATCTCATCTGTTTACAGCCGGCTCCAACCTTGGCCTGTCTCTGGCTCCGTCTGCCCGCTGCCTGTCCTTACCCTGGTGTGCTATTGGACTCTTACTCTTGTTTCCGCCCTAGGGACCCTCCTAAGACCTGCTGGCCACCAGAGTCCAAGAGCTCAACCTGTGGGAGAGGTGGCTGGTATAGGTAAAGCTCCAGTCTGCCCTGTTACAGGGAGAATTTGCCAGCTGCCAGCATAGACCTTATAGGTTTGCCTACAAGGCTGCGTCAACTACACCACAATACCAAGGGCTCATGACAACCTTTACAATTGAATCTCAGTCTGCCGGTGCTATTTCAGAGCATACTTGGGGTGGGGCAGGGGTGTCCAGGGATCAATCCTGCCCCAGGACAAAATCAGGATCCAGAGGGAATTCCCAGGAGGGTTTTTTCCCCTCCAACAAAACCTGACAATTTTTTTTTTGTTTTGTTTCCCCTTTATTTTCTTTGTTTTTACATTGTGTTTATTGTTTGCTTTCTATTTTTGTTTTGAATAAATGAATAGAAACAACAAATACACCAAAGAAAAATTTTAAAAAAGAAACAAAAATAAAGCAACACAAAAAAATGTCTGTGGAAGGCCCTAATGTCCTTGCACTAGAACATAGAATATAAAGTACAGAGAATTTTTTGTCAATTATGTAAAGAGTAGCACTGTCTATAGGGAGCCATGGGATAACCAATTTGTATATATGCAGCCAGATTCACTAAAGCATTGCTCCCATTCTGTGTCTATGAGAAAAGATCTTAATGAATCAGGTGCAGAGTATCTTGGTGCTTAAGCTGATGGTTTACTGTAGAACTGTTAATTCCGATATAGATATCTTGCCTATAATGAAAAACAGAAAACTGTAGGTATGTTCCCTGATTGGAACTCAAACTATTGCATATGATTTTCTTCATCTTTCTGATGGACCTGAAGCCAAAGGTTCCATTTCTAGGTGGAAATTTAGGATTTTGGAAACAGCTGGCTTTTAATTTATGCATAATTGGTTTATTATGCCCCAGTTACAGATTGATGGAGGCACTGCAGCTGGACTAATGAATGGTGAGGTGAGATTTATATCCTGTAAATTGCAATTATTTATTTACAAACATTTATCACCCACCACTCTAAAGAATTGTGACGACTTACAGAAGAGGAATTCTGATAATAAAAGAAAACAAACAACGAGTCGGAAGTTTTAACAGAAACAACACAACATTTGCTTAACTTATTCTGCTCAAGGGAGTTCAGGTGAAAGGGAGAGACATACTTCATGATCAACTTGCAAACGCTTGTTTAAAGAGCCATGTTTCTAAATTCCCTTGTTTCAGAAATCAGCCGGCAAGGAGTTTCATAGTTTGGGACCAGCCACTGATATTGCGCAATCTCACATGTCACACCCAAGTGTGCCTGGTGTATGGTAGAAATAACTAGTAGGCCCTTGTTGAATGATCTCAGCATTGTTTGCAGGCAGCACCTTGACATAGTGTATCCTTATTTGAAATAATTTTGTGGATAAGTGTCAATATTTTATATTGAACTCCATAATGAACAAGTAGCCAATGAAGCATAGAGAGGATCAGAGTGATGTGATTGTATCTCAAGCAGCCGGTTAAAACTCATGACAGTGGAGTTCTGCAATAACTGGAGAGCTCTTATTGCACAACAGGAAGCTTCAGCATTAGGGAGTTACAATAATTAATCCCGGAAAACAACAACTGTTATAAATCTGTTCTAAAGTCTGTGAATTTTAGAAGGGGTTTTAACCTACGTTCTTACTAGCAGTGTGCCTCAGGAATCGGTCCATGGACCGACTCTTTTCAACATTTTTGTGAGTGATATAACGAAATGGTTGTCAGGAAAAGTTTGTCTTATTGCCAATGATACCAAAATCTGTAACAGGGTGGACAGCCAGGAAGGAGTGGAAAACATGAGGAAGGATCTAGCGAAGCTCAAGGAATGGTCTGGGGTCTGGCAGCTAAGATTTAATGCTAAAAATGCAGAGTAATGCAGTATTTAGGATGCAAAAACCCAAGGGAAAGGTACAGTACTGGAGGTAAAATTCTTCCAAGCACAAAGGGAGAGTGGGATCTGGGGGTGATTTGTATCTGATGATTTTAAGGTGGCCAAATAGGTGGATAAAGCAATGGTAACAGCCAGAAAGATGGGTAGCTACTAAAATGGTCCAGAGGGTGGCACTAAAATGGTCAGTGGTCTTCATTCTAAAGCATATGGGGATAGACTTAAAGATGTAAACATGTATACCCTAAAGGAAAGTCAATATAGGGGAGATATGAGAGAGATATTCAAATATTTCAAAGATTTCCATGTACAGGAGGTGAGCCATTATCAGTGGAAAGGAGGCTCTAGAATGAGGGGTCATGCAGTGAAGTTTAAAGAGAATAGATTCAGGGGTAATAGGAAATATTTCTTTACAGAGAGGGTGGTGGATGTGTATAATAGCCACTAGAGGTGCTGGAGACAAAATCAGTGTCTGATTTCAGGAAAGCATGGGATAAATAAAGGGGATCTCTATGGAAGGGATGAGAATTATAATGCTAAATTAATTGGATGGATGGGCTGACTGGATGGACCATACATCTTTTTCTGCTGTCATGTTTCTATGTAACATACACATTTTGTGGTTTCCTAATTTTATTAAGGTATGAATATGTTTTTTCATGTTGAAGTTAACATTTAGCAAAACTCCCAGGTTACATATATAAGAGGAAATGGAAATGGTACGATTGCTGAAAACAAAGTTTGGCATCTCTTCAGTCTGATATCACCTAGTGAGGTGGATTATCTGAGTTTTAGAGATATTAAAGAAACATATAGAAACATAGAAGTGACGGCAGAAGAAGACCAAACGTCCCATCCAGTCTGCCCAGCAAGCTTTCACACCTATTTGTTTTCATTCTTATCTGTTACTCTGACCGCTGAGGTCAGGGCCCTTATTAGTAACTTTTTGGTTCCAATTCCCTTCCACCCCCACCACAATGGTTCAACCATTGTGGAATACCCATTTATCATTGGTTGTCAGATAGATTTCCAGGTGTTTAATGGAGTTAGCAATTGAGTTAAGAACTGGGAGAAAAAACTATCTCTGTACATATATAGAAATTAAGGCCTAAATCACCATGTAACTTGCAGAATAGAGATAGATATTAAATAAGGATGCTGAGAGTGCAGATACTTGAGGGACCCCAGTGTTGACCGAGGTCCAGTTTGATGTGGAGCTACCTATCTGGATTTGCTGAGTGTGACTGATAGATATGATGTAAACTACTTCAATAATGTTCCAGAAAAAACAAATTCTGCGAGGTGTGTCACCATTATGCTGCAGTTGATTGTGTGAACGCAGCCAAAATATCAAGATGGACCATAATATAACTTTGGCAGAATTATGCAGAGTTTTCAAGCTTTATGTTTTTATGCTACATGTTTTAATATTTATTTTTATGATGGTCTGTTATTTAATGTCATGTTTTAGTACTAGCTTTTGTTTTTATTATTGTTGTTACTTGCTTATTATTTATGTTTTTTATGATTCAGTTATTGGAGTATTTTATTTGAATTTGTACTTTTATAAATATCTCATTGTAAACCACTTAGAAATGTTGATAAGCAATCTAGAAATTTTTAAAATAAAAAAGCTGGTGGTCCACTACTACCTTCATTGCAGATACTCATATCAAACCAAGTACCAAAATTTCAATGTGTGACCACCTCCCTGCTACTGTGAAGGAGCAGCACAGCTATTCTGGTACCCAATACATCTCATTCAGATACAAAGAAGTTATTAACAAAGATTTGCAAAAACATTTACAAAACCAAGAAAATATTATAAAATACTAGCTGAAGAGGACTGTTAAAAATGAAAGGCTGGGAGAGCTATCCAGCCTACTCTCCTATTTCTTCATCTGTCATCCTACAATGCACCTGGCTGCTACCTGATCCATCTTCCTGATCCATGGGTGGCAGGCACAGTGCTACTATAACAGTCAGTTTGGCCTGTACTATACACTAGCCATACCACTGATCCAGGACCAGTATAACAAGCCATCCTGGGGCCTGACCTTCTGTGTCCCTCAGCATGGCTGATTGTTAGAGTGGCAGACAGGAAGATCCTGAGCTCCCTGCCTTCTGGATTGCTCACTTGCGCTGGCACTGTTGCCATCTTACAATTGGCCCCCCTGCTTCCCTCACAGCAGGTAACTGCAACAGCGGAAGAAACCACATAGCGCTGTGTGCTACATGTTCTCTGCAAATGTATAGAAGGTCACTGAAACAATTAAGCATTATGCAGACAGCTTTTCTGGCTAAGATATAATTAACATAACTAATTCTTAAGTATTTCTCGAGTACCTGAGGTTATAGTTGAAGTAGATGTTTCCATAGTGGTTGTAGTTCTTGATTCAGTGGTTGTTGGTATTATACTTATTGTTGTGGTTGGTTTAGTGGTGGTCAGAGTTGAGGTGGTAGTCGGAATTATGGTCGTTGTAGTAGTAGTAGTAGGAGTTGTGGTGGCTGAAGTCATGGGAGTTGATCCACAGGTTATAAAATAGCAGCAGTAAATATTTACTTGATAATTATAACATGTTGGATTGTTCAGCTGGTCTTTGTTTTTGCAAGTAAGTCCGGTTGACACATCACATTTCACGTTCTGACCCAGGTCTTTGATTGGTGTATCTGGATATTTTTCTGCTCTGCATGAAATATTATCTGGCTTCTCACAGAATGTATAATTATGATCTCTGATGTTTTCATAGGTTTCAAAGTCACCACCCCCTCCATCTGTGGGATCACTCACATCAATCCAGCCGGTCCAGTTGCAGATGAAACCGGAAGTACATTGTACTGTAAGACAGTAATATTAAAGGCCAGCATTGAGTTTTATTTCTGCCTTTTGGGCTCAATTTACAAGAAATCATATGACTTACAAGAATCCAGTCTTATTAGAATACATGACATGCTAATGTACGATTAGGTGATTTTTATTTAGTATTATTTATGTGAGTAATATTTTATGTACCATAATTATGGAGGTTAAATTGTAAGTTATTTAGAATTGTAGACAGGCGGTTAATATTTTAAATAAATAAATAAAATATGAGAAAATGTTAATTCCAACCAATTAGGAAAATGTTATGCAAACAAATTAACTCATTGGTGCGTAAGTTAGAGACAGTGACATATTAAACCAAGTTGAACGGCTTAGAAGATCTGAGATGGCATTTACTCTGCATTGTTTAGTAAGCACTGCTCCTATTATCAGATATCTTATAATAAAAGACTAAAGATTTTTCTCTTACTGGCTGTTTGTTTTCAGTGTTTACTGATACCCACAACAGTTACACTCTTTGTCGAAAAGACATGCTAATAATTTTACAATATGCATACAACATAAAGAAAACTTCTATAAATCTGATCCATAGACAGACAACTTGTTAAAATCATATTTCAAATAATTGATAAATATCTTCTAATTAATCAGAAGGACTAGCCAGGTTTATCAAAGTATCCATTTGCTTATTGTTGACTGTTTTGTTTCCTTTTTAATGTTTTTCAACATGTGTAAAATACATATAGGGATTGGCTCAATTTATCCATCTGACTGTCCTTCTAGAGACATGTTAACTTCCAATATTATGTAGCAATCAAGTCCAAATGTTGCACCAACATTTACCATGGATATATTCAGTACAGTTACAGTATTGAAAATGACCAGAACCTGATGAGGATCTGGTCATTTGAATTAGGTAATGTTAAAACACATTAGAAAATCAATGCAGATGTGATAGGACCCCCAAATTAGGTCCACATCTTGGAGTAAGGACTGGAGGAGACTCTGGGTGGAGGAGCCCTAAGGTTGATGCTCTGGGAAAAATCAGATTGATAAAATGTTATGGATGCAGTATCAGTAAGCTGCCACCAGATGGCAAAATAACAGGTAATTTAACAGGTTGTATGTGGGTCAATGGGAATGTTCTGGATGGAGTTAATAGTTTTGGTTCTTTTAAAAGGGCAGTAGAAACATCCTCTAGGAGCATATTCGAGAGGGTATACAATCTGGGTGCAAGGTTTGGTGGGAGGAGATCCAAGGAGACCTCACCATGGATTAGAGTGGGGAAAGAGCTGCCAGCCAGGGCTGGTGGGTCTGGACCCCTCCTTTGTTGGAGTGGACCCTGTAGGGGCTTTCCACCTCATAGGGAGAGACTTGAGGCCAAAGAGTAATCCTTTTCACAAAGGATTATCCCGGGAACTCTGGGTTTTCCCACAAGAAAAGAGCAAGGAGGATGTGAAGAGAAGGAGAGAAAAGAGAGTAAGAAGACGTTCATAAGATGAAGTGTGTCAAGAATGTCAGGGAAGTCTCTGATAGAGATGTGCAGAAGAAAGAAATGTGTTTTGATTAGTTCATTTGTTTCATGGGGACCTAAATTTATTTCATTAGTGTCAAAATAAAAAGATATATTTGTTTATTTGCTTTTTGTTTGCTATTAAAGTCAATGGGGAAGTACTGCAGTCTGTTTTGGGCTCCAAAATTGTGCTTTTTGTTGCATCCATCAGTGCTAGATGGCTTCGCCCCGTTTGCCTCACCTTGTTCACAGCTCCTCCCGCTTACCTTGGGAAAATGGCTACCGCTGTGTCTACAAGCCACCCTCTCCGGCGTCCCCGGAACGGCTATGGTGCTGCCTCCCACCATGCTCCTCCCAAGGTCCTACTAGGGTGCGCGCGCGCGTGCCACCCACGGTCTTATTCCAGCATTGGAGCAAGCTTCGGGGGCGTTCCCCTCTACTGACGTATGCCATCCGGGGATTTAGCCTACACTTTTGTTAGCTCGTTGAGTTAACAACGATTGGTCTCGGCCAGTCTAAGCTACTCTGCTGCTACCGTGCTGCCACTGGAAGCTCTCTCTTTGCCCTTCGGGGTAACTACTAACCTGGGTACCTGCTCCTCGGGGGCCCTCTGCTTTATTTCAGGTGCCTGAGCACAGACTAAAATGGGAAATGTTCAAATCTAAGAACTCTGTTAGAGCTCAAATACAGTGAACTCTCAAAACAATGTCTATACACTTTGGGGCGGATTTTAAAACGAGCGCGAATAGCCTACTTTTGTTTGCGCTCCAGGCGCAAACAAAAGTACGCTGGATTTTAGTAGATACGCGCGGAGCCGCGCGTATCCGCTAAAATCCTGGATCGGCGCGCGCAAGGCTATCGATTTCGTATAGCCGGCGCGCGCCGAGCCGTGCAGCCTACCCCCGTTCCCTCCAAGGCCGCTCCGAAATCGGAGCGGCCTCGGAGGGAACTTTCCTTTGCCCTCCCCTCACCTTCCCCTCCCTTCCCCTACCTAACCCACCCGCCCGGCCCTGTCTAAACCCCCCCCTTACCTTTGTCGGGGGATTTACGCCTCCCAGAGGGAGGCGTAAATCCCCGCGCATCAGCGGGCCTCCTGCGCGCCGGGACGCGACCTGGGGACGGGTCCGGAGGGCGCGGCCACGCCCCCGGGCCGTAGCCACGCCCCCGGAACGCTCCCGACACGCCCCGAAAACGCCGCGCGGTTCGGGCCCGCCCCCCCGACACGCCCCCTCTGAAAACCCCGGGACTTACGCGAGTCCCGGGGCTCTGCGCGCGCCGGTAGGCCTATGTAAAATAGGCTTCCCGGCGCGCAGGGCCCTGCTCGCGTAAATCCGCCCGGTTTTGGGTGGATTTACGCGAGCAGGGCTCTGAAAATCCGCCCCTTTGCACTCTCAAAACAATGTCTATACACTTGACATAGACATGCTCAGTCTTCAAGATCAGCATCACTGGATCTGGAGAGCAGTGATAGGTTGGATTAGAAAAATGTTTTACTGTGATACATTGTCACTATTATCTTCTTGAAATGTCCTACTTAGGGTCTGATAAGGCCATGAGGTAACATGGATGGGCTGACTGGATGGACCATACAGTCTTTTTCTGCTGTCATGTTTCTATGTAACATACACATTTTGTGGTTTCCTAATTTTATTAAGGTATGAATATGTTTTTTCATGTTGAAGTTAACATCTAGCAAAACTCGCAGGTTACATATATAAGAGGAAATGGAAATGGTATGATTGCTGAAAACAAAGTTTGGCATCTCTTCAGTCTGATATCACCTAGTGAGGTGGATTATCTGAGTTTTAGAGATATTAAAGAAACATATAGAAACACAGAAGTGACGGCAGAAGAAGACCAAACGTCCCATCCAGTCTGCCCAGCAAGCTTTCACACCTATTTGTTTTCATTCTTATCTGTTACTCTGACCGCTGAGGTCAGGGCCCTTATTAGTAACTTTTTGGTTCCAATTCCCTTCCACCCCCACCACAATGGTTCAACCATTGTGGAATACCCATTTATCATTGGTTGTCAGATAGATTTCCAGGTGTTTAATGGAGTTAGCAATTGAGTTAAGAACTGGGAGAAAAAACTATATCTGTACATATATAGAAATTAAGGCCTAAATCACCATGTAACTTGCAGAATAGAGATAGATATTAAATAAGGATGCTGAGAGTGCAGATACTTGAGGGACCCCAGTGTTCACCGAGGTCCAGTTTGATGTGGAGCTACCTATCTGGATTTGCTGAGTGTGACTGATAGATATGAATTAAACTACTTCAATAATGTTCCAGAAAAAACAAATTCTGCGAGGTGTGTCACCATTATGCTGCAGTTGATTGTGTGAACGCGGCCAAAATATCAAGATGGACCATAATATAACTTTGGCAGAGTTATGCAGAGTTTTCAAGCTTTATGTTTTTATGCTACATGTTTTAATATTTATTTTTATGATGGTCTGTTATTTAATGTCATGTTTTAGTAATAGCTTTTGTTTTTATTATTGTTGTTACTTGCTTATTATTTATGTTTTTTATGATTCAGTTATTGGGGTATTTTATTTGAATTTGTACTTTTATAAATATCTCATTGTAAACCACTTAGAAATGTTGATAAGCAATCTAGAAATTTTTAAAATAAACGAGCTGATAGTCCACTACTACCTTCATTGCAGATACTCATATCAAACCAAGTACCAAAATTTCAATGTGTGCCCACCTCCCTGCTACTGTGAAGGAGCAGCACAGGTATTCTGGTACCCAATACATCTCATTCAGATAAAAAGAAGTTATTAACAAAGATTTGCAAAAACATTTACAAAACCAAGAAAATATTATAAAATACTAGCTGAAGAGGACTGTTAAAAATGAAAGGCTGGGAGAGCTATCCAGCCTACTCTCCTATTTCTTCATCTGTCATCCTACAATGCACCTGGCTGCTACCTGATCCATATTCCTGATCCATGGGTGGCAGGCACAGTGCTACTATAACAGTCAGTTTGGCCTGTACTATACACTAGCCATACCACTGATCCAGGACCAGTATAACATGCTATCCTGGGGCCTGACCTTCTGTGTCCCTCAGCATGGCTGATTGTTAGAGTGGCAGACAGGAAGATCCTGTGTTCCCTGTCTTCTGCATTGCTCACTTGCGCCTGCACTATTGCCATCTTCCAACTGGCCCCCCTGCTTCCCTCACAGCAGGTAACTGCAACAGCGGAAGAAACCACATAGCGCTGTGTGCTACATGTTCTCTGCAAATGTATAGAAGGTCACTGAAACAATTAAGCATTATGCAGACAGCTTTTCTGGCTAAGATATAATTAACATAACTAATTCTTAAGTATTTCTTGAGTACCTGAGGTTATAGTTGAAGTAGATGTTTCCATAGTGGTTGTAGTTCTTGATTCAGTGGTTGTTGGTATTATACTTGTTGTTGTGGTTGGTTTAGTGGTGGTCAGAGTTGAGGTGGTAGTCGGAATTATGGTCGTTGTAGTAGTAGTAGTAGGGGTTGTGGTGGCTGAAGTCGTGGGAGTTGGTCCACAGCTTATAAAATAGCAGCAGTAAATATTTACTTGATAATTATGACATACTGGAATGTTCAGCTGGTCTTTGTTTTTGCAGGTAAGTCCAGTTGAGACATCACATTTCACTTTCTGACCCAGGTCTTTGATTGGTGTTTCTGGATATTTCTCTGCTCTGCATAAAATATTATCTGGCTTCTCACAGAATGTATAATTATGATCTCTAATGTTTTCATAGGTTTCAAAGTCACCACCCTCTCCATCTGGGCTATAAGTGGGATAACTCACATCAATCCAACCAGTCCAGTTGCAGATGAAACCGGAAGTACATTGTACTGTAAGACAGTAATGTTAAAGGTCAGCATTGAGGCAGTCCCAGAGAGGTTCCTTCTTCTGTTCCTGTGCAGATAAGACTCTTAAATTTCTTCTGGGGGATAAAAGACTCTTAATTTTCTGGGGTGCTCTTCTGAGGGGGAAAAGAAAAAAAACCAAAAAAAAAACCCTGCTTGTTTTCTTTCACTATTCTTCTAATTGCTTTGTGCTGCACTAAAATCTGGGCTCTCTGAGCAGTAGAACTTCTGTGTGTTATACCTTTCTCTAGGTCTGTTATTATACAATAATTGTAATTGTTAAGAACATAAGAAGAACATAAGAAATTGCCATGCTGGGTCAGACCAAGGGTCCATCAAGCCCAGCATCCTGTTTCCAACAGAGGCCAAACCAGGCCAAACTGTTATTTTTAAGATCCAGTATACCTGCTTTTCTATTATTGTATAGCTGTTCTTTAATAATCTGGTTAATATTGGCACAGAAGTGCTGAGGGGGTCCTTTAATAGGTAAGAACTAGAAGTTTCCTAAGGTGTCCAGTTAAGGCCAGTTTGGGTGTGGCAGAGAAGGTAAATAGTGACCTGGCTGGGCATTGCAGACTACTTGAGGCAGTCCCAGAGAGGTTCCTTCTTCTGTTCCTGTGCAGATAAGACTCTTAAATTTCTTCTGGGGGATAAAAGACTCTTAATTTTCTGGGGTGCTCTTCTGAGGGGGAAAAGAAAAAAACCAAAAAAAAAACCCTGCTTGTTTTCTTTCACTATTCTTCTAATTGCTTTGTGCTGCACTAAAATCTGGGCTCTCTGAGCAGTAGAACTTCTGTGTGTTATACCTTTCTCTAGGTCTGTTATTATACAATAATTGTAATTGTTGCTTGCAAACTGTTATTTTTAAGATCCAGTATACCTGCTTTTCTATTATTGTATAGCTGTTCTTTAATAATCTGGTTAATATTGGCACAGAAGTGCTGAGGGGGTCCTTTAATAGCTAAAGGACTAATAAAGTTCCAGAAAGTGTCCTGCTTGTCCCAGGTTCAACTGTTTACCTCCCACCCCTGGGATTAGATTACTAATATAGACTGTCTAAATTAGCATTAGCAACAAGATCAATTAGTAAGTTAACAGCTAAGGACATACCAATCCAAAACTTAACCAATATGAGAACTATCCAATGCAACTGTTGTAGAGCCTTTATTCTGAGGGAAAGCATCTGGAGACTTGGAGCTTGCCCGATCTGTGCACAGCTCTCTTCTTTGAAAACGGAGCTGACTGAGGTTAAAGCTCAATTAGCTTCAATTAAAAGAATTACACCCATATTGCATTACTCAGAAAATAATTCCCCAACACCAAAGAATAACCAGGAGTCAAGAAAAAGAAATACAGTAGACTCAGGTAGGATAACACATGTGTCCCACAGTCACCCATTCTTGACAGATGGGAAGCCAACAAGTATACCCCCCCACTCAATCAGTTCATCAAGTAAATCATTAAAAAACAGGATCACAGTGGGCTCTGGTAGAATTAGACCTGTAACAAGGAGACACACACAGTATCAAATGCAACAAGAACATAAAGCCCTCCCTATATTAACTGAAGAAATTCTAGAGAAAAACATTGAGATGGATAACTCTGTCATCAATGGCACAACTGCAAAAGGAACGAGTAAAGTGAATAACAAATCTCAACTAAAGTCTCATAAGGAGTACAGGAAAAGCAATAACCGTAAAGAGAGTACCTGGAAAGCTATGACTACAAATGCTCATAGTTTGGGAAATAAAATCCCAGATCTGCAGGCCCTAATGACAGAGGCAGAACTGGACATCGTTGCTATCACAGAGACATGGTTCACAGAATCTCATGATTGGGATACGGCAATACCAGGCTATAATTTGTTAAGGAAGGACAGAGTGGATAGAAAAGGGGGAGGTGTGGCTCTTTATGTCAGAAATAATATCCAAAATATCAATCGATGAGCACCAAATCAATTTAAGAAGGATTATTACAATAATCATGAAATAGCCCAAAACGAATCCTTCGTGTTGCATGTATGACTTCTCTAAAATAAGATTCCTTAATTCTCAAAAATGGAGTATGATGGTTCAAACGTTGTGAACCTTCAGTTTACCAAACACCAATCATATACCCAAGTACCTTTTCTCGATGTCTTAGTGGGTTTAAAGAAGGGACAATTTACCACCACAGTATACCGTAAACCCACTGATAAAAATAACCTTTTAAAATTCCACAGTCATCATCCTCCAGCATTCAAACGGGGTTTGCCCGTTAGTCAATTCTTCAGAATTAAAAGGATATGTTCAGATCAGAGCCAGTTTGAAAGTCAAGCTCAAATTCTAAGCCATAAATTTTTGGAACGTGGCTATCCCAAGTCCGTGGTTAAACGAGCCTATAAATGTGCGAAATATTCAGATAGGTCATCTTTGTTAGCCTATAAACCCCGTAAACAGGATCCCGGTCTTGTATGTGTATTAAATCAATCAGTTGCCACTTCTGCTATAGCTGCTTCAATCCGTTCACATTGGCCAGTTTTAGCGTTACACGAAATTTTCAAAGAGCTTCCTTTGATAGTTACCACACGTGGTAAAAACATCCGTGACACACTGATACATGCTGTGACTAATCGCTGTAGTGGTGAATTGGGAGGCAGCCATAACTCATGTGGACATTGTGCTCATTGTCCTCAAAGCATCAATGGAGACATATGGACCGATCCAGTGACGGGCTATAAGGTTCTTCGCAAGACTCATACCACTTGTGAATCAGATCATGTGGTCTACGCCATTGTGTGTCCGTGTCCCAAGACATACATTGGCAGAACCACCAGAAAAATCAGAATTCGTTTAAATGAACACAAGTCCAAATTACACACTGTTACTTTAACAGCACCAATTGTGTCTCACTGTGTGCAGTTCAGCCATGGTTTTTCAGATCTGAAATGGACAATTTTGGATCAAGTTCTATCCCCCCGGCGTGGGGGGGATAGAACCAGATTGTTAAATAAACGAGAAGCTTTTTGGATTTTCACCTTACAATCACAAGCCCCCGGAGGATTGAATGAACTATTAGACTGGAGTTTCATCGTATAATTCGCAATTATACATAGAGCAATCGACGGGGTCTGTTTATTTTGATTGGCCGTATGATCGGATACGTCACTTGTTCAGAGCTTGCTGGGGATTGGACACGCAGCTATTCTAGCGATCAGTTTAAATAAGACACTTCCGTTAGCCCACAGCGTTGTCAGCCTTGGATAGAATCGGACGATTCACGCTAAGCACCTAGTAGGCAACGGCTCAACGTCGACCGACTAGATATCGCCAGAGGACGAATTTCCCTGATGAAAGGTCCGAGATTGGACCTGAAACGTGGCCGCGTCGGTGACCCGCACAACCACCAGATAAGTCGGGATGTTGCATGAGCTTTTTTAAGCCTTCAGAGTCCGTCTAGCATGCCGATCTAGGTTGTCTTGAAAGCATTGCCTTATACCCTTCATTGGGATCAGTCATCAAGCTGTGAGGAGTGTTTATTTAAAAAAAAATTTTTTTTTAAAAAATATATTTGGAATTTTGGAGTGATTCACTTCACCTTCATAAATAAGTGAAATGATTAATGTTTTAAAAGATATACACAGAAAAATTCATTTTTGAAAAAACGTTTGCACATTCACTATACACTTTGGTTGGAGGAGGTTCGTTGATGATTAAATTGAGAGTCAACATCACCCTGTTGGGGATTTATGATCATTGTATATGAAACGTTCCTCTCCTTCCATAAATATTTTTTGCTTCACAACGTTTGAACCATCATACTCCATTTTTGAGAATTAAGAAATAATATCCAAGCATCTGAGCTGCAAGGAAGTTGGGGCAAGGAAGAAGCACTATGGGTAGACCTAAAAACAGATGATGGAGCATCCATTTATATTGGAGTGGTTTACAGGCCTCCAAACCAAAAGGAAGAGCTGGACAGAGATCTGGTTGAAGACATCCATAAGATAGGTAAGAAAGGGGAAGTGATGATCATTGGTGACTTTAATATGCCAGATGTAGACTGGAAAATCCCATCTGCAGAATCTAAAAACAGTAGAGCAATACTGGATGCCATGCAAGTATCTTTGTTCAAACAAATGGTATTGGAACCCACGAGAGAAGGAACTATTCTCGACTTAGTGCTCAATAATGGAGAAATCGTCTCTGATGTCAAGGTGGGCGCCCACCTCAGCACCAGTGATCATCAAACGGTATGGTTTAATATCACTAAAAGAATATGGAAAAGGAGCACAAAGACCAGAGTTTTACAGTTCAAAAACACAGACTTTGAGGAAATGGGGAAGTACCTAGAGGAAGAACTAAATGGATGGGAAAATGAGAGAGATGTGGATCAACAGTGGACCAATCTAAAAGGAGCAATCGCCAAGGCAACTGCTCTATATGTTAGAAATGTAAAGAAAAGCAAAAGAAAAATGAAACCTATCTGGTTCTCAAAGGAGGTGGCTGACAAAATTAAAGCTAAAAGAACTGCATACAAGAAATACAAAAGATCCCAAAGGAAGGAGCACAAAGAAGAATATTTGTATCAACTGAGGGAGACAAAGAAATTAATCAAGTTGGCAAAAAGTCAAGCAGAAGAGAGGATTGCCAAGGAGATAAAATATGGTGACAAAACATTTTTCAGATACATCAGCGAAAAGAGAAAGGTCCAAAGTGGTATAGTGAAATTGAAAGGTGGAAATGATCAATGTGTGGAGGGAGACGAAGAAATGGCAGAAATATTAAACGAATACTTCAGCTCTGTGTTCACTAAAGAAGACCCTGGAGAAGGACCATCTCTACACAACAAGAAACTGGAGGGAAGCGGAACAGAGGAAAATCCATTTACAGTAGATAATGTATGGGAAGAGCTAAAGAATCTGAAAGTGGACAAAGCCATGGGGCCTGATGGGATTCATCCAAGGATATTGAGGGAGCTCAGAGATGTGCTGGCGGGACCGCTGTGCGACCTGTTCAATAGATCCCTAGAAACGGGAGTGGTGCCGAGTGATTGGAGAAGAGCGGTGGTGGTCCCGCTTCACAAGAGTGGGAACAGAGAGGAGGCTGGTAACTACAGACCGGTTAGCCTCACTTCAGTGGTGGGAAAAGTAATGGAGTCACTGTTGAAAGAGAGAATAGTGAACTATCTACAGTCCGGAGAATTGATGGACCAGAGGCAGCATGGATTCACCAGAGGAAGATCCTGTCAGACAAATCTGATTGACTTTTTTGACTGGGTAACCAAGGAATTGGATAGAGGAAGAGCGCTCGATATCATATACTTGGATTTCAGCAAAGCTTTTGATACGGTTCCGCACAGGAGACTGGTGAATAAAACGAGAAGCTTGGGAGTGAGTGCCGAGGTGGTGACCTGGATTGCAAATTGGTTGACGGACAGAAGACAATGTGTGATGGTAAATGGAACCTTCTCTGAAGAGAGAGCGGTTTTAAGTGGTGTACCGCAAGGATCGGTGTTGGAACCGGTCCTGTTCAATATCTTTGTGAGCGACATTGCGGACGGGATAGAAGGTAAGGTTTGTCTTTTTGCGGATGACACTAAGATCTGCAACAGAGTGGACACGCCGGAAGGAGTGGAGAGAATGAGACGGGATCTAAGGAAACTGGAAGAGTGGTCGAAGATATGGCAGCTGAGATTCAATGCCAAGAAGTGCAAAGTCATGCATATGGGGAGTGGAAATCCAAATGAACTGTATTCGATGGGGGGGGAAAGGCTGATGTGCACGGAGCAGGAGAGGGACCTTGGGGTGATGGTGTCTAATGATCTGAAGTCGGCGAAACAATGCGACAAGGCGATAGCTAAAGCCAGAAGAATGCTGGGCTGCATAGAGAGAGGAATATCGAGTAAGAAAAGGGAAGTGATTATTCCCTTGTACAGGTCCTTGGTGAGGCCTCACCTGGAATACTGTGTTCAGTTCTGGATACCGTACCTTCAAAAAGACAAAGACAAGATGGAGGCGGTACAGAGAAGGGCGACCAGGAAGGTGGAGGATCTTCATCGGATGACGTACGAGGAGAGATTGAAGAATCTAAATATGTACACCCTGGAGGAAAGGAGGAGCAGAGGTGATATGATACAGACTTTCAGATACTTGAAAGGTGTTAATGATCAAAAGACAACGACAAACCTTTTCCTAAGGAAAAAAATCAGCAGAACCAGGGGTCACGATTTGAAGCTCCAGGGAGGAAGATTCAGAACCAATGTCAGGAAGTATTTCTTCACGGAGAGGGTGGTGGATGCCTGGAATGCCCTTCCGGAGGATGTGGTGAAGACCAGAACTGTGAAGGACTTCAAAGGGGCGTGGGATAAACACTGTGGATCCATAAAGTCAAGAGGCTGCCAATGAAGAGTGGGTGACTCGCCAGAATGATGGCTACTGCCTGGAGTCAATACCCTTATTAAATAAACATACACAGGCTTGACTCCAACATCGCTCTAAGCTTCAACAGCAAGAGGAAATGTGGAAAAAAGGATTCACACTCACAAAGAGGGGAGTAGCTGGCTTGTTACGGCGGTTACTACCCCAAATCAAATAAGCCTGATACTTCACTTTCAATGCATATACAGCATAGTTCTCTAATTCAACGGCAGGGGAGAAGAAAAACTGATACTTCACACATCCAGCAGAGCTCTCTGCTTCAACGGCAGGGGAGAAGAAAAGAGGGTTCGCACTCACAAAGCGGGGAGTAGCTGGCTTGTTACGGCGGTTACTACCCCAAACCAAATGGGCCTGATACTTCACTTTCGATGCACATCCAGCATGGCTCTCTGCTTCAACGGCATGGGAGAAGACTTATACGTCACGCATATCCAGCATAGCTCCCTGCTTCAACGGCAGGGGAGAAGAAAAACAACCAATAAGGGCTAATAACATAGTCTGGGTAAAACAAATAAGCGTGGGTGCAGCTTGCTTATTGCGGCGGCTACTACCCCAAACTAATCAAGCTAGATATTTCACTTGGATGATATTTCACTTGGATGCAGCTCCATCACTGCTCTCTGCATTAAGGGTGGGGATGGAAGGGAAGTAGAACCAAGAGCTAAGAGAAACAGATAAGTATGAGAGAAAATTTGTGTGAGGCTTGCTGGGCAGACTGGATGGGCCGTTTGGTCTTCTTCTGCCGTCATTTCTATGTTTCTATATTTCTGCCTTTTGGGCTCAATTTACAAGAAATCATATGTTTTACAAGAATCCAGTCTTATTAGCATATATGACATGCTAATGCAAGATTAGGTGATTTTTATGTAGTATTATTTATGTGAGTAATCTTTTATGTACTACAATTATGGATGTTAAATTGTAAACCATTTAGAATTTAGATAAGCGGTTAATAAATATTTTAAATAAATAAATAACATATGAGAAACTGATAATTCCAACCAATTAGGAAACAAATTAACTCATTGGGGCATACGTTAGAGGCAGTGACATATTAAACCAAGTTGAACGGCTTAGAAGATCTGAGATGGCATTTACTCTGCATTGTTTAGTAAGCACTGCTCCTATTATCAGATATCTTATAATAAAAGACTAAAGATTTTTCTCTTACTGGCTGTTTGTATTCAGTGTTTGCTGATACCCACAACAGTAACAACACTCGTTGTCTAAAAGACATGCTAATTATTTTACAATATGCATACAACATAAAGAAAACTTCTATAAATCTGATCCGTAGACACTGATACCTTGTTAAAATCATACTTCAAATAATTGATAAATATCTTCTAATTAATCAGAAGGACTATCCAGGTTTATCAAAGTATCCATTTGCTTATTGTTGACTGTTTTGTTTCCTTTTTAGGGACTTTTGGGACCTCTGTGCTGTTTGCTTCTTGGTGGTACTGGTGTGTTTGTTTTACCCCAGGAAAAAAAGTGATAAATTAGAAAATAATAAATTCTCCTCCCCCTTCACTTATTTTACAGTTCTATTCAAAGCTGGCTGGTTAAGTGGCTTAGGCTTAGATTTATCATTTTGCTATAAATTTCGCATAAATAGCGCCCAAAATAAAAATATGGGCGTGGTTAGGCTAATTTTCCTGATACAGCATTGCTATTTTTTTCTGTTTACTATTTATACCACTATACGAAGGGGCATTATGAACTCGGGGTGATGTCTGGGGAGTGGGTTAGGGTTTTGGAGGCAGTTTAACATGTACAGTCATACGAACGAATAGCACAGGTGACATCAGTGAAGATTTAAAGTAATTTGGAGTGAAGAAAGTTAAAAGAAGAGTAGTTTTGTACAATGTACTCTCTACCTAGCTTGATGCACTCTCGACCTACCTGCAATAAAGCTAGGTAGAGAGTACATTGTACAAAACTACTCTTCTTGTAACTTTCATCACTCCAAATGACTTTAAGTCTTCACTGTCGTCACTTGTGCTGTTCATAACTATGACTGTGTATGTAAAACTGCCCCCTAAAACCTACCCTACCACCAAAACCTCGCCCCATGTTGATAATGCCCCCTTCTTACAGTGGTACAAAGAGTAAACAGAAAACTGACCCTCCACAGACGTGCTCTCTCTCTCTCCCCTCCCTGCCCTCTCCCCTCTTGAAATGGGATTTGCGATAAATCCCATTTTGGGCATAAAGCACAGCTATCGCAGGCATAACGCTGAGAAAAAAGGTGCAGTTTTTTTCCAGCATTAAATTCCACGTTAGTGTGCATTACATTTTTCCATGCAGCATTAGCCAGCCCTCATTTCCCTTTACTCCACCCAAACTCCGTCCACTTGAATAAATGTTTCAAATTTGCATATACATCTCACGATGCGGTATTTATCGCATGCATTACAGAGTTATCACAGGCGTTAGGGCCCTAAAGTGATTTTAAAAATGACCCCCTTAGCCAGTTAGAATTTATCCGGCTAAGTTACAATGTATATTCAGCAGCACAGCAAAGCCACTGAATATATGCAGATATGTGCACACTTTGCCAGATAAGTCTGCCCGCCTAAGTTTAGACCTGCTCTATTGGGTGTCTAAACTTAGATGTACACTTATACATCTAACTCCGAATATCATTAGGAGTAGAATTTATACCTGTAACTCGCTCCGCCCCCGATTCACACAGTGCACACCCACTTTTTATGTGCTCACATTTTAGCCATATAAAGGACTTATGTGGCTAAGCAGTGGCCGCCAAACACAGGCGCATATTCAGCGGCTGCCACGTAGCTGCATAGGTCCTGCTTATCTGGCTAAATAGCGCTGAGCCCGCTTTGAATATTGACCTCATGGTAACTCTCAGCAGATAAAGATCATAATGACCCATCTAGTGTGCCCATTTGAGCTCTGTGCACTGTGGCTTGATACACGTATGAGATCTCAGAGACAACTCTAAACCAGCTCCCCCTTCTCGCATATTTTACCTGAGCACTCAAGCCTTTTCCTACCATTGTCCTTCATATCTGTCCCAAAAATACTTTTATGAATCAGTCTCATAGAGCTTTAGTAAATAAGTTGACCACACACACACACACTGTGTACAGTAAATTAAACACAGATATGTGCATCCAATGGAAAACAGGGAACTGTAGATCTATTCCCTGATTTTGAAACTCAGCATCACAGTGCATATGATTCTGCCTATCCATCTGATGGACCTGTAGCCAGATATTTCATTTCTATGTGATAGTTTAGGTCTTTGGAAAACAACAAGGAGGTAGATACTTAAAAGTGAATGTTTATGTAACTTAGCCATATAAAACTTATCCGGCTAACTTACAAGGGATATTCAATAGCACAGCTATGCTGCTGAATATCCTATCAAAAAATGCTACTTAGCTAGTTAACTGAACTGGATAAGTACAAATATAGTTTATTAGAGATGTGAATCGTGTCCTCGATCGTCTTAACGATCGATTTCGGCTGGGAGGGGGAGGGAATCGTATCGTCGCCGTTTGGGTGTTTAGAGTATCGTGAAAATCGTTAAAATCGTGAACCGGCACACTAAAACCCCCTAAAACCCACCCCCGACCCTTTAAATTAAATCCCCCACCCTCCCGAACCCCCCCCCAAATGCCTTAAATTACCTGGGGGTCCAGCGGCACACTAAAACACCCTAAAACCCACCCCCGGCACACTAAAATCCCCTAAAACCCACCCGACCCTTTAAATTAAATCCCCCACCCTCCCGAACCCCCCCCCAAATGCCTTAAATTACCTGGGGGTCCATAGCGGCGGTCCGTAGCTTAAATTAAATTACCTCCGTAGCCTTAAATTACCTGGGGGTCCGTAGCGGCAGTCCATAGCTAAATCGGGGGAAGGGGGAGAGCAGGAAAACCGGCACACTGAATCGTGTAGTCTTCAGCCGGCGCCATTTTGCAAAATGGCCGCCGCAAAATGGCGGCGGCCATAGACCAACACGATTCGACGCAGGAGGTCGTTCCGGACCCCCGCTGGACTTTTGGCAAGTCTTGTGGGGGTCAGGAGGCCCCCCCAAGCTGGCCAAAAGTTCCTGGGGGTCCAGCGGGGGTCCGGGAGCGATCTCCTGCCGCGAATCGTTTTCCATACGGAAAATGGCGCCGGCAGGAGATCGACTGCAGGAGGTCGTTCAGCGAGGGTTCCGGACCCCCGCTGAACGACCTCCTGCAGTCGATCTCCTGCCGGCGCCATTTTCTGTACGGAAAACGATTCGCGGCAGGAGATCGCTCCCGGACCCCCGCTGGACCCCCAGGAACTTTTGGCCAGCTTGGGGGGGCCTCCTGACCCCCACAAGACTTGCCAAAAGTCCAGCGGGGGTCCGGAACGACCTCCTGCGTCGAATCGTGTTGGTCTATGGCCGCCGCCATTTTGCGGCGGCCATTTTGCAAAATGGCGCCGGCTGAAGACTACACGATTTAGTGTGCCGGTTTTTCTGCTCTCCCCCTTCCCCCGATTTAGCTACGGACCCCCAGGTAATTTAAGGCTACGGAGGTAATTTAAGGCTACGGAGGTAATTTAAGCTACGGACCGCCGCTACGGACCCCCAGGTAATTTAAGGCATTTGGGGGGGGGGTTCGGGTGTGCTGGTTTTCCTGCCCTCCCCCTTCCCCCGATTTACGATTTTTTGATGATAAATCGGGGGAATTGGTATTGTATCGTGGCCCTAACGATTTTTGACGATTTAAAATATATCGGACGATATTTTAAATCGTCAAAAAACGATTCACATCCCTATAGTTTATCATCTAGCTAAGCTGGCTGGATAAGTAGTTCTACCCCGATCTGCCCACTGTCCACATACAAGATATCCTGATATCTACTTAGCTGGATAAGTGGCTTATCTGACTAAGTGGCAGCTGAAGAACGTAGTCAGATATTCAGCGACTGCTACTTATCTTTTTCTAAAGTATTTCTATCATACCTGTGGTTGACATTGTGGTTGTAGTAGTTGATGTAGTTGTGGTCGATGTGGTGGTAGTTGGAGTTGTGCTCGGTGTAGTGGTGGTTGGGGTCGTAGTAGTTGGAGTTGTTCTGGTTGGAGTAGTGGTGGTTGGTGTTGTTGTGGTTGGAGTTGTGGTGGTTTCATTTTCACAAGTTTTATTTTTAATTGTACAACAATAGACTTGAATCTCATAATTATAGCACATATTCCAGATAACATCTTGCTCTTCATTCCGGCAAGTCAGCCCATAGGAAACATTGCACTGTACTTTCTGTCCCAGCTCCTCAAGGCTGAGGTCAGGCTGGGAAGCAGCCCTGCATTGAATGTCTTCAGGAAAGTCGCAGATATCATAGCCATGTTTCTTTATTTCCTCGTATGTCTCAAAGTCACCTCCTCCTGGTTCACCAGTTGGTTTACTGACATCAAACCACTGAGACCAACTGCATACATATTCATAGCCACAAGCTAAAAGGCAAAGGAATACATCATTATCCACAGTGTCTAGATAACTTGAGATATAAGCCCAAAATAGGTTTCAATTTAGTCATGTGGAAAAGCAGAATTTGGCAGCAAAGATTTAACCCTAAAAATGCTGAATCATGCATTTGGGCTGCAAAAACATATTGTGAATGGTACAGTCTAGGGATGAAATGCTTCTATGCACAAAAACAAAAGTAGGATGTGGAGGCTATCATATCCGATGATCTCAAGGTGGCAAACAAGTAGAAAAGGTGACAGCAAATGCCAGAAAGATGCTTGGATACATAGGTCAGCAGAAAAAATGAGGTGATTAGACTCTTAGTACCTTATGAGACCTTATTTGGAATACTGTGAATAATTCTGGAGACCGCACCTTCAAAAGGATATAAACAGGATGGAGTAGGTCCAGAGGGTGGCTACTAAAATGGTCAGTGATCAGGACAGTCTTATAAATCTAAACATGTATACTCTAGAGGAAAGAAGGGAAAGAGGAGATATGATAGACACATTTAAATACTTCCAAGGAATCCATGCACAGGAGGCGAGCCTCTTTTAATGGAAAGGATGCTCTGGAACAGGGATGTGCATTCATTTATCATGAATTAAGCAATTTCAACCACTGCTATTACTAGAAACAGTAGCATGGAAGAGACTTAGTTTTTGGGTTCTTGCCAGGTTCTTATGGCCTGGATTGGCCACTGTTGGAAACAGGATGCTGGGCTTGATGGACCCTTGGTCTGACCCAGTATGGCATGTTCTTATGTTCTTATTTCATAATGAAAGGGGACCTAATTTACCGAATTAAAAATGGAAGTGTGGAGGGGGAATTGATAAAACAACTCCTAGTTCCCAAACAATATCACCACAAGGTTATTCAACTAGCTCACCACCACCTTCTAGGGAGTTACCTTGGGGAGAAAAAGACCCAGAGAAAATATTGGCAAGTTCTACTGGCCAGGCCTGCATAAACAGGTCCAATTGTATTGTCAGTTCTGCTCTTCCTGCCAACTCTCATAGCCTGCCGGTGTATGGGAAGCACCTCTCATACTAATGCCCATAATTGAGACATCTTTCAAAAAGGTGGACATGGACTTGTGGAGCCACAAGAAAGATCTACTTGAGCAAATAAGTACATTCTCGTCATTCAGAACTATGCCACAGGCCATCCAGGGGCAGTACGGCTATGGAACATTAAGATCCTGATGGTAACGACCGCTCTAATGGAAGTTTTTTCACGACTTGGGCTATCTAAGAAGATCCTGAAAGATCAGGGGATTGTGTTTGTGTCCAAGGTAATGAAACAATGCTGTACCTTGCTTAAAGTAAAGACTCAATAAATATATTCTGCTGAATAGGTGTGTGGGTCAATACATTTGTAATTTCAAAGTGACCTCATATAACGTACCCAAACAGCTACAGACTCATAAAGCTCTGGGGAGCGTTAGGCCTTTTTAATCATTGGTCACTATGAAAGATTTGACAATGCTTCCAATAGAAGCTAGACAGTACTTGAGATTCTTCAAGGATGAAGATATCAGCAGTGAAAACACTTATCTTGTGGATGTGTCGAATCACCTTCTAGTCCAAGATTTACTAGTAATGGAGAACGATGCCGTCCATGTAGAAAAATAAGCCGGGCTTGATGATAATGTCCGACGATGTAGTCTCCGAAACACCGCACTGTCGGACATCATCAGACATTATCATCAAGCCCGGCTTATTTTTCTACATGGACGGCATAGTTTGCCATTACTAGTAAATCTTGGACTAGAAGGCGATTCGACACATCCACAAGATAAGTGTTTTCACTGCTGATATCTTCATCCTTGAAGAATCTCTTAAGTACTGTCTAGCTTCTATTAGAAGCATTGTCAAATCTTTCATAGTGACCAATGATTAAAAAAGCCTAATGCTCCCCAGAGCTTTATGAGTCTGTAGCTGTTTGGGCACGTTATATGAGGTCACTTTGAAATTACAAATTTATTGACCCACGCACCTATTCAGCAGGATATATTTACTGTGCTATTCGTGGTTTCCTTGCTTTTTGGATTTATATATTTATAAAGTAAAGACTCTGCATACCTCAGTATATCACATGCAGACCGATGGCCTCGTTGAGCACTTCAACCAGATGCTCAAACAAATGTTGAGGAAATTTGTGGATGAAAATGGCAAGAACTTGAACTCCTTGCTGCCCTATGTACACAATCTGCGACGTGCCCCAGAGCTCAATGGTGTTTTCTCCTTTTGAACTACTGTATGGGAGGAGACCGAGAGGAATTTTGGACATAGCTTGGGAAACTTGGGAAGATAAAAGGAATCCTGAATAGAATCTCATGAATTATGTTCTTCGAGTGCAGGATTGCCTAAAAAAAAAGGCTGGAGAGGCAGCTTGCCAATGCCTAGAGAAGGCTCAGGCTACCCATGTTCCAAAGATTATTCCAGCCAGGGCACCATGTCCTTGTCCTTCTCCCCTCTTCAGAAAGCCCATTGGCAAGGACCCTATGAAGGTTTTGAGAAAGCAAGGCCCATGGATTACCACATAAACCTTCTGAAGGAGTGGTTTCCACAGGTGTGTGGAATGGTACAAGAAGAAGAGTTTGGTCCAGACCTGAAGTGGACCAAATCCAGATTCCTTTTGGAGAGCAGATGTCCACTGACTTAAAGCAGCTGGTGAAGCAAAACAAGGAGGTCTTCTCGAACCTACTGGGTTATACACACCTAGTGCAGCATGGCATCATTATGCCTCCTAGAGTTTTTGTGTAGTCATGACCCTATTGGATTCCCAAGGCCATACGCCGCATCACTGAGATCGAAGTGTAGGAGATGCTCCGGCTCTGAGTTATAGAGGAGTCTAACAATGATTGGTCCTCACCCATAGTGTTGTTGCCAAAACAGGTGCCAGCATAAGATTCTGCATTGACTTTAAAGAGGTAAATGACGCATACTCGATGCGTTGTGTATGAGCTGATCGAGGGTCTGGGATCAGCCTAGTTCATCTCTACCCTGGATCTTACAAAAGGGTATTGCCAAGTGTCTCTTACCCCAGCGGCGAAGGAGAAGTCTGTGTTCTCAATGCCTGGGGGACTTTCCAAGTCACTGTCCTCCCTTTTGGACTCCATGCACCCCCGCAATGTTTCAGCTCTTGGTCGACCATCTGCTCCACCCACATCAAGAGTACGCAGCCGCCTATTTGGATGACATTGTGGTGTACAGCCCAGATTGGAAAACACACCTAAGCCAACTCTAGGCCTTGTTAATCAGTCTGAGGAAAGCAGGACTGATGACTAACCCTAAGAATTCTTCCTGTGGTGGTGGTGGTGGGGGGTGGGGGGGCAAGAAGTCCAATATCTTGACTATACCCTGGGGAAGGGCAAGGTTCATCCACAGTCCTGGAAGACTGAGGCGATCACCTGGGTGCCAGTACCACAAAAAAATACAAAAATCAAAGCTGTTCTAGGTATCACGAGTTAATATAGAAGATTTAACCCCAATTATTTGGAGAAGGTGGAGCGTTTCACAAGGCTTTTGTTGAAGAAAGCACCACAGAAGGTCCAGTGGTCAGCTGAAGCAGAGAAATCCTTCCAGGCTCTGAAAGGTGCATTATACTCTGAACCAGTCCTGATAAGTCTGCACTTCACCAAACCCTTCATGGTGCATACCGATGCCTCAGAAGTAGGCTTGGTAGCAGTCTTAGTCCAAGAAATGGATGGCCAAGAACATCCTGTGGCATACATTAGCTGAAAACTGATGCAACAACAGCTAAGAAGGAGGCCTTGGCAGTCAAGTGGGCCTTAGAAGCCTTGCGCTACTACCTACTGGGATGGCAGTTCACATTTGTAATGGACCACTAACCACTCCTTTGGATAAATAGAAATAAGGAGTCCAATGCATGGGTAATGAGATGGTTCCTGGCCCTACAGCCCTTCAACTACAAAACACAACATAGGGCAGGAAAGGAAAACACCAATGCAGATGTCCTGTCCCGAGAGGTGTCCCTAGTACAGGTAGGTGCTCACCCAAATAAGGGTGAGCTGAGGGGAAGGGTATGTGAGGGAGTCTATAGGACATTCCCTCAGACCACCTTAAGGGCACAGCGATCTCACTCAGTCTTCCTTAAGATCCAGACCACAAGGAATCCTGGGTGAAGGGAGAAGCCCCTTACCAGTATACAAGAACTCAGGGCCTAGAAGAATTAGACAGGCCACAGTGAGCAGTGAGGAAGTCAGCCTACGCTAAAACCTCCTATGTTTGTTGTGTATGCTACCTGAACTTAACGTGAGCTGTATATTGTTTTGATTTGCTTTGCACTGTAAATAAATTGCATATAAAGGAAACAGCCAGAGTATGTCTCCTTATTCCTCCTGGCTGTTTCCCAAGCTGCTATCGTCCAAGTTACCACGAGGACGTTAATATTAAATATTTGAGCACAAACTGCTTTCAGCCATCTTTGTCTTGCTCTCTCTCATTTTGTCTTTTTCCTTTAGACTTTTTCTTGTTCTTTATCTTATTTTTATTATAATGTTCTGTTTGTTCATTCACTATCTCATTGTCTTTACATTGTTCATTGATAAAACATGGTAGGCAGCCAGGGGCAAGTGTAAGTAATCCATGGGCAGCCCTGAAAAAAAATGGAACCTGCTGCTTATTACCCCTTTCTGTTTCCAAGAATGTCACTGTTTTTAATAGTTGTCTCTATGTGCAACTCATTATCTTTGCCACCTTCTTTCCTATTGCTCTTGCTCTCAGTCTTGCACTCCTTTTACTCTTGCCCTTCATCCAATGCTCATCTTTTTTATGCTCATGCTTAAAAATGTACTTTTCTCCTCCCAAATTTGATTTCTTTTTCATTTCTTCTCGCCCCCTTCTTTGTCTTTCAATTTCCCACTCCTCTCCCTCTCTCTTTTGTAAGTATAGACAGAAATTCCATAGCTGGGACTTACTTGTGCTTGAAAGTACGGTGGTGGAAACTGCAATATAAAAACAAACAAGATTTAAATAATAGCAAAATGCAGGTGACTGGCAGAGCGAAATGAATAATGGCTGACACACTAAACTGTTAGAATACTACTGGAGCAGAGTTAGACAGGCCCAACTGCTCCTCCTCTACATAATGCATTCATGGTACCGTACCAAGTCCCAAAAAGTCAAGAAGTCATTCAAAGCTAATCACGAGCAAGACTGGAGCATGGCTACTGGTAGACACCATAACTCGACACGTCTTTCTATACCGGAGTTGTGTACTTAAAGTTACTGTGGATTGTCAAAAGAACATTTTTCCCAAATCAATCATTTGTGCTTCTACATCATCATCTTTAAAGCAGCGAGTCTTATATATTTAGGTCCCTATGTTCAGCCATATCTGGTTAAGTTACAAGGGATATTCTGCGGCACAGCTATGTCACTGAATATCCATGTACAAATTGCTGCTTAGCCAGATAAGTTATATCTTGCTAAGTTAATCAGCTCTATGGCTGGTCTAACTTATCCAATTAACTGGATAAGAACGAATATTGCCACTTATCTGGTTAAGTTAATTGGATAAGTAGCGCTGCCCACCCACATTTTCTGCAGCTAAAATATAGCCAGATAAGTGACTTATATGGCCATCTAGCAGCCGCTGAATATACCTGGCTAATCAGCAGCCCACTGGATGGCTGAATAAGTCCTACTTATCCGGTAATTGAGCGCTGAATGCATTTTGAATATGTTGCCTGTGATGTTCTGGATTCTGACTTATTCTAACCGTTCCCTTTTCTCAAATCGCTCATTCATAGCTGTACATACAGATAACATTTTCAAAGGAATCTAATTGGGTTAGAACAGATTAATGTTCCTAGATTGTCCTGCCTGAAATCGGACCGCTTCAGCCCAGCTAAAAGTAAACACAGTCTTTCATAATGCACATGCTTTTAGCCAAAAGGCATTTATAGGATGAAGAAGGAAAACAGCACAAGTATATTAAAATTTCAAAACACTGGGAGTAATTTTCATAAGGAGTTACATGCGTAAAAGTAGCATATATTGTAGCAATTTTCAAAAGTCCATTTATACATGTAAAGTGCATTTACATGTGTAAAACCCAGTTTTAAACACATAAATCCCTTTGAAATTACCCCCCCATGTGCTATTTTACCCTTCCCAGCCACATGCACCAAAGAGCAACTGCTAAGTATGTGGGTCCTTTCAACGTGCACACTTTATCCTATGTGCCTATCTACTTTACAACTCTGCAAGCTCTGTGAGAAATAGGAGTATGGCATGACAGTCATCATGTATGGGATTTCCCTCCTCCACAGCTCATGGAGACAGAGGACACTGGGCTTTAAGGCAGGTGTGGTCCTGGTCCCTGGGTGCGGCGCCGGCCTGGTTGAGTCCTTGTTGCTTCTAGCACAGCAACCTCTAGGGGCCGATTCTCCCAGTGGAGGCCTTTCTCCAGGACCTTCCCTGATTGAGCTCCAGGTGGTCATCCCTTATCCCTTACCCTGCAGTCGATCTCCTGCCGGCGCCATTTTCCGTACGGAAAATGATTCGCGGCAGGAGATCGCTCCCGGACCCCCGCTGGACCCCCAGGGACTTTTGGCCAGCTTGGGGGGGCCTCCTGACCCCCACAAGACTTGCCAAAAGTCCAGCGGGGGTCCGGAACGATCTCCTGCAGTCGAATCGTGTTGGTCTATGGCCGCCGCCATTTTGCGGCCGCCATTTTGCAAAATGGCGCCGGCTGAAGACAACACAATTCATTTGCAGGAGCCCGTTCCGGAACGCCGCTGGACCCCCAGGTAATTTAAGGCATTTGGGGGGGGGGGGTTCGGGAGGGGGGGGATTTAATTTAAAGGGTCGGGGGTGGGTTTTAGGGGGTTTTAGTGTGCCGGTTTTCCTGCCATTGGTTTAGGGCAAGTAAGTAAGTTCCTGCCCTCCCCCTTCCCCCGATTTACGATTTTTTAACGATAAATCGGGGGAATTGGTATTGTATCGTGGTCCTAATGATTTTTGACGATTTAAAATATATCGGATGATATTTTAAATCGTCAAAAAAGGATTCACATCCCTACTGTTCAGTTATCTCCCCCCTTTCCAGATCCAAGTTAATTCTCCCTGTTTTATTGTAACTTTCTCACATCCATGCTATTGTTTACTGTGTTTGAATATTGATTACTATGTTACTCTCTGCCTTATTCACATTGTTAATTGTAAACCGGGTTGATGTGATTCATGTCATGAAAGTCGGTATAACAAAATAATAAATAAATAAATAAATAAATAAACATGTCACACAGAGAGCCAGAGAACAGAACAGATCTCTGAGCCAGCCAGGAGGTAGCAGTGCAGAATTCCTGCCTCTGAAGCTGTACCTGTAGTGGGAATGGTAGACGTGGTGGTGGTAAGTGTAGTGCTGGTGGAGGTTGAGGGTGGTGGAGTGGTAGTGCAGGCAGTAATATTGTAAACAATGCCACTGGGTTCACATATTATCTCAATGCAAAACCCTTCATTCTCCTCCTGGAAGATGATCTCGCCCACTTCATAGCGTGTTCCATTAACGACACAGAAACAAGCTGAAAAACAGACAGACAGAATAAGAAGCTGTCCTAAAAAAAACCAAAACTTTGGTCGCAAACAGATGGCACTATAGGAATCACGGTCAAAGTGTGCAGGTAGGAGGGACGGGAAGGCAATCTCATTTTCAGGTCTGCTCATGCTGGCTGAAGATACAGATCGGCATTAGCAGTGCAGTGTATTTATTCCAACACTGCTACTTTATCAACCCCCTAAATCTAAAAATTGATGCACACAGAATGGAAAATAAAGAATGATTTCCATGACAGTATACACACCAACTCAAGTTATTCTTCCTATGTCTTTCCATGTACTTCTATTTAGATCATTTCATAGCACTCGTCATCTTTACTCTGGCCTATACATATAGTTCAGACTTACTTCATGAACAATCTGGACAGCACAGACAAATTAATTTTGGATCAGTAACATTATGAATAGTACAGCTTACCCGATTCATTGTAGGAACAGTTAGCTTTTCCCTCAGAGGTACATATACTAAAAGTAAAAAAATGATTATGAAAATATTAATTGCAAATCCCGAGAAGCAGAATTATTTACTTTTTTGCGTATTTATTCATGGCTCCATATTTTATGAAACTTGTACTTGAAATATGGTCTCTCTCCTTCCTTCTCTCTGCTAAGGCAAGATGGCATTTGGATGAAGAGCCAAACAAGGCCCTTGAGGGTTTTCATCATATTTCTCAAATCAGAGCTTAGAGATGCAGTCCGAATACTCCTGGTACCTATTCCAGCATTCCCGTTTGCAGTATACTGCCCTTTGCTAAATAGCCCTCCTGTATTAAAGATGCTACTATGTTATGGACAAGGCTCTTTGATCATTCTGTACCTTGTAATGTAAACCAAGAACAGAGGCCAGTGAATTTCCTAAAGACAACAGAAAGAGCCATGGCAAGATGAAAACTGCACGGAGAGCAGATGAGGTACATTTTGCAAAGTGCATGCTCTTACATTAGAGAGGTTACCAAAATGCATTTCTCATTCTTTACACTTGTGCATGTACATTTCTTTTACATGACCGGCGTGCAGTAAGGATGCAATAATGAGGCACTTGTGTGCACACATCCAATTTATACTACCAGCATGCAGTAAGTGTGCACTAAGTATGCGCTTAGATATATAGGGGATAAATGACCCGCTGAATATAACCAACCTAAAGCTATCTGGTTACATATAGCCGAATAACAAAAACCTAATTGGGTATGTTTGAATATAGCCGATTACATTTTTGTTATCTAGCCTTGTGTGGATAGTTACCCAGCTAGAATTTAGCTGGATAAAGGCTGAATATAGCCGAGTAAGCCATTTAGATAGATAACTATGATGTTATCCGCTTAAATGGATTTTGAATATTGACCTCATACTATAATGTCTTTTAAGTCACCTAAGTGCAGTAATCATGTACCCGTGCACTGAGATGAAGAGCAGGTGGTGAATGAGTGCCGGCACACACAAATATTGAGGTTGCCAGCATGCAGTAAGGATGTGCGAGAGGAGGCATTCATAAGGATGCAATTAGGTTGGGGGGGCGGGGGGTGGAGGGAAAGTAACTTGCACAGATCGCACTTTCAAATCTCCGTTTGTGCAAACAACCAAACACCCATGGCAAGTTTCAAAGGGAAAGGTCACGTGTCCCATTGCTCTGAAATCTGATGCAAAGCCTGCGGCTTCCAAATGCACACGGTACATGTCCTGGTGCTGAGAGTCTGAAAATCACCCCCTGAATTCCCAAGATACCATGCACAGAAACCTGTCCACAGGCATCCCATTTGCATTACGAGCGTGCGATGACCTGGTATGTGTGCAGCCAGTGGGTTGAATTCCCAGCAGCCCGTGCACAGCTGGTATTTGGGAAGCGTACATACCATGATGTGCAGTTCTTATCCGTAGGAATAAACTCATCCTCCTCATAGTGGTTGCCATTATCATCGTAACAGCCACATTGCGCTTCTGTCACACATTTTTTGTTCTCTTCATCAAAGATGGGTCTGTCAGGAGGACATCTGGGGTAGCAGCCTGTCAAGCACAGATCGAGAAGGACACATGACATTGTCGGGGGTAATTTTATAACAGCCTGCATACATTTTAAACAATTACACGCAGACGTTACATCCATTTCCAAGGGAAAATTGTGTATGTAATTTGAAAATTGCCCCAGAAAATTACCCACATACACTTATACCTGCTAATTTGTGTGCAGAGATTTTCTTGGGTAATTTATTTGCATGCATATTTTTGGAAATGCAAATCCCAACCCAACCTGGGATGCCTCTGCAAACTGAGGATAAACGTAAGCATCTAGAGGCTATGTTTGCATATATTCACCCACATGTCCGGTGGAGAGGCTTATAAAAGCCTATTTCTGCTGGTAAGCCCAGTTTTACCTGTGGAACTGGCTTTGAAAATTACTCTTCCCGTGTTTGCATGGTATTATTAAATGGCTTTAATAGTTGTAGAATTCATTTTAGCTAAAGAACATTTCTGGTTAGTTAATGTACACCCTAACTGGATCTATTTATTCCCTCTAGGACCCTGAAGATTATTTAATCCAGAGTAGGGAATAGGTTGCCAGTTCTAGGTTGGCCGATTTTCTTCGGCAGTCCTACAGCAATAACCAATGCTCTACAGATAATGGTTATTAGCCACAGGAAAAAAAAAACGTGAAAATATTTAAAACAGATTTTTAAAGCTTATAAATTATTAGTTTTCTTAATTCCATAACATGTAGTTAGATAATGTTATATATATTATGATGTATATTTAGTGTTATATATTTTACTTAGAAAATGGTTTGGACTGAGGATCAAGGAATGGATCTGGACAGTCAGTTGTCTTTGAATAGCTAGGATTTAACACTTGTTTTGGACAGATCTCAGGAAGAAGAGATTGTGGGCCTACTGTCCCTAACATAACTCCCTTCCTCCCTCCCATCTGAGCTCCAAAAGCTTGGCCCTGCCAGGCTGAGCCTGCATCCTCCTCTCCAAAACCCCCTCTGGCCAGTGCCCATTCTCTCCTCATCCCCTGCTCCCAGGTCCCATCAATTTTGTAAAAAATTAGTACAGTTAGCTCGATAACTTTCATCAGGGATAGTCATTGGAATGTTTGTCCCAGATAATTTATCAGGTTATCTTTAGCAGGATATGTTATCAGTTTTCCTGAGTTTTGAATATTTGCCTCTTTCAAATGCATGCGTGCATGAGAAATGCAATCTTAAGTACGCAAATAGGCTTTTTGAAAATTACCCCAGGTTGTGCGTGTAAAGGTACGCACAGATGCGATTGTTGCATGTTCTTTTACATGTACTTCAAAGAGGCATTCCTGGGTAGGGAGTTGGAGGTGGGGAAACCATTTACATGTGTGCTTTCAGGTTTTGAAAGGATGTGCATAAGTGTATGCAAACACATTTTCATCTGCTCCTAAGCAGGCATAAATGTGTGCACAAATGACGTGCAAGGTTCCGTGTATATCCACTACAGATGTGAATCGGAACTGGAATCGGTTCGGATTCTGGTTCCGATTCACATGTGGTTTTTTTTTCATCGGGCCCGATCGCGGTTTTGTTTATCGGCTGCGCCCGAGCCGATAAACAAAACACCCACCCGACCCTTTAAACTAATCCCTTAGCTTCCCCCATCCTCCCGACCCCCCCCAAAAAACTTTTTACAGGTACCTGGTGGTCCAGTGGGGGTCCCTGGAGCAATCTCCCGCTCCCGGGCCGTCGGCTGCTACTAATCAAAATGGCACCGATGGCCCTTTGCCCTTACCATGTGACAGGGTATCCGTACCATTGGCCGGACCCTGTCACATGGTAGGAGCACTGGATGGCCCATGCCATCTTGTCCGGGAGCGACCTCCTGCACTCGGACCGTCGGCTGCCAGAATTCAAAATGGCGCCGATAGCCTTTGCCCTTACTATGTCACAGGGGCTACCAGTGCCATTGGTCAGCCCCTGTCACATGGTAGGAGCACAAGATGGCGCCAGCCATCCAGTGCTCCTACCATGTGATAGGATCCGGCCAATGGCATGGATACCCTGTCACATGGTAAGGGCAAAGGGCCATCGGCGCCATTTTGATTAGTGGCAGCCGATGGCCCGGGAGCGGGAGATTGCTTCAGGGACCCCCACTGGACCACCAGGTACCTGTAAAATGTTTTTGGGGGTGTCGGGAGGATGGGGGAAGCTAAGGGATTAGTTTTAAAGGGTCAGGGTGGGTTTAGGGGTTATTTTTGTGTGCCATTTTTCCGCCCTCCCCCTATATGATAAGAGAACCCCCACGAACAATATCGTGGGGTTTTCCTATCATTTTGGAGGAGCCCCTGATTTCTGACGATTTTGAAAATATCGTCCGAAATTTTCAATCGTCCGAAGCCCAATTCACATCCCTAATATCCACTCATTTTCAAAATGTTCTTATGAACGTGAGACCACTTTGAAATTAGGTTCTAAGTCTGTGCATACTTTTTACACAAGGACTTCATTCCTGTGAGGGCTGATATAAAATTCCCAAATCCATATTTAGAAGCATTTAGCTGTGACTATTTGGGCACATATCCATCTAAACTCTAGAATTTAGCCAGATAAGTTAGGGGCATTCTGGGAGCGTAACTGGGAGGAGTTGAGTTAGCCGGCTAAGGTAACTGGCTAACTCTGATATTCAGAGTTAGCTGAATAACTTAGCCAACTAAGTCTGGTTGTGCGAAAGAGCGGCCCTAAATTTAGCCCATTAAATTTAGATGTCTATCTTTAAGATAGCTTGCTATATTCAATAATGCAACTTCACTATTGAATATATACCTCCAAAGTTAGCCAGAAAAGATTATCTGGTTAATTTTGCTATCCAGACAGTGACTGAATATGGATCTCTCCTTCTTTATTTAATCATGAACAGTTTCTGCTATATGGTCAAAAGATTGACTTTTTCCAGATGTGTGCAATGTGACCCAAATAAAAAGGATTCTATGAGTAATTGTCTTGGAAACAATGTCAGCAATTACAAAATTAACCCCATTAAGGCCAATTTTTGAAAGCCATTTCCGTGACTCATTCTCAATGTGAGCTGCTTAATTTTACCTGCAACAACGTGCATAGATTTGGCCAGAGAAAAGTATTTACAGAAAAAGTGAGCCCAAATCTCTCCAGGTACTTTTTCCAGGAGCAATACTTAGAGCACAGCTAGCCACATATTTTATTTTGATTATTGGTGCATGGAGTCTGCACCAATGTGGGGCAGTTTGATTATTGCCCCCATAATCGCCCATTGTGCTTAATAAATACAACCAAGAACTAAGATTTTGATCACTCTTTGTTTACATTATTTTCTACATTGTTGCAGCACACACCACCACCACAAGATTATAAAACAGATTGAGAAAATAAAAGCAAAGATTAGGCTGTAAAGATAAAAGCAAGGGAGATCATAAGGAGAAGATAAGGGCTCAGGAAGAACTTTGTTCGATGAGCAGAATGATCTCTAAAAGAGTTTTAGATGCTCTGTTGTACTATCAGCGAGCGAGTATGTTTTGTGCATTCTAGAAATCTGGGATGATGTCGATGCATTTTGCATATTTTTACTAGTTCAGAATAGATAGGGGAGCTGGTTCTTCTTTGTGCCCAATTCATGTGAAGTACTGGCGTGTACAGAGAGAGAAGGAGGATCTCACCTTCCAGGTGGGTGACTGTCACGTTGGTATAGATGTTGTTGATTGAGCGACAGGTTAGGATGTTGTGGTTTCCACATGGCTCATAGTGCCACTCACACTCATGTGGGGGGTTGTAATAATCACAGAATATTGCTATAAAAAACAAAGAACATACCATGAGATGAACCCATTCAAAAGAAGAGGAAACCACGATAATTTTCTCTTGAACCGGTAGCCAAACTATCTGCATTATAGTCCAACCAGATGTTTTTACAGGTTCCACTTATTTTGTAAGACCTTCCTTATTTCACCATTTTTTTCCTCCAATCTATAATATTTTCTGTACAGACTACATCAAGTGCACACTGCACTTACGGCATATGTCGGGGGTCCTCCAGTAGACACAGGCCTCAGCTTTGGTGCATTCTTCGGCATAGGCAGCCACTGCAGAGCAGAAACACTCACAGTCTCCACCACTGTTACAGGAGCAGGCATCATGAACGCAGGCTTCATAGAAGGGATTTGGATCCACCTATCACAAGACACACACATTATTCTGGACTTTCTTAGGAGCTACTGGACACAAGTATCAAAGAAGCGGATGCACTTTTCATAACTGTTGGATTAATATTCATTTAAACAGTATTCCACTACACTCTTCATTAATTGAAAGAGATGTAGCCACCTCAGACGTAGATGACTTCACTGGAATTTGTTCTATCTGATCTGTAGAAGATCAGAAATGAAAAGTGGAGAGAAAAGACAATGTTGTTGTTATGCCAGGCCATGGAGGATCAGTTGAATACTGCGTTTTTAGTGTTTCTCTGAGTCATGCTCCTACGCTCTTATCACTAAACTTACATCTTTCAACTGCTCTTGAACTAAAACCATTATGGTCTTATTAGGGATGTGAAGGGGTAAAAAATGTCTTTTGTTTTTTGGTTTGTTTTTGGGAGGTTTTTTCCCCTATGAATGTTGATTCATTTAATATTTGATTTGTTTCTTTCATTTAAAAAAAAAAAAAAAAGGAAATGGGGCCTCCCGACTCCACTATTCATCCCTTCCACCCGGAAAAATGCCTGGGCCAGGATGGTCCCCGGCCCCCACTCATCTGGTCTGATGGAGATCCGATGCCTCAGCCTTGTGTAGGCCAAGGTCACAGTAGGTCACCGCAACCTTGGCCTATGATCTACACAAGGCCAAAGCTTGAGGGATGGACCCAATGCCTCAACTTAGGCCCAACACCAGGACCTCAGTCTCCGCCAAAGCCCAGGCCCAATGCCGGGGCCTAGGCCTAGGCCCCAGCCTGATCTGGAGGCCAGGCCCCAATGCCTGGGCCTCAGTCTAGACCAGAGTCCAGGCCCAGGCCTGACACCAGAACCCAGTCCAGAGACAAATCCATTGCTTGGGCCTTGGCCTAGGCCAGTGTCCTGGCAATGCTGTACAGGGAAATGGCACCCTCCACTGGGAAGGATGCGCATCAGACAGAGTCATTAGAAGAAAGAAGTCCTAAGAAAAGGGCCTCAGAGGACTGACCCCAGGCCTCAGCCTGACCCTAGGTCAAGGTCCAGGTGGCAGATCCCAGCCTCTAGGCCCAGGCATCAGGACCCGGCCTCCGGGCTGGAGCTTGGCCCAGACTCTGGCCTAGGCTGAGGCCTAGGCATCGGGACTTAACCTTTCTTTCATTTCATGGCCCCTCCAAATGAAACAAATTGCAAATGTTTTTAAAATGAATGTACATCCCTAGGTCTTCTGACAGAACTGTACAGTGTTGTGTGCATCACTTCAGAGTTATAGAAAAAAGGACGTCCATGCTTAAAAGTGGGAACACTGCAGTCTCTAAAAGTCTTTTGGGGTAAGGATCTTCCAACTATGTGATATGTAAGGTGCAGCACTGTATACATGGACATAGCTCTTTAAATAATATAGCTTGGCATTATTTGTGGTTTGGATCACTTAAGAGGCCTCACTTGGGGTCTGATGCAATAAGGTGTGCTCAGCAAACTGCAGAGTTTAACCCTCATTGTGTGCAAATTTTACTAACAATGCAGCAAGTAATTTTGCGCACAAAACTGTGCATTTAAGTTAGCACTCGTGCTTGGAAATCCCCTGCTAATGATGGCATTAGCTATTATCCCGCAATGCAGAGAGGTGCTTTGGCTTACCTCATGTTTTCTTAGGGCTGGAAACTTAATGCCTAGTCTGAGGTGGAGTTATGTTTCCAGGGCTAATGCTAGGTTATAGATGGAAGCTGGAGGTCCGGTGCCGGGACCTGTAGTCAGTGCACAAAAAGCATTTTTTCCAAGCATAAAATATGATTTACGCTATGTGTACAAAAAATGCATTCTGTGTAGAAACCAGTTTTATTGCATATAAATCACACTTTATAGGTGGAAAATAATGTTTTGCATACATAAACCATGTTTTCTGCGCATAAATCATGTTTTGCTGTACACATTTTCTGAACAGTATGTATTTTTCATCTCCCGATGCATTAGCATACCATTAGTTCACTGCATCAAGTGTTTAGAAAAATTAGCTTGTGCATTAAGAAACTGTACTGAGTTTCACGCAGAGTCTAACACAGCTTTTTGCATCAGCCCCTTCATTTATCCCTCTAGGCTAACACTGAGCTATTAATAACTAGCCTTGGAATCTGCTTCTCTAACCACATAAAGGCAGTATGGTTCAAATCAGATGATCTTAACGTATTTATAAGTAAATCACATGATATAATTAATCTAGAGCTTTACATAAAAAAGTATTGCAAAACAAATATATATCTAAACCAAAAGTTTTGCTGACTCAGGTATCCCCAAGATATGGCTGGAACATTTTTTTTGCTTGGAGCTGCCAACTGTACTTTAGGTAAATCCAGCGTTAATTATTTGCTGTAAATCCATTTCTCAGAGAGCTATCTGTGTGGCCGACTATACATTCTTGGTGGGGGAGGGCAGAAATCCTTAGGATGGAGGCCTTCAGTGACTGTAGCAGCCTGTTTCTTGCCACAGAGCGGGGTTTAAAATAGAAACGATGTGCCTTCAATGGCATGGGCCAGTTTTTCACCATCTCGGAAATCTCATCCAACTCTTACACCTAAGGCATTAGGCTTCAAAGCTCAGTGTTTTGCATCAGCTCAGATATTTATGTGTAGGTATTGGTATCCTGGACTCCTCTATTTTTTGTTCTAACAGCCTCAGTATCTCCTGTATCCATTCACAGATTACAATGATGTCAAGCTAGCTCTTTCATCATAACATTTCTCTCCCATTCTATGTTTCTGACTTTTATCTGAATGCTTTTTGCTCCTTATCATCTTGGTTTGGGTCATCACTGTCAGTATTGTGGCATACCCACAATGTAATTCAAAAGGCCTGCCTGCCATGACTAGGCCCAATTATTTTCTGGATAATATTGTACTATCATTGACCTCCTGAACTATCAGGCCCACTGACTTCAGTCACCTCTTGTGTCCAAAAGATCCTCAATTCAAAGTGACAGGCTATAGGAAGGAGGCAAATGTAGATGAGAACCATAAAAGTTAACTGTAAAACAATGAGACTTCAAGGACCAGCAAGATTATAGACTTCTCCAGAGTAACACACACACACCCTTTCTTTCTCTCTCTTTCTCTCTCTCTGTTACACAGTTACTTTGTAATATATAGATTTGTACCAAGCTTATATCTCATATATAATATCACTATTGTATGATAACCCGCCTTTGAATTTGCTTTATTATGTTATATTCACAGCCTCGTTATTACAGTCACTACTATGAGAGAGTATTGGGATGTGAGTGTACAAGCCAAGGCAGAATTCTCACCTTGTGATGACCTATAACTGACAGAACTGAAGAAGAAGGCATTTACTTTGCATTACTCAACAGTGCTTGCGCTTTACCAACCTTGCAGTGACAAGTCTTGAACACGTCACTCTTGATAAGACTGCATTGCTTCTCAGCCCAGGACTTCCTGTGTGGCTGTAGTTCACAGGGCAAGATTTCATGGTCAACATCTGGGCAAGTTGCACTGGCCTTCCAGCTGTTCCCAAACTCCAGTGGATTGGTCACCAGGAGCTGGTGCCTGGTTGTAAAGTCATTGTTGGACGTGCCGTCAAAGTTGCCACACAGTCCACAGACTTTACCCTACAAAAGAAGAAACAAACTTAAGGCGGTAAACATACTGTTCTCTATTTCTTTAATGGAAACCAACCTAGTGCCCCCTGGACCTCCTTAACACTGTCCTAATAGGTTTAAGCCTTATGCTTTCAATAATACGATTCCTATTTATAGGCATGGGGATCGGAAACACATTCACAATCCTGAATGTGAACAAGTCAACCAAGGTTACAGAGAGCACCACTCTCTTCCTAGTGTAGGGAATGGCCATGGCACCCTGCCTCAAAACTACAAGGCCTAAGTTGACCAGGATGACAGGGTGCTGGAGAGTCTGGAGGTCTCTTACCAGCATCTCTCATCCAGGGGAGCAGCAGTAGCCAGTCATATTCATTCACTTGCCACACAACAACATGCCCCTTGTACCGCTGTTGGAGGAGCAGGAGAAAGAGCCAGTAGAGGGAAAGAAGTTCAGTAGGAGGCCAGAAAGGCATAGCTGAACCCGCAGATCTTCCACTTCTGACTCCTTCAATTACTCCCTCAGATATGTCAATTTTCAGTCTGCTGCAGAACAGCAAGCTAGCCAGCTAGCTGGCAGCTGAAAATTCTCTTCAATCTAGTCAACGATATCCTAGCCTGAACCCATCTCGCCTGATCCAGAGTTGCTTTCTGGGGGGGCTTTTTCATCCTGATTCAGGTTGTTTGGTGGTTGGGTCGTGGGGGCCTGATTATGCTCTGTTTTTTAGGATATATTTGATTATATATTGGGCTGAATTTTCAAAATCATTTACATGTATAAACTTTGATTCATGCATGTAAATGAGCTTTTGAGAATTGCCCAAGGGGTTGTGAGCATAAGAGTACACATGGCCTAGGTCCAGTCCCTGAACTTTTCCCCTATCACATGATGGGGGCAAGGTCAGGTCAACACCATTTTGAAAAATGGTGTTGATGGGCCCAGAGCTGAGAGTGCTCAGGGCCACCACTGACTATCAAAGATTGATTTCAGAGGTACAAGAGGGTTAGAGGGGTTGGGGTTAGGGTTAGGGTCCCAAATGGGGTCCGTTTTGTGAGGTTGGAGGATAGGGGGGGTGGGAACACTAGACCCCAGGAATTTTAATTTATTTGGCATGGGGGAATGGATGGGATATTGTTGGGGGGGGGGCTTTAGCTTAAAGGAACTCTTTTTGGCTATTAGGGAGAGGGATAGGAGAAGTAAGCTGGCTGTTATTTGGGAGGAGACCATAGCTGCCTCACAAGGTGGTGGGGGTGTGGTCAGAAATTTCCAAGTAAATCTGGGGTCACATTTTATTTTATTTGGCGGGTGCTTTTTGAGCACCTTGGCCCTTTAATTTTCCTGTGGAATCATTGGGGACCCACATTAGAGATTCAATGCTCCTGCGGGAAAATATCTATACCTCCCTCAAATGCACTAAAATAACAGGGCTGACTTTTGTCTAAATCAGCCACATTACTTTATTAGCATTGGATTGACTATGGATAAGCTGCTTTGTGTGCATTAGGCAATTTTATGCATGCAAACACATGTGAAGCAGCTTATTTACAGCATTTAGTGTGCGTTATATGCTTTTAAACTCACGATATCGCCTCATCATGCCTTAATAAATCCATTACTCTGAAGAAAAGAGAAAAAAAATAAATGTGCACAAAAACCAAGAAATCCATTGGGGCCCTTTATCATTTTTACATTTATAACAAGAATTCGGCTGAAGGGTGTCCCACACAGTTGGGAAGCTTCTTCCTAATTTTGATTTACAATCCTCCAACACCTCCCTTCCCTCTTGCTCGGAGTCCCCCTGCCACTGAACCTGCCTCTGGAATGTAAGGCAGTTAGCAATGCAGACAGGTAGATGTAAACCAATGAGCCTGGGGGTTTTCCTTCCCCTCTGGGATACGACAAACTCCAGACAAAGGGGAAGGAAACACAGTTCTTGCATCCCCTAAATTCACTTAGTGCTGGAAGATTTGGAAACTCAGCTGCCACTCTTGTCAGGACTGCTGCAGCTTTAAGCCATCCACATCCTGAGCCTCCAGATCTCCAGAAACAGTCAGGCACTGACTCCCCCTGTCTGCTATGCTTCTAATCCTCGGTTCAGCTTTTACTAACAGATCACAAAGCCTCGGCAAGTCACAGCCAAAGCCCTGCCTTCCTCCTCCTGACTGCCTTCTGGTTGGTCAGTTTCTGCAGCACTTCCTGGTCAGGCAGCTTCCTGTTCTCTGTTCAGGTTACCTCTCAGCCAGTCTTTGCTACTAGTAGTTAACCACTTAGGGGTGGATCCTGCAGTGTAGCAGCTCCAAGCTGTAAAAGTCAGGGCAGGTAGCTGGCTGAATGCTGCAAGACTCCATGACCAAGACTGAACACGAGTTTAAATTTCAATTATTTATTCAGTCCCTGTCCGTGCTGATTGTATGCTGAAGGGGGTGGGGTTCTAAGACTCTGTCACATACATATTTAGGTCCTTCAGTCTCATAACTCTTCCCGTGCAGACCCCTCACCATTTTGGTTGCCTTTCTCTGGATGCTTCCATCCTGTCTCTATCTTTTTTGAGATACAGTCTCCAGAACTGAACACAGTACTCCAGGTGAGGCCTCAAGCAAGGACCTGTATAGAGGCATCACCACCTCCTTTTTCCTGCTGGTCATGCCTCTCACTATGCAGCCCAACATTCTTCTAGCCTTAGCCGTTGCCTTGTCACATTGCTTTGCTGCTTTCAGATTGTAAGATACTATCACCCTGAGGTGATCCGTACATATCAGTCTTTCGCCTCTCATCATATAGAGCTGCTTTTCATTTCTGCACTGCAGATGCATAACCCTGCACTTCCTGGCATTGCATCCCAGCTGCCAAACATTCAACCATTCTTTCAGCTTTCTTAGATCACTTTTCATTCTCTCTTCTTCAGGTGTATCCCTTCTTGCAGATCTTAGTGCCATCCATACCTTCTAACCCTTCTGTTAGAAGGAAGTAACAGGAAAAGTTTTGTCTTTTCTGGAGTGGTTCTATTCAGATACTGATCAGAATCGTTACAGAACTAAGCCATGAGGCACTCCACTTACCACTATTCTCTCATCACTGTTATCTGCCAGTCAACCAATTTGTAATCCATTCCACTACCTTGGGGCCCAATATAGTATGTTTTGGTCATTGGTCTCACAGGATAAAGGAAAAGAAACAGAGACTCACCAAATGGAACAGACTGAGGTTGTTAACCTTTGATTCCCAGTAATGAGGTGATGGCTAATGCTGGGTCCTTGAGGGGATACCACAACAAGGCTTGGATTTGAGATACATATATCTCATGAACACTCAACAACTGTATCTACATATATGGGTTAATTTACTTATCTCCTTATATTGAAACAAAACTTGTTTCTAGAACTCCCAAGGACTGGAATAAGCCATCCCTTTCATACAGTTCTCTTGTCCACCACAGACTCAAGAGAAATAATCTTACCTTATATGCTGGTGATAGCTTGATGAATATGGTTGTCTTCTTATCCCAGATGAGCATGATTCCATTGCTAGCCTGAATAACTGAGTAGAGCCCAACTTCACGGGTAAGATATGACACATGGTTCCCAGTATTTGTCTGGATTTCTACCAGTTGCTTGTCCTCCAGTTTCAGCTCAGTGCTCTTTAAGACAACAGAAATCAAACTGTGATGGCAGACACGCTGTCACCCTTAGGCCTGGGCTGAGTCACCTTCTTACCCAAATGTCAGTACAAACACCTGGGCAAGGACGACTGTTCTGTCACACACACCATAGCTAAGATCTCTGATATTCTCCTAGCCCCATTTTCTTTCTCTCCTGCCTAAACAATCACATTTCATTGCAAACCTTCCTTCCCTATTAATATTAAGATTTTCCAATGGAGGCCATTAAGGAGCTTAGAAGCCATTGCATTCAGCTCTCATTATCGATCCAAGTGTGAGATGAACACATGGAAGATTTCCTTTTACTTTTGACAGATTTTTGGAATTTTTTGAAGATAATTAAATTACAAATGTTTAAGAGAGATACGTGAATGGAGCGGCCAGGATTAAAGCCTTGATGATTGGTGATTGCTCAAATTTTATTCTTGTGTTAATTCAATCCCATTCTGTATATGCTATTATGTGTGCAATATATGCATACAAAGGTGAAAACCCATTCTAGGAGAAAAACTGAGAATTCTTGCACATTCTCAGCATCTTTAAGAAAACTTAAGTAAATAATAACAAACAAGCTGTAGGTGACACCTATGTCAGACTAATTTAATATATCAGTGACTAACTTTCAGAGTTATGCACCCTTCATCAGGCCAGAGCAAAATCAGCTAATGGGGACAATGAATAATGAAAATAATGTGAAATCAACAAATCATTTATTAAAATATGCTTCTGTAAGTTTGGGGCAAAAAAAAAATAAGGCAAACTGGAATTCTTTTCAAAATAATTCACTTTCTACACCTTCTGCTTTTGGTATGAAAATATTTGCATATCCCTGTTGGTCAATTACAGTGTACACAGTGCCATACAGAGAAACAGCAAATGAAAGATAAAAGCTGTAGCTCTGCAGAGCTAGCCTTCCTTCAGTAGGTTCCTAGTAAATAATATTTGCTCAGGAATTCTCTGCAGATGAGGATTTCCATGGCAGTATAAAGAATAATTCAAGGTTCTAGAACTCCTGCAAATTGTTGTCAGCAGAAGGATCTAGAGAGAAAAACTCACAGAAACACAGAAAATGAGGACAGATAGGAACTGCAATTCTTACCAATACTGCAGAGCCAACTCAACACACTAAAATGCAGAAATAAAGCAAAAGAAAAAAATATCAAAAGAAAAGCGAAATGAAAAGAAAGCTTTTCCCATGCAGACTCTTAGTCATATCATGACCTCTAATTCTACAGCTTCCTTTCCATTGAAGAATGTTTGCATCACTTGCTTTATTAACATCTTTGAGGTATTTTGCACATCTCTACCATACCCTCCATTTCTGATACAGAAGCAGATTGCAGAAAGTTTAGTCTTAATCTTCTCCATGTAAACTAGGCAAGCATATACTCACCCCTAGGAACACCTTAATAGCCTTTGAGCAAGTAACTCCTGTGGTTCCACATGGGACATTCTCTGAGATGATGCTAAATGTGCCAGAACCCTGGTGACTGCCACAGTAATCCTGTCAGAAAGCAAGAGTACATTGACAAATATATTTAAAAATAGGGACAGCCAACTTGAGAAGAAGTTATTCTTTTTGAATAGAACATTTGTTTTCTGCTTAATAATCTTTCACTTCTGAAGCGGCAATACCATTATAAGGCTATGCTATAGATTTCAAGTGAACAACTATTATACATGTAGACACACCTTGGTCTCCACTAGATGGCCCTAGTCCCTAGTCCTTCTTTTAGTCATCAGTATTACAGGCTATGCCATTCAATACTGCACCTCCCCCAGAGGCTTGCAGATGGGAGGACCTTTAGGCAATAAAGTGGATTGGACCATGTGACTAGGAGGCAGTTTAGTTTTGCTTTTGAGAAGAAAAGACAGGTGCTTAGTGTGCTCTCCAAAGTTAGGCCCCAGCTTAGTAAAGAAGGGAGAGGCACTGCCCTGCCAGTCTTGGTGATAGATTGGAGGGAAGAGAGATATAGAGAGTGTTTTTTCTATTTCTGGATCTATGAATTGGGATTTTTGCTATTTTTTGACCTGTACCTTCTGGGAGGCTGAATTCCCCTCTCCCGGGTTGCAGGAAGGATCTGTAAACCCCTTCATCAGAACAAGAGGAGGTTGCAGAGACCAGTTGAAAAGATACAATATGTTTGGCTATGATTAAGTTTTTTCATCTTTTGGGAAGGAAATATTTTGCTGCCCCCTTCCTTGCCCAGATCTGGACTGTAAGAGCTGTACCAGAACCAGCCCATCCTCCACGAGGGTCAAGAGCTATTCTTTCAAAGAGGAGTGGCAAAGGAAGACCATCTGGAGACCCCAGTTGGAGTTTCCACTCTGGGACACGGGACAGAGGCAGGTGACGATCGGCAGTGTGGGGAAGGTGACATCCGCCTGGTTAGGATGTCCTGATCACCTTGGGACATGCATTCATTCCAAACCATGGATGGAGCACCAGTTCCAAGCTTCAGCATGAAGGGACACTTCCACAGAGGGGTACATCAGTTAAACTTGTATGACACCAAAAACAAGGAATCTGGATGTATTTAGACATTTTATTTATTCACTTTATTGATTTTCCTACAATCATTATCAGTAAATATTATTTTGAACACTCCTGCAGCGAGTCCTGCCTGTTTTGTCCAGGTACCTGTCCCAAAGAGCATGGGTAACATATACACAGAGAAGGTTTCTAGTGCCTGGCCCAGAAGGTTATCCCCCCCCCCCCCCCAACGGGTCTTCACTAGGGATGTGAATCGTTTTTTGACGATTTAAAATATCGTCCGATATATTTTAAATCGTCAAAAACTGTTAGGGCCACGATACAATACCAATTCCCCCGATTTATCGTCAAAAAATCGTAAATCGGGGGAAGGGGGAGGGCAGGAAAACCGGCACATTAAAACCCCCTAAAACCCACCCCCGACCCTTTAAATTAAATCCCCCACCCTCCCGAACCCCCCCCCCCCCAAATGCCTTAAATTACCCTGGGGTCCAGCGGCGGTCCATAGCTAAATCGGGGGAAGGGGGAGGGCAGGAAAACCGGCACACTAAAACCCCCTAAAACCCACCCCCGACCCTTTAAATTAAATCCCCCCCCCCCCAAAATGCCTTAAATTACCCTGGGGTAGAGCGGCGGTCCGAAACGGCCTCCTGCTATTGAATCGCGTCGTCTTCAGCCGGCGCCATTTTGCAAAATGGCCGCCGCAAAATGGCGGCGGCCATAGACCAACACGATTCGACTGCTGGAGGTCGTTCCGGACCCCCGCTGGACTTTTGGCAAGTCTTGTGGGGGTCAGGAGGCCCCCCCAAACTGGCCAAAAGTTCCTGGGAGTCCAGCGGGGGTCCGTGAGCGATTTCCTGCCGCGAATCGTTTTCCGTACAGATAATGGCGCTGGCCATACGCGTATGGCCGGCGCCATTTTCCGTACGGAAAATGGCGCCGGCAGGAGATTGACTGCAGGAGGTCGTTCAGCGGGGGTCAGGAACCCTCGCTGAACGACCTCCTGCAGTCGATCTCCTGCCGGCGCCATTATCCGTACGGAAAACGATTCGCGGAAGGAAATCGCTCACGGACCCCCGCTGGACTCCCAGGAACTTTTGGCCAGCTTGGGGGGGCCTCCTGACCCCCACAAGACTTGCCAAAAGTCCAGCGGGGGTCCGGAACGACCTCCAGCAGTCGAATCATGTTGGTCTATGGCCGCCGCCATTTTGCGGCGGCCATTTTGCAAAATGGCGCTGGCCGAAGACGACGCGATTCAATAGCAGGAGGCCGTTTCAGACCGCCGCTCTACCCCAGGGTAATTTAAGGCATTTGGGGGGGGATTTAATTTAAAGGGTCGGGGGTGGGTTTTAGGGGGTTTTAGTGTGCCGGTTTTCCTGCCCTCCCCCTTCCCCCGATTTAGCTACGGACTGCCACTGGACCCCAGGGTAATTTAAAGCATTTGGGGGGGGTTCGGGAGGGTGGGGGATTTAATTTAAAGGCTCGGGGGTGGGTTTTAGGGGGTTTTAGTGTGCCGGCTCACGATTTTAACGATTTTCACGATACTTTACACACCCAAACGGCAACAATACGATTCCCTCCCCCTCCCAGCCGAAATTGATCGATAAGACGATCGAGGACACGATTCACATCTCTAGTCTTCACAGGAATCTACTAAGGTACAGTACATTTTGGGAGGAGGCTGTGTGTGGTTGGGCTGACCTAGAAGGGAACTATCACTATACACGACTGAGCTGTCCTGGTGCCTCAGGACAAGAAAGAGAAGCTGTTAAGTGTGAAGTAAAGGAACATAGAATAAAGATGCTCCTTCCTGCAAGTAGCAAGCTCTGAGAAATGTTTTCCGGGGAACTGGCAGGAGGCCAGGATGGGGTGTGGGCAGCGTTTTGTGACACAGGCATAGTTTATATTCCCGCAGAGGTTTACACCCCTGTCCTTGAAGACTCTGTAGTCAGTCGGTTTTTCAGGCTATCCATAAGGAATATGCATAGACAGAGTTGCATGCACTGCCTCCACATAAAATATCTCTCATGCATATTCTTTGTGGATATCCTGAAAACCCAACTGACCAGGGGGTACAAGTTGACAGGCTTGAAAACTCTTGATGTACAATATTTGCATCTCAGGATTAAGTAACCTATTCTTCCCCTAGAAAGACCACACTCCTGCAGTCAGGATCCATGGACAATGAGTGAAAAATTCAGAAGCAGCACCAGTAGCTGAAATGGTGAGCACATGGGAAGGACGTTAGGCTATTGTCATGACAATCTATCATGTATAGGAAATGCTTGTGAGGTCATACTCCATTCAATTGTAAAAATCATTCATTTACTAGTCTTTCCTGATCCCATCCTCCCATGATAAAAGTTCCTGTATCATTCTGGCTTTGATGCACTGTATTCTTCTACGTTTACCAGAACTGACAGAGAAACAAACTAATCATCAAATGCATAGTTCTCTTTTAAATTACCTGAGAAGCCACATATTCACAGTGGCCATCAAAATCATAGAATTTGCCATCAAACGTAATGTAGTGGCCACTGCCATAGATTGTACAGGTCCCATAGCACATAACTTTGGTGCAGTTCCACTGTCCTCTCTGGCATGTACTGTGAAAAACCAAGGAAGGAAAGGTTGAAGAGATATCAATCATGAAAAAAGATTTATAAATGGATGATGTCTTTGTTGTTCTCAAGGCTGCCAGATCACATAGCTGAATAAAGCTAAAATGTGCTACTTAGCCAGCTAAACCAGATAGCTGGCTAAGTAGTGCTTTTCAGACTTATTCGGCTACATGACTTAGCCAGATAAGTAGTGATTTAAGACCAACCCGGCTAAGTAGCGCTTTTTCTAGACTTCTCTGGCTATGTTACTTTTCAGACTTCTCTGTTTAAGTAGCACCTTGCTGCTGTTTAGCAGGATAAGTCAGAACTCGTCCAAGTAGTGACAAAGGGGCTGCTTAGCCAGATAAGTCAAACTTAGCAAGATAAGTGTGCACAAATGATATACATGGATAAGCAAGTAGATTTTACATTGCAAACCCCTCCCCCACTAAGATTACTTTTACCTGCGGAAGTCAGGTGATTTCCTAACATGCTCGCGGCAATGAACTGACCACTTTTACCAATTAGTCTACCAGTTCTCCCAGTCCATCTGCAGCTCACGAAGATCCTCCTGGCTCTTCAGTCTGAAGTTCCCCCATTCCACCCAGACCCTCCATCCAGTCATTTCTTCACTTTTAACATCTTTACAATCGCTTACTCCTGATATTGAGCAGGAACAAATATACACGAGGAAGGTGCCGCATTTACTATGCATAAATTGCTTATCAAATAGCAACTTACTCATGTAAATGTTGGTCCCTCCCTGGAATGTCCTGGCCTGCCCCTATTTTACATGCATAAATATACTCATGGACCCTGATTTGTGCGTGTATGTCAAGGTTTCTGAAATAGCATATACTCGCCTACATGCTGTTTTACTCACACAAGTGCTATTTTTTTTTTTTTTTACACGTGCAACTTTTGAAAATTCACCTAAAAATTTGCTTCACAAACAGGATTCGATGAAAAGTTAACTGTACCTCTCTGAGTTATATTTATTATCTTTGCTAAATTTTCCATAGGAATATGACACATGCTACTTTTTTACCACATATAGATCCCAGAAGAAAAATTGTGCATATAGTTTTGCATACTATACAGGCCTAACAGTAAGACTGAACAGAGATAAAGATTCTGTCACGTTTACTGTTCATCAAGTATCCCTACAAGCTTGCTTGTGGTGATCCAGTACGTTTTATCATTGCATTAACGACCAAGGAATGATTAATGGGACTAATTTTGAAAAGCCTTTCACCACAGGTAGAAAATGAGAGAGAGCAGTTTTTCTATTCTAAATTCAAAGGCATGGTTTTTTGCAGGGTAGGCATTCTATACATTCTGCTGATGAAGAAAACCTTCTGCCTTTCAGTGCTCTCTCCTCCTCGCCTGCTACAAGAGCACTTTTCGACAACTGCCCACTCTTCACGTTCAGACACATCACCAGCCTTTCCACAATCTGCCCTGATGGCCGTGAAAGGCTAGTGCTAGAGGGCAGCACCTTACCATGTGTTGCAATCCACCTTGATATGAGTTCCATGGGAGTAATATTTCTCATTGTGAACACACGGGCAGTCTTTTTCCTGGACACAGACCCCTTTGCCATCATCAATCAGTCCATCTGGGCACACACATCCAGAAACGCACTCTGTGTGAAACTGTGAATAACAAAGGCAAACTTAGAACACGTCCGGCTGTCCTGGAGCCACAAGTAAAGGAGTACAAAACTGCAGAAGTACACCAGCATGCTACCTATTCCAAACATTGGCTATTATTTAATCTACCCATGAACAGCATAGATTGAATATTTAGAAAGTTATATATGTAGCAAGCGACCATCATATTAAGCACTCCCGGTTATTATTTATTTATTTATTTAGCAGTTTTCTATACCGACCTTCATAGTAGATAACCATATCGGATCGGTTTACATTTTAACAAAGGGTAAAACTGAGGTAACAATTCTGGTAAATAATAGATAACAAAGGAAAAGGAATAAGTCAAAGTTACAATCAACAAGGTATGGAAAACTTGGAGGCTTAAAGACAAGCTGGAAGGAAGATAGAGGCAGGTAGAATAAATATAACATGATATGAATAATTTAACGGGTTAGAGCATATGCTTTAACCAGGAAATGCCAGTGTCCATTGTTCAGGAGGAAGTGTGTCAAGGTCCTTGTAAGAAGAAAACCTGCATTGCTTTTTATGTAATCATCGGTCCAAATTTCAAGAATTTTTGTAATTTTTTAGTAAGTAAAATCTGCAGGAGCAAACATTTATCTGTGCCCTTCTTTTCTATTTAGAAATCCCAACAGTCCGACATGTGCTATGTTTCGAGGTAAAACCTCTATGGTCTCCTTTTATTTCAGTACTCCTGTGTCTTCAGACAATCCCCTGATGCAGAGGTTTTACCTCGAAACATGGCGTGTGTTACCCAACTATAATTTAGCTGGATAAAAAAGGGGCATTTCAGGGTGGTCCAGAGAGGGATCGAGTATCCGGCTAACCTAGCTGAATATCGGGTATATCCAACTAGGCTAGCTGGATAACTTTAGATCTGCTCTTGAGCAGGTCTAAAGTTGTTCGGCCTCATGTGGTGGGATAATGTTCTGTCAAAAATGAAAAGCAATTAAATAAATATGGCGGTCCATCCCCTCCCTTTCCCACAAAATGGCTGCAATGATGTAATAGAGACAAAAAAGGAGAGAGAGACAAGACCAGAATGAAGGGGAAAATTAGGAAGGGACTGGATGGGGCAGAGGCAGGATAAAGGAAGATAAGGGATAAAGATGTGCACATATTTTGGCACCATAACCGCAAAGGGCAAAACTGAAGTGCTTATTCCATTCAAATTATTCATTTAAAATACACTTTTTCTGTTTCATTTTTCACCCCACACTGAAATGTCTGATATGGAGTGAAATGGCTGATATGTAAATTGACTAATGATTATTTTCATTATTTGTAAAAAAAATAACCATAATTCTGAATCCCTCCATTTCTTTTAGAGGTTATACTAATGGTTTTTTACTGGCTTGTGGCAAATTGCACCACATTTTGACTATTGGCGCAAATCCTTTTTACATTAAATCCTCTAGTGAACATTTTCAAGAATAGAAAACAATAAAACTTTTCACCAGATAATTTGCACAGATTAAGGGGAAGGATAGTAAACATGGAAAAGACAGACTGTCTTGATTGAATATCATGTTTCCATTATCATAGTTTTTACTGCTGTGCAGCCTCGTGGTGCCCTAATCCTGTCCGCTATGACACCTCCCCACCAGCAGAGGCCTCCAGTGAGCTCTGTTCCCAGCACCCCCAAGCCATCTCCTCACTGGCCACCTGATTCAGCATGTGGTGCAGCCTTCTCTCCACCAGGGGTCCTCAGCGAGCTTTACCTCCAGCCTTGCCAAGCTCCTCCTCGCTGCTCACACCACACCCAAGCTCCAGCCTCATTTAACCCTGCCTTGCCAGAACCTAGTTGCCTCTTCATGGAGTCACTCTTGGCTCTCTGAGCTGCCCTATCTTCCTTTGCTCCATGCCTTGTGGCCTCTGGGACTTCTGTTACCTTGCTCCTTGTCTTGCGGCCTATCTAGGCCTCACCTTACGTCCTCTGGGCCTACTCTTCGACTTACTCAGGCCTCTCCTCGCCTAGTGACCTCTGGGCCTTATGCTTAGCAGCCTATGGGCCTTCTGTATTGCTCCCTTCAGACCTCAGGTTCTTTGTTCTGTGTTGTCTTGTTTAGCCCTTGTCCAGGCCCTGCCCTGCCCAGTCCAATTCCTAGTATCCATTCCCTACCTTTCTATAGTTTTGCCTTGCCCCAGTCTGTATCCATTCCCAGTCTCTACTCAGTATCCTGCCCATATCCAATTCCAGTCCTGGCTCAGTGTCCTGTCCAAGCCTTGTCTATATCCAATCCTCGTCTCTGCTTGGTATCCTGTCCAGTCTTGTCCAGTAGCCAGTCTTCAGTTCCCTGCTTGTTCCAATCCCACATCTCTGCTTCCAGTCTTCTCTGCCCACAATGTCCAACCTGCATCAGATCTCAGTTACAGCTTGTGCCTGTCCTGCCTTGTCCAGCCTATCCCACCTTGTCCAGCCTCGTCCAGCTAAGCCTACGGTCCCCAGAATCCAAGGGCTGAACCTTTGGGAGAGGGGGATGGCTAGGCAGAAAACCAGCCCAGCTTCCAGCCGTGACCAGCCATGATGTTCTGCTGCCGAAGCCCAGCCCTACTGATCCGAAGAACCCAAGAACTCAACCTGTGGGGGAGGGGACTGGCTAGGCAGAAAACCAGCCCTGCCATCCTGTCACACCTGTAGTGGTGTATCCTAACCCCAGCCAGGCACACCATGACAGCCATGACTTATTTTGAGGGTCTTGTGATAAAATCTTAATTTCCTATTTGACAAGCCATACAAAAAATGGAGGTATATGGTACATACGTATTCTGTGTTTCGTGTTTGACAGCTTCTCCGTACTGGGAATTCTGAAGAACCAGAGGGAATGCTGTTGCAGTCTAAGTAGACCTTCTCAGATGAACAAGCTGTAAGACAAAATATTACTATAGATAAGCCCTATAGGAAAAGGGGAGAGGACAGAGAACAAAGGACTTAGAGGCCAATCTAATGGCAGACACCTCCACTGAAATGCTTGGGATTGAGTTAACTTTAGATTATAATTGAGCTATTTCTAAAAATGGCCTCATAAGTATATTTTTTGTATACCTGAAAGTCACTAGGTTACACAGATGTTTAAAAATGTATCCTCTAAAAATGAGTTGTGACATTCAAACCATTCCTATTCTACAATGCTAGAACTTATCCACTCCAATCATATTGGGAAAACACCTTTCAAGATATCCCACATAAGTCACTGTTCATAGATGGACAACTCTGGATGGAAGATTAATGTTCTACTTGTTGGTAAAATCTGCTGTGCATGAGACATCTCCTAATGGTTGGAGGGGCACAGCCGAGGTAGTCTTTCTTCAGGCTGTTCATCATCTGAATGAGATTTACTAGGGTGAAGCAAACTATGGTTAAAAAACTAAAGGGTAATTTTAAAAGAAGTTACATGTATAAATGTAACATACTATTGTAGCACTGTGAATGCACTTTACCCGCGTAAGTGAGCATTTGAATGTCGGTACAGTATATGCCATTGAATTGTCCATAGGATATTCATGATTAAGTGCACTTTACATGGGTATATGGCTTTTTAAAACTGGCATGATAGAATGTTAGATTTACATGTGTAACTTCTTTTAAAAATTACCCTTATAGGGCCCAATATTCAAAGCACGTTCAGTCTAAGTAATATGATTTCGTGTTGATGCTTTCATTGTCACTTATCCAGCTATCTTTTAGCCGCATAAAATTGACTGGGGCAGTGGACAAATCAGAACAGCTATACTTAGCCAGTTAATTTAACCAGATAAGTAGCGATATTCACTTTTATCCAGTTAATTTAACCAGATAAGTAGCAAAATTCGCTTTTATCCAGGTCATTAACCAGATAAGTAGCAATATTCACTTTTATCCAGTTCATTTAACCAGAAAAGTAGCGATATTTGCTTTTATCCAGTTAATTTAACCAGATAAGTAGCGATATTTGTTTTTATCCAGTTAATTTAACCAGATAAGTAGCGATATTCGCTTTTATCCAGTTAAGTTAATCGGATGTTAGACCAGTCATAGAGCTGGTCTAACTTAGGTGGGTATAAATTATCTTCATATAGCTGAATAACATCTGAGTTATCTGGTGAAATGCTTTTGAATATTGATTTCTTTGTAACTAATTTTTGAGAGTTATCCTCTCTTCATCAGATAAATTGCAAAACAACTTTGCTATGGATTGATAAACAGTCTCCAAAGGTTGGATTTACACATTTGTCTTATGATACATATTTAATTCTACTTGTTTTTGAAGCTAGGAATCTGGGTTTTATTTTAGATTCTCAGTTAAAATTGAAAGCCAATGTGAAGAAGGTAGCCAAAATGGCATTTTATAAAATAAAAATGTCACGGCCATTAAAGTTATTACTTCCTATAGATGCTTTTCTATCAATATTGCATTTGTTGATATTTGGCCTTATTGATTATTATAACAGTTTGTTACTTGGGTTGCCTAAAATATTAAAGAGTTTTGCAGCTGACACAGAATGTTGCAGCCCATCTACTGATGGACACTCCATTATCTTAGCATATTTCCCCAATACAAAGGGGATTCCACTGGCCACTACTGCAGCGGAGGACACATGCAGACTTTTAAATACTGATAATAATTTATAGATTGCTACATGACAGTGATGGAAGCTCACTGCAGTCTAAGTTATAGGATTTCGTGTTGATGCTTTCATTGTGATGACAAGGAATAAGTTTATTATGCATACCTCTGCTAAAGAATTATAAGCTTAGGGGCAGGGCTACCCAGGAAAGAACAGTTTCCTATATAGTGCATTCCTATATCTTGTGGAATGCACTCCCTGTTGAGTTGCATCAGGAAGCAGATATAAACATTTTTAGAAAAAAATTGGAAAAAATGAGGTCTATGGCTCGGTGCAGGTTGCTGTTATTTTAAGTAATTTTATTGATTATATGTTTTATTGTATTATGGTTATATGTTAGAGATGTGCATTCATTTTTGCTGAATTGGAAAATTTCAATGAAATTGTTCAATTTGGCATGTTTTGGGGAGCCTGAAAACGATCGGGATTTTCCTGTTTTTTCGCGAAAATTCATTTTTCGGATTAGTGCGCACTAACAGGAGTTAGTGCGCGCTAACTCCAGTTAGCGTGCACTAACAAAAACTAACAAAAAGTAACAAATTCTAACGTTTTTTGTAAGCGCGCATTAACAGGGAATTAGCACTAACTGAAAAAACGATTTTTCGCGAAAAAAAAAGAACCGCAAAAAAACGACATTTCCCGTGGAGGCAGAAAAACGAAGAACGACACAAACACAAAAAACGATTCACATCTCTATTGTAAATTTTAATGTGAATGTATGATTGCAATCCACCCTGTACATAATTTATGGAAAAGGCGGAATATAAAATATTTTAAATAAATAAATTAATCAATGAAGAAACAGCACAGTTATACTATTTAAATAATAGAGTCATCTACTGTACAGCTTGTGCTGCCTGCCTAGTCCATTACAGCTCACTAAAGGGAAAGGAAGTGAGAGGGAATGCTGGCAGAGATTATGAGGCAGTATAATTTAACAGCTGAAAACCTATATTGTATTTGATATTGGATGAGAAAGTCTTATTAATTCCTTATTTGTTTCAAAGTGTTTGATCATCCTAATTTCAAATGAACATTTGCTTTCTCAGCCATTATCAGATAAAAACCCTTTCAACTATAAAGTTTTACTGCCTTGTCACCTCTGTCAACCTCCTCCCCTGTCATGCCTTTCATTTACTGAACTGTAATGACACATGCAGACAGCCTAAGACTTGGATGACTCTGGACTGGTTAAACCCAGAATGCTGTAACTGCATTGTTTCTTCAGTGACCTGACAAAGAAAGGATAAGGCTTGAAAGCTCGTCCAATAAAAAGGTAACACCTACAACTTGATTCCTCATCCTTAATTCCTTATAGTCACTTAATTCTTATTCTGTATCATTGGGCCCATTTTCCCCATGCCAGTTATTGTAATTTTGCATTATGGGGAACAAAAAATAAAGGAAAAAAAGTGTGGAGATTTAATAAGAAATCCAAGGGAATGGTGCATAGGAGGATGGGGAGAGAGAAAACTGATGTGCATTAACCTGGAGGAATAACTCAGGATGATTATGGCTAAAGAACAGGAAACAGAGAATAGGACTGAATAGTCATTACTCTCAATGGAGAACGTGCTGCATGTAGACTATTTCATGGATCTATATTGGCTGGGACCAGAGCTTTCAAAGGGCCGGATTTTATTTATTTATTTATTTATTTTTCTATACCGGTGTTCGATTTTACATATCACATCGGTTTACATTTAAACAAAATTTGCAGGAACTCATGCGTTACCTTTGGTAGATTTTAAAAGGGTTACGCGCGCTGGGCCTATTTTTAAAAGGCCTGACGACACGCATAAAGCCCCGGGATGTGTGTAAGTTCCGGGGCTTGCAAAAAGGGGTGGGGAGGGGGCGGGGTCAGGCTCCTGGCACAGCAACCATATTTGCTGCTCGGCTGGCGTGCACAACTTACTTCAGCCCCAGGGCTGAAGTAAGTTTTAAAACAAGACCCCCCCCTCAAAAAAAAAAGGTAGGGAGGAAAGGGCAGGGGGGAGGGAAGGGAAGGTAGGGTGGGGGGTAGGGAACGGGGAAGGCACTGCGGCTCGGTGTGGGTGGGGTCAGGCTCCCGGCACAGCGGCCATATTTGTTGCTCAGCCGGTGCGCACAAGTTACTTCAGCCCCAGGGCTGAAGTAAGTTTTAAAACAAGACCCCCCAAAAAAAAGGTAGGGGGAAAAGGGTGGGGGAGGTAGGAGAAGGGAAGGGACAGTGGGGTGAGGGGAGGGAACGGGGGAAGGCAGCGTGGCTTGGCACGGGCTCGGTGCACGCAAGGTGCACAATTGTGCACCACCTTGCATGCGCCGACCCCCGATTTTATAACTTGCGTGCACAAGTTATAAAAACGGGTGTACATGTGTGCGCGCCGGGTAGCGCATGCACATGTATGCCATGCACGCTCCTTTTAAAATCTACCCCAATATATTTATAAATGATCTGGGAAAGGGAGTGATGAGTGAGGTTATCATATTTGCAGATGACACAAAATTCAAGGTTGTCATAAGCAGATTGTGAGGAATTGCAAGAGGACCTTGAGAGACTGGGAGACTGGGCATCTAAATAGCAGATGAAGTTTAATGTGGACAAGTGAAAAGCGATGCATATAGGGAAGAAGTATCCAAACTCCTGAAACCCAACATTGTGTACCTAATTAGACATCACCACCCAGGAAATTGATCTTGGAGTGAGTATGGACATACTTTGAAATCTGCAACCCAATGCTTGGCAGCAGTAAAAAAAAAAAAAAGAAGCAAATAAAATGCTAGAAATTGTTAGGAAAGGAATGGAAAATAAAAACAAAGGATATAATGCATATGTATCAATTCATGGTGTGACCGAACTTTGAGTATTGTGTGCAGTTCTGGTCACCCCATCTCAAAAAGATATAGCGGAGCTATAGAAAAGGTGCAGAGAAAGTCGACTAAAATGATAAAGGGAATGGAATGGCTCCCCTATGAGGAAAGGTTAAACAGGTTAGTACTGTTCAGCCTGGAGAAGAGAAGGCTGAGAGGAGATATAATACAGGTCTTCAAAATTATAAGTGAGATGGAACAGGTAAATAAGGAATGGTTATTTACCCTTTCCAATAGTGCTAGGGCTAGGGGACACTCCATGATGCTGTTAAGTAGCACATTTAAAACAAATTAGAGAAAATATTTTTTCATTCAGCGCACAAATAAACTATGACATTTGTTGCCAGAAATGTGATGAAAGCAGTTAGTATAGCAGGTAACATTTCTGCTCCTCTATAACAAAGAAGATGGGGAATTTTATAGAAGAAAAGATCTTCACAATCAGCAGTATTAAATGACATTTTATTTAATGTGTTCCATTAATAAGTTTTCTTGTTTGTATCAGATGAAACTGCAAGTATTCCTAGGTAGGGTGATGGAATAATTAAGTATGAGCTGGGACCTGAGAACTGAGAAAATCGTTACATTAAGGAAAATAAGCTGATATCTTTTCTATTTTTGGTAGGCATGCTCTATTCTATACCATTCAATGACATGCATAGGAAATATATAGGCCAACAGCGTTACTCACTCTCATTGATGTGCACGGAGATGCAATGAAGTTTTCCATTCCGACAAATACTGAATAATTAGACACAAATGTAATAATTAATATGGTAAAATAAAAAGAAAATTACACACAGGCAATCCAGTTTTCAGTCAGTGTGTTTAAAATTGCAGCTGTATTTTATAAACTGTGCAGTGGAAGTGTACTTTCCCTTTGAAAATTAGTGTAAATCTGGGAGAAAAAAGTACCCGCAGACTTCACACCCATATGAAAATTACCCCAATATCTCATTGGTACAGACTGAGTCATTTAAAGAACATTTATCTGGACTACCTCTACTTGGTCTCCATAGGGATGGCCTTTGAATTGGACTTTACACTTCAGATGAGGACCCACTAATGATTTCTAGGAATGTGCGGTAGTAAAATTTTCTTTTCAGTTCACTTATTCATTTTGTAGGCCACATATATTCATCTGGTTCATTTAAAATTAAAATACGTTTTTATTTGTTATATTTATTCATTCATTTGCTATTAAAGCCAATGGGGGAAGCACTGCAGCTCCAAAATTGGGGTTTTCTCATCAATTCTATTGAAACTTGTGAGAAGACATCAGAAGGAGGAAAGAACTCCAAAGGAAAGTGTCACCAAAAGTGGCATGAAAAGCTTAAGGCACTGTATGGGGCAAAAGGGTACCAGTAATGGCATTAATTCTCTAAGACACCATCAGAGGAGCAAAAAAGCAACGAGTGAAAATAACACCCTAAGGGGTAGATTTTAAATCCCCATGCGCGCGTAAATCCTCCTGGATTTACGTGCGCAGGGCACTCACGCGCCGGCACGCCTATTTTGCATAGGCCACCGGCGCGCGCAAAGCCCCGGGGCACGCGTAAGTCCCGGGGCTTCGTAAAAGGGGCAGGAGGGGGCATGTCTGGGGCATGTCCGGGGCAGGGGGCAGTCCGGGGCGGGTCCGGGGGCATGGTGATGGTTCAGGGGCGGACCGGGAGGGCGGTCCCAAGTCCCCCGGCACTGCGGCCTGTGCCGGGGGATGCCGGGGCAGCGCGTGCAAGTTACGCCTGCTTCAAGCAGGCGTAACTTGCCCAAGAAAGGTAAGGGGGGGGATTTAGGTTGGGCTGGGGTAGATAAGGGAAGGGAGGGGAAGGTGGGGGGACGCGGAAGGAAAGTTCCCTCTGAGGCCGCTCCAATTTCGGAACGGCCTCGGAGGGAACGGAGGCAGGCTGTGCGGCTCGGCACGTGCAGGCTGCTAATTTTGCGCAGCCTTGCACACACCGACCCCGGATTTTATAAGATACGCGTGGCTACGCGCGTATCTTATAAAATCTTGTGTACTTTTGTTCGTGCCGGTGGCATGAACAAAAGTACGCGCACGCGTATGTTTTTAAAATCTACTCTAAGGCTTTAAAAGAGGGCACCAACAGTGGCATGAATCCTGAAAGGCAGCATGAGAGGCAAAGTGACATCAACATCCTAAGGCACCATGGAGGAGGAACAAAGCAGAAAAGGTGGCAGGAAAAAGGGACAAAGCAGCAAAAAGAGTGGCATCAACACATGACAGTACCATAAGAAATGCAAAGCAGCTCCCACAATGGCAAATACACCCCAAGGTGTAGAGTGTGAGCTATGACTGCTGATAGAGTGATAGCAAGATCCTCAAGGTACAAAATCTGGGTATGGCAGTAAAGCTAAGTGGACGAAAGATTCATAAGGTATAAGATAGGGGATATAGCATCAAGGTAAAATAATATGGGAGATATGTCTTACTGTTAAAGCACTTGCCACTTGTCAGATTTAGTACAACAGCATGATCAATATTCAATATCACTTTTGTGACAGAAACCTTTATTACATTCCTCTTTGATAATGATCTTGCCTCTGGGTGGAATTCTGTTTGTTTGTTTTTTTTTTGTGATATTTGCTTTACAATAAAAACTTTTGTCACAATCAGAATATGGCAATGGTCTCTCATCATTGTAACTTTTCTGGTAATTTGTGAAAATTGCTTAATTAATAAAGATTTTCCCATATTCTATAGCTGAACACAATCTTTTCCCTTTGTTGATTTTCTGGTGTTGCATTAATTCTCTCTTCCTACTGAAACCTTTACCACATTCAGAACATGTAAAAGGTCTCTCATGTATGTGTTTTCTGTTGTGCCTGCATTTCTTCCTTCTGACTAAGGTTTTTGGGGACAACACATCCCAGTATAACCAAGAAAGAAGAATGGTGGAAGAATTAGAATGGGCTCCTAGACATGTACAAAATAACAATAAGGTAGAGAGCCAGAAAATAGATGGGGTGGAAGATTAAACATTTTTTTCTTTTTCATTTTTTTTTTCTGGGGACAAAACACCCCAATATAACCAACAAAGGAACAGGGTAGGTAAACTAGGCTGAGATTCAAACAGCAAATAACACTGAGGCATCTAAACTCCAATGCTGGTACATCATAGGCATGGCAGGTAGGTAGAGGATCAATTATACCACTAAGGCAGTACATATGGGGTATGGCAGATAAGCAGAATGGTACAAAGACCCCTAAGATGGTACATCAGGGACATGGCAGGTAGGCAGAGCAGCAGCAAAGCCTTCAATTGCTTTCAGTTATCATGCCACTCACATGGAAATTTTGGAAACCCAAGCAAAGACATATTGATTTTCAAAAAGATCATATTTTTCATCAACTCTCTTCCCAGCCTTGAGCAATGAAGGCTCACAATGTCCCCTGTCATTGACATGTTCACTGGGCATGCTGGTTGATGGACAGAAAAGACAGTGCAGAGTCAACTTGGCTAGGTCTGGCCAGACTGTGGACTATGTTCAATATTCCAGCACAATCATGTCCATGTATTCGATGGGCTTTGCAAAATAGCATGTCACAAAAATTTGTGCTAGGATGGGCCGAGAGTCTGTCTTACCAGCTGTTTTAGCTATGGCCTGTGTCAGGAGAAATGGTTCTTTGTGGGCAATGTGGCTTTGGCATGTTGAGGTGGAGGAGGAAGTACTAGCTGACAGGGTGCTATTCCTGCTTGCACTACTCTCTGAGGTGTCCACTTGTAGCAAACTGCATGTACTATTTTCTGTAAGAGGTTTCAGTCTCTCTTGCATCTGCTTTAGCAAAGAATCCAAATCTGTAATATCTCTGCTTCCATTCCCTCTTGCTCACTTAAGGCATCTAACTTTTCCTCCAGAATATTTACTATAGGAGTGACTCTGCCTGGGTTGGTGCTTCTGGAACTCAGATCATCTGTGGCATCCCTTGAAGGGCTTTAGGATTTGTACTATCTGGCTCATCGCTATCCAATCATTATGCCATAAGGGGCAATGTACACCTACTCTGTTTCCAGAAACAGATCATGAAGGGGCTTTTGCTGCTCTGCTAACCTCTGTAGCATCATACAGATGGAATTCCAACAGATGCCAACATCTTGAATGAGATGCTTTTGAGGCATCTCAAATTCTTCTTGCTTCTCACAGAAAAACTGCTTTATCTTCACATTTTGATGGAAATGTCCTGCTATTTTCCTGCACCTCTCTATTAGGATCTTCAGAAATGCCTTCCTCCCCTGCCATTCTAGACCTAAAAAATTCCCACTTCAGTTTAGGTACAAGACTGCCTTTTTTTTACTGTTGCCCCTGCCAATACTGTCACTCGTAGAAACATAGAAACATAGAAATGACGGCAGAAGAAGACCAAATGGCCCATCCAGTCTGCCCAGCAAGCTTCACACATTTTTTCTCTCATACTTATCTGTTTCTCTTAGCTCTTGGTTCTATTTCCCTTCCACCCCCACCTTTAATGTAGAGAGCAGTGATGGAGCTGCATCCAAGTGAAATATCTAGCTTGATTAGTTAGGGGTAGTAGCCGCCGCAATAAGCAAGCTACACCCATGCTTATTTGTTTTACCCAGACTATGTTATACAGCCCTTATTGGTTGTTTTTCTTCTCCCCTGCCGTTGAAGCAGGGAGCTATGCTGGATATGCGTGAAGTATCAGTTTTCTTTTTTTCTCCCCTGCCGTTGAAGCAGAGAGCTATGCTGGATATGCGTGAAGTATCAGTCTTCTCCCATGCTGTTGAAGCAGAGAGCCATGCTGGATATGCATCGAAAGTGAAGTATCAGGCACATTTGGTTTGGGGTAGTAACCGCCGTAACAAGCCAGCTACTCCCCGCTTTGTGAGTGCGAACCCTCTTTTCTTCTCCCCTGCCGTTGAAGCAGAGAGCTCTGCTGGATGTGTGAAGTATCAGTTTTTCTTCTCCCCTGCCATTGAAGCAGAGAACTATGCTGTATATGCATTGAAAGTGAAGTATCAGGCTTATTTGATTTGGGGTAGTAACCGCCGTAACAAGCCAGCTACTCACCTCTTTGTGAGTGCGAATCCTTTTTTCCACATTTCCTCTTGCTGTTGAAGCTTAGAGCGATGTTGGAGTCACAGTAAGCATGTGTATGTTTATTTAATAAGGGTATTGTCTCCAGGCAGTAGCCATCATTCTGGCGAGTCACCCACTCTTCATTGGCGGCCTCTTGACTTTATGGATCCACAGTGTTTATCCCACGCCCCTTTGAAGTCCTTCACAGTTCTGGGGGCGTGGGATAAACACTGCCAACATCCCCTCCCCTCCTTTTTCCTGACATAATGGAATTTGTTGAAGTGCATTGTCTACCTGAGGTTTGGATATTACAAATACATTTATTGATACTGTAACTATAAATGTATACTCACTCACAGTGTCACTCACTGTATGGAGAATTGTCTGTTATACACACACATATATATATCATATGTATGTATGCTGTGCTGACTGACTCTACACACTTCTCTGAGTGTGCACTGTTCATGTCACTGGTATCCATAGACAAAAAACAATTATTAGTACTGCTGCACACTTTCTCCCACCCTGACCCTTCCCCAGTGAAAAGAAAAATCTAAATCAGCAGCAGTGTACTATCTCTATTTTTGTCACAGTGAATGAAGCCACTGCAACACAGAAAAGATTATATACAGCCTTTTACCAGTGCCAAATCCAAAAGTTAAGCTTTAAACTCTGTGAGAGCTTCTACTAGCATGTCCTTCTATATGAAGAGTTAGAGAGGAAATACAGACTGCTTCTTGTACATATTCAGAAAATACAGTTGGGAGGATGTCAGTGTCACTTGATCCAGATAGCAGCTATAGTCTATTTAAAAAGATATTGCACCATGATTTTACCTCTAGCAAGTCTCCTTGTTAACTTGTCCTGCCTTGGTTCTGACAAGGCTCTGACAAGAAGGTCTGGTTGATATAGTAACCAGTTATTTTTTTCTTAGCTATACACAGCCATTGATATCAGTGTGTCATAGAAATGAATGGGAAACATAAATAAATGAGACAAAGATGATTCATTTCATTCAAGGGACCCCCTCCATTTGTATCAGGAGGCCACAAATGAAACAAATATGGGCTCATTTGTTATATTTTGCCCATTAATTTCAAATGAATGCACATCCATAATAATTTCTACAGAGGCATTATCATCTCTGTTTTTTTTCTGATAATACCTATCCCTATACATCCTAGCATTTCTCTGGTTCAATTCACTGTCTTGTCACACTGTTCCACAACTTTGAGATAATCAGATATGGTCACCCATGATCTCCTTCTTGCCTGAAGAACATCAGTATCTCATGCCCCATCAAATACTGTTCCCTTATATGTCTGCACTCCAAATGCTTGTCTCCACATTTTATTAACTTAATATTAGCTTCCAAACACTTGACCACTCATCAAGCTTTCTTAGATCATGCCTTATTGCAGTAGTCTTCACTATCTTTTTAGTGGGGGCATGTTAGATCCAATGAAGCTAGAGCAGAGCCAGGTTGAAGAGGGGTCCTCCTCCAATATCATGGCTAACTGGAGGGGGGTCCCCTTGACAACTTCCCATTGACCATCACACCTCCTCTGTCACTCCCTCCCTCTCTTGCTCTTCAGGTTGCTCTTCAGGTAGCATGGGGTGTATGTATGTGAATGTGTGTAGCTACTACTACTGCTGTTGCCATGCTTTATCTGTTCCATTACACCTCCACTTCCAACTCCAACACTTAGTTTCTACCTCCCTTCCCTTGCCCCCTCTCAAATTACACAGGACCTAGCTTCCTTGCTAAGACTCTGAAAAAGTGCTCTCTCAGTGTGCAGCTCTGTTCCTCCACTCTTCCCTCTGTTGTGCTCTTCTTGCTGCTGGCTACAATAAGATCGACTTCCACCCCCACTGCTGTGTCTTCCTGCTGCTTGCTATATTGTGTTTCCTGCTCATCTGGCCTCAGAAGGAGAGTACACATATACATCATAGGGTTAACCACAGGTATTATAATTTATGAACAACATATACCACATACCTGTATATATAAATGATTCAAAATGTATTTGTATCAAAAGTTTTTGTTAAAAATTTAACATACATATTTATCAAAATACAATACATAAAACAATCACTCATACTCCACATTCATACAATACAATATACATATTTTTCTTGTCTAAATAACAATTTGTACTAATCTTTATCAACACAATTTATTTTAAAAGAACTCCCTATAATTGCATCATTATTTTCAATTTCTCCACAACAAAGTGGTACAACCCTTATGTTCTTCTTTCTTCTCTTGGGAGAAGAAAAAGAATATGAGAAATTATTTGGGAGAAGAAAGAAGAACATAAGGGTTGTACCACTTTGTTGTGGAGAAATTGAAAATAATGATGAGATTATAGGGAGTTCTTTTAAAATAAACTGTGTTGATAAAAATTAGTACAAATTGTTATTTAGACAAGAAAAATATGTATATTGTATTGTATGATTGTGGGGCGTGAGTGATTGTTTGATTTATGTATTGTATTTTGATAAATATGTATGTTAACTTTTTAACAAAAACTTTTGATACAAATACATTTTGAATCATTTATATATACAGGTATGTGGTATATGTTGCTCAGAAGGAGTGTGCCTTCCTATTTCCATTGCCGTTGGGACCTGGCTGTTCCTGCTCCTCTGGCTCTCGGTGTGCTGTGGGGCCAGGTTGGGTGGTGGATGGGGGATGGGGGCTCAGTCTTCTCAGCACAGCTGTCTGCTTCTCTTGCTCCTCTCTGATTCACTGCAGGGTCAGGCTAAACCAGGGGCTGTTCTCTTTGCTACCATGATTTGCTTCTCCGTCTCCATTACAACTAAATGCTGGATGAGGCTGGGGATGAAGCAGGGGCAGGGCTCTTCTCACCACTGTAGACCCTTGCCTTCACCTGCTTCTCTCCAGCTATGCAGGGAGTGGGATAACTTCAATCACAGATAGAGCATGCACAGGATGTTTCTTTTCCCCAGTGGCAGTGAACCAATCAGGTTCTACCCTAGGGGTCCATGGCAGTTGTCACTGGCTTCTGGTCCTTATCTTGAAGAACATTGCCTTATTGTGTCTACACCATTAGGGGCATACACCTTTATTGCAGAGCATAGTGTCATCTACAAAAACACAAACTTTTCATACCAACCTCTCTGCAGCATACATGTGAGCTTTGACTGCCCAGATAAAATGTGTTTCATTGTAACTCCTGATACCGAGTCAGACAGGTGAAGAATGTCCCTTCTCAGTCTCTGAATGCAGTGATGGAGAGGAACCTAATTTGGATTCTGTGCTTAGACTTAGAAAATGAATACAAACCTTAGGAAAAAAAAATCTAATCCAAACTTGATGTCTGCACTTGTCTGGAAACTTCTGTTGCAATACCAGCTGCAGCCAGCTCTAACAATATGTTAATCATTAGGGATGTGAATCGTTTTTCAACGATAAAAATTATCGTCCGATAATGTTAATATCGTCTTAAATCGTTATAGAACACGATACAATAGAAATTCTAACGATTTATCGTTAAAAATCGTTAAATCGTGTTAGTGCGCACTAACGGGAGTTAGTGCGCACTAACTCCCCGTTAATGCGCACTAACTCGATTTAGTGCGCACTAACTGAAAATGATACAAATAAACACTTTCCAGGTCACTGAAGGTCAGTTAGGAATGAATATGTGTTCCTATTGGCTGGCTGCCCTCTTATCTATTGATATTACCAAGCTTACCACTGAGGTGATGGTTGGGGGGATGGGAAATGGAACTGGAAACTAACGAACACCAACAGAAAATGAAACAAAGTGTTCACACTTCCCAGGTCAGTAAAGGTCACTTAGGAATGAATATGTATGTATGTATTCCTATTGGCTGGCTGTGCTCTTATCTATTGATGTTACCAAGGCTAACACTGAGGTAATGGTTGGGGGGATGTGAAATGGAAACAGTTGGAAGCTTGACAAAAAAAGTAATGTAATGATCAGCACTCACGTGACTAGAACTTGTTTGTTTATTATTTTTGTTAGCAGGCACCTGAAATGCTAGTGCATGTTGAATTTGCCAATCACTGTGCATTTTAGAAAGGTGGTCCTGGCTGGAACTGTACACAGTTCAAATATATGTAATTGATTGTTGGTAAGTGTATTTTTTAAGTAGCCACACTGGCACAAGTATGTTTACTTTTCCTCCTACTTAACTCACTAGCTCAGCTTTGTAAGAAGGGCTTCTCTGCTTGTGTGTTGTTTTTGTTTGGTGTGAGGAGAGCAGAAACATCAGATCTTTATTCAATCTACTACAGTCATCTCTTACAGTGCCCTATCCCTATTAATACCAGGAGTGTTGTGATCTTCCTGCACACAGTGCCCTAACCCTGATACCAGTCTGAGACAGCTCCCTCCCTGCATTACTAGTGAGAGGCTGGCTTCACAGACAGGGGGGAGCTGCCTGACCCTCACTCCTGACTTCCCCCATGTCCCAGCTAGTGAATGGTGTGTGGGTGAGGGGGGGGGGAGGATGGTGAAGTCTGAGACAGCTCCCTCCCTGCATTACTAGTGAGAGGCTGGCTTCACAGACAGGGGGGAGCTGCCTGACCCTCACTCCTGACTTCCCCCATGTCCCAGCTAGTGAATGGTGTGTGGGTGAGGGGGGGGGGGGGAGGATGGTGAAGTCTGAGACAGCTCCCTCCCTGCATTATTAGTGAGAGGCTGGCTTCACAGACAGGGGGGAGCTGCCTGACCCTCACTCCTGACTTCCCCCATGTCCCAGCTAGTGAATGGTGTGTGGGTGAGGGGGGGGAGGAGGATGGTGAAGTCTGAGACAGCTCCCTCCCTGCATTACTAGTGAGAGGCTGGCTTCACAGACAGGGGGGAGCTGCCTGACCCTCACTCCTGACTTCCCCCATGTCCCAGCTAGTGAATGGTGTGTGGGTGAGGGGGGGGGGGGAGGAGGATGGTGAAGTCTGAGACAGCTCCCTCCCTGCATTACTAGTGAGAGGCTGGCTTCACAGACAGGGGGGAGCTGCCTGACCCTCACTCCTGACTTCCCCCATGTCCCAGCTAGTGAATGGTGTGTGGGTGAGGGGGGGGGGGGGAGGATGGTGAAGTCTGAGACAGCTCCCTCCCTGCATTACTAGTGAGAGGCTGGCTTCACAGACAGGGGGGAGCTGCCTGACCCTCACTCCTGACTTCCCCCATGTCCCAGCTAGTGAATGGTGTGTGGGTGAGGGGGGGGGGGGGGGGGAGGATGGTGAAGTCTGAGACAGCCCCCCCCCTGCATTACTAGTGAGAGGCTGGCTTCACAGACAGGGGGGAGCTGCCTGACCCTCACTCCTGACTTCCCCCATGTCCCAGCTAGTGAATGGTGTGTGGGTGAGGGGGGGGGGGGGAGGATGGTGAAGTCTGAGACAGCTCCCTCCCTGCATTACTAGTGAGAGGCTGGCTTCACAGACAGGGGGGAGCTGCCTGACCCTCACTCCTGACTTCCCCCATGTCCCAGCTAGTGAATGGTGTGTGGGTGGGGGGGGGGGGGGAGGAGGATGGTGAAGTCTGAGACAGCTCCCTCCCTGCATTACTAGTGAGAGGCTGGCTTCACAGACAGGGGGGAGCTGCCTGACCCTCACTCCTGACTTCCCCCATGTCCCAGCTAGTGAATGGTGTGTGGGTGAGGGGGGGGAGGAGGATGGTGAAGTCTGAGACAGCTCCCTCCCTGCATTACTAGTGAGAGGCTGGCTTCACAGACAGGGGGGAGCTGCCTGACCCTCACTCAAGCAGAGAAGCCCTTCTTACAAAGCTGAGCTAGTGAGTTAAGTAGGAGGAAAAGTAAACATACTTGTGCCAGTGTGGCTACTTAAAAAATACACTTACCAATCACTGTGCATTTTAGAAAGGTGGTCCTGGCTGGAACTGTACACAGTTCCAGCCAGGACCACCTTTCTAAAATGCACAGTGATTGGCAAATTCAACATGCACGTGTCTGCTAACAAAAATAATAAACAAAGAAGTTCTAGTCACGTGAGTGCTGATCATCACATTACTTTTTTTGTCAAGCTTCCAACTGTTTCCATTTCACATCCCCCCAACCATTACCTCAGTGGTAACCTTGGTAACATCAATAGATAAGAGCACAGCCAGCCAATAGGAATACATATTCATTCCTAAGTGACCTTTACTGACCTGGGAAGTGTGAACACTTTGTTTCATTTTCTGTTGGTGTTCATGAGTTTCCAGTTCCATTTCCCATCCCCCCAACCATCACCTCAGTGGTAACCTTGGTAACATCAATAGATAAGAGGGCTGCCAGCCAATAGGAACACATATTCATTCCTAACTGACCTTCAGTGACCTGGAAAGTGTCTATTTGTATCATTTTGAGTTAGTGCGCAATAACTCGAGTTAGTGCGCACTAACGGGGAGTTAGTGCGCACTAACTCGAGTTAGTGCGCACTAATCGGAAAAAACGATTTTTAACGTTTTTTCAACGAAATAATCGTGCCAAACACGATTTTCTTCTCCTGCCACACGATTTCTATCGTTAAGACGATATGGAAAACGATTCACATCTCTATTAATCATTGAATCCCAATCAATTGATGGCTGAATAAGAGCTAAAACTAGTTTAGTGAAAAATGTTCAATCTTGCAGGTTCTGAGTACCTGTGATAAGTTCTATTGTTTTGTTTTTCAATTTTTTTTAATCAATTTGAAAATCCTGACTCCATGCACCAAGAAGCAGAAGCTCACGGTCCACCCCCCCCCCCCCCCCCCCCAGCAAGAATAAACAGAAACGTCGAGCCTTGAACATACCAGCGTTCATCTTGTTTGTAGACAACATCTCCAGGGTTCAGGTATGAGCTCTTGAAATAGCATGAGCATTCGGATACCGGCACACACTTGTTTTTCTCATTCAAGTAAGTGCCTTCAGAACAACCACAGCCATCTACAGGGATGAACTCTGCTGAGCAGGTCTTGTCAGAGTCACTGAGAGAACGGCAGGTTGGCTGACAGCTGGTAAAGTTGTACAGGAAGATCTGGGAGGCAGGGCAAGAATTCACACCTTTATCTGATGGAATAAAGAAGAGAGAGAGAACAAACAAGTTTGGATTGATGCTTAGAGCTTAGAGTTTAGGATTGTAAGATTAGGAATGAGATCTAGAATAAAACTTTTAGTGGTGAGATTTTTATACTTATAAAACTACTTAGCAAAAATGAGCTTCAGCTTACTGTTACTCCAAGAAGAGTGACAGGAGGTAATAGCAGACAATTATATTGACCAGTGGCTAAGGATAATGCTATTTCTCTATGGCCTTCCCAAGAGACCAGTAGATAACTTATATTTATTTATTTATTTATTTATTTTTAGTTTTTATAAACCGACCCTCCTGTATAATCTTATATGGAAGAAAATAGTCGCTGCAATGAATGCGGAAAAAAAGCGAAAAAAAAAAGTAGCGGGAGAGAGGACGGGCAATCCTACACTCGGGATTGCCAGTCCTCTCTCCCCTCCTCCCGAAGCAAGGCACGAAAAGCAGCCTTGCTTCGGGAGGAGGGGAGAGAGGACGCAGTGTACAGCAACGAAGCGACTTACTTTTTTTGCAGCCCCCCTAGGAGACGGACATCGGTGAAGACGACCATGGATCCCCTGCCTCCAGCTGCCCGCGAAGATGGACTCATCGCACGGGCGAAAGCGGCCCCTATGCATGCAATTGGGCCGCTCAAGACTTGACGTCACATGCAGTGACGCCAAACGTCATGACGTCACGCCTTGAGCGGCCCGATTGCACGCACAGGGGCCGCTTTCGCCCGTGCAGGCGTCCATCTTCGCGGGCAGCTGGAGGCAGGGGAGCCGCGGTCGTCTTCGCAGATGTCCGTCTCCGGAGGGGGGCTGCAAAAAAACTAAGTCGCTTCGTTGCTTTACACTGCCAGTCCTCTCTCCCCTCCTCCCGAAGCAAGGCTGCTTTTCACACCTTGCTTCGGGAGGAGGGGAGAGAGGACTGGCAATCCCGAGCGTAGGATTGCCCGTCCTCTCTCCCCTCTCTCGCTTGCTACTTTTTTTTTTCACTTTTTCGATTTTTTTTTTCGCTTTTTCGCTTTTTTCCACTTTCATTGCTTGCTTCGGGAGGCGGAGAGAGAGGACTGGCAATCCCGAGTGTAGGATTGCCCGTCCTCTCTCCCCTCTCTCCCCTGCAACTTTTTTTTCGCTTTTTTGATTTTTTCCGCTTTCGTTGCTTCGGGAGGAGGGGAGAGGACTGGGGCTGCCTCAGAGACCAGCACCCATGGACGCGGCCAGGGCAGGTGAGCGGGGGCTGGGGGAAAGTTTGCCGCCTACCCTTACCCCTGCCTCTAACGCAGGGGTAAGGGTAGGCGGTAAGTTAGCAGGTTAAATGCGCGACAAAACGGCAGGGTAAAAAAGCGATAGTCGGGACGCGCGTTACTGTATGGGAGGGAATAGCTAATTCGATCGTTTACATGTAATATACATGCCGCAGGCGGAAGGGGTTACCCGATGATTTAAGGACGTGGTAAGAGTAGGTTAAAGAGGATAGTGTATCGCGGGTTGGACTAACGCAGCCGAAAAGTGGGTAGAAAGCGGGTTAGGAGCAGGGTAACCGCGGCTGCACTTTACTGTATTGACCTGCTGGTAATTAAGAGCATGATAGATTGCTGATGCTGAGTATATTTTGAGAATAGATAAGCTCATATACTCAGAAAGATGACAAGGACTTTCTCAAGAAAATATTAAAAAGAAGGTTGCACTATTTCAATTCAAAAGTGGCATTTCACAGTTAAAAATTTGTAACTTATTTGTACTGGGATTCTGGCATATATTTTACTTGTCCTAATATACCCTAGTATTAGTACTTATTGTTGCATGAGTTTATAGATAAAAATCAGTAGATTCAGATTTTGAGGCCACTGTAGATATCATCAGTCAATGCAGAGTTGCAAAACAAGGTTGACCATACAGATCAGTGTTCAGGCGGACAAACCGATCCAGCCCTGGAAATACCCCATTGCATGCAAGAGGATCTAGTCCTGCTTTTAGAGCACTCACTAGGGAAATAAGAATTACATCTCCATGCACGCAGTGGGGTAAACCCAGGACTGGTTCAGCTTGTCTGCCTGGACATGGAGTGGTACGGTCAACCTATGCAGAATGCACCCAACTCCTGCCTACCAGGCCATGTTTTTCACTTACTACAGATGTCTTTCCTCCAGTCCCAGAGTAGGATGCCTCTGGCAGCGCAAGCACGGGCATAGCTGGAAAGGGCAGCACACATGCAGTCCTCACTTTTACGGCAGCTACAGGTGTCATATTTACATCTCTAAGATGAAAGGAAGGGAAAAATCCAGCATTAAGAGCAGACAGAAAGAAAGAAATGAACAGGTCTGAGGGAGTAAAGGCACACTGGAACCAGAGTAAAGATTGGGATATATGTATAACTCACTCTGAACACTCAGAAAGAACATGTGATTTATTCCAAATTATTTAAAACATCATAGGGAAACAAATCATAGACAGTAGAAAAGAAAGAAGGCAAGTTCATATAAATCATTTCATTCAAGCACCAGAGGTTGTACCTCTCTAACTACAGGAAAAGTTATTCAGGAAACACAATAACAAAACGTACATACTTCAAAACTTCTCATTGAATTGCACAAGACAGCACTTATCTTTATTATGGTTTTGATACTCTATAAAGGACTAGGCAATAATATATCCCTTCAGTGAACTTGCTTGCTCACCTCTGTGAAACTCATTAGAAGGCAATCACCCCTGTCTCACATTATTCATCTTTATAGGTACCATAAGCATCAGTGTTGCTACTTTTAAATTAGCACATTGCATCTTTTGGAAAGACTTGTTGCAGACCGTAGGGACATATTTGGCAGTTATCTCTGACCGCTATAGATCCTCCCACAAAAACAAAGATCCACTTTTAAAGGAAAAAAAGGGGTAGATATTAGACTGAAAATACTGAATTATACAGAACTGTATGGCATGATTACTGCAGAATTTTCAAAGGATGCCTTTTGAAAATTGCCCTGGCCTCAGTCTGGAGGAGGGACAAGGGGACAGGTTAAGGTGAAGGGAAGAAAAGTATGCATGGTGATTAGATTTTTATATCACCACCTGTAGTACTTTTATACCTGTGGTGTCCATTTGCCCATAGGGAGTTTCTCTTTGAAAATGAGTTTTCAGGTTCGTAGGTATTGATTTCCCCCAGAATACATACCTTGTAATACTCAGTTGGATCGATGGCTGAATGACATTTCTCAAAAGGAGTTTCAGATTTTTTCAGCCAAGAGCACCAGTGTTCAGCATAGGTTTCTATAAGAGCAGAGGGAGAGAGGGGTCTTACTTGATAGTAACTTGGCTGCCTCCAGTTTACCTCTTGATTTTTATTAATGTGGAATAATGTGGTAAGTAGAAAACCAAAGAAGATACTATCATGAAATTCAAATGCTTGCATATGTGTGTGAAGGTCCAGACCCATCTGCAATAAGACTTTGTATTCTAATGTATACTACTTTGACTATTTTAGTCCCAATGAATCTTCTTATAGTTACCTTCAAATCAAAATCATTATGTACTTTCCCCAAATATTTTCTACTCTTTCAACAAGCTGAAACTTATTTAATTATAGACATGTTATCATATGAAATATGACAAAGTGAGGATTGTAAAGGTGCTTTGAAAAGATTTTCCTATGGCGCCACACTAATTTGCTGGCAGCGAAGAAATAAAAGATATACAGCAATGAGATTTCACAGATCAGACTTGCTAAAACTATCCAAGGCTGCTATAATGCGAGAATGTATGCTAAAGGTCAAAAAGTATGTAAAGCATCAGCCCTGAGTTTCATTTTTGCCTTCTAGACTCAATTTACAAGAAATCACATGACTTACAAGAATTCAATCTCATTAGCATATATGAGATACAATTATAATTCTAACCAATTAGGAATATGTTGTGCAAACTAGTTCATTGGTGTGCAAATTAGAGGTGGTGACCTATTTAACCTTATGTATCACTAACATTCTCTGAGACTGATCCTGAATTGCCTTTGCTGGTAATTGCACTCTTCTGAGATATCTCAATAAAGATCTTTTTCTTTCAGCTACAAATTTTAAGTGTTTATTTACAGCCCATACCATCTAACCTTCAGTATGGTACACCTCACTAAAGCTATTATTGACATAAGTTGTCCCAGATGATAAAATAAAATGCTAGAAGAAAAGTTGCAGTACGCCATATAGCAAATGAGATATTTCCTCTCTATAGCTAGCAGACTTAAACTGTTTAGAAAATCCATGTCTTGCTGATTCTGAACCATAAAACATGTTTATTGTGGAAGAACTACCTTAGCTACAGTAAGTTCACTGCTATTAGGCAACAGCAGAAACCATGGCCTGCAAAGATGACATTTCCTTTATATATGTTTATTGAATTTACAGCATTTTGCTGTTCAAGTGGTCCAGAGAGACATGGTCCCATGCGTAAAGATCTAACAATAGACATGCTGCTGAATTCTTAATATTTTGCAGAAGGGGTCTAGCTAGGGAAGTTTGGGATGTGGAGATAATTGTTTGTTATGATGATGATTATGTTGTAGCAATCATTTTATGTTATAAGCTGACTGTGTATCTACAAGTCTTTTATGCTTTTCATTATTTATATATTGTATTGCATGTTGAAATTTGTAAGCCATTTTGGGCAATCTTGCTGGACTCATAGAGTGAGATATTAAGTGTAAATAGAAACAGAAAAACTATATTGTCTGTATTAAAAAAACAGCCTCAGCAAAAACAGTAAATGTATAAGAAACTGTCAGCAGTTTCATGTAAATAAAACATCCCCTCACTCACCACCCAAGCAGGCCTCATCAGAAAAAAATAAGCATTTATAATTCTAGTATCTGATACCCCATAATGCTGTTAACACCAAAAAGTCTCCTGAAAAATATACAAAGGTAAGAGAAGTGGATTAAACACAGGAACATCAGACTGTCCCCTTGGCTGCCCAACACCCATTCCACCCAGATAAGTATATTCTTAATATGGTCTAATATGCATAAATTGAAGACAGACTTTAAAGGCCTCCAAAGCTAAAATTTCCACCAAAGTCAAAAAGGATCCCATATTCTGGATATTTATCTCTATAAAAATCGGTTAATTTCTGCGTTGTATATGCAGACTTAATATTGTGAAGCCATAGCTGCAGATTCTCTATGAAGTCTATCTACGGATGATTTATGTGATAATTCTTACCGCTCTCAATGTTGAGGCTACAGGGATTCTCCAACCAATCTGTCTTGTCATGGCAACTGGCTTGGGCTTTCCAGGTGTTGGCAAATGCAGCTGCTGTTGCTTCTACTAGACCACCAGCACTTTTGAAATCATCTCCTTCCTTGGCATTGAAGTTTCCACAAAGACCTGTACATTGAGTGGAATGGTGGAAGGGAAAGCATTTTATTGTAAACCCTACTTTTATTGTTTATGTAATGCACACCTAACTTGTTCTGTATGCCTGTCGCGGAGGAAATGTCAGAGCACTAGTGATTCACCGCTGCAGACCTCCTCAGCATGATTGCTTTAACATGTCATTGTATCATAAAGCTGAACCATGTTTCAGGCAGCACCCCTGATTCTATGAACCAATAAAAAGTAGGGTGTTTTTCAGAGACTGTGAGGTTTCACAAGAAAGGAGTTGAGAGAAACAGGAGATGCTAGATCGGGTCTCTGCACAGAGGATTTGTTCCTGAGAATCTCCTGCTTTGATGAGCAGCTGAGGAACAACATAAAGTCTACAACAAGCTGTATTTGTCTGTGCAGAAGAAATATTCTGCTCACAGTGAACAGTGAGATTTCCTTCTATGTTTGGACAGTTAAAACAAGAGAGCAGACAAACAATATACAGAGATGTAGAAATAAATCACAAAGTCCCTGGAGTTGGCCGGAAGCTGTTTCATTGTATCTCTAGCTGGGAGAGCTAGAAAACGCACCAGAATCTGGTGGTGGAGAATAGAGAACCATTCAGCAGTCTTGTGGGGAAGCGTGAATATTAACAAGGAATAAACTTTGGCATGAATGTCTGAGCTGCTATTTCCTTTACTGGGACATTTCTTGTTACTTAAAAGATAGTTATTTATCTCCACTATCTGCAACCGTTGGATTACAAACCAAGAGGGCCCTTTACTAAGGATTTTCCCATTCTGTGTTTATGAGAAAATTGCTTAGTAAAATCAGGCCCCAAGTGAGTTAGAGATTGCTTAAAAGTCAGTCTTTGAATCTCCGGCCCCCATCGCTTTACCCTAGGAGTGAAGAGAGTCATTTTTTTGATCATCCCAGTTGGATTGGCACTATGCTTCAGTACTGTCTGCCCTCTCTAAAGCCAAGGGCACCTTATCTGACTACATCCCTGTGGGTCAAGGAACCTTTAACACTGCAGTGCACCTTCGGGGAGGGGAAGAGGGATAAATGGATTTGCTTATATGTGAGTTATACTGGGCCCAGTAAACAATAGTGATATATCCTCGAGGAGTAAAACGAGCTAACTGATAATTGAAAAGGTATCCCAGGCCTTGGCACCAGTAAATATAAAAGCAATATTCATGGTTGAATAATCTAAGAAAAAGGGAGTTGTGGTGTAACTTTTGTACTGTTTATAGATATTAGCACTATTTATGAATGTTAGTACTGTTTGAGTGTTTAATTTTCTTTTTTATATATACAGTTTGATACAGCCCTGCTACCTACAATAATAAAAGCAGTGTTATGTTATTTCAATGTGAATTTGCTGGCTTACAGGGACAATGCCCCTTCAAAGTGTATTCACAGAGGGGGAATCCATTTCTACTCAGGCCTCACTCCTGGATAGGGTTACATTTATTCTAAATAACAAAAGATTAAAGGTCAAAAAATGCCAGTGAATTCAGAATTGAGATGGTTGTGTTTTCTGGGAGGCCAATATTCAGGCATTGAGCGGCTCAGCTAGTTAGCTGAATAAATAAGTCATTCTCTGTATGAAGTTGTTTTCACTGCAAACCGGGGTGAAGGCACTCTGCTATACTTCGGTATATAAAAGAATATAAATAAATAAATAAATAAATAAATAAATAAATATATCCAACTAACTAGCAGTTACACCACTGAATATACCCGGCTATCTTAAAGTTAGCTGCATATGTTAAAGTGCCTAACTTTAAGACAGCCCTATGGTATGACCAGAGTTAGCTGCATAAGTGGATAATTCCAAATATCGAATTGCTATTTTATCCAAAGTTTTGAAAGGAAAGGTCCTCATTTTGGTGAGCAATGGCCATTGTTTTCACTCTCTCCTACAAAAAGATAAGGTCAATATTCAAAAGTCATTTAGACGGATAACTCATAAGTTATCCATCTAAATGGTTAATGCAGAATATTCAGCCTCTTATTTGGCTGGATAACTACTTATCGGGTTATAATTTAGCCATAGAAAAAGGGGAGTTTCAGGGGCGTTCTCGGGAAGGACTGAAATATCTGGCTAAACTAGGCAAATATCGGGTATATGCAGCTAGATTAGCCGGACAACCTCCTTCCGAGCAGTCACACCAGAGGCCTGGCCTGCTTGTTCTACCACTGATGATGGATTCAGGCACAAGAGTTCACCTTGAAGAGTATTGCGAGCAGATCGCTCCATGGTGAGATACAGTTGCATGACTGGATCTAACTGAATTTGCATCTGGAGATCAAAGGATGTCTGCACAATGATGTGGAAGGAAGATGGCTGCATGATGGAAAAACTTGCTGAAATTAGAAACAAAAAAGATATCATTACTTCTTGTTTTAAAAATGGCCTGTTATTTAATTCATTCATTCCCTTTTCTCCACAGGACCAAGATCACTTGAGAAAGATGAGGCAGATTGCTCGGGCTTCCGTACCTGATACAAAGGAATCAAAAAGCAGCTTTAAGAGGTGGAGGCAGCATTCTATATGCACTTTCATTCTCAAAGACTTTCATAAACTGAATTCCATTTTAATTTCTTTAGTTGCCCCATGATTCTCTGTCATTGATAAATTTATGGGTTGCAGTTCCTTTATGATCATGGGAAGGGAGGTTTCAGTTTTCTTGCCAACAGCGGTTTTCTTGGTTATGGAGCATCTCTTATGAACCTTCTGACACTGCAATATGCCTCTACTATTTTGCCTGATTTACATTTGTCATGACTATGCTATGCCTTCTGACATCTTCTTTTATCTTGGGTCGTCAACTAATTGCGTCATCCATGTAAAGAACAAACCACAGTAACACTGCTGTGCCGCCTTCCTCTTGAGCAGATGGCACCATTTTGATGCACGTCATTGAAATGTATGGACATACTGTATATCAATATGGAGCCATCCACTTGAGAGGAAGGCAATGCAGTGGCATCACTGTGTTGCATTCTGCAGGATGATGGCTTCATTTTCTGGCAAGAAAAGAAGAAAGAAGACATTGGAAGGCCTGGTCCAAGGTCTCTGGGCCTGTGCCTAGACCTAACTCTTGGCAATAGGACCCAGCCTTGGGCCAGGCCCCAGCATCAGACCTAATCCTTGGTAATTGTACTTAGGCTGAACCATGGCATCAAGCCTAGGACTTAGCAATGGGATCTGGCCTCAAGGCGAGTTCTGGCACTGGGCCTTGGCCTTGGCAATGGGACCCAGCCTTGGGATAGGTCCCTATTGTTGAACCTAAGCCTCGGTGACAGGACTCAACCTCAGGCATTGGACCTAGGTCTAGACATGGGCTTTAATGATAGGACCTGGCCATAGGCCTATTTTTTTGTTTTACAGTGAAATCAATGAGGACTGTGGATTCTTTCCCCCCTGATGTCAATGTAAAAAGAAAAAACAAATTGAACAAACAAAAATATTGAGGAACCTGACAAATGATTGTGACCTACGAAAGGAATGAATGAACTGAAACAAATGTTTTGATTCTGCACATCCACAGAATTCAATAACATATATCAACATCAGCAAAAGAAAGGCAGAATATCTACCCTCCTACCAGACTTTTTTTTTTAATCTTCCCCACCCACAACAACAGAGCTCTCCTAGCAGGTGGAGAAAGATTCCCTTCCCTGCATACTCCTTCCTCCCAGCAGCGAGGGGGTAGAAGTGGGAGGAGGAGAGTGTATGTGACCCACACACAGTCCTCTAGTAGATTCAGATTAAGACATCCACACCTTATAATTGGGATTTGAGGGGGCTAATCTCAATCATTTAGATGGCTATCAACTCACTCTCAGGGAGATTTGTGGATTACAATCCGCAGATCACTCTATTGGATGCCCTTTCTACAGTTAGAATCCCACTGATTTATCTTTCATCTTTATTTCTAAGGCGAAAAAAGAGCTAATAAACTAGCTCTGTATTTGTGAACTCACTATATGTTTTATTCTCCAGCATTATATAAGATTTAATAATTACATTGTCCCTTTTTCTTCTTCAGAAGCTTCTCTGCTCTCCAGGTGCTATAAATATGTGGCTAGCTCATTTGCTCCATGCCTGGCTGCATGTATTTCGGAATTATTAACATGTATAGGGTGCTAGAATCTTGTGTAGATGACAGCTGCCATACATACTATCATTTAATTTTTATACTTATCAGTTTTTTTGATGTGCTGCATCCAAAGTTCATGTTAACAGTTTAAATCATATTCCTATGAATGACCCTTTTGTTTATGGAACATGTGGCGCTACCTCTGACTGTAGTATAGACTGTGTACCTGGAATCCATCACACTCTGCTGTAACGGTGTTGCAAAGGCCTTGTATTAAATAATAAATACTGTGTTATCTTGATAATTAGGAGCTATGCATATTTTCCATCTGTTTCTGATCTCTTTCAGTTGACTCTCAAGGCCTTGACACCAAACAAGTTTATTTAAAAATTGCTACAGATAAATTCAGGCAATTTTGGTCAATCCTGTTTATATATTCTTTTTCCAAGGCATTCTGGAATTTGTAGTCAGCAATTCATATAGTAGAATGGAGTAATACACTTATAAGTATTGCTTCCTCCCACAAGAATATGGAAAGGGCTATACTGTAGCTATCGCTTCACTACAAAATCTGGTCTGAGAAGTGTTGAATATGTCCATATAACTGCCCATCTGTTACTTTCACTGCAACACCCTTACCTGTCACATAGGGCAGATTCACCTCCAGCTCATTCAGTTGCACAGTGCCATCTTCTTTAAAAGTCACAACCTGTAGAAAATCAAAGGGGAAGTCATGTTAGCATGCAGGCCTTCCACTGATAGTGTCTATTGGATTCTGTGCTGGATCAGCAAGGTCGACATAGGTAGCATTTAAGAAGTTGCCTTACTGGCTCACACTGAGGGTGTATCAAGCCCAGCACCCTATTTCCAACATTGGTCTATCCAGGTTACAAGTACCTGGCAAGTACCCAAACATTAGGGATGTGCAGAGGAACGCCATATGTTGCATTCGGGATTCAGATTTGTCGGGGGAAAGATATGTTGCATTCGGCCGTATGGCGCCCCGATACGTTAATACATCAATTTCTATTCATTCCCCCGCTAAAATTAAATTATCTACAACCTCCCACCCTCCTGACCCCCCCAAGACTTACCAAAACTCCCTGGTGATCCAGCGGGGGGTCCGGGAGCCATCCCCTGCACTCACACCCTCGGTGCCGGTTTCAAAATGGCGCCGATAGCCTTTGACCTACTATGTCACAGGGGCTACCGGTGCCATTGGTCAGACCCTGTCACATGGCCATCGGCGCCATCTTGTGCTCCTACCATGTGACAGGGGCTGACCAATGGCACCGGTAGCCCCTGTGACATAGTATGGGCAAAGGCTATCGGCGCCATTTTGATTACTGGCAGCCAACGCTCTGAGTGCAGGAGGTCGCCCCCGGACCCCCGCTGTAACACCAGGGACTTTTGGAAAGTCTTGGGGGAGCCTCCTGACCCCCACAAGACTTGCCAAAAGTCCAGCGGGGGTCCAGGAGCGACCTCCTGGACTCCAGCTGTTGGATGCCAGTACTCAAAATGGCGCTGATCGCCTTTGCCCTCACTATGTCACAGGGGCCGACCACTGGACCACCAGGGAGTTTTGGTAAGTATTGGGGGGGGGGGGGGTCAGGAGAGTGGGGGGTTTGTTTAAATTGGTTTCTTTAGGCAGCCGAATAATTCAGCGAAGATTCGTGTATTCGTGGGGAATCGCGATACGTTTCACTTCCCCATGAATACAATGAATATGGCCACATTTGTTATGGATTGCCAATATGTAGGGACTAAATACACAATTGAATCTTTATGGGTAGAAATCCCTTGTGTGTCGCGGAAGACTATAGTGATAGTATACTACCGTCCACCTGGTCAAAATGGTGAGACTGACAGTGAAATGCTAAGAGAAATTAGGGAAGCTAACCAAATTGGTAGTGCGGTAATAACGGGAGACTTCAATTACCCCAATATTGATTGGGTAAATGTATCATCGGGACACGCTAGAGAGATAAAGTTCCTGGATGGAATAAATGATAGCTTTATGGAGCAATTGGTTCAGGAACCGACGAGAGAGGGAGCAATTTTAGATCTCATTCTCAGTGGAGCACAGGATTTGGTGAGAGAGGTAACGGTGGTGGGGCCGCTTGGCAATAGTGATCATAATATTATCAAATGTGAATTAATGACTGGAAGGGGACAGTAAGCAAATTCACGGCTCTCATGCTAAACTTTCAAAAGGGAAACTTTGATAAAATGAGAAAAATAATTAGAAAAAAACTGAAAGGAGCAGCTACAAAAGTAAAAGGTGTGCAAGAGGTGTGGTCATTGTTAAAAAATGCCATCCTAGAAGCGCAGTCCAGATGTATTCCACACATTAAGAAAGGTGCAAAGTTATGTACATAAGGAACAGCAATCTAAAATATTGCTACACGATGCAAAGTTCCACATCAGGAGTCACTGCTCAGGAAAAGGATTTAGGCATCATCGCAGATAATATCTTGAAAACTTCTGTTCAGTGTGTGGCGGCAGCCAAGAAAGCAAATAGAATGCTGGGAATAATTAGGAAAGGAATGGAGAATAAAACAGAGAATATCAGATTGCCTCTGTATCTGAGTATTGTAATCAATTTTCATCACCGTAACTCGAAAAAGATATAGCTGAATTAGAAAACATTCAGAGAAGTGTGATCAAAATGATAAAAGGCAGAGAATGATTCCCTTATGAAGAAAGGCTAAAGAGGTTAGGGCTCTTCAACTTGGAGAAAAGATGGTTGAAAGGAGATATAATATAGATCTATATAATAATGAACAGAATAGAACAAGTGAATGCATATTGGTTGTCTACTCTTTCAAAAAGTACAAAGGCTAGGCAACATGCAATGAAGTTACTAAGTGTACCTTTAAAACATACAGGAGAAAATACTTTTTTACTCAATGCATAATTAAGCTCTGTAATTTATTGCCAGAGGATGTAGTGAAAGCTGTTAGAGTAGCTCGCTTTAAAAAAGGTTTGAGCAAGTTCCTGGAGGAAAAATCTATAAACCATTATTAAAGTGGACTTGGGGAAATCCATTGCTTGTTCCCTGGAATAAGCAGCATGGAATATATTTACCTTTTGGGATCCTGCCAGGTACTTGTATCCTGGATTGGCCATGTTGGAGACAGGATGCTGGGCTTGATGGATCTTTGGTCTGACCCCAATATGGCATGTTCTTATGTAAATTCCATGGGTAGTTTCCTTTTAAAACTGAGCTTGTAGGCTTTAGGGAATGTGAAAATTTCCCCCATAATGTTTTTATCCCTTACTACAACTTTAGCTTAACCCACTGCTTTTCTTCTACACAGATTTTCCCATCCCATCACATGCATGGGTTAGGAAAATGGACGCTGATAAATTCAGCGTCCATTCTCCGAATCTGACTATGGGCACCAGAAGGAGTGTATAAATCAATATTAAAGTATCGAGCACTTAATATTAATTTATTCACTTCTTCACTTATTGCCGATTGGTCCCTTCACTGTCACATGTCAGTGAAAGGACCATTCGCCTTTCAGAAGGCTGTCCTGAAAGGGGATTGGTCCTTTCACTGACAAATGTCAGTGAAAAAGACCAATGGGCAATAAGTGAAGGAGTTCTACCAAAGAGCTAGATTAGCCTGGCAGAAAATCACAGTTGCAGTGCATGAATACAGGACTCCATCCAGAATCCTACACTGGTACTTACATTGCTCTTGTTATCTGTTAGTAGCACCACTGTCTTGAGACAAGTCTCTCTCTCCTTGGTACCACAGGGGGACAGCTCCCCTAGAACCACATGGGAATCATTGCTGAGTCCCTAAGACAATAAGGGGGAAAAGAAAACATCATCATAAGCAGATAAAGATATTCTTCTGCCAAAGATTCCAATAACCTGAATGCAAATAGACCATCCAGTACTGGTTGCCCTCTCCCATTTTTCATTTCCAAAGTAGGCTATGACAAGCTCACTGCTCCCTTTCCTGGGTATAAATTATTCCATCTCCATTCAGACAGGACTGAAGAAATGAAGTTGAGTTTTTCAAATGCTTGAGCAATTGATCAAGTTGTGCATGTATGAATACTAATTGTTGTATGCTATCTGCACAGTTTTATTATTGCATGCATCTATTTGATATTCCTTTCTCTGATCTCAATTTTCTGCCAACACACTATCTCCTCCCATCCTTTTACTTAACTCCTTACAGCTTTGAAAATATGCATTACCATTATAATACAACATGTAATATGTTTGTATATTTGGGCAACTTCATGTTTAGATCAATTGTTATTGGACCAATTAAGGAGCCTGAGCTCTTGAAAGCCAGCCACAGTCAGTTTTCAAAGGGTTTAGCTGCCTAACCTTGGGAATTAGTTTGCTAAAGTGGCTCCTTTGAAAATTGTGCTGAGCTGACTTCCTAAATTTAGGATTCTAGCATCACAAGTCCCATAAATGTAGGTGGATGGGGTGGGAGAGGAAGCAAGTTAGACAATAAGCACTGATTTTCAGCACTGATTGCCTAAATTGGGTGCCAAAATTTAGTCATCCCAATAGCAGGTCTAATCTAAATCTAATCTAGTTTTGACTGCCTAGATTTAGGAAATTTTAAACCAAAACTTAAGTTCCTAAAGTCAGCAGAAAATGTGCTTACATTTTTGGCCACCTAAATAAAACAGTCAGTGTATATGCACCCCAAATACATTAAGCTAGTACTACTTATTTGTTGACATTAATTTCTACAAGTTTGAATTCAGAATTTGGCACATTATTCGGGACCACTGGCACAAACAATAAATGGCATGTCATTCCATCTTTTGCTGTTGTTAAATGTAGTCATCTTTTGGAATTCTTTTAATTAAAGGATTCTCAACCCAGTCCAAGGGAACACACCCAGCCAGTTAGGTTTTCAGGCTATCCACCATGAATTTGAATGAGATAGATTTACATACAATGGAGGCAGTGCATGTAAAGGTCATGGTGGATAGCCTGAAAACCAGCTGCAGTTGTGTCCCAAGGACTGGGTTGAGAACCTCTGTTTTAATTACTTGAATGGACTTGAAGTTAGATTGCAGCACAGGATTATGTAAGGTTTCTCTGCTTACAGTTGTGACAGAGCATAATTGCAAAGCAGCTGGGATATGTTGGGTCCTTCTTAGGACACTGAGGCACTGGCACAGATTGGTACTTTACCTTGGATAACACATAGTAGCAGTCCCCATGAAAGGTGTATTTCTTCCCATCAAAGGAGGTGAAATGAGCTCCTCCTTCCACTGAACAGCTGCCAGGACAGGGCAAGTCTTTGCACACCCACTTTCCAGAATTACACACACTGTGAATGCAGAGTACAGATATCAGGGGTGGCTTTCAAAGATTCCAGAGGTACCTCAACAGCTGAGAACTTGCTAGTACATAGAATAATGGCTACAGCCAAGGCTCCCAAGCTATGATCCATCAGGATCTGTTCAGAAAACATATATTAAACAAAACCGTAGGGCCCATCACAAAATACAGCACTGAAAAGTTACATTTAAAATATACCTGATTCACACAGTGTTAATATTAGAAATGTAGTACTGAGAATTTCCAAGTTTCATCCTACTCTGATTCAGTGTCTATCACTCTTTTACAAGTCTTCTGTGACTTACTAGCAGCAGGTCCTGACTCATGTTATGGGATCTTATCATGCTGCAAAGCCCTCACCACTTTTTCTCACAGTTCTCTAACCTACTTATTTCATCAATTAACTTGTATAATTGGGGCTACTGGATTGAAGAAACCCATTACTTGTTTTAAAGATTTATAATGGATCAGTATTGGCCAGTTCCTGTTTCCATGTTGTTGTATGTTTAAGTAGGAAGCCAGGTGGCACACGGGAAAATACACTGAAAATTTATACCACTAGACACATGAGTTCTAATATGGCATGATAAAATGACAAATAATACATGTCTGAATAGTAATGTAATAAACAGGATGCATTATTTTAAAATTCTCTCAAACTTTCACGGTGATACATCAATCACTAAGGCGTGTTCCTCTTACCTTGATAAAATAGTCAATGCTGAGAGATGGGTGGCTGCTTATAGCTATCATACACTATACTCAGTGATACCTAAGAAGAATTTGTCCTCTCTCCCCATGTCTTACCAGTCCTCGCATTCAGTGCTGATCCTTTGTCCTGGTGAGTACAGCTTCCCTTTCAGTTTGCAGTGACAGCTGCTCACTGGCACACAGCCAGCCCCAGTGAGGTCATCAACCACAGTCCCTAGAAAACATAGAACTCGCACATTTACTGAGCGATTCTGAGCCTCCAGTCCACTACAGTACAAATGCCATACCACTTGGATCAATCATAAGGGGAAACCAATTGATATTAAGGAATGGAAGAGAATGATTGATTGGATCCTTAGAGTTTAAATATAAACTGTTAGTCATTATTTGTTTAAGCAAGCAGTAAGCGGTTGCCACCAATGAGCTCTGTTTGTTGAGATGAGAACACATCGTTTCATTTGGTGAGTGTTTGGAGGGTTTATGATAAAATAATCATTCATGGATTTTTGTTTTCATTTTTCTATGTCTGGATGATGGGAGTATTGGAATCTGAAGCACAACTCCTTGATGCAGCCGTCAAGGTGAAACACTGGCCAGGTTGGAGTGTTACAAACGGAGAAAGAAGGTCATTCATTGTGATTCGTCCAACAGCATAAGTTAAATACAATGGAGTTCCGTACAAGAACTGTTTTTATTAAGGAGAACATTGACATTGCTCATTTTTGACAAGTTCATTTAGTCAAGGAACAATATATAAAAGCATGCTGACAGATCCTTTTGAAAAAAAGTACATTGCTTCCTGAATTTCTTTAAAAAACAGTAAAAAGAAAAATGTTTGAAATAAATGATTAAATAGGTAGATTTCACATAAATAAATAAAAAATAGGAGGTTTTTCTAACTAATGATTTTTCCCTCTACCAAATCTGTAATTAATCAATTATAGATTTGGCATCTGAAGTCTTTTGCTCCTATATAAAATTTTCATATAAAAAATCTGTCTTATTGATGTGATTTAGACATTAGGGTGTGATTATTCTTTAATTTGTTCTGTTAAACATCACATACATTGCCTTGTGTGTATTGAGTTTCATCAATATGTGCTAGAACCAAAGTCCCTCGAGTTAAACCTTCAGGTGAATTGTACCCACTCCCAATTCCTTCTGAAACGTGGATTCACCTCTCCACAGACTTCATCATGGATCTTCTGATTTCCATTGGTTGTACTGCCATCTTGGTGGTAATGGACCATTTTTCCCACATGACACACTTGATTTCTATTTCTAAGCTGCCTTCAGGCCTTCAATTGGCCATCTTCATTAGGGAAGAATCCTGACCACTACTATTGGATTGAGGTCCCCAATTTGTTGCCAGATTCTGGAAGGCCTTTTGTATAGATGTGGGTATTAATTTGTAATTTTCATCAGAACACCATCTCCAGACAAATGGCCTTACAGAGAGGACCAACCAAGATCCTGACCAGTTCTTTAGATGTTTTGTCTCTGCTCATCAGAATAATTGAGCTAGTCTGGCTGTCTACAAATAATCTATGTCTAAAGATTCAATGCGCTAAGCTTGGTCCCAAGAACCTAGGGCTATATGCTATTATTGAAAAATCAACTCAATAACTCTTGGATGAGTTTGCACACAACAATCATTTTAGCAAATCTATGGTAGTTTCTCCATAATTCACAGTTTATAATCGACATCTGTCTGTTTACTTCATGCTGCTCCAATTACTGAAATCCCTACAGCTGATGACTTGATGTGACACTTACAGAAAACTTGGGTACAAGGGTGCAATAATTTGGAGAAAACTGTGACCCAGCAGAAGAAATTCACTGACCGTTATCGTAGATGTGAACCCTGGTTTCAGGTCGTTGATAAAGTCTGGCAATCTACAAAAAATCTATGTCTGAAGCTTCTATGCATTAAGCTTGGTCCCAAGTACATAGGGCCATATGCCATTTTTGAGAAAATCAACCCAGTAACTATATACCTTCAGCTTCCCAACACACTTAAGATGCCATCCTCATTTCATATTTCCTTGTTGGCCATGCCAGATCCTTTCAATAGGCAAGGAATGCCTCCAGATCTGGTTCTGGTTGATAACCAACCTGAATTTGAGGTTGGGGAGATTCTGCACTCTAGAGTGTCTCATAATAGAGAACAGTACTTGGTCCATTGGAAGGGGTATTATTTTATTACTTTATTTGAAAAGTCTCAGAGGATATTCTACTTATAGCAAAATGTTCATGCTAGGCACCCCTGAAGAAAGATCTTGGGTTGATGCATTGGGCCTTCATAAACCTAGTCTCTTGAATTTCTTGCAAAGCAATGTAAAGAGCAGTCCAGAGGCTGTCCATGAAGCAGGGGTACTATAAGGATCCATTGCTGGATTCTCCTCTGGCCTGAAGATGGCACTATGAGCTGTTTTGAACTATCTATCCAGTCCCCCTACCCAGTTCCTTTTGCTTTCCCCCAGTGGCTATCTTGTTTCCTGAATAGACTTTGAATTTATACCAAAGCAGCTTCATCAGTCAGGTGCCAGAGCTTGGTCTTAATCTCTGGTCCTTATATTCTGGCTTCATTCCTGTGCTCTGAAGACTTCAACTGCAGATTCTACTATCAGCATTCCTGCTTGTTATTCCTCTTATGTTCCGAGATTTCTGTTTTGTTCCAGCTCATCACTCCATTCCAGGCTTCTTGCTCCTTGTTCATATCAAGGAACTCCCCTGTTTCTCATGTCTTGCCGACCACCAGCACCAGAGGGCTCAACCCAAAGGAAAGGTGGCTGGCATAGGCAGAAGACCTTCTGCTGTCAATGGTCTTAGTTGATGATGCTAGACCACTTGTGTCTGAAGCAACCACAGCTGACAATTGCCATAATTCATTCCCCTCTGACTGTCATAAGACTCAATCATATCCAATGAGATATCTGAACATGTCAACCAAACAGATGTCTATGAACTGACTAAGCTGCTCAGCAACCAAATTTGAGCCACTCATGAGCCAGATAACTACAATGACAAACTACCTACAATGACTGCATACAAAAACCACCAGCAAAGAAGTTTAAACTAGGAAGATTGTAATGGACAACAGGAAAAGCTGAGAACCAAAGACATCTCAGAGACATACCCTGCTAAAGATTTCTTCAGTGTGGCCAATGATATCTGAAGCAGGTAGAATTCAGGTGATATAACTCTTAAATGGGGGTTAGATATATATTTCGGTTTAGGGTTACTAGTTACACAGGATAAGCAATAAATGTGGTGAACTTGTATAATAAAACCTGTGACACCATTATGTTTTCCTCTTCATTTTGGATCCAATAGAATGGGGCTCAGGATATTGGAGGGGAGGGGTGATTCTCTAGGATCCCCAGTTTACATCATCATTCATTTATGCTTCTACTTATTTCAGTTTTTTTCTATGGCATTCTCAGGGCATAAAGTTACATTTTCCAAATAGCAACTAATATAAAGTGTATGCAATCAATTATGCAATTCTGAAAACACTCAAATCATTTAAAACTTCAGAAAAACATCATTTGATCACATTATCCAAATCCATCACCTTTCTTTCAAACTAGGAAACATTCATATTGTTGCAAGACCCATCTCTTTAAACCTATATATTCAAATTACAATTGAAAAAAAACAGACTGAACAACAGTATTGTTTCTGAATAAAAACTATTGCCATTTCTGTGTTCTGACCAGTCAAAATCTAATTTAGTCCACAGAATTTCAATGAGGATTTATATAACCAACATTTTCTTACAAAATATCCCTGTTCAAAAGTTGGGAGCTACTGTATCAATGATGCATTAGAACCTGAAGTTAGGGTGACTAGATTGTTAGCTAAATTAGGTTGCCTAAAGTACATTTATTAAACTTGAGATCAGTGCCTACCTTCAGGGCAGAAGCAGCCATCCATATAATGCTCCTCACATAGTCGGTGGATATCTAGATGTGAGCAGGTGTTCAAGCACGGAGAGCCACTTTCCAGATACACCATATTTACAGGACATTTCTTTGCTGAAATGAAGAAACACTTGCTCATTTCATCTTAAAATATGTGAAATTGTTCCAAATTATGGTCAATGGAATCTATTGACAGTGAGAATTATGGTCTATAATCCAATTTGCCATCAGTGAATGGGAAATTAGTACTACAGAGAGTTCTTGACTGCCTGAATTGTATGCAAATCTCTCTCAAGTATATTCATTAAGGATATCATGAAAACTCAACTGGTTTACAGCCCTTGAAGTCCCGAGTTTGACATTCCTCTTCTGGGCAACCAATCTCTAAAAAACACCAATCTAGCAAAATTTAGATCTAATACTATGGGTTTGCACAGATAGGGTGTCTTTCTTTGCTCAGCTGCTGGTGGGATGAGGTCTACTGGTGGCTGCATGGCCTCTCTCTCTGTTTTTTGGCCACTGGTGGGATTGGGTCCACCGGTGGCCATAGGCACCTTTCCCTATGGTATGACATTCATAGCCCTCTAGAAGCTTATTCATGACCCGCCCCCCATTTGCACACTCCTGAGCTAGTAGACTGGTAGTAGGGCTGAAGGTGGATAGAGTATGTCTAATCCCTTTATGATCCATCACTAACCATGGGGGAGCTCTAATGGTGGATACCAGTGAGTGGAGGAAATGCAGCAGAGATTTGGAAGGGACTACAAAAGCATTCAAATTTTCCGACACGTGCCTGTTCCCTCTCCGATCTCTGTTATGGCTTCTGCTGCTTAATTTTTCAATCTCCAGTCAGGCACTTACACTTACTCCTGCCCTGATCCAGGTGCTAAGAAACCTGCACTAATGCCAGTACAGCTCTCTGCATTGCTCCTGAATAGTTAATTGCTTCCTTTGCATGGCATTAGCATGGACTCATGCTATACCAGCCATGGCTTTTTTGTGTGCACAGTATTTCTGTGCTAACCGTGTTATTACATACATGCCAGGGCCAGTGCGAGTATTAGACAGGACTAAGCAGTCGCCTAGGGTGCCAGAAGTGGGAGAAGTGCCATAGGTGGACACGAGGGTGCCATTTTTGAAAAGTGCAGAATTGTGTGGGAGAGATTAGGTGTGCAATATGGCGGAGCAAGGTATGTAAGTCTGGGGTTCAGAGTGAGAGATCCAGGTGACACTGTGATGTCGCCACCTAGGGTGGCTGGAGAACCTTGCACTGGCACTGGTACACACATAAGATTAGCATGGGAAAATGCGTGTAATACTAGGGATGTGCAGATCAAAAGTTTATGTTCATAAGTCCATAAGTCGAAAGGGGGGGGGGTCATTTGCGGTCAATATGGACATATGGAGAATTCCATAAGTTGAGTCTATGTCCATATGTGCAAATAAAAATTTAAACCCCTCACCCTCCTTAATCCCCCCCCCCCAAGACTTACCAAAACTCCCTGGTGGTCCAGCGGGGTCAGGACGCCATTTCTGAACTCCTTTGCAAGGAGCACGTGACGTCGGCACCACGTCGGAGTGACGCGGCGTCACGTGATTCCCCGCGGGTTCGCTCCGGGACCCTCGTTCGACCCAAAAGGAACTTTTGGCCAGCTTGGGGGGGCCTCCTGACACCCCCAAGCTGGCCAAAAGTTCCTTTTGGGTCGAACGAGGGTCCCGGAGCGAACCCGCGGGGAATCACGTGACGCCGCGTCACTCCGACGTGGCTCCGACGTCACGTGCTCCTCGCAAAGGAGTTCAGAAATGGCGTCCTGACTCCTCGCTGGACCACCAGGGAGTTGTGATAAGTCTTTGGGGGGGGATTAAGGAAGGTGAGGGGTTTAAATTTTTATTTTGGATCAACAATCGCGATTTCCAACGTATTCAACATAGCTATGTTGAATAAGTTGGAAATCCGATCGTTTTCGCCTCATCACTTTTTTAAGTTAAAAAAAAAAAAAAAGTAGCGTTTTACATTTAAGTTCAAAACGAATGCACACCCCTATGTAATACCACACACACAAAAAATGCGTCTAATCTACTGTAGCTTATTACATTGAACCAAGCGTGAGGGGCTAAAAGGCTACTTAACAGGCATTTATTCACTTTTTCTGAGAAAGGTGAGGCTTCTGAGGCTTGTTTTCTAAAACAGGATGTGATTTTGTCTTCATACCAAAGTCAACAAATATCATTTTACTGAAAATGTTTCCAAATCCTGAATTTGGGTGAATTGAATCCTAAGGGCCTGATTCAATAAAGCTTTTCTTTCATCCTGTATCTATTAGGGAAAAGTTTCAGTGAATCAGGCCCTGCAAGTTCTGGTAATATACTATATTACTATTTTATTTATTTATTTATTTGTAGGGTTTTATATACCGTTATTCGGTAGAGCCATCATACTAAATACATATATGGAAACAGTGATCTTGCTGTATCACAAATTATGATTCAAATAACCATATATACAAGACACAACAAATCTCTTACACAAATCCCCTATGGGAGGAAATTTTGAGTGGGCCACACAGTTGCAACATAGGCACACACTTTTAACATGCACACTTAACTACACACTTTGTAGTTTCCTTTAAAAATTAACTAGTATAAAGTAAACACGCTAAAAGCTCATACTATTTGCATAGGTGACAGAGTGGGGAAAATATCAAATATCAAAGATATGCATTCCATTTTCCTTCTTAGACCCAAATGCACCCCCCCTAGGGATGACTTCTTGCAATCTGGCTGAAAGTAGTTGCACTATGGAAGCTTGTATGTTCTTTTAGCCAATAGAGAAGGGCACCTTTCTGACATGAGGACTACATGCTAAACCGCAAAATGTTTTGCAGATGGGGGCCCATAAAGCAAAACAGCCTGGAACTTGCATAAACACTGGCTCATTATGATATCTTTGCAGTTGGTTTTCTCACTAAAAAAATAACTATACCTCATTGAGGGAAAGTCATCTTTTTATAGGCAATTTCTTGTGAAGGTTTGCTACGGAGCTTTCATGGACAACGGGCCAATAACCCACAGGAAATCCCACAGAATAGTACATCACATTCTCAGGTTCTTGTCTTATGTATGGGACATAGTACGATCATCAAAATGCTATGCTAGTGATGATCATCATACTTATGAACCCCAGAATGTTTTTTTTTAATATGTGCTAGAGAATCATCTTCTCTTTGTGAAAAACATGCAAACAGGACGTTGGGCTAATTTGAACATTTAGATTGGATTAATTTAATTGAAAAAGTTGTGCTTGTGCTCTTTCATAAAAGAATGCATTTTTCTGTTTCCAGTATTATTTACTTGGAAATGTATTATCTCTAATAAAAAGAAAATTAAAGAAATGCATAAAGAGGTCAGTATTCAAAGTGCGTTCAGCACTATTTAGATGGAGAAGCGGGACTTATGCATCTAAGTTGCAGACGCTGAATATGCGAGCACGTTCAGCGGCCGCTGCTTAGGTAAGCCCCTTATATGGCTAAAAAGGTAGCCGCATAAAAAGTAGGCATGTAGTGGGTGGATCGGGGTTAGCCGGATAAATCCACCCCATGGTTATTTGATTTGCCGTTTTTGATACAGCAAGATCCTTTGATATACGGTCTCTTCCTTTTTTGTTTCTTGATTATATTTGGGCCATGCTTTATAAACCATGGGCCTGAAGTCCGAGTGGTTTGTAATATTTTGTGAACCCCAGCATGCTATAATTGTCTTATTCTGTACTGCGTTAGGAATACATTGTACCTGCATTATCAACAGTTTGCTCCATGGAGGTAAAGCTCAAAAAGCCCTTGATAAAGCAGGCCTTATTATTATTTATATTTAATCCTCCCATTTGCTCTGCTTTTTCTCAGTCTATTAAACCCGTCTCTTGCTCCATGAAACCTGTCTCTCTGCCTCCCTTTTTCTCTCTCTTCCACTTAAACCTTTAAGTGAAGCATTATTGCCAATTACTGTCTCAGCAATAAAGGTGATGTTATTGATATGCGAAAACACACAGAGCAAGATCTTATGCTGAAAGATTTGACTCCTCAGTCATGGTGCACAGTGCATACTGCCAAAGAGTTTCAGGTTTCTGTTTAGTGCTGAGGAGAGCTATAGCAGGTAGCTCTTTGTCAAGCAGTGGACCTTCCCATGGGTGCCTGCACGTTAGTCACAGAGCCCTGGAACATTCTAGCAGTTTGCATTGTAATGGAGCGACACTCTTGCTAGTATTTAGAGGGAAAACAGAGGCCACCAACTTAGGATGCCAGAAAGAGAATGCCATGGAAGAGCCACAAGTGTAAAACAACCTCATATAATAGCATTATAAAGCCATGGAACAACAAAAAACAAAAAATCTCCTGTTAATCCACCTGAGAACGCTTTGAGGCAGTGAAATGATAGGTGCACAGACATATAATACAGTGCATACAGGTACTTACAAGCACAGGTGTATTTCTCCATAGCAGAGAGTGACTGTCCCAGCCTTTCTGTCATCATCCTTGGTTAAAACTAATAAGACTGCACTCCTCCAGATACTCCAAGGGTTATACCCACTGCATTGACAATTACTGAAAGTAATGCTGGGAATTCCATTTATAGAGATACTGGTGAATTTTTCTGAATTAGTCCGCACCCCTTTGTAACCAAGGATATCAGCTAAATGCAATCCAGATGAACAGGATCCCGGAGAATGCAGAGTGAATCACATTTGGGGACTGGTCTCTATTTCCTGTGGCCTGTGGAACCCTCCCTCTCTCCTGGCTAGCGACTCGCGAGAGCTCTCCCTCCTGGACAGCAAGGGAAAGGGACTGCTGTGCTCCGGCCCTGGGGAGTGCCCCCAGTACAGACTGTGGTTATAACTTCTTCATATGATCTCGCGGCCACCCGAACAAACCACGATTCAGGAGCTAAGAGGACTGCACTTTGTGAATCGCAAGTCACAAAAACTGAATCAGCCCATCTTTATGTTTAAAAGAATGCTGTAATCACAACGGTAGGAAGTGCATGTGTCCTCTATGTAGGACCTTGTATTTCCTTCTCTGGCTTCATCTTATGGGCTGGAGACAGCAATCACTGGATCATACGCATGAATGTGCAGGGAGCTGAAGGGACTGCCCATGGCACCCTCAAAACTCACTCCACTGGGGGGGCTGCTTGTTTACTGGGTGTGTGCAAATCTCTTAATCTGCAAGCAGCTGTGACTAGCTGAAATGAAAATGTGCATTGACAGATTGTCTTGTCTATCAGGGCCGGTGCTAGCAATTATCTGCCCTCTGCGAATAATTACTATACTGCCCCCCCCCCTCCCACCACTTTGTGCTGGTTTTTTTTAACACAAACCTTTTGCTGTTTTCCCAATTACCAACATAAAATAGAAACTATTAGCCTCAAGCTCTGTACCAGGCCCCCTTTCCCTGCTCCCTCCGGCAATCCAAACTTTCCAAAACCGACACACCCCTGAACCTATCCTACCCCATACACAGGTCCAAAATGCCTAAATTGTGCAGGAGAGATCCTCAGGCACTCCTGTCCCATCTACCAGTACGTAAAAATGGCAACAGCTGGAACCTGTAGAAAAGCATGCACTGCTGTGGTGCCACCCGGAAAAACCCTGAAAAAAAAAAGATACTTGGAACCCATATGGTATTAACAAGATTATAACACGTTAGGTGTGGGTTTGGCCCTCGGACAGCCTTGAGTAAACTCGACTGGATGACAATAATGATAAAGTAAACTCATTCTAAAACACTGCTTATTACCAACACTTGAAAAGCAACAACCCTTTCTGTGAAAAGGCAACACTGCAAATACTACACAAGGACCTAAAGCACCCTCTATTAGGAAAGCAGAACATACAAATGACACGCTAGCAGAATACCCCACCTCAGTTACACAGACAGACCCTCACCAAATACATAATAAAGAGACCATAGAGTATAAATAGAAACTGAACTGGAAAATGTAACAAGCCAGGCTCTGCATACAATGCATCCCTGGAAAAACAGAAACATCACCAGTCATTATAAATCATCAAACAATAACAAATAAAAAGAATATTTCCAAAAAGCTGACAAACAGAATAACATCCAATAATTAAGATCTCATATAAAAAGTTAAAAAACATTTTCAACAGCAATAAAATATTTTAAAATGCCAGACACATCAAGCACCCAATAATTAAAACTAATGAGGTATGGAAAAATACCCCTCTCCCTGATTCTGAAATCTTTTGATTTCCAGTCACTCAGAGCAAGGCTCCCATTTTCACACACGCATACACAATTCAGACAGGCTCTCATTCATACACACACACACACACATATACATATACAACCCAGGCAGGCTCTCGTTTACCAGACACACATGCAATCCAGAGAGGATCTCATTCACAAACACAAACAGAACCCAGGCAGGTTCCCAATCATACACCCCTGCACACCACCAGACAGGCTCTCATTTACATACACACACAACCAGGCAGGATCCCATTTACACATACACTCACAACCCAGACATACTTCCATTGACTCTCTCTTTCTCTGTCACACACACACAACCCAGGCAGACTTCCATTCTCTCTCTCTGTCACAAACACACACAACCCAGGTAGACTCCCATTCACACCCATACACCCACAACAAGGCAGACTCGAATTTACACCCACACACACACACACACATACCCCAGGCAGACTTCCATTTACACACCCCCACACACACACACAACCAGGAGGCAGGATCCCATTTACACACACACACGCATGCACACACACACACACACAACCCAGGCAGACCTCCATTCTCTCTCTCTCTGACATGCATACCTACACAACCCAGGCAGACTTCCATTCACACACACACACACACACACATAACCCAGGTAGGCTCCAATTCATACAAACACATACCTATACACATACACAAACCAGGCAGGCTCTCATTCACACACACACATAACCTAGGCACACACTTACACAACCATTAATAATGGTCACACATACATAATTAGGGTGATGTGAGGAAAATCAATGCTTATCCCTGAGATAAGCAGTATGGAACCTGTTTACCTTTTGGGATCTTGTCAGGCAGTTGTGACTTGGATTGGCCACTGTTGGAAACAGGAAACTGGACTTTATGGACCTTTGGTTTGACCCAGTATGGCAAATCTTATATTTTTATGTTATATTCTTATAACCACGGCAAACTCCCATTCACACACAAAAAACCAACCAGGCGGGCTGTCATTCACATGCACACACACATTCCAGGTAGGTTTCCATTCACACACACAGCACTGGCAGGCTTCCATTCACTCATAATCTTTTATGCAGGCAGGTTCACTGGGGCCTCTCTTACTCCTCTGGTAATGCTGCCCCATACCTCGTTTGTTGAGGGAGGATAGCAAAAGTGTTTCTGCAGCTGTAGAAGCCCTTTCTGTGACTCTTCCTTGTCTTCCGTCTCTGTGGTATTCAAACTCATGGGGCTGGCACTACCTCTATGCTCATCTCATACAACATGAAATGGCACATAAGGAGAAGCCACAGAATGGGCTCCCACTTCTTCTGATCTTGGATCAGGTCATATTATGCAGGCCTGAGGCGTGGCATGCAAGTTTCTCCTGCCACTGGTGGAATGGGGAGCATCGGCAGGCACGTGGGCCTCTCCTTTCTTCATGTGCCGATGGGATCGGGTCCACTGGCAGTTGCACGCTCTCTCCCTTTTTCCGCCAAAGGTGGGATTGCTTCCACCAGCAGCCACAAAAGCTTTAGTGGGCCCCTTCCACCAATGCCACCTCCCAGGTGTGCTTCCCTATACAATTGCACGATTTGCACACCCAGTAGCTCCGGGCCTGCTGTCTATAGACTTTTACTTAGGGAATCACCATAGAATGCATTTGTTAATTACAGTGCCTCATTTCTAAGCATGATATCTTGATTCTTACTCCTATGTTTCTTGTTTTCATGCAGGTCTTTTATTTTTTTGTTTTCTGATATCTCATTGATCAGATTATGTACACCTTAAAAGTCCCTTGGTTTTTTAATGATTCCTTGCTTCTTGTTGTTATGGTTCTTGTTTTTACGTTGGTATTTTATTTTGTTCTAACTTTTATGAATGTATTTATTCTTACCTCCTCTGTTTTTACTTTTTATTTTAACTTTGAAAGCTTGTAGGATGATGATAAATGTAACTCTGAGTATAGATTAATACAAATGTGTTTTACAGTATATCATGACTGTTTTGATGTAAGAACAAAAACAAGGAACAAAATTACATCACAACATACATGAAAACTTTGTACGGTAATTTGCAGGAACTATTTTAGATTCATTTCTCTGTCTGTGGGTTTATGACTGTTTTGATGATTTTTATCTTGAGCTTTGATATATGATCTGCATTAATGTTTGCTTTGTCACCTTGAGCACCATAGTGGAAAGGTGAATAGTAAATTGAAAATAAATAATAAGAAACAATTTCAAAGACAATTCTAGCAATTTGTCTACTGTCCCTTCTCTGGCACTGTGATTTTGCATTGGCACAGTGAAGCTTATGCCATCCCAGGCCGGATAGTACCAATATCTAGCAGTATGTACACTCAAATTGCAAAAATAACTTTTGCATTAAAGGTTATTTTCTCAGAAATCCCATACTTAGCATATGCCAAGAGAATTTTTCTTTCTTTCCTGAGTTGCTCCCACAGTATCTCCCTGATAGGCATCAAAGGGCAGTCAGATAGATATGCAGAAAGAAGCCAAGACACTGCAGAGACAATAACCGACTGAAAACATGATTTTCCCCTTGTGAAGGTATATTGCATTGCATTTTGGTGCTTGACTGGTTCACCGTAGGCTTACAGTCCTGTGCACATCGAAGGGCACACTCACCGAATTCAATGACAAGGCTGGAAGAGGTAATAATAAACCGTGTATACTAGAACTAGTCCTCAGGAGCATACTGGTTTTCAGGTTACTCATAATAGACATGCATGAAAGATATCTGCATACATGGAGTCTAAGAACCAGGCTGATTCTGAATATACATATACTGTACATCTGAGATATACTCATTCTGAGTACTCTATAAATCAGACCAACTATGGCGCTTCAGAGGACTGGTTAGACAACAACTGCTATAGCTATATAGCTATAGCTATAGCTATAGCAAGATGTAATGTTCATCTTGCTTCAGTTACATGTACCAAGTTATTTCCTAAGTTTATTTCAGTTGTTTTAAATTAGATTGTACTTTATTATAGTTTATTCGATATGTTCCATGTTCCTTGTATGTTCCATGTAAACCGCCTTCCCGGCGATAGTTTTCTCTGTTAATTGTGAACCGGAGTGATATGTATTGTATACAGGAACTTCCGGTATATAAAAACCTAAAAATAAATAAATAAATAAATAGCTGATTTAACCAAGAAACCAAGGAAATAAGGACAAACAAAGAAAAATTGAAACTATTTTTCATATCGGTGTCAATGAATGCTAACATACAATTAGTGTCCCAGCCAATCAGATTCCTCTCTCTGTCCAAGTCATTGTATATTAAAGGATTTGGCCATTCTGTTATGTGGATCCACAGCTGATGAAAGACGTGGGGAATCACATTTACTGAAACACCACCTCACTGTCCCCATTCCTTCCTTCGTACCCAAACTTACGACAGAAATCTTTTGTCCTCCAGTTCTGCGGGCGCCCGCCAGCATGGGAGCACTGCCGGGAGTACTCGGAGATGGTACTGCACAGGCAGAAGGAGTCCTGAGTCCTCTCACAAGAGCACATATCCTGCATGCAGGCCTGGATGTAGGTCTCTAGGTTCAGACGGGCCTTGCAGTCATCGAATGCAGACAGAGTCAGTAGTTCCTCGCACTCAGAACGCTGAAGAAAGTGAGAACAATGGAAAGATAAAAGGAGGCTCCAAATCCCCATAGGATCAAGTCTCCTCATATTTGATTGCATTTACAGGCTCTTTTATGTATTACTGTAAAAATCTACATCTGCGTCAGAGCGGCAAGTGTAATGGCCCGGGGCTTAGTGCTCTGTATTTCCCATCCATCTAAGACCAGTGAGTCAAATGAGTGACTGAACAGTGACTCTTTGATGGGGGTAATTTTGATATTTAGGAGAGTAAAAACACGCAGTTTCAGAGAGAGAATGATGTAGATTACAGGGACATACAGTGGTGAGGACATTCAAGAGCGTAAAGATGAACGTCATAGTTATGAGAGTGACGGTCTTTCTATGATGCTGTCATTCTTACAATGAGGATGAATAGTGGCCCAGTTGCAAAGGAGGCAAACCACAGCTTCCTCTAAAACCTGTGAAAAGATTGCTGTTAAAATGCTAGGAGGTCCAAGAGATTCTCCTTCTTGGGAATGATAGCAGTTTCCGAATGGCAGCACCAGGCCATAAGGATACCCTGAACTTCAGATTGTTGAAAAGAGAATGATAGAGCTACAGCAGTCCTGCATTCAAGAATTAGCCATGCAAAAACAGACTAATGCATGAAAAGGATGTGTCTGAGGCCACTGAAACCACAACACTGGTCTTGACGACTAAGTCACACCAAGAAAAGCAAAACTACATGTTTCGTCATAATGTGGACAAACCCAGGTCTGGAGTGAGCTGGCAGCCCTATGCCTTCATTCTGGGCTGAAAATCCAGCAAACTGTTATCATTTTTCTCCCTTACTTCCTCAGCTACAGGCTAAATATGTTTGATGTAGTCACTTACAGGGGTGAATTTTCAAAAGATTTCAGTGCCTAAAATTGGAAGTAGCATGCACCTGTGTAGGTAGTATTTTTCAAAAACCTGAAGAATGCGCATATTAGAATTTTAAATGGGGAAAAAGGGCACTTTAAGAGTGTTCTGGGGCAGGGTTCAGGCGTATTTTGTGCTATATGTGCACACACTATTTTGTGCTATATGTGCACACACTACTAAACATACATGCACACTTTTACATCTGCAAATTGAGCCATGGAACTCACATCACATTTGTCTTTGGTCTGCAGTTTTTGGGTGGGAGAACTGGGTTAGAATTGTTGAAGGGTCTGGGAAAACTGGTTGAAGTATGAATGAACAGGTGGAGGTGTCAGCGAGCACACAAGTAAGGATTTTCATAAGTGGAGTACATGTACACTTTATAAAATACCTGCCTCCGTGCATAAACTGAGGGCTATTTTGTACATGTGTAAAGTTTATGCACATACTATTAGAAAAAGGATTTTGAGAGAATGTGATTCCCTGCATTATGAAAATCTGCATGTACTGACGCATGCCTTCGGGGCTTTATTTTATAAACTGTATGGATCTCATCACGTAGTTTATAACTTATGAGTGTATATAGGCTGACTTACACGGACTGATGAAAATTACCTCCAGTATGATAATAATTGTATCTTTATGCCTCGCTAACCATAGGTGCGCAAGGTTTGTTGCAATGCAATCATAATTCCTGTACAACTGACAGATTATTAAAACCGTACACAAAACAAACAAATGCAATTAAATAAAAGTAATGAAGGACATTTTCTGAGCTGTGAGTGCCTGCATTAAGAATCTGAAATCTAGTAATTTGGAGCCAGAGAGTTTCAGAGGTACGAGTGACATCCTGGCTTTCTTTTTTTTATTACTAGAACAACTCGGCGCAGTGTAGAGAAAGTGTGGGATTCTTACAAAATATTTTATCATGATATATAAGGTATCTGATGACTACTACAGTTTTGATTCCCAATCCAGAAAGGAAGGGGGATGGTGCTGTGTGTGTGACCTAACTGCAGTTTGCCCCTCTTGCTTTCAGAATCACTGGTGGTGATGATACATATTCTAGATGGAGCACCAGTCCCAGGGCTGGACTTCACATGTCAGTACACCTTTTCTCACTTATTCTGTCCCTGACTGAACACCTTGTTGTATGCAGTTTATTACTTACATGCTGGGAGCAGACAGGTATAATCTGTGTCTCATCAGGATCTATGCATACATCATTTGGCTTCTGAATCTTCTGTAAGTTTCCAAATGTGATTGGGCCGTAGTGCATGCCTGCAACAGGAAAGCATGGTGTATATCAAAGAACAGTGTCACCTTCTAAAGAAGAATCAGTTTTTGGATCATGTGGATTGAGATCCAAATATGCAGAGTCCAAGCCTAGTATTTTCCAGAAAGTAGACTTTTTTTGGATCATGATATCCAAAGGTGAGAAGGAAGATAAAATATTATTACCACTCAGTTATAGTAATTTATCTAGCATAGCAGAGCTCCGTCTAGGAGCCCCTCCCCTCCATCATGCATGCCTCCCATCAAGGATTTGTTACAGAATTCATCATAAATGTAAACATCTAAAAGCTAACACTGTTTGACCCCCCTTACCTTTATCTATAAACTCATTGTAAGTTGGATATCCATTGTAATCCCCACATAGGCCGCAGGTACGGTTGTTAAACTTGGCGCTCAACTCCAGCTGCATTTGAGAAAAAGATAACGAGAAATAATTGGTCAGAAAAAAAACCCAGTCATCTCATTTTCTGAAGTTTGAGAGGAATTTACCTGCATCAGTCTCAGATAAAGCCATAGCAGATAAACAGGGACCTTCATTTTTGTTTTTTATTGTTCTTTAATTTTTCTGGGAATTTATCACGGTTTATGATGCCAAAAACAACTGGAGAAAATCAGACATTATTTTTCCAGGTTAAGTTTTTGAATTTATTTTGGAGATCGGAAGCCAGGATGATAAAATATTAAACAGGTTCTCCCACCCTCCCACCCAGCAGCATCCCCACCTTTTCACTGGCAGTATGCTTACTGAGGTTTTGTGCTCTGCCACTCAGCAATTCTGCTTTTGTGCAGGGCCAGGGAGCTTGCCAAGATGCGCTTCCAGTAAAGAGAGCCTGCTTCAAATGCATTTACGGCACCAGACAGTAGGCACTTTGGCTGCTTGAGGAGTGAGGAGGCGGAATTTGAAACATGGCATCAGCAGCACTGGAGGGTGAGTGCTTTCACTGATGGGGGCATGGGCGGGACTTGAAAGGGCATATGATTTCTCCCACACTGGCTTCCAGAAGTGGCTGGAGGCCAGCTACAGCTCTGCAACAGCTTTGTAATCAGCCTAAAATTAGGGCGAATATTGGTTTAAATCGAATATCACCTTTGGAAAAATCCAAGAATTTAAGCGTGAAAATCAGTTTAAACTGAAAATGAAGGCCTCTTTAGATAAAGTAAATGAAGTATTTGCTTCATTCTTTACTTAGGAGGATTTTGGGGAGATGCCCATATCTGAACTGTTTTTTTTTCTGAGGGATGACACAAAAGAATTGAATCAAATCACTATGAATCTGGAAGAGATGCTAGAGCAAATTGACAAATTAAATAGTTACAAATCACCAGGACCTAAAGGTATTAATCCAGAGTTTTAAAGGAACTCAGATATGAAATTGCAGACCTACTACTGGTAATTGATAATCTGCCATTCAAACCTGCCTCCTTACCTAAGGACTGGAGAGTAACAAACTAACACCAGTTTTCAAAAAGAACTCCAGGGGTGGTTTGACTAACTAAAGATCAATGAGCCTGATGACAATAACTATTATTAAGAACAAAATTACTGGTTAGATGAATAAACAAAGCTCAATGGGGATCAGCAAGCATAGAGTTAACAAAGGGAAGTCATACTAATCTATTAGCATTCTTTGAAGTTTTAGATAAGTTTGTGGAAAAATGATAAGCCAGTCATTAACGCATGTGGATTTTCGGAAGGCATTTGATAAAGTCCCACATGAAAGAGTACTCCAAAAACTAAAAATATCATGGAAAAAAGATATGACTTATTGAGGTTGGTAACTAGTTAAAAGATAGAAAAAAAGTCAGTTTTCTCAATGGAGAAAGGTAAATAGTGGATCTACACTTGGACAGGTATTGTTTAATTAGAGACCTTTATTTTCAGTTTTTATTTTATTTTTCCTGGGGAATTTCAATGCTATAAAAAAAAAAGACAGTGGTAAAATGACCTTTCTACTGATTTTTGTCCCGTGGCGGGGACAGTGGGAAAGGAATGAAATGGGGAAAGGAGAAAAGGCTTGATGGAGAAATCAGAATTAATCTCATGAATCTTTTCATGGCAGAAGTCAGCCATAGTGTGGATAGTAGGTGACAGTGTGAGGAGAGAGGTTAGTGTGATAAAGAGATGGCGAGAGTTAGAATCGAGGATGGACTTGCTTGCAAGTGCAATAGCAGACTGAAAGGAAATGAGCAGAAATGCATGAAGTCAGTATGGGAATGAGATTTTAGACAGAGATGCTTGCAGAGTGGGTGCAAGAATAATGAACTCTGGATAAAAGATAAGGTTGGGGTTTAGTATGCTTAAAGAATTAGAGGAGTGTTGTGACCAAGGTGGAGTTGGTGCAACCTGGAGGAGTCAGGAGAAGCAGAGGCCCAATTGGAGCTTCATCCACATTCCCCTCAGGTTGAGCCTTTTGGGTGCCAAGGCTGGCAGGTCTTAGGTGGGGGCCCTCTGATGATGATCTGAAGATCTTTAGCAGAAGCCAGGGCGTACAGGTGAAGTTGAAGGCAAGCTTGGATCAAGGCTGGAGGCGTTCAAGGTAGGTCCAGTGGTCAGACAATGATCAGTGGAAGGCGGCATTCAAGGAAGGTCCAGTGGTCAGGCAGTAGTCAGTAGCAGGCGGCAATGAAGAGAAATCCAGAAAACAAACTGAGATCAACATAGAGAATCTGTCCAAGGGAAGGCGGGATGGATAGGCAGAGCAGGGAGATGAGGAGCAACACAGGAGACAAAGCACACAGAAGAAGAAGACTGACCACAGGAACTGATGAAGTAATAAAGACCAAGAACTGAGGAACAGGACACTGGAACTGAAGCCAGGAATGAAGACCAGGAATGCAGGCAGGGAATGCTGAGGCACTCTACAAGGCTGTAGGGAGACCTGCTGCTGAGGCACTGGAGAAGCATCTGCAGAGGCCTTTTATAGGCTGTAGAGTGATGTCATCAAAGGGCACCTCCAGACTTTTCTCTTTTAAAGCTGAGAAGGTCAGATGCGTGTGTGCCCTAGGAGGAGCAAGGCAAAGCGACGTCGGCAGCATCCTGTCACAGTAGTCGGCGTCCTGCCAAGTCACGGCACAGCCTCTTGCCATGTCGGAGAGAGAGGCAGCCTGGCAGTGCTGGGGGACAACGATGTAGGTCTGATCTGAGGGTTAGTGCGGAGGTTTGCAGGACCCCCTGTGCACTGCCAAATGTAACAAGGGGTAGAGCCAGAGTGTCCAAAAAAGAGGGAAGTATAGTGTTAAAGCAAGAAACTTCCTTATTAGCAGAATCTAATATACTCGTGTAGTAGAGGAAAGATGAGAAAGTAGTGAAAAGGAGGCAAGGGTCAACAGCCTGTTAATTTCTAAAGATGGTGAGAATGACTAGACAAGAATATGGGGGAGGGTGGTTAAGTGTGGAAATTATCAGATGGTAGTCAGAAAGGGAAAGAATAGAAGTAGAGAAGCTTGAGAGAGAACGGCTGAAAGAAAAGACTAGGTCAAGGAACCGGCCACGCTGATGAGTAGCATATTTGGAAGTCAAATGAGGAGGTTAAAATGAGCAACTTTGAGGTATAAGAACTAGAGGTGTCATCAATGTGTAAGTGAAAGTCCCCAAGAAAAAGGGAAGGGGAAAATGGTTCAAGAAAAAAGGTAAGCTAGGAGTCAAAGCCAGTGAGAAAGGAGGTGCGAACTTATCAGGAGGTCAATATATGACAAGTACCTAGAAAGATAATGGGGCGAATAAGCAGATGGAATGGGAAGAAAAAGATTAGGAGATGAAACCTGCCCCTGAGGTCTACCAAGTGAGGTGTGCATTAGAAAAGATCATTTCCGTGACAGAGAGCAACAGATGATGCAGAGTGAGACGATGAAGAAAATCAGAGATACAGAGGTGATGAATGTGAGCATGCTTGCTGAAAATCAAGTGGACGTTGCAAAGGGAATGTGAGAATGGGAAATAAGAGAGGAATGACTATGCCCAACCCTTTTTGGAAGTAGTCCCACTGAATATCCCCGATTAAAGTTATACGCTACCTTTAGATGGATAACTTTAAAACTAACCAGCCAGCTTTTGAATATGACTGGTTATGTCTTAAGTTATCCAGCCTTGTGTTGCTGAATAACCAGCCACTTAATCCGATATCTTCAAAAGATATCCAGTTAAGTGATACTCCTGTACAAAAAAATAATACATCACGATGGGCTTCTCACCATAGGATTCCACTCCCGAATGTAACAAATCCGTTGCTGATTGAGATTTATTTATTTATTTTTATTTATTTATTTTTATTTATTTAAACATTTTTATATACCGGCATTAGTTGTGGACATCATGCCGGTTTACAGCAAACGGGTTAAGCTTGGAAATTACATTTTAACAGGGAAATCAAAACTGGGAGGGGGTAACAAGAAGTAGAAGAGAATAGAAATGATAACAATAACATGGTTCCTCAATGTGAGATGAGAGAGGATAACAAAATATGGTTCCTCAATATGAGGAGAAAAGAGTAGACGGTGTGGTGGCCTTTTATTCTGGGTAAGCTTGCCTTTTATTCTGGGTAAGCTTGCTTGAACAACCATGTTTTCAATTTCTTTTTGAAGTTGTTCATACATGGTTCGAGGCGTAGGTCAGGTGGCAGTGTGTTCCAATGAGTTGGACCTGCTATGGAGAGTGCACGGTCACATGTAGAGGAAAGATGGGCTGTTTTCAGGGAGGGCACAACTAGGGTGCCTTTTTTGGTCATTCTAGTGGGTCGACTGGACTGGGGAGTTGTGAAAGGGAAATCTAGCCAGTTGGAGTTGTGGGTGTGAATTGCTTTATGCATTATGGTGAGGGTTTTGTAGACAATACGAGAGGCTATGGGGAGCCAGTGTAGGTCTCTAAGGATGGGGTTGATGTGGTCATATTTACGGGAGTTTGCAATGAGTCTCGCTGTAGCATGTTGTAACATTTATTTATTTATTTATTTCAAATTTTTATATACCGGCATTCGAGACAGCAGTCACATCATGCTGGTTCACATAAAACAGGGGTGCATAGTAAACATAACTATAACAAGGTGCTGAAAAGGCAGTTACATATAACAGGGTGATAAGAACTTGGATGAGAAGGAAGAGAAAGGATAGGTTATTAATTTACATATGTAAAACAATAGAATGGATAACCAAGGTGTAGTTGGAGATCAGTTGACTATGTTGGCTGATGCAAATCCAACATTACTCTCTGCATCAACAGTACTGTTGCAACTCCAACATTACTCTCTGCATAAAAGGTACTCATGCAACTCCAACATTACTCTCTGCATCAATGGCAGGGGGTGGCAGGAAATTGGAATCAAGCAGTTACCAAGGGCCCTCAAGTTGGCAGTTGGTGAAACAGATAAGTATGGGAAAATAAGTGTGAGAGCTTGCTGGGCAGATTGGAAGGGCTATTTGGTCTTTTTTTGCCGTCATTTCTATATTTCTATCTTTTCTATGAGAATAGTCGCTCCCCTGTGTGGATTCTCGTGTGTCTTGTGAGGGCACCCTTCTCAGTGAAGCTTTTATTACATTCACTACATGAGAATGGTCGCTCCCCTGTGTGGATTCTCATGTGACTTGTGAGGGCACCCTTCTCAGTGAATCTTTTATTACATTCACTACATGAGAATGGTCGCTCCCCTGTGTGGATTCTCATGTGACGTGTGAGGGCACCCTTCTCAGTGAATCTTTTATTACATTCACTACATGAGAATGGTCGCTCCCCTGTGTGGATTCTCATGTGATTTGTGAGGGCACGCTTCTCAGTGAATCTTTTATTACATTCACTACATGAGAATGGTCCCTCACCTGTGTGGATTCTCATGTGACTTGTGAGGGCATTCTTCACAGGGAAGCTTTTATTACATTCAGTACATGAGAATGGTCGCTCCCCTGTATGGATTCTCATGTGTTTTATGAGGGCACACTTCACAGTGAAGCTTTTACTACATTCAGTACATGAGAATGGTCGCTCCCCTGTGTGGATTTTCATGTGACTTGTGAGGGCACCCTTCTCAGTGAAGCTTTTATTACATTCACTACATGAGAATGGTCGCTCCCCTGTGTGGATTCTCATGTGACTTATGAGGGCACCCTTCTCAGTGAAGCTTTTATTACATTCACTACACGATTTGTAGTGGTTTAATGGAAGAGTACGGGAGCCCTAGGAGTAGAGCATTACAGTAGTCTAATTTGGATGAGATGGTGGCCTGGATAACTGTACGGAAGTCTTGGGTGTGTAGAAGGGGTCTGAGTTTTTTAAGCACATTAAGTTTGAAAAAGCAGGTTTTGAGAATGGAATTTATGTAGTTCTTCATGCTTAGTTGGTGGTCAAGGAGAACTCCAAGGTCCCTCACAAATAGTTGTGTTGAGAGGAGGTGGAGTTTGGTAGTATCAGATAGCAGAGAAGGGGAGGATGAGTGAGGGGAGATGAGTAGAAGTTCAGTTTTGTTCGCATTGAGGGCAAGATGGAGGTTAGTGAGCAGGGAGTTAATGGCTGTGAGGCATTTCTCCCAATGTTCTAGGGCATCGGAGATGGAGTTCTGGATAGGGATGATGATCTGAACATCATCAGCGTAAAGGTAGAACTTAAGATTGAGATCAGAGAGGAGTTGGCAGAGGGGGGTGATGTAAATGTTGAAGAGGGTGGAGGAGAGAGATGAGCCTTGGGGGATTCCCTGCTGGAGGGGCTGTGGGGAGGATGTGGAGTTCCCGGTTTTAACGGAGAACTTTTGGTTTGAGAGGAAGGATTTAAACCAGGTGAGAGCCAGGTCTGAGATGCCAATGTGCTCCAGGCGTGTTAGTAGATGATGGTGGCTAATAGTGTCGAAGGCTGATGAAATGTTGAGGAGGGCAAGGAGGTAGCTGTCGCCTTGACCCATGCCCCGGAGGAGATGGTCTGAAAGGGAGAGCAGTAGGGATTCAGTGTTGAAGTGTTTCCGGAAACCAAATTGTGATGGGTGGATGGTCTTCCAGATAGTTCATGAGTTGGGAGTTGACAACGCTTTCCAATAGCTTGGCAATGAAGGGGAGGTTGGAGATTGGGCAGAAATTAGCGGGATCTTTAGGGTCAAGTGAGGGTTTCTTGAGGAGGGGTCTGACTACTGTGTGCTTGAGTGCATCTGGGACAGATCCGTGCGCAATCGAGCAGTTGATGATATCTGCTATGGATTTGACTATTGCGTTAGGTATAGCTAGTAGTGCTTTGGAGGGTATAAGGTCTTCAGGATGGGAAGAGGGTTTGAGCTTTTTGAATATGGTTTGGATTTCTATGGTGGAGGTAAAGTCAAGAGCGGGCATTGAGTTTTGGGTGGGGGAGGAGGGAACAGGCAGGGTGTGTGAGAGACTGTTCGAAGAGGGGGGGAATCTCTTTAGGAGAGTTGCAATTTTATTGACAAAGAAGTTGGCTAGTTCCTCGCATTTGGTGGAGGCATCGTAGTCAGGTGTAGTAGGAGGGATAGGAGTGGTAAGACCTGAGTCGTAGGAAAAGAGTATTTTGGGGTTGAATCTGTAGTCATGGATTTTTTTAGCGTAATAATCTCGTTTATGTTTTTGGGTGGAGAGTCTGTAGCTGTGCAGAGCTGATTTGTAAATGGCAGAGTTCTGAGGGGTCTGGTCTTTGCGCCATTGTCTCTCCTTTTGCCTAAGAGTAGATTTTAGGGTTCTCAGTTCTGGAGTGTACCATGGTTTGGTGGGTTTTGAGGAGTTCCTTATAACTTTTTTGGAGACTGGACAGAGTTTATTGGCAATGTCTCCTGTGATGTTATTCCAGGACGCTAGAGCTGTATCCGGATCTGAGCAATTTAAATTGGATAGTGAGGTGGCTAGAGCATTCGCTAGGTCGGCACTAGGGCAGGGTTTTCTGAATGTTATGGTCTTACTGTTGTTGTTGTTGTTGCTGGGGGGAGGGGTGTTGATAGAGAAGAGGCCTTCTATCAGAAAGTGGTCAGACCATGGTATAGGGGTGGAGGAAGGTTGGTTGGAGGCATGGACAGCCGAATTGACAAACATTAGATCTAAAGTGTGTCCGGCTTTGTGTGTGGGGGATGTTATGATTTGTTGGAATCCTAAAGCGTGTAGAGACTGTAATAAGGATTCGCATGACGCAGTTTGAGGAAGAGAGTCAACATGGAGGTTAAAGTCTCCAAGGATGAAGGTGGGGATGTCGGGTTTTATCCAATCAACAATGAATTTGATTAGGGGAGAAGGGTTAGTTTCTAGGCATGTGGGAGGGGCATATATCAAACAGATTTGCAAGGTGGCTGACCTGAAGAGGCCTATTTCTAGCCTGGGCGGAGTGGCTATGGGAATGGGTTTGAGCTTTAGATATTTCTTGGCTGCTAGCAAGAGGCCTCCTCCTCTTTTTTTGGGTCTGTGGATAGAGAAGAATTCGTAGGAGGAGGTGGGGAGTTGGTTAATGAGGACGGTATCTGATTCTTTAAGCCAGGTCTCTGTAACTGCGCAGATGTCAGGCTTGCAGTCGATGAGGAGGTCATTAAGAATGGGTGTTTTTTTGGATAGGGATTGAGCATTGAAGAAAATTATGGAGAGAGTGGTAAGGCCAAGAATTTGAGTCAGAGGGGAGATTAGAATGGGGATTAGGGATTTGCGGGGTGGGGGGGGATAAAGTATGTTGAGGGGATGGCGTCTGGAGAGTGGAAAGTGAATGTGTGGGATGGAGTATGCTTCCATGGTAGTATCTGGGCGTAGATGGGTGAAGTTACTGAGGGGGTGAGATAGGGGTGAGCCATGTTAGAGATTTAGTTCGGGTGCACAAGGAATGCTAATGATAGTAAGCAGTAAGGGTGACAACTAAAGTGCTGATGGGAGAAGGGGGGGGGGGGGAGTGAACACAGGGATAGGAGACAGTAGATATCAGCAGTATTATCAGCAGTATTATCAGATTTATTTAACATTCCCCCTTTCAGCCACTTAAAAGTGGACTACATTCAGGTATTTTCCTGTTCCCAGAGGGCTCACAGTCTAAGTTTGTACCTGAGAAAATGGAGGGTGAAGTGACTTGCCATGGCTTCACTGGTTTGTAGCTCACTGCTCTAACCACAAGACTAATCCTCCACTCCATAGCCCACTTAACCCCTTCTAAACCAAAATCTTGGCACCGGCCTACCAGGCCTATCACCTCACTCCCCCAGGAAAAAACTGAAAAAATTGTTCAACATCTCCACCCTCCAATGCCCCCCCCCCCCCAAGCTGCCATCCCCTACTCAAGCCCTCCCACCGACCCAGTACCTGAAAATAACCCCTCACATGGTCAGAGATTGCAGTGTGCTGTGATTCCAGGTGCTTCCAGTGTAGCCGTTAGCTTTCGCTTCCAGTGTGGCTGCTATCATCATAACTTCAGCAGCTTGTAATCTGGGGTCATTCTGGGGCAGAGGTATTCTGGGGCATGTTTAAGTTATCTGGCTAATTTAGGAAGATTTCAGTTTTACCTGGCTAAGTTAGCCAGCTAATTTTTGGCCTGCTTCCAAACAGGTCTAAAGTTATCCAGCTATCTGTGGCCAAATAATCAGCCACTTAACCAGATAGCTGATTCCCATCCCCTACCTCAATTGTAACAAACCCATTGCTGGCTGAAATCTTACTCCTGCCCCCCCCCCCCCCCCCCCTCAAAACCAAAATCTCAGGTTTTGGTTTCGATCTTTTCTAATGCACACCTCACTTGGAAGACCACAGGTTTCATCTCCTAATCTTTTTCTTCCTATTCCATCTGCTTATTCGCCCCATTATCTTTCTACCCGGGAAAAATTGAGCAATGTCTCTACCCTCCAAACCTCACCCTCCCATCAACCCAGTACCTGAAAATCCCCCTTATGTGGCCTAGGATTGTTGCAATCCCGGGTGCTTTCAGCGTAACTCTTAGCAGCCATACTGGAAGCGAAAGCTATCATCGTAACTGTTCAGCCAGTTGCCGCCGTCCTGGAATGCCAGCTGCTGAACAGTTACAATGAAAGCTGACACTTCAAAAACTTGCATTTAGATGAATAACTTGTGAGCCATCCATCTAAAAAGTTTTGGATATTGACCTCCTTATCTTGCTTTCCAGTAAGACAACCAGAACCACAACGCCCAGAATGTACAGGAATTACATTTTTATAAAAGCCAAATGAGACAGGATTGGCTTGATGAACAGAAAACCGGAAACTATCTCGCTGGTGAAGAATCACTGCTATTATCACACGTCACTAGTACAGCAGCAGAACAAGCTTTACATATATGCGGCACTACTTACCATAACTGCGTCTTCTTGGTTCCACATCAGGACCAGCCCTGCTTTGGAATACATCTTGACATAGGCATCATTTTTGTCTATCAGCAGCCCAAAACTGTAGTATGGGGTCTTTGCACTGCACAGGAAAAAAATTCAAGGTCAACCTATGTGTACGACAGTGTAAGAGTTTGCTCTCATTCTTTTATGCTCATCAAACGTTATAATCCAACTTGTAACATCACAGTCCATCACAAAGGAAATGATTATTATAATGGAAATGAAAGCTTCTGACGATCACTCGGTACTCAGTAATATATAAAGTTGGGATAAAGATCCTGATTTTAATCGAAAGGATTTTGGGAATCACTCAAATAATATGGGAACGCTAATTTGATTTATATTCCCCCTTTTGTGATTAGTCAGCTACTTCAAAGTGGATTACATTCAATTACAATAGGTATTTCCCCCTATCCAGTCTAAGGGGTGAATTCTCAAAAGAGTTGTGTGTGTAAAATTAGCATGCACGTGCACAAGTAGCTTGTACTCACATATATATGGTCTTGCGAGCACATTTACATGCACAAATAAGGGCAGTCTAGCACATTCCAGGATGGGGTACATGCATAAGTTGCTATTTTATAAGAGATTTACATGAGTACATTTAACAACTGATTCATGCAATTTTAAACCTGCTAATTATCTTGTGCAATTGATAGCAGACTCATCTGTTATCTGCTATTGGTTAGGTGGGTGGACTGGGTGAACTGCAGGTAGTTCAGGGTGAAGAACTGAGAGGGTCTTGGTGACCTGGAGAAGGATCGGGTGAACTGGTGGAAATATCGGCAAACTGGTGATTTCAATTACGCACGCTTATTTTAAAATATCCCCACTTCCATTTGTAAATCAGGGTTCTATGCAAGTTATACTTTTTCATTTATAAAATATATGCATGTTTGTTTATAAAATAGTAGGAGAAGAATGTGTTTTCAATTCATTGCAGGTATTCATGCGTAACCAAATATACGTGCGTATGTTGGGGGGGTGAACATACATGTATTTTATAATCTGCACGTACCTGATTTGCACAGGTTATAAAACATTGTACTAGATCTCCATGTGGCCATATGCTGCATGGGAGTTGTTTGAAAGTTATCTTCCTTGTTTGTATCTGAGGCAATGAAGGATAAAGTGGCTTGTTCAAAGCCACAAGGAGTGTCAGTGGATTCTGAGCCCTGACTTCCCTTGTTTGTAGCCTGCTACTCTCACCACTAGGCCAGTAGTTTCCAACCTGGGATCTGTGGGCCCCTAGGAGTTCACGAAACCATCACAGGGGGGGCGGGGTCCCCTAGAAGGGAAGCAACCAAAGAGCAACTGCTGAGAAACAGAGCAGGCCGACCTCACTTCTGAGGAGCTTTGCTCTAAGGATCCTGCTGCCTAATCCCATGCCCTCAAGAGGCCCAAGCTGGCAGGGAGAAGAGGCAGGGAATAGCACAGTTGATTGCCTCCACAAGGAGTCTGAAGCTATGCCAAGAGGAGAAGGGGAAGTGCACTACCACCAGCACCTTCAACACCTGCTGCTCAACAAGAGCACAGTGGAGGAGTAGCCTAGAGATTATGTGGCTAACTCTGCTCAACCTGGAAACGCCTCCCGCCTGCCCCTGGAATGCACCCAATTTATGTGGCTAGAATTTAGCTACATTCAGTTCTCAATATAGACGGGTATTCATTTAGACAGATAACTTTGCATGTCCATTTCTGCAAAAGAATTGGCAATGCTTGTAACACATAGAGCCACTGAGGCCAAAGCATCATCTTAAAAAGATTATCCCGCCCAGACACCAGCAGTGGCAAAGAATTCCATTGTAAAAACTTGTTTTTCATTCCCTTCAACAGAGGCTTGACATTCAGATCATAGATGTGATCCAAATTCAAAGTAAGAAAATTAAGAAAAATCCCTAAAGAAACAAAAGAACCAATAGCCCATTTCAATGGAAATGCATTCTCCCATAGAGATTGCTCTTGGGCATCAAGGCCAAAGCCTCCGACGTTTCCATATTAAGTTTAAAGCCTGAGAAGAATCCATAAGCAGACATTACTCTAAGCACCACAGCCAAAGACTCCAATGGCTGAGATAAATGGACTAACAGGTCGTTAGCAAAAGCCACAATTTTAAAGACCTGAGTCCCAATTGAACAGTTTTGACCAATTTTATTTTGTAAAAGCGGTATACAAACAAGCCCTCTGGGGACAGGGAAATACTTACAGTACCTGAATGTAATCCACTTTGAAGCGCTGCGAAATGTGGAATATAAATAAATAAATAAATAAATAAATAAATAAATAAATTTTGAAATAAATAAAATAAATGGATTGGAATACCAGCTATCCTATCCTCCTCCTTCACAGACTGCAAAGGGGTTCAAGTGTCAAAAGAAAGAGGGAGTTAGGGAGTTAACCTAGGCAAGGGAAGGCCTCGAAAAAACTGTTCCCTAGCCCACAAGTTTCCCTTCTCTCCAGTATACAAAGATTGAAAGAAATCTGGGAATACTGTGTGTATATCAGGAGCAGATTGGACTACCTTACACTAAGTATTCCAGATTGCAGCGACATGATAAATACCCACTCTACATTTAACTAAGGAAGCCAGCCCAGCAGCTTACCTCAGTTATCCCCAAATTTAAACAGTTGGTATTTATAATTTTATTTTATTTATTTATTTAAAAAACTTTTATATACCGGTATTAGTATGCATACATCATACCGGTTTACAATGTAACTTTAAAGGTAGAAATTACAATGAACAGGGAGGGCGAACAAGGAGGAGTATACAAAGAGCAGGAGGTGGAGGAATTAAAGCAATAAATAAAAACTGCAACGGACTATTTACAGGAATATACAAGGCGTAGGCAAGATACTTGCAGAAGTCGGTGTACTTAATCAGGGTAGGCTTGTCGGAAGAGCCATGTTTTAAGTTTTTTTCTGAACTTGGCGTAACATGGCTCTAGCCTGAGAGTGGTAGGGAGGGTGTTCCATTGTTTAGGGCCTGCAATGGATAGTGCACGGTCCCTAGTAGAGGAGAGGTGGGCTTTTTTCAATGGGGGAATGGAGAGGGTGCCTTTGTTGACAGTGCGAGTGGGTCGTTCAGTGCGTATAGGACGAAAGGGTTCATCCAACCAATTGGAATTGTGCGAGTGGATGGACTTGTGCACTATGGTTAGAATTTTGAATATATATTTGTGGACTCTCTGATGCAAAAGAGAATTCAATGCCAATTGGGAGAACAGCAAAGCTGTTCAATGAATAGGCATAGGAGAAGGAGCAAACAATAATTTATCCTGCCTCAACTGTTTCTCTAATGCCAAGAGCCTTTTATCTAACATCTTCCGCCTCCAACTCAAATAGGCTATGACTTCTCCTCTCACAGCAGCCTTTGCAGTTTCCCAATAAAGAGCACGGTTAGAAACATGGACCTGATTATGCTCATGAAAATTGTCCTACTTGTTACGCTCCTGCCCGCAAGAGCGTGGGCAGGCTCTTACCTTGTTACAGCCACAGCCAGTCAGGCTGCTTCTTTCTCCCTGAATCAGCTGGGGCCGTTCCCACAGCTGTTGCCATGCGGTCTGCTCCTCGGCTGCTGTCTCTGCCTTTCCCCGACGTGCTGCTGCGATCCCGGGACCTTCAGCGAGCAGGCCGTCTCTCCCAGTGCCTGTTTCAGTCCGGGTCCTTGCCTGGCTGGGAAGCCGTCCCTGCCAGTGCCTGCAGCCTGCTTCAGCTTTCTGCTCTGCCTGCTGTCTTCACGGCATGGAGCCGTTCCTGCAGTCAGCCCTTCCCCCGCTTCCTCTGCAGCCAGCCTTACCTCTCTCTGCTTCCTCCTGCTTCTGTCCTTGCAGCTGGGAGCTGCTCCAGTGACCTGCCTTCACCCAGCTCCAGTCCAGGGCTGCTCCGCGGCTTCCTTGGGCCCTCCACGTGGCTGAGGACGCCACCAGCTTCCAGCTCTTCTCTCCAGCTTCCTAGGGCGCGGGCGCGCGCCTCTCTGCTCCTCTTAAAGGGCCAGCCAGGTGTGGCCCCCTGCTGACCCCTCCCTGGGCGTTGTCCACCTCAGCCCTACTAAAGGGCTCAGCTTTCAGTGTGTTTTTGCCTTCGCAAGGAGTTGGTCACTCCTGAGATCCTTCGCTCCAGGAAGTCGTCCGTGTTCCAGCACTTCTGCAAGGTCCTGTGTTTCGTGTTACCTGTCGGAGCTCCTCGTCCAGTCCTGATGTCTGCCTGCTGTTCCAGTCCCAAGGTCTGTCTCTTGATCCAGCCCTGAGGTGTGTCTCCTGTTCCAGTATCTGTGTTCCAGTCCTGATGTTCCTGCTGTTCCAGATATCCTTGTTCCTGATCCGAATGCTTTAACCTGCCTTGTGCTGCCAAGAGAGCAGCGTATCCTTGCCTTGTGCTGCCAGGAGTGCAGCGAACCTGCTTCCTCTTTCCTGTGCTCTCCCGCTCTCTGCGTGGTCCGCGACCAGCCTTCCAGGGCTGTGTAGGGCGCGCATGGGACAGGGTGGTCCGCGACTCAGTCCCGCGGGTGGCCTGAGTAGGGCGCCCATGTCTACCTTCAGCCCTCGTTCCTGATTCCACCTCTGTGCATCCAGTCCTGAGTCCACGCCTGTGCCTGTCCATGTCTATGCATCCTACACCTCATTCCTGAGTCCACGTCTTTGCCTGAGTCCACGTCTAAGGATCCTGCATCTATGCCTGAGTCCACGTCTATGGATCCTGCACCTCGTTCCTGAGTCCACTTCTGTGCCTGAGTCTACGTCGTTCCTGAGTCTCGTCTGAATCCATGTTCCAGTCTTCGCTGCCCTGGCCTCCATCTGGCCTGCCGCTTCGTGCCGTACCTTGCGGTAGGTCCGAAAGGGCTAGGAACGGTCGGAGGACTGTTCACAAGACCAACATTGCGTTGTTGGGTCTTCCGAAGCGTGCAGGTCCGGAGGAGGGCCTGTCTTCCATGCCGCTCCCGTCCAGCCCATGCTCGGGCATGCCACGCCTCCCGCGGCACCTCTTCAGAGCCCTCTGGGGTTGAGCCGTGGCCCAAGGACACACATCACCCAGGAGTGGGATCGCTCTCCTAGCGCTCCACAACACTACTTTCTAAGAAGGACCTAAATCCCGCATCGTATACAAGTAATCAGGAAACAGACACCTCCTATCCCCACAATTCACTTCTCCCCAATGAAAATCAACCCAAATGAGAGCATGGTCTGAATTTCCAGAGGACAAATAACCACCTGATTAATCTGAGAAAACATAGAAGCTAACAGGTGGATTGCGTGGCGTGGCAATCCCTTTCAGTGGGATGGAAAACTCACCATGAATCCAAAAGATCCAAACTATCACAGAGCCAGAGGACCCATTTGTGGTTCATTAATCTCTCTCCAGCCAGACAATGGGATTTATTGAGAGCAAGGCAAAAAATATTGTTCAGATCTCCCCCCACCAAAGTATAACCCTCCCTCATGACCTGTAGTTTACATAGAATACCCCAGAAAAAGCCATGATCATACACATTAGGAGCATAAATATTACACAATAATAAGGGCTGCCCATTCAAAGAGCCCCTTAAAATTAAAAACCTACCACCCGAATCCTTGATCTGTTCTTGAACAGTAAAGTTTTACAGATGAGGATAGCCACCCCAGCTTTTTTGGAACCAAGGGATGCCCAATAGGCATCACCCACCCACCATCTAGCCAGCTTACCATGCTCTTGGTCACTCAGGTGGGTTTCCTGAACAGTGCAATATCTGCCTGATGTCTCACTAGGACTTTCAAGATCTTTTGCCTCTTTATCGGAGAGCCCAAGCATGCCACATTCCCAGAAATCACTCTGCAGCTATCCTTAGTCATGAGAACCAGCCTTTCTCAGGGAGAGTGGTTTCTTCCACCAAGAGAGTTCAGAAAGCAGTTGCAGCTGTGGGAAGGGGGCAGGCTGGACAACTGGGCCAATCAGGATAGTTCAGGGCAGGGCCTAGGGCCTATAAAAAGGGATCCTTGGGAGACATACTTAAATCCCCCTCGAGAGGCTCAGAAGGTGACAAGGTCTCCCTGTGGAAAGAGCTTGTGGAGCAGTAAAGGCTGGCTGGACCAGGAATCTTGACCCTCTAAAGAAAAGAGCAAGGTTTGCTGACATTTATTTTCCTTTGGGATTTTGTTCTTCCCTTTTCTGCTTTGATTCGCTGAAATTGTGGACTGAAATTAAAAGACTCGCAACCCAGTGAAACAACTGGATGGTAAGACTGTGTTAAACCTCAGGTTTCCAGCGGCTCTACAGATAAGGTCCTGACTGTAGAGACCAAGTGGAGAGGGGGTTCGAGACCCTGGTTGGAAAGACACTTAAGACTTGCCCCGGACAAATAAATTATTATCTGGGATCACAAAGAGGACTGCAAAATCCATTAGGTGCACTTCCAGAAGAGAGAGACCAGCATTGAACCCCAGGACCTCATCACAATCACAAAACCAAGAGAAAAGGGGGGACAACAGGGGATTGCCATGGGGACCACCCTCCAGTACTAGGACTACATGAAAAGCAGATAAGCCCTCATACAAGAATAAAAATAAAACAAAGAGCACTGTGCCAACCTCTATATGCAGAGGGTATAAAAATCAGCACAATAAGGAGGACCCACCAATGGCATAAGAGCCCCCCACATGGCCCAGAACAGGGCCAACCCTTGAACAATATTAAATCATATTTCTCCTGCAAGTAGCAGAGAAAGGAAAATAAATTGTTCACGCAGGCTAAACTCAGTCTCTGATACCCCATTCAGTGATGATATTATTCATCATTGCAGGCAAAGAGTCCACTAAACCCTGGGCCTCAGCAGGCACAGAATAAAAAAGAATCTGTCCATTGTGATTTACTCTCAATTTTGCAGGGTACAATAAAGTGAAACGAATTTTACAGGCATGTGAGAGAGAGCATATATGAGAGAGAGCCCTTCTGAGGCCCAGTAGTTTCACTGAAAAGTCCTGGAAAATTAAGATTTTGCAGTTTCCATCTTCAGCTGTAAACCTTTGAGAAAAGCCTGTAGAATTATCCACTTTATGCTGGAAATTCAAAAAACAAGCGATCACTATTCAAGGTCCCCCCTGAGTTTCTGAGTACAATCCCAAGTGATATACATGCTCGATATCACCAGGCCCAGATTAGAATCCAGCCCGAGTTCCCGCATCAGCCAAGACACTAAAAATTCTTGAAGCTCCGTGTCCAAGACTGATTCTAGGATTCCCATGAAGCATAGATTATTCCGGCGGGATGTGTTTTCTAGGTCCTCCACTTGATCATCCAATCGTGTCACCGTGGTGCGCAAGTCTTAAATAATGGCCTCCATTTCCTTGCCGCCATCTTTGGCGTCCGACACTCGTTGCTCCACTGCACTCACCCGGTGTATCACTGTGTCCATGGAGGTTCCAAAGCCATCACATTTTTTGAAAACCTGCTCAAATTTGACATACAAGGTTTCCGAGACTGCTGTGGCCGCCACCTCCACTAGCTCCTTAGTGGACAAGCTATCTGCCAACTGCCGGTCTTCTTCCTGCTCCGCCATCTTGGAGTCACCGGGTTTCACTTTTCTTTTCTGACAATCTTAGAGGTCATCGTGACTCCTGAACCAACAAAACTATACAGCAACGCACACCAAATGCAGTAAGATAAAAAGGCAAGAGTAGCACAAGTGTAAAGCCAGTAAAGGAGCGTGGATAGTGAGAAGCCTCTGAGAGCAGAACCAAGATGCGTCCTGCTCCTAGCATGGCATCATGTGATCTCTTTAAAATTTTGTAAAAATTTAAGAGACATATGGAGGGGTCTGCAAAACTTTTGGAGGTTGAAAAGAGGTCCCAAAGGTTTGGAAACCCCTGCACTAGGCTACTCCTCCACTGCAGCAAAAGGAAAGCAAAGCTAGAATATATATGTTTCAGTAAACTGCTGAGCCAGTGCTATGGAATCAGTAATTTATCACTTTTCCAAAGTATTTAAAAACTTGTAATTTATGTAAAACAGCATTCATATACTCAGGTTCCTCTAAATGGAATATTATTTTGTGCATGTTTTTGCTTTGCTCCTACCTTTGTTTGCTTAGTTATTTGTCCTTTTTTCCTTTTCATTCAAGGATATATTTTAAATTTGGAAGGAATGTACCTTGTAACATCTTTTCCCCTGTTGTCATCTCTCATCTGCTTATGCTGGTAATGTGCAGGTTTTTGAGGATGAGCACTGCAGTAGTATGCTACTTTTTTTTGATCCAGTGAGGAAAGCATGGTTAAACAGGAGGCGCTTTCAGAAACTTTAATCTATGTGGTTCCTTATTTTTGGTGGTCTTTTCTAAAATCTAGAAAAGTCGTATAACCCAGAATTGTGCTGATGAATATCACGGATGTAAGATGTCAGGATGACCCTTGTGGTTGAAAGAGTCCTCCTAGTGTGTTCTGCTTGGCATGGGTAAGAGCAATTTAGTCTGCGCAGAAATCTGCTGTTTGAACTTACATTTTAATGTGAATCCAGAATGGTGCTGGAACTAGTTTGCTGGCAAGGGAATACTATCTCCAATCTCCATGCCATTTTCAAGCTAAAGGAATTGTAGATACTTTCCTAAAAAGTCGTGCCAGTGGCCTCTGGAGGTGTTGGGAGAAAGGAAAAGCTACGAGACAGCCATCCTATGGGCTGAGGAAGTAAAATCCACTCATGGGATGGGATTTCCAAAAATATCTGGATCCATATTTGTTTAGAAAAAGGAGTTGATCTATTCAGAGATCATTTGTGGGACTTTACTGACAATTTAGCATTGTTGAGAAATATTTTGATTCACTTGTATTCATCATGTGTTGATGTATTGAATCAGCAATTGAAAATCTTGAGAATATTGTAATGATATATATTTAGAGACTGAATTGTGTTCTATCCTACTGTTTTGATGATTATCTTCTTTTCTCTCTCCCTACACCCTTCCTAATGAACTCCGCTCTTATGTGTGCCCTTCTTCTCCACTGCAAGTTCTGACTCCTTGCTTTCCACCTTCAGCCTTACAGAATACACTTCCTGTGTCTGTGCATCATGCTCCCTCCCCTTTTCAAAACTAATTTTCAATCCTAAGTACTCCTCTATAACACATTTCTTCCAGATTCTTGTTTGTGATGTATGTTTATCTTGACGATTGTAAGCTCCTTGTAGCAGGGACTGTCTCTTATATGTGTCTGCACAGTTCGACATATGTCTAGTAGTGCTTTTAAAATAACTAGTAGTAGTATCTAGCTCAAAAAATAAGGCAACCCCACTTAGAAACAGCCAGCAAGTGCATGCGATGAAATTACTTCTCTTTGAGTTAATTAACTCTGAACTGTTTCTCCTCCAGAGGTCCTTATTGATGAAGGCTCATGGCCAGGGCCAGTGCAAGGATATTGGGTACCCTAGGCGACCCTTGCTCTGCCCCCCCCCCCCCCCAAGTCACGCCCCCCTACCTGTTTCGGCACTGACTGTGTGCTTCTCAGGGCTGCTCGCGGCCCTGAGAAGCACACAGTCTCTATTTCTCTTTGCCACGTCAGGGATAGGCCCTGCTAGCGGCACCATGTGGCTGCTCTTTGGTGCCCCCTATTGCTCAGTGCCCTAGGCGACTGCTGAAGTTTGCCTAATGGACACGCCGACCCTACTCATGGCAGAGCAACATGTCATGTGTGTCAGTGTAGGCCATGACCTTACCTTGGTAAAAACATGGCTACATTTATAAATACTTAGAAATTTAAGTATTACAAATTCACCATCTCAATTGCGACTAACTGGGACCCTTGTTGGGAATCCCAGCAGAGTGGCTAAAGATTGGATCGGTATGGAGAAGGAAATGTCCTTTCAGATGTCTTATTTTTGTGTCTTGACTAGATTGTATGCACCACAAATGAGGAATTTTCTCTTGTTTGTACCTGTATAACACTGGTACATCTAGTAGTGTAGTATAGAAATGACGTGTATCAAGTGGTAGCAGTAAGAGGTGATACCTCAATAACAAGGTTAAGAGAAAGCATACTAACAGGGGACTGTGGAAATTTTCTCTCTCACCATCATCTATGGATAGCTGGAAGTCTCTTGTCATTCTAGCACCTTCCACAAGGGCTAAGACATTAAACAATGAAACATTTAATCTTATATTTTATTTACAAGAGTGAAGCAGAAAACAGGAAAACATATGAAAATATCAGAAATACTTCCACTTTAGCAGAATTGTGAAAACATGGGTTTCATAGTATAGCTGTTTTAAGACAAAGCTTTCAGATCTTTAAATAGAAGTAAGATTATCACAGCCTCCTCACATAGGGGCCAATGCAATATGGTGCGCTGAGCTGAGCGCACTCTTAACGTGCAGTTGGACGTGGGTAGAATAGGCGGGCGCTAATCAATCCCCTAATGCAATAAGGGGATTAGTGCCTATTCAACGCGTGTCTAACGTGGAGTGAATGTAATAGCGCTCTTCACATGCAAATGCATTTGAATGAGGCTATTAGCATTCACTCCCGATGCAAAAAGAAAAATGTGTGTCTCCGACGCACATTTAACTGTCATCTATTAACGCCTGCCAGGAGCAGGCATTAATAGATATGCGCATCAAAAAAGAATAAAAAGAAAAATAAAAGAAAAAAAATTGATGATCGGGCCCATCACAACAACCGACGCCAAGTTTAACGGCGTCGGTTTTCGTTACCCGGACAGCCACAAAAACAGACGCCGATAAACCTGGCATTGGTTTTTGTGACAGAAAACCAACGCCAAGTTTATCAGTGTCGGTTTTCGTGGCTGTCCACCGGTAACGAAAACAGACGCCGTTAAACTTGGTGTCGGTTGTTGTGATGGGCCCGATCAATTTTTTTTTCTTTTATTTCTTTTATTTCTAAACTTTCAAGATAGCGGTGGCGAACTGGTTGGAGAGCCTGAGGGCAGCGAAGAAAACCTCCTTGCTGCAAGATGGTAAACACCAACCACTGTTTTCAAACCGCATGGCCTTCTTTATCTCTGTCTATCCTTCCCTCCTTCCTCAGCCATTCTTCGGCCTGCCTCAGGTAATCAGAGAGGGCAGTTGTTCATCCTTTTTCTGCTCTAGAGGGGCACCAACCCCAATCCCTTGGCTAGTGACCGCTAAAAACAAATGCCGAGTTTATCGGCATCGGTTTTCCTTAGCGGCAGACAGCCACGAAAACCGATGCCGATAAACTCGGCGTTGGTTTTCAGTGAACTAGTCACGAAAATCAGCGCTGGGTTTATCGGCATCGATTTTCATGGCTGTCTGCTGCTAAGGAAAACTGATGCCGATAAATTCGGCATTGGTTTTTAGCAACTAAAACCAATACCAGGTTTATCGGTGTTGGTTTCCCTTACTGCTGTAAGGCAGTCACAAAAATAGATGCCAGGTTTATCGGCATCAGTTTTCATGACCGGTGTATGGCAGTCACGAAAACCTTTGGGTTTGCATTAGCAAGGATGCGCTACTGTCACAAGAGACCCTAGTGCATCCTTGTTAATGTGACCCCCTAATTTAAGTATTGCATGGTGCCATCCTTTGGGGGGGGGGGGGGGGCCATACGCGCATCAAGAGAGTCGGTGCTGACTCTTCAGTACCCGCTTTCTATGCGACTTTATTGCCTCGGCCCCATACTTATGCTTGTGACTGAGTCATATCAATGCTGCCCCAGAGGAAAAGCAAGCAATTATTTCTACCTCTGATATCAGTTGACTGAATTTATTGTAGTCTTTGGGATGTCAGGGCAATTCATATTCTTACTATTGTACCCCAATTCTAAAGTAAATTTCATTAGAGTCATCAGATTGTTCCAAGGAACATTAGCAAATGTTTCTCTTATTTTGGAATTGTAGTTCCCCTCCCAGAGTAAGTTTGGAATTGATATCCAATGGAATCACATAGCAATACCACCTTCCTCACATGAAAAGGTCTGTGTATACTTTAAGAGATCACACTGTCCATATTTTTAAAAATTGGTAAGTATAAAGGGGTAAAATCTACCGAAGGTATTGCTTCAGGTTTTTCAAGTCAGGTATGAGGAATATTGATTGTAGGGATGTGCATTCATTTGAAACAAATGGATAAAATGCAACAAATGAGACCATTTTGGCTTCATTGATGGACCCCTTAAATGAATGGAGTGTTCCCATAAATTTAAACAAATTTCCGTTTCATTTGTTTATGTTCCCATTCAAGTCTATGGCCCACTGAAAAGTATTGCAGTGAAATTGGTAACTAGAGCAATCAACAAATTCCTGAGAAGGGTAGTAGCCAGGAAGGACCTGAGGTGGAAGACGTTGGCAAGTAGACAAAAAGGAGGACCAAGCAAGGAGAAGTTGCCCTGCTCCTCTTGGGAGAGGGGTGTCTTGCTGCATACCTCTTATGCTACATCTTGAAGTTCTTGCTGCTATTCATTCTTACTGCCATACCCTAGGTTTTATATCTTGGGGATCTTGCTACCATTTTGACTTGCTGCTATACCCCATATGCTATACTCAGGGTCTTGCTACCACTCTGCCTAGCTGCCATGCCTATGATGTTACACCTTAGGGGTTTTGCTACCACTCTGCTTTGCTGCTATACCTCTAATGCTACACCTTTGGAGTCCTTCTGTTTTGCTGCCATACCCATGATGAAAATTTTACTTCTCTACATCCCTAATTGACAGATTTGTATGAGGAGAGCATAATATTGGAAGAGCAGTATGTAGAAGATGAAGAACTGAGCTGAAGTTTGTATTTCTGTTGCTAAAAGTACCCTCACCATTCATAAGCGCTAAAAGACAAGTCCTTAGTTTTGAACAGTGCAGGAATTTTAATGAAGACTGATGTTCCCCATTCTCCTTGCCTCCCATATGCTTTAGTGCACACATAGACTCTGATCAGCAGGTATCACTTAATACTTAATGAATTTCAGCTGATAACCTCACATAATAAACTGCACACTGGGTAGCCATTTGTAAATAAAAGCTCTTTACACTGGAGTCTAGCCAAGAATATGTATCACTAGACAGCTGTCTTAAGCTTGTAGCAATTATTTACTTTTCTCTTCATCCTTGTATTCTTTAGGAGGATCCCTGTCCTCTGTTTAACTTTGTCGTCTTTCTGACATCAGACCATGACACAACAAAAGGGTTTATATATTTTGAGGTCCGTATTCAGAGGCATTTAACCAGTTAACTCCCATATTATTTATTTATTAATTTAATTTTTGGAAAGCTGGTATCCCACACATCTTTATATTCATGGTGGCTAACAAAAAAAATGAATCATAACAAAACCATACTATACAAGCTAATCAGCTATTTCTGGGCACTTATCCAGCTAAAGTTTAGCCAGATATCTCATTATTCATTTAATATTTAGATGGATAGCATGGGGCATTTCTGGGAGCATATTCACTTAATTCTGGTCACGTCATACAGCAGTCCTAAAGGTAGCCAGATAATCTTATTCAGCTATCTTTAAGATAGCTGCCTATATTCAATTGTGTAACTGTACAACTGAATATCCCTCCAAAGTTAGCCAGTGACTGAAAATTACCCTTTTTTTTTTGCTTTCTTTCTTTGTAAAACATTGCTCATTCTCCCCATCAAGCATTCATTAAAGAATCATCTTGTGCAGATTCGCTCCCTTGCATAGGTCATAAAGGGGTACATTTTCCATAGGGCTCGTAACTGGCTATGGGTGCACATACTGTCCATCCCACACAAACCCAGCTGATTTATACACCTAAGGTACCCACCCGTATTATGTTTGAGGATTGGCTTGTTAGGCAGCTAAAAGTGTGCACATCCCCTATAGCGATGTTGAATATTGGCATTAAGTATGCACATTAGTGGCATGCCTACTAAGCACATACATTTCCAATCATGCACCAGAAACTCCTCCCCCAGAATACCTCTTTTGTATGTGGCTAAAAGTATGCATGTAATGAAAGTGTTGCATACTTTTCAGGCAACCAAAATCTCACCAGTGTGGATTCAGCAAATCTACCCACATCACTTCCTATTATACATGCACAGATCCTAATTAAGCCTTAAGATTGTTCCTTATACTGCTCAGAAAGCAAGATAGTTACCTTGCTCTCCAAAGTTGCTACTAGTACTGATCTCTGACCTGCCAATAGGTGTCTAAGTGTCAGACACAGAAAGAGGGGTATGACCATCTCTTCCCACATGGTTTTAAGAGTTGAATTTTCAGGAAATTCGTTGCAGACCTGCAAATTTTACCAATGACTAAGTTATAGAACATGGATTCTCAAGTGCTGAAAATACTAAAAATACTAGCACTAACTGGGAATAATGGAGAAACCTGTAAAATGTAAAATGACTTACAACATATATTATAAATAAGCATGTGTAAAATAGACCGGTCTATTGTACAGAGCTGCAAGGCATCATGGATAGATTAAGCAAATATTGCCCCAGTGTATCCTAGAACCTAAATCTTGGTTTGGCTTTTGAAAAGCAGAGATGCAAGTCTCTGCATGCATGGAACTAGTTCAGTTGTTGCCGGTTGACCCAAAACATATGGAGGACAATTTTCAAATAAATTTAGCTGGCTAACTAGAAAATGTACTTTCACAACATAAAAAAAAAGAGATGCTTCTATGGTACAGCTAGGCCAGAAAAGAGAACTGCATGCATACAGTTTAATTTTCAAATCTATGCGTGTAGTTATGCCCCCATTTTCCTTAACCCACAGAAAATGCAGAGGGCAGAGTACATGGATAAGTTTGTCTGGGCCGGTGCTTCCAATTGGCAAACTAGGCAGTTGCTTAGACAGCCAAAATTTCTGGGGTGAACAAATCCTGCCAGCACGAGGCCCAGAGTTCTGTGCTAGAGCCAGCATCAGCAAAGAAGGGAACATTATAGTGAAGCCACGAGCACTGTAGGAGGGAGCGCTGTACTGGAGCTGCCACCAATAGGTAAGCTGATGGAGGAGGGTGCATGACCAAAGGTTCACATAGGGTGGCAAATCTTTTGTACCCACTTCCATGTAAGTACATTTTCAATGGACGCTCATTTTGAAAGATAAGGTACAAGTCATTTCTCTTTCAAAAATTCACTGAAAGATATAGTGCATGGGTACAAAAGTACCTCATATCTTGCCACTAGGTGACTGAGTGAATATTGCCTCCCTGGTGCCCTGTCTTGAGGATGAGATGTCTGAACCAAAACTCAAAACACATACCCTGATTGCTACTGCAAAAAAGTACACACACTCCCCAGAAGTACGAAGACTCTCTAGGGATCAGGAGATCCAGTTTTCAAATGACTCATTGATAAAAGATGATATGGATGGAGCAGACATTAGCCAACAAAGTACATGGGGTATATTTGGGACGTCCTTACATGGCATACAGGTTAGATGTGTCTTCTAAAAACTTTGCAAATACAATTTCATGGCAGCAGTTAATGATTGTACTGGATGTATATCCCAAACCAGTGTATGTCAAATTATGATATTAATCCAGCCAGGAAAGCAAAATTAGGAACTTTCTCTAGCTTTCATAAAACCAAATGAAGTATGGGATTTCTTTCACTTTAGATTGAAGGGGACAATGCTTACAGGAAATGCTGATCTCTCACCCCCAAGCTCTTTTCATATATGGCAAAGTGTTCCAAATCCCCACCTATGGATAAGGGATCTGATTTATCCCTAGTCAATGTGGATAAATCAGTGAACAGGAACTAATTCCTGACTGCTGTAACCATGGCTGCTCCCAGATGTGCAATGGAATGGTAAAGGAACCATTTAAGTCATTTTTTGAAAATTCTTTAACCGTAGGGTTGCCAACTGGTTCCAGTTTCACAGGACAGCCTGATCCGCTCCTGGTTTTACCCCGTGGCATGCAGGGACTTGAAGTTCTATCTTTCATAGGGAAATCAATCGGAAATGAGTGCTACAAGCTCACAGATGCAATGAGATAAACCCAGGAGTGAATTAATCTGTCCTGAATAAAGGCAACCCTATGCAACAATGAAAATATGTAGTTGGCTCGCTACATAGTACACAGAGAATGCCTCTTTATTTTAATGTTTATGATCCATGTCTTCTTTCACTTTAGCTACCACCAATTTGGAGAATTTTAATCATTTTGATTTTTTTTTTTACAGCAAACTAAGGCCTAGATTTATCAAAATGCAGTAAATATCGCATGCGATAGGAAAAGGGGTGTGTTTTATGGTAATAGTACTACGAAGGAATTTCTTTTTAAGGGACAGCTGGCACTTTTGGCTAATGAGATGAAGAGTCTTTAAAACACAAAGAATAAAAAGCTAAATGCAGACGAAACCTGTTAAACGAGAATGGGTTTTATCAGGTTCTCGTGAGCAATTGTATTCAGAACAATGGATTATGGGATGCAAAGAACAGGTTCATGCCACAGAACCTGTCTTGTATTTTAATCTTTTACTGCAAAGCAAATCAAAATGTTGAATTGGTTTATTGTATGTAGAAAAATTCTATTTTTAAAATCTCCTTTAATTTGGTGCTATTCTGCTATACCTATTCCTTTAACAGACATTACCAAAGCATGCATTCCAACAGTCATATGACTACATATGTGTCAAATATTCTGTGCTTCTTCTGTGCCAAATTGACTATCATCTTTATTGTTTGACAAATAATGTGTATTGTGTACAAATGAGCTGTAATCTTGAGAATAAAGGAGGTGGTGATACTTCAGTACCAGTCATCGATGTCATCTGGACCACTGCTTTCATTTTTTAAGGCTGTACCTCTGCAGGAAAATAGATTGAGTAGATGCAGAGAAGATTTTCCAAAAATGGTGTTAGATAATTAACCTTTTGAGCTGAGATTTTAGGGGCCTATTGTAAATATGTATACTTTTGAAGAGAGGGTGACCAGATAGATTTATTTAAAAAATCTAAAGTACAAATATACAAGAGGTAAACATTTTTCAGTGGAAACAAAGGATTACAATGAGTCTTAAAGGATTTAGATTCAGGAGTGCCATAAGGGAGCATTTCTATATAGATAGGGTAGTGGATGCATTGGATAACTTACCAGTACCAATGGAAGCAAACATGTTATCAGAATTTTAAAAGGCATGGGACGGGCATTGAATAGAAACATAGAAACATGACAGGAGAAAAAGACTGCATGGCTCAACCAGTCTGCCCATCCGTCCAATTAATTTAGCATTATAATTCTCATCACTTCCTTAGAGATCCCCTATATTTATCCCATGCTTTCCTGAATTCAGACACTTTTTTTGTCTCCACCACTTGCAAGTAGAAGTGGTGGAGACAAAAGTAATATATTTTGCGGTGGCAAAAGATTGTAAAGCCCAAGCCTATGGCAGGGCAGGCCACTTCTGGTCCTCAAGAGCCACCAACAGGTCTGGTTTTCAAGATATCCTCAATGAATACACACGAGAGATTTGTGTGTACTGCCTCCATTGTGAAAATCAAGCTTATTTGTGACTCCTAAGAACTGCAGTTAACCATCCCTTGCCTTTGGAATAGCAATAAGCGAAAAGAAAGGGTGAACAGAATAGATCTGGTGGTGTCAACAAGTTTTGTGTTTCAATATGAATGAATCCCTATTATGGCAAAAAATCTGTGTTGCTACTGCATAATAATTTCAAGGAAACAATAGCATGAGTTGTTTCTGTTGGGGTGACATATGAAGGATGAAAACAGACATGAGCAAGTAGTTAATTAATTTACATATTTAAAATTCTTATATACCAATTTATGTTACAAAGAACAATCAAGTTAAAGCTGCTAGGGCCTTCTTACTATGTTAGTTTGTTTATTTATTTATTTAATTCTTTTACATACCAACCTTCATGATTTGTATCATATCAGATCGGTTTACAAGGAACCTGGGGGTTAACATTCACGATTAACAAGGTCATTAACAGGAGGCAAAGTTGTAGGGAAGTTGTAGTTGTAGGGAAGACAGTTATTCTCTGTAACACCTACACTATAGTAGTATTATAGACATGTATTTCTTCTATTGTAACAACATGATGCTGTATTACAGTGAAAGACGACTATGAAGAAGGATAATTCCCATCATTCACCATGAAAATGACTAGAAAAATTAACTCCATGATAAGGGGCTATAGCAGCAATGATCAACCTGATGCAATATGAAAATCAGTATAGTTGGTACTATATGAAATAACGTCACCACTGTTAAGAAGATCAGTCCTCTTTCTTTATTTTTGTCCAATGGTTTCCTCCTGCTCCTTTCTGGATTCCCAGCTCAATCAGAGCTATAGCACCATGAACCTTCATTTGTAACTGCTCATAGTATTTCCTCTATATTTATATACCTGTCCAACTTACTTATTCCACCCCTCACAGCTGCAGTTCTAGGTCAAGGATCACAGCTCCCACTGGAATGCGGTAAAGTGGATTCTGAGTGATCACAAGGCTCACTAAGGCTTTTCTCTCATTCTGTGTCTATGAGGAATGACCTTAATGAATCAGTTACTAAGTATTGCCAATTTGCAATGGTGGGTACACTCATCCCCCCCCCCCCCCCCCCCCCCCCCCCAAAAGGACTATGCATACTGCCAGTCTGTGGAGAAGAGACTTGGGGAATAAAACCCAGGTGTTTTGTATGGCAGTGCACAGCACAAACACTATGCCACCACTCTTCATTTCGATAGCTGAGTCCTTGAAAATGGACAAAGTAATGAGCTGAGACAGGATACATCCTAAGATATTAAGAGAGCTTAGATTCCAGCAGCTTAACTGATGGTTCTGTTCAATAATTCTTTGGAGACATGAATGTTTCTAGAAGCCTTAATATGAACAGATTTTGTCCTGCTTCATAAAAACGGGAGTAGGGTGAGACTGATAACTACATACCAGTAATTCTGACCTCAGTGAGCCATAAATTGATGGAATCACTAATATAATATAGAGTAATGGATTATCTTGAATTCAATAGATTACAGGAGGCTCATAAATAAACTGAATTGTCTACAGGTGAGTCCTAAGGTTGCAAACTGGGTTAGAAATTGTTTGAACAGTAGGAAACAGAGCGCAGTGGTAAATGAAGCTTATACCAAATAAAGGGGATTTATCAGTTGAATGCCTCAGGGATCAATTCTAGGTCTAAGATCATTCTATATTTTCATAACGAATAATGTCGAGGAGTTAGAAGAAAAGGTTTGTCGTTTTATAGTAAGTTCTATAATAGAGTGGACATTCCAGTTGGAGCTAAAAAATGAGAAGCTTGAGGAGTTATCAAGACTACAACAACTGAGATTTAATACAAAAAGGGTAGAGTTATTCATTTGGGATGCAGTAATTCAAGAGAGCAGCACAAAATTGGGGTGAGATAATCATATGTAAGATCTTAGGGTTATCATATCTAACTATAATATTCAGTTCTAAAGAACATATCTCCAAAAGGATATAGACAGAATAGAGGAAGATCAAAGGACTACCAAAATGGTTCGGAGTCTGCACCATAAGCCACCGATTTATTTAGTTATGAACATTTGATGTTCTGCCTTTCCTAAACTAGCATGAAGGCAGATTATAATCAAAATTATAATTAAAAAATTACAATTACAGTTGTGCCACAATTTACAATAAAGACAGTTACATTGTTTCAAAGTTTACCATAAACAGGAGCGAACATGATGGCACAGTATATACGTATATACAGTTAGCAGTGCAAGGTAGATTGTAGTGGTTGTTAGATTATAACATTATTTTGACGGCAGAAGGCATGGAATCCTCACAGAGCCCAAGGGCTCAACTGTTATTGTGCATTTCACGTTAGAGTCATGACTACAATCCCATTCTAGTTCCCAAAGAATTTAAAGGTATACAAAAATTGTCAAGGAATTACTTACATGGCTCCATTCACCACCACCATGAGGGGAGTCAAGTAGATGGTAACATCTTTGATGGTGACCAGGATGTACTTGATATGGGGGTGCCCATCAATCAAGGTACGCTGGATATGAACCGAGAATTCCTTATAAGATTCGTGGCAGTCTGAAGCAAAGTTGTAATCACAGAGTCCAGGAAACTGATATACATCTCCATCAAAGGTCTTGTAATGGTTGTTCCCCCACGTGCTGCAGACAAAGTGACCATGACTATGTGTTCGACCTGTTTATCCAAATAAATAGACAAAAAAAAAAAAAATCAACTGAATTCAAATAATTATGTTAAGTAGAAAATGCATTCAACTTCTAAAAGACCCGTTGATGATAAATATTGCTTCTTTTACTATCTCTTAGAATATTTAGTGAGGTTTACTGGTTCCTTTCATAGTGAACAGGCAGTTAACTCAAAAAGATGAAGACCCACAGAAAAAAAGGCAGTCTGACATTTTCAGTATCCATAATAAAGAACATAAGAACTGCTATGCTGAGTCAGACCAAAATCCATCAAGACTAGCACCCTGTCTCCGATAGTGGCCAATCCAATCACAGATCCCATAAAGTAGATCTAATTTCTGTTAGTCATTCCCAGGGACAGCAATAGTTTTTTTTGTTTCCTCCAGGAATTTGTCCAAACCTCTTTTAAGCCCAACTGTGCTAGTTGTCTTGACCACGTCTTCAGGCAACAGATTCCACAGCTTGATAGTGTGCTGAGTGAAAAGGCACTTTCTATGATCTGTTTTGGATCTGCTGGTTGTTAGTTTCATGGAGTGTCCCCTTGTTTTAGTATTATTTGAAAAGGTAAATAACTATAGTTTATTTACCTGTTACACCTCTATCATGTCCCCTCTCAGTCTTCTCTTTTCCCAGCTGAAGAGCCCTAGCCTGTGTAGCCTCTCATTATAGGAGAGATTTTCCATCCTCTTTATTATTTTTATCACCCTCCTCTACACCTTTTCTAGTTTTCTTGAGATGGAGTGACCAAAACTGCTCACAATACTGAAGGTGCAGTCACACCATGGTTCAATACAGAGGCAATAGAATTTGTGATCCTGGCTTTTATTTGATGAGTCCTTTGGCTTGTCTTTATCTTTTTTATTATTATTAATAAAATCATTTGTATTGCACATACCAGATGTATGCAGTGCTGTACAGAGACAAAGGACAGTCATGAGAGCATAAGAAATGCCATGCTGGGTCAGGCCAAGGTCCACTGAGCCCAGCAGCTGGCCTCTGATAGTGGCTGGTCTGGGTCACAAGTACCCTGCAGATCACAAAATGTAGTCCCTACTCCTTGGAGCATACAATAAATAAATAATAAGAAAGACAGGAAAAAAATGAGAGGCTTTGAGATAAGACGCAAAGCCATGATTGGGAAGGCTATGATAGGAGTGACTGAAGAAGGGGCAACTTTTCATTAAGGAGAGCTAATAGGAATGAGGCATTGGAAGAATTATTTTAAGAAACATCCAGTGGGATGGCTGAGGGGTTTTGTGGCTTTTTGTTTTATTTTTTTTTAAGTGATACAGATCTCCACCTGAAAAGCAGCTTTCAGTCTCCACCCTACCTTCCTTTCATAGCAACTTGAGCATTTTTCTCTATAAGTCCATTGCAAGAGAGCAAGCAGTAATTAACACTTGAGTTGCAAGATATGTTGTAAAGTTACCTTTTGTAGAGCTCATGTGGGGTCGATGTTTTCGCCGGCTTTGCCGGCCTATGCGTTGGTCAGAGGTGGTTGGCGAGATTTATTCTGTTTCGCACAATTCTTTGCAGCTGATGTCTCAAACATGCGCATGTTTGCATGCTTGACGTCAGCTTGCATGCGCGCGCATGGAGTAAAGTTTAGTTGCAGCGTGTGCGGGTGCTGGTGGGAATTGCGTGTGGTTCATGCCAGGATGTGGGCGTCTTGTGAGCTGGGGTGCGAGCTGGTGGCTGTATTCGAGAGTCTTGGGTCAGAACGTGGGGCCGAGTGGGGTGCTGGGGCTTGAGATGATTCCAATGCTACTGCAAAAGGTACATCACAAATTTGTCTTATTAACTGTACTGGGAAGAGGCGTTCTGGTTGCCTTGGCAACCTAACAGCAACCCTGAACGTAGCTTCTCAGTTTGTCTCTGCATAAGTTTTTTCTTTATTTTTGCTTGTTGCTTTGAATTAATATATTTATTGACTTGTAGTTAAATATTTACTTGATCCTGATGTTCCTGTTTGAAAACTAATTTATTCTACAATGCAGCACCTTCTGTAGTAATGCCGCCATTGGTTCCTCCAGTTGTAGGTCCAGCTGCAGCCTCCAGTTACCTGTACCACCCCGTTATGCAGGAGATGCCAAACAGTGCCGGGGTTTTATCAATCATTGCCTTATAAGGTTTTCTCTTAAACCCACACAATTTCCATCTGATCAAGTGAAGACTGCATATTTATTGTCTTTATTAGATGGCAGAGCTTTGGCTTGGGCTTCTCCATTATGGGAAAGAGGAGATCCGATATTGGGAGATCTGCCACAATTTCTACACAATTTTAAGCTTGTATTTGATGAACCAGCTCGACAATCTACTGCAGCCTCTGAACTGTTACATCATCGTCAAGGCTCATGGCCGCTGGTAGATTATGCAGTAGAATTCCGCACTTTGGCATCAGAACTAGGATGGCGAGAGGATAGCTTACACAGTATTTTTTTGGAAGGATTATCTCCTTGAATTAAAGATGATCTAGCAGCAAGGGATCTACCAGAAGATCTAGAAGGTCTTATCAATTTGTCTGGAAGAATTGATCGTAGACTTCAACAATGGTCTCGAGAGCTTAGACCTGTTACACTAGCTCCATCTTTTTCTCAACCAATGTCTGTACCTTCGGAACACCAATCCATTCAGAGTATGGAACCCATGCAAGTCGGTCATAGTCCACTTACACCGGAGGAAAGAAAGTGTCGACGTACTTTAGGTTTATGCTTATATTGCGGTGAAAAGGGACATATGTTAGTGCAATGTAAGGAATGACCGGGAAACTATCAAGCCTAGGTATTACTGGGGAGCTAATCCTAGGTTATTTGAGTCCAGCTCCTCAATGTACTGTTCCGGTTACCTTGGAGAATCCTGGGGGAACTTTTTCAACACAGGCTCTTCTTGATTCTGGGGCAGGAGGAAATTTCATTCTTGCTGACTTAGTACAACAGTTACAACTGTCGGAGGTTCCTCATTCTCTACCACTTCGAGTGTCTTCTATTCATGGGACTCCTTTGCCAGGAAGTATTTCTTCCATCACTGCACCTGTGATATTACGCACTGGGATTCTTCATAATGACAAACTTAATTTTTATGTGTTGCTCAAATCTATTCATCTAATAGTCTTGGGTATACCTTGGCTTCAGAAACATTCACCCATTATTGATTGGAGGTTGTTACAGATCACGTCTTGGAGTATAGCTTGCTTTTCTAGTTGTTTGTCCGATCTGCCATGGTCCTGTGTATCTTTGGCTGTTACTCCTTTGTCATTTCATCTATCTACGACCAACTTCAGTTTTACCACCTCTTTTTAGACGCTTCTGTGTTTGACCATCATAATAGGCATCATTGTGTGGTGTTATGCAGCCATTAGCACTCTGCCTTATTTTTAATCATAGGTCAGTCCATAGTATTGGGACATTGCCATCTCAGTACAAGGAGTATGCAGATGTGTTTTCTTTTTTTTTTTTTTTTTAATTTATCAATTATATAATTATTACAAGCATCCATTTGTGTTAGAATATCCTACAGCACAAATTATAGAAATATCAATTTCAGAATATTCAACATTAAGAACATAATTCAATTCTGTGCATGTAGTCAAATATAAGAAATAAGGGAGAGCTTAAACAATTGAGCATCAAAAAAGAAAACTCAAATCATACTTAACAAGAAAATAAAGGTGACCTGAACGGTTCTCCGCAATTATTCAATACACTCAAACAGCCTGCTTATATGGGGCTAGGGTGTGAATCCAGGAATGCCCTCAATTATACTGGGTCAAAGAAAACGTAGCATTGAGCCTGATACATTAAACAACATTTGCATGGAAATTGAAGTTTGAATGTTATTCCTTTCTGCACTGCTTCTCCTCTCATTCCCAAGAAGATTTTCCTCCTCATTTGAGTCTGTTTTACTAAATCTTGATAGCACCAAACTTTTTGGCCAAAAAAATAACATCTGACTATTTCTAAAATAGTGCTTAAAGATATTATTTTTATCCATTAGAAATGTAAACATCACTAATAAAGGTCTACGACATGTAACTATCAAATCCTGAGACAAATTCAACAGATTTGACAATTCTGGTGGCTCTTGTTGTTCATTATCTTCTCTCTCATTTGAGTAAAGGTAATATGCTTTTGATATCATGGGTTTCAGTTCATCTGGTATCTTTAATATTTGTGAGACATACAACTTAAATAGTTCTATTGGTGAAATGTTCTTAAGAACTGGAAAATTCAAAAATCTTAAGTTGTGAGCTCTCAAAACATTTTCAATTTTCTCTAATCTTTTATCAACTTCCATATCTTTTTGCATTATAGATGTATTCACTTTTTCAACTGCTTTAACTTTTTCTTCCAATTTGTCAATTTTATTTTTCTGTATTTTTATCAGTTGCATTTTCCTTAACTTGTTGTTTGACTTCTATAACTTCTTTAGTCAGGCCCAAAATCACTTTTTCTAAGGACTGGAGAGCTTTCCAAATTGTGTTTAATGAAATCTCAGGTTCCATTAATGATATTATCTGCGCTGGGGCAGCCTGAGTTCCAGCTTCGCCCCCACAAGCTGCTAGGCCGGCACCGCTCCCATGGCCTATCGATCTTAACCCTGCATCGAGATCAAGTCCCGTACTTCCATCTACTTCTCCGGGTAGTACCTTGTCTCCGTGCTCCTGTGTGATAAGTCCTTCCCCATCTTGAGTCTGTTGGAATGCCTCAGCCTCTCCTCGGAGCATCTCCGTGGTGCTCTTTTCACCCCGCAAGCTGCTTTCTTCCCCATGGCCTGGTGGTGCCGGCCTTTTCGGTGAGCCGGGGCTTAGAATTATTTTGGTCGGGGACATTGGCTCACTCTCCAGAGCTCGATCCCCTGCGACCTTCTCATCCGGCATTTACGGAGACACAGCGGCGAAAAAACTCTAAATCCTGAGTTGCGATGACTCCAGAGGGGTGGAGGAGCTCTCTCCAACCCTCACCTGGGCCTTGCGCTTTGTGTGGGGCATCGTGGCAATTTTTCAGTAAGCAATTCATCGGGAGCTCTTAACGCCATGACCGTTCAGGCAGATGTGTTTTCTAAAGAAAAGGCGGAACTTTTACCTGAACATTGAAATTTTGATTGTGCTATAGATTTACTACCTGGTGCAATTCCACCTCGAGGAAGGGTCTACCCATTGTCACTACCAGAAACGCAAGCAATGTCTCATTATATTCAAGAAAATCTGGAGCAAGGATTTATTCAGCCATCTACTTCTCCAACTGGGGCCGGGTTTTTCTTTGTTGCTAAGAAAGATGGAACTCTCAGACCCTGTATTGATTATCGGGGTCTTAATTCCATTACTTCTAGAGACCGATATCCTCTTCCTCTCATTTCTGAATTGTTGGACCAATTGCAAGGAGCAAAGATATTTACAAAACTAGATCTTCGTGGAGCATATAATTTAATTCGTATTAAACCAGGCGATGAATGGAAAACAGCATTTCATACTCGGGATGGGCATTACGAGTATTTAGTTGTGCCTTTTGGACTTAGTAATGCACCGGCAATTTTTCAAAATTTGAATGAGATTTCTAGAGACATGCTTCATTCATCAGTAATTGTTTATCTTGATAATGTTCTTATTTTTTCTAAAGATATACACTCCCATTGACAGCACGTACGTTTGGTATTGCAACGTTTTCGTGAGAATCGTTTATTTGCCAAATTGGAGAAATGTTTATTTGAACAATCCTCTTTACCGTTTTTGGGATATATAGTTTCAACTTCTGGGTTTCATATGGATCCGGATAAAGCGTTAGCTATTAAAGAATGGCCTCAACCTGTTGGAGTGAAGGCTCTCCAACGTTTTTTGGGATTTGCAAAATTTTATCGACATTTTATTCTCCACCATTCTCAGAAAGTATCACCACTTATTGCATTGACTAAAAAGGGGGCTAATGCCAGAGAATGGTCTATTGAGGTAATTCAAGCATTTGAGAATTTAAAACGAGCATTTTTGCAAAATTCTTATTTACATCATCCGGATCCCACACGACCTTTCATTGTGGAAGTAGATGCTTCAGACATAGCGGTTGGGGCTGTCCTCTGTCAATCATCTGAAAAAGGATCACTTCTTCCTTGTTCATATTTCTCAAGAAAGTTTACTCCTGTGGAAAGAAATTATGGAATTGGGGACAAGGAACTCCTAGCAATTAAAATGGCATTTGAAGAGTGGCGTCAGTGGTTAGAAGGGGCTCAACATCCGGTAATTGTGTAGACTGATCATAAAAATCTAGAATATTTGTGTCATGCACAATGGCTAAATCCTCGACAGGCTCATTGGTCTTTATTTTTTAGTCGTTTTAATTTCTTTTTACGCTACAGACCAGCTTCTAAAAATGTACAAGCGGATGCACTTTCTCGTATTTCTGAACCTGAGGATTTACCTTCCATTCCCCAATATATTATTGATCCTGCGAAAATTCATCTTACAGTTACTGATGTGGCGCCAGCAGGAAAGATGGTTGTGTCTGATCAGCTAAGCAAAAAAGTGTTGTCTTGGGCCCATGATTCATTTACAGCGGGTCACCCAGGGAGGCTTCGTACTCAGGAACTTTTATCTTGTTACTATTGGTGGCCACGAGTAATCCAAGATATTTGAGCTTATATAGATGCTTGTCCAACCTGTGCCAAACAAAAACCTTTACCTGGACATCCTTGGGGATTGTTACAACCACTTCCTATTCCTGTGGAACCATGGACTCATCTTTCTACAGATTTTATTGTTGATTTACCAATGTCTGAAGGGAAACAAGTAATCTGGGTAACTGTAGATAGATTTTCAAAAATGGCACATTTTGTAGCTCTGAAAAAACTTCCAACTGCTTCTGAACTGGCACAACATTTCTTTGATCATATCTTCTGTTTACATGGACTACCTCAGCATATTAATTCTGATAGGGGACCTCAATTCACTGCAAAATTTTGGAGAGCACGTTGCAAGAAATTTGATATTCAGTTGGATTACACATCGGCTTTTCATCCACAGGGTAATGGACAAGTAGAAAGAATTAATAGAATTCTTAAAACTTATTTACGTTCATTCATAGATGAAAGACAAAATGATTGAGTATCTTTATTATCATGGGCAGAATTCTCGTATAATCACCATACTCAATCTGCCACAGGATTCTCACCATTTCAAGTGGTTTATGGAAAACAAAACCACCTTTGCCTCTTCCATTGGATGTAAATTCGCCTGCAGCTCAAACTACTGCTTTACAATTGCAATCACTTTGGAAGACTACACGAAATAATCTAATTAGGGCTAATTCAGTAGCCAAAAGGACTACAGATAAGCACCGTAGAACAGCACCCATTTTTCAACCTGGAGATAAGGTTTGGCTTAGTACACAGAATATCCATTTAAAATTACCTTCCATGCGTTTGGCTCACAGGTATATCTGACCATTTGTAGTTACTGAGTGAATTGGATTAGTGTCTTATCGACTTAAATTGCCTTCTAAACTTAAAATTTACAACGTATTTCATGTGTCGTTACTCAAGCCCTTAATTACGTCTAGATTTCATAATATTCCATCTGAATCTTCAACTACAGCAGCGGATGTGGACATTATATATGAAGTACAGGATATTCTGGATGTTCGTTTTCTTCATAGATGTTGGAAATATTTAATTTCTTGGGAGGGTTTTGGCTCTGAGGAGAACACTTGGGAACCTCAAATATCTTGGACAAATCTTTATTATTACAATTCCACCAGGACAATCCAGATAAACCTAAATCTCCAGGAAGGGGGAGTAAGAGAGGGGGTACTGTTGTAAAGTTACCTTTTGTAGAGCTCATGTGGGGGTCATCGTTTTCGCCAGTTTTGCCGGCCCGTGCGTTGGTCAGTGGTGGTCGGCGAGATTTGTTCTGTTTTGCGCGATTCTTTGCAGCCGATATCTCAAACATGCGCACGTTTGCGTGCTTGACGTCAGCTTGCACGCGTGCGCATGGGGTAAAGTTTAGTTGCAGTATGTGCAGGTGCTGGTGAGAGTTGCATGTGGTTTGTGCCGGGATGTGGGCATTTCGTGAGCTGGGGCGCGAGCTGGTGGCTATATTCAAGAGTCTCGGGTCAGGACGTGGGGCCTCGTGGGGTGCTAGGGCTCGAGATGATTCCAATGCTACTGCAAAAGGTAAGTCACAAGTTTTTCTTATTAACTGTACTGGGAAGAGGCGTTCTGGTTGCCTTGGCAACCTAACAGCAACCCTGAACGCAGCTTCTCAGTTTGTCTCTGCAAAAGTTTTTTCTTTATTTTTGCTTATTGCTTGAATTAATATATTTATTGACTTGTAGTTAAATATTTACTTGATCCTGATGTTCCTGTTTGAAAACTAATTTATTCTACAATGGTTTATGAATAAATATTTCTTCTGAACTTCCTCTGAACTCAGTTCCATTCATCAACTCAAGGTCTGTTCTCTGAAAGACTGTTTTAATTTTAAAGATCCATTTTTTATTTCTAAGATCATTAATCAAACAAGAGTCCACAAAATAAGCTATTAACAAGATAGGTTAATAGGAAGAGTTAAATTGAAGAGAGGGTCCATTTTACCTAATTTGGTGACCCAATAAGAATTAAATCTTTTGGCAGAATCAATATATATGTATAAGAAAGGCAGAAGATGAAGTGGATGGGAAGGCAGTACTTAGGTCAGATTATTTATTTTATTTATTATTTGAACAGTTTTATATACCGTTGTATGGACGAATCCATCTCAACGGTTCACAAATTTGTCACAGTAAAAAAGAAAGGAAATAGAAAAATACAATTATTATATTATAAATATCTCTAAAAACTAGATTATTTAAAACTATAAACATTACCAAAAGCTAAAAGTAAAAGCAATAAGTAAAAGGCTAAAAAGTTAAAACACGCTAAAAAAAACATGTCTAGAGACTCAAACCCTGCTTCAAGTGCTCAAGCAATTGAGGATGGTTCCATATGAAAAAAGATCACAGCACACTTGTGTGCCTTACACCCTAGGTTTCTAAAGTGGCAACAAAGAATTATAGCAGCTAAAGTAGTTTGTAAAATGAGCTAGTATCTTTGTCACCTGGGCGCTGCAAGCTAGTCAGCAGCAGTCGCTCATGCTCAGTTTCCACTGCTATTGGTAAGTTAAACATTGGAAGAGGTACAGGTAATCGGAATGATTGCAATGATGGTGCTGCTGCTCCTGTACTGTATGCCTCTTGCTGAGTGACACTGCACATCAGAACGAGGTTTCTTGGTACTGGATTTAGCATCTACCTAACTGGAGAAGGCTTCTTAGCTTTAAAATTGCATTTTTTTTTTTATCCTTCATGTTCCTCTCAAACAATCTCCAGGTTAGATGAATCGCACAGGAAATGCAGTTTGCCATTGCCTTCGACAGCCGAAAGGAAGTCTCCTGCAAGACTAATCCTCAGCACCATTCCCACAGCAAAGGTCACCACAGTAGTGGCAGTCATCTTCTCTCTTTCACCAGGACTGAGCAGTCACATTTGTGGCACACCCAACTCCAGCTGGCCCTGCTGGGCAGGAGACTGGAACTCAAGTGCCATGGTTCTGCCCAAGACTGCAAGGTCTATAGAGACTTTCATTTCTTAACCATTCTATCGTTCTGATAACTAATGCTCCTGCAAGATAACTTCACCTCCTAGCAGGGTCTTCTTTACATGTCAAGGATCAAGCGTATGAGGTTGATGATGTAGGACCATAACTATTCCCTATGCCCAAAAGCTTTCAGCAACTTTCTTCAATCCAGAATTTAAGAGACATGCTTTATTTCTAAAAGTTAATTTAATAGCTCCTGGAATATGTTCAAAATTCTGAATCAGATCCATGACCCAAAATTAGAGGATTCCAAGAATGCTAGGAAATGAGCCATTTCTTTATAGGATAGCTATAGACAAGCAGAAGTCTTGTTTTAGTCAAAACACAATGATTGCAGCTTTCAAAGAACTCTGTTCGGCCCCATATATGCATTTGTATAGGCACGGGGAGATCTACTATAATATTTTAAAATCTGCACATCTCTGATCTGCGCAGATTATAAAATATAACGCACAATTAAACTCTGGAATTTGTTGCCAGAGGATGTGGTTAGTGCAGTTAGTATAGCTGTGTTTAAAAAAGGATTGGATAAGTTCTTGGAGGAGAAGTCCATTACCTGCTATTAAGTTCACTTAAAGAATAGCCACTGCCATTAGCAATGGTAACATGGAATAGACTTAGTTTTTGGCTACTTGCCAGGTTCTAATGGCCTGGATTGGCCACTGTTGGAAACAGGATGCTGGGCTTGATGGACCCTTGGTCTGACCCAGTATGGCATTTTGTTATGTTCTTATGTCTGCCCCAACATACGCATGTATGTGTCATTTCATACAAATAGTTGCAATGCAGTGAAAGTGTGTACTTTTTCTACAGATTTTATAAACAGCACATGTACACGTGAAAAAAATATAACTTGCTCATGTAAAACCCTAATTTACATACAAAAGTGGGTATATTTTAAAATATGTGTGCACACTTGAAGTCACCATTTTGCCAATACCTCCACCAGCTCATGGAGACAGTCCTAGTACTTCACCCTGAACTACCCAGTTCCCCCAGACCTCCCACCCAACATTAGCAGACAACAAATGAGTCTGATATCAATTGTGCTAAATAATTAGCAGTTATAAAATGGTGCTAAGATGCCCAATGTAGTCACATAAATCTCTCATAAAATAGCAATTTACGTGCATCCCTCTTGACCATGTCCCAGAACACCACTAGATCACCCCTTTATTGCGCAGGTACATATATACATGAAACCCAAAATATGCATGTACTTTTGATGTTTATAAAACAGCATATATGCACATACAATATACTTTCATGGGTATATGCTAATTTTTCACACATAACCCCTTTGAAAATTACCATTTTAGTGTTTCTAATATTATCATCTGTCACCTTAGCTCACATTAAGCCACTCCAGATGCTACATATGGTGCCCTACCTAGGATTATCATCTTTAACCTCACCTCAAGTAACTCCCCACGCACTGGGCCATTTCTAGTCATTACTCCCTCTCACCTCCCCTTAAATGTTGCCATCTCTATTAGTATTACCACATGCCATGTCCCTTTTTATGGCACGTATTACAACCTTCCAACCAGGGATGGATGTAAGATGACAGTGCCAATAGGCAGAGAACTTAAATCAAGGGGTTCCCCTTCCCCTGGAAAAAAAAGAGAACAGTGGGAGAGTCCCAGTTTTTGGGCACCTCCTGAATTTGGCACCCAAGGCATGTGCTCTTGTTGCCTACACATAAATCAAGCCCTGCTTCCAACTCACCTCCGACAGATTCATCTCTAGTAATATCATCTTCCCATAGCGATATTTCTAATATTAAAATCTTAGGCCATCCTCCCGTGCTTTCACAGAGACATCTCTAATTTAGACCTCCTTTTTCCTACAATTATCTCTTGTATATACCACCTACAACACTTTCTCTCCTACTGAGCTATATCCAGCATACACCAGAATTCAGCTTTCCTCCTAACCAGGCATCTGTAGTATTGCCATTTCATGCCTTCCCATCTTGCACAGACATCTCTATTGTTTTATTTATTTATTGTAAATTATTTATATTCTGCCTTTTGGGCCTAAGAACAATCAAAGCTGTGTACAGTCAATAAAAGCAATATACAGGATTATAATGCTTCGTTTGCCTCAATTCTTATATTGCAGAGGTCCCCCTAGAACCTAGCCAGAGGCTACAGTAACACTGGGTCACGTTATCATTGGGTTACACATTCCCAGAAATCAGATTTTGTAGCCTAAATGGAGTGAACTTCAGAAATATGAACTAAAATGACTGATAGCAAAACTATGGATTCAAATAATTTCAGTTCAACTAACAGCTATTAGCAGCACAAGGTCTATTGTATGGTGTAAAGTTAAAATATTAAAGATATTGTATTAACAATTATCAAATAAATAGTTACATTTTTAGTCCTGCTACTATTCTGTTTAATATCTGTTGGATTGCTGCTTAAACATGAAATGTACATGTTATTGCATTACATCTGCAAAGCCATTCTCATTTATACCAGCTTTTAAACTAGCAGTACCTCAGTCTCTGTTTTGCCTCCTGCATGAAATGCAATGATATTAGTGATTATTTGGTAGTATATAATTCTTTCCATGTAAATGACATTGTCGCATGTTGTGCAATTATAGCCTAACACAAACCGCCACATCTGAGGGTAAATAATGATGTACATGCCTGTCAGCTTCTGCACAGAAGGAGGAACTCTCTCTTATAAAGATTAGAGATGTGCATTCGTTTTTGCCGAATTGGAAAATTTCAACGAAATTGTTCAGGGAGCCCGAAAAAGATCGGGATTTTCCTATTTTTTTGCAAAAATTCATTTTTCCGATTAGTGCGCGCTAACAAAAAGTAACAAAAAGTAACAAAATCTAACGGCTTTTGTTAGCATGCACTAATGGGGAGTTAGCGCGCGCTAACTAAAAATTGATTTTTCGCGAAAAAAAAAAGACCCAAACCGGAAAAAAACGACATTTTCTATGGCGGCCGAAAAACGAAGAACGACACGAACACAAAAAACGATGCACATCTCTAATAAAGTGTCAATTGCAGTCCAGTAAACTAAAGCACAAGGAGATAAAAGGGCCAAGATTCAGGTTAGGGTGAAGAAAGGGAAAAAAAATGCGAAAAGCTTGCACAGCTTTGAAATCATGCACTTTTCATTTCCTGCAACGCCTAAAAACGAAAACAAAATTCTCTGCCAACAACACTTGTCCACAGAGTGCTGCAGGCCCTTGACCCATCCTTCCATGATACCATCAAGGTTAACGGTCCTCTAGTACTTTCTGTCCATTTTTGCTTGTACAATATATTCTGTGGGATTTTTTTTTTCTTCCAGAAGTTGCAGGAAAATAAAGCCTTTGGGCAAAAGATGGAAAATTTTGAAACCGTGCAAGCAGATTTTCTGAATTATTGTATTTTTGTGCCCAGATCCTTAAATGTGGCCCAAAATGACTTGCCCAGACTCACATTGATGGAATAGTTACTGGCTGCTTTTTCCTGATATGTTAGTGGTTTTCCACCCCTCAAATTGTGATGCTATTATTTCAATTTTGTGTAAAAAAAAAAAAAATCCTTTTTTAGTAGAATGCAAGTTTTTTTTTGAGGGCCGCATTTCTTTAAATGTTTTGCCAGAATCACACAAAATCCAGGGCAAAGTCAAAACAGGAAACAAAACCCATTAGGCGTTCTTAACTCCTTTTTTTCAATGCTTTTTTTAGAATCATACTTTATAAATTTCCTTTATTTCAAGCCCCAGTTCCATCCCCCCGCCCCTCACAAAACAAACCCCCCCATACCTTATTGCTTGCTTGAAAAACTGGCAGTTGTCACAAACAGGCTGGGAGCCCACACATTTGTCTGTTCAGTCATTTGATTTTTGAATTAAGTTGGCAAGTCTTTCTTTTTTTTGGCTTAAGCCAGGTTTGCGATGGGGCTTGCTATACGCTCAAAATCCTACCTGTTTCACATATTGAAAAGAATAGCGACTCCTTTTGCTATCCTGAATCCCTGGCTCTTTTGCAATATTGAGCTATTTTCATTCCTCTGGGCTGACTTCCACCTATTCTCTTACCTCTTTTAACTTCCACAGCACTTGCATAGGAAAGCGCCAGCCCTAGGATGCAGAGACTGGCGATCTGGAACCCCATTGTGACCTGGCGGGGCACTGGAAGAGCGCTGCTCTGATCTGCTCCTTTCCTTTTATATAACGGGCACCGGTCATTTCATGAGACTGGAGAAAAGGAGAAGAGGATGGAACTGGCAGGAGCTGTAATGTTTACCGAGGAAAAGGTAAATAGATGTGGGTTTGGCTTACAAGTTCCATGTTTGAAAAGGTAGGGTTATATTGCTTTCCTTCTCATGTAACCAATTTTATTACTCCTTTAGATGTATTTATTCTGTGTCATAAGGTATTATTTTTCCTCCGTTGCTTCACTTCTGTTCCAAATACACTTTTCACTGTGCTAAATAAGGGGAATTATAAGATTCTGTCACTTTATATCCCCGTTGGAAAGTTGTATGATTGTCTTTTTCTGTTTCATTCAGTTAGAACCTAGGTATTTGTAATGTTTTTCCAATTATTATTTATATTTTGCTCACCCAACTGTCAGGTACTCAGCAAATTTCACAATTTAAAACAAAATATGATATATTAAATCAAAAGATAAATTAGAAAAAATGACAGAGGAAAAAAAAGTCAGGCAATCAAAAAATAATAGAAACCAAACATTTGAAGCAAAAAAGCCCACAAGATTACTTTATGTCAAGTCAGGAAATGAAAAAGCCTGTAAAAGGAAGTGGGCCTTAACTTTAAATAGTAACATAATAAACAAAGGCAGATAAAGACCAAAATGGACCATCCAGTCTGCCCAGCGGGTGGGGGTGTGAGAGAGGGGGGACGGGGTGTGAGAAAGGGGAGGGGGTGTGAGGGGAGGGGTATGAGGGAGAGGTAGGCTATATGAGAGAGGAGTGGGTGAGTGAGGGGAGGGGAGGAGGTGTGAGAGAGTGAGAGAGAGCATGGGAGGATGTGTGTGAGAGAGAGAGAGCAGGGGTTGTGAGAGAGCAGGGAGATGAGCAGCGGAGGTGAAAGAGCAGGGGGTATGTGAGAGAGAGATTGGGGGGTAAGCAGAGGAGTGTGAGAGAGAGCAGGGGGAGAGCTTGAGTGTGGGTGCCAGAGAGTGGGAGTCTATATGAGGAGATTGCGAAGGAATGTGTATGTGTGTGAGAGATTGGGAGCTGGTGGGTATGAAAATAGGATCGTGTATATGTGAGGGTGCTAGCCTGTGTGAAGCGATTTATGTGTGAGAGAGAGACATAGGCAGCCTGTGTGAGGTTGTATACATGAGAGAGAGGATCCCTGTATGTGGGGATGTATGTGTGCAAGAGAGAGGGACTCTGTATAAGGGGATGTATGTGTGCAAGAGAGGGGCCCTGTGTATGTGCAAGAAAGTGAGGGAGCCTGTATGAGGGTGTGTGTCTGTGCACTAGAGAGAGGGAGCAAGTGTGTGAAAGAGAGAGGGTCAGAGAGAGCCTGTGTGAGGGGCAGTACTGAGAATGGGGTCAAATTCTGGGAGTGGTGATAAAGTGGAAGGGGTTGAACCTAGAGGTGGAGGGAGAGATACTGCTGGGGGTGGAGGAGTTGGGGCCTTAGAAGGCAAAGTGGCCAGGGGAGTAGAGAGTGGAAGGGACACTCCTACCATGAATTTCCTAGGAAATTTCTGCTCAAAATATTTAATATTCTGCATCTTTAAGTAATACATTTTTTTCTGTATTAATTTAAAATGTAATTACTTAAAGACCAATTCACCATTAATCCAGAGCACTTAGAATATTCTGCTACTTATTCCCGTGTATAAGGTAACTGGTCAGGGTTATTTTGATTTGTATTAGGGTACATTAGTTAAAGACTGTCATGTAAATTGTGTTATTTTGACTAATATAAAGTATGCAGAATTTTGCAGAATTTTAATTTTTTGTGTGCAGAATTCCCCCCGGACTGCCGCTTGTGAGGCACCCTGAATTCTTCCTGCTTTTCACAAGAAGTTCTATGCTGTTTTCCTGCACTTCTCTATCAGCTCCTGCAGGAATATATTCCTGTGGTCCATGGACCCTAGCCCCTGGGCAGCCAAATGAAAGGATGGATATTTTAAATGACTAACTCTGAGAAGACTGAAACCGTTATTACAGCCACTCGATTTTAGATCTGTTCTCCAAGCCTTACTTTTTGCCAACATAGATTACTGTAATGCATTGCTCTTAGGTCTTCCTCAGTCTACCCCTAGACCTTTACAGGTATTCCAGAATGCTGCGGCTCGAATCCTGACGGGAAAAAAGAAGTGTGATCACATTGGCTACCGATAAAGTCTAGAATACTATAGAAAACTGCGTGCATAATACATAATATAATCTATGGAGAGAAGACATGCGCTATGGCTGCATACTCTGCAAATTTGAGATCAGCCAATAAAGGACTCTTATCAATTATCACAATTAAATCAGCACACCTTGGCCAAGTAAGAGAGAGAGAGCGCTGTCAAGTGCAGGATCAAAACGGTGGAATACGCTACCAACTCAATTAAGGCTGCAACAGGATAAAAACAAGTTTAAAGCTGAACTTAAGACATTGCTGTTTAACGCTGCTTACACTGAAAAAGAGAAATAGGCATACACACAAGCTTAATATCTACAGCTGTTTTCTTTTTCTTTTCTTCTTCTTTAAAAAAGCTAGAAACGCTAAATTTGTGCTTTTAGTATTTTTATCTATTTAATACCTGTTTTGCTATACTTTACTTTTAATCTTTATTTTAACAGTGAATGCGTTTTTGTAATTTTCTATTCTTTTAATTATTTTAGCTATTAATTCTTTTATGATTGATTGTAACTTCATTGCTTTTATGTATTTATTGAAATGTTAACCGCTGTGAAGGCTATGCTGACACAACGGTATATAAATGATAAATAAACCTTAAACCTTCACTGCCAGTTGCAGCAAGTGTGCAAAATACCAGATACCCTGAATGCCCCCATCTTCTATTGCCTTTACCATATTTGGCTACGAAATAAGTTCCACAAATAAGTTAAGTCATCAAAAGTGTATACATGAAAGGAAGAAGTGTTCACAGAAGAAGGCAAAATGCTCATCAAAGTGCATGAAGCCACTTTCAGTCACTGCTCTGAAAAAACCTCTTTGTGTATTTTTAAAACAAGCATGAATTTAACAGTGCTTCAATATTATTATATTTGAACTTCAACAATAAAATCTTTACTTAGGGCCTTATTTACAGGGACGGTAGCTTTCAAATAGGTGGGTGGGCTCAGATATAGAGGTGTGTGCATCGTTGTGCACCCAGAGACACGGCAATTTTATAACATGCGTGCATATGTGTGTGTGCATGTTATAAAATAGTCTAGGCATGCTTATATGTGCACCTAATTTTAAAGCTTATGCACACCCAGCAGCGCAAGTCAGGTTTGAGCCATGTGCGTGAAGGACTTTTATCACAGGCCATGACCAGTTTCATCAATTCATCCACCGATTCACCCAGGCTAGGGCTAGGAGCTCCATAACCCCCTTGGTTCTTTAGCCTGCACTCTCCCTAGTTATTAAGATTTATACCTCCTCCGTAGCAGAAGCAAAGTTCTGTAGCACTGGACGTGGGTGTGCGCCCAGGCGTATAAGTACTTACGTGCACATCTTCTGGCCCCACCCTGGACCACCCACGCCAATATTCCACCCCTTTTTGACCCATGAGATATTCACACACTGGAACTTGTGCGCCCATGTGGGCCGTCTTTAAAAAATCAGGTGTATGCATGCATGGACCTACATGCATGCACATCTCCCAATTTTGGCACATGCCTGGCTTTTAAAATTCACCTTTAAGCTTTTTTCCCATAGACATACAATGGGGAAAAAGCTTTAGTAAATGAGGCCCTCAGCTTGAAAACAGCTGCTCAGAATGCTCAAAAGAGCATTACCACAGATGGAAAACAAGGATTGTATTTAAAAATATTGGTAGCCATATAATGCCGGCATGGTCATCATTTCGCTGCAGGAGCTGCATCAGGGATAGTCTGTAATCAAAGAGCAAAACATATAGGGTCAGATTTTAAAAACAACGCGAGGGCGTAGATTTGTTTGCGCAACCTGGTGCGAACAAATCTACGCCCGATTTTATAACATGCGTGCGAAGTTGCGCACATGTTATAAAATCCGGGGTCTGTGCGCGCAAGGGGGTGCACATTGTGTACCTTGTGCGTGCCAAGCCCTAGGGGAGCCCCGATGGCTTTCCCCGTTCCCTCCGAAATCGGAGCTGCCTCGGAGGGAACTTTCCTTCCACCCCGCCACCTTCCCCTCCCTTCCCCTATCTAACCCGACCCCCAGCCCTTACTAAAAACCCCTCCTGACCTTTATCTTGAAAGTTATGCCTGCCTCTGGGCAGGTATAACTTGCGCACGCCGGCCGGCTGCCGGCACGCCATCCCTCGGCACGGCGGCTGTGCCGGAGGCCTTGGTCCCACCCCCAGCATGCCCCCGGGCCGGCGCCCCGCCCACAGACCCGCCCACAGACCCGCACCCAGAACACCCCTTTTTGCAAGCCCCGGAACATACGCGCACCACCGAGTCTATGCAAAATAGGCTCAGCGAGCACAGGGGCAGATTTTCTCGGGTTACGCGCATAGCCTTTGAAAATCTGCCCCATAGTGAGTAAAAAAACAATAAAATATGCACTTACATGAACAGATGATACTTACTTCATCAAGAAGACAAAATATTTGCCTTCTTGAATGTCACTTGATCTTCGGCAATTTAAATAAGAAGTATCAAGCGTTCTTGGCATCAATTATATTTATATGTAGTCAAAGGATCTCATGACTCAGAACCACCAATAAAAAATAGAATTTCAAGCATTTAAATTGTTAACCAATCAGATGTCTGTATTGCTGATAATGATTGTGTATAGGACTCCTCATTTCATTCGTAAAAACCTTACTTAGTCATAGCAAAGAATCCTTTGATTCCTATAGGTTCTTCAAAATCAAAACCAAAATGCTTCACAATTTTTCAATCTAGAAACACTATCTAGTCTGCCCATCCATGCAATTCCCATCACTCCCTTAGAGATCCTCTGTATTTATTCTACGATTTCTAGAATTTAGATACTATTTTTGTCTACACCACCTACACTGGGAGGCTGCTCTATGCATCCACTATCATCTCAGTAAAGAATTATATCCTAAGATTACTCCTGAGTATATCTTCTTTTACCCTCATCCCATGACCCCTCATTCTAGAGCCTTCTTTCTATTGAAAGAGGCTTGCCTCCTGTGCATGGAAACCTTTGAGATATTTAAATTTCTATCATACATCCCCTATCTCAACTTTCCTTTAAGGTGTGCATGTTTAGATCTTTAAGTCTATCTCCATATGCTCTAGAACAAAGACTACTGACCATTTTGGTAGTTAGTCTCTAGATCAACTCCATCCTATTTTTATCCTTTTGAAGGTGAAGTCTCCAAAATTGTACATAGTAACCCAAGTGATGTCTCACCAGGGACCTATACAGGGGCAATATCACCTCCCTTTCTCTGCTGACTGTTCCACTCCTTATGCAGCTGAGCATCTTTCTGGCTTTTGCCATTGCTTTATCTACCTGTTTGGCCATCTAAAGATCATCAGATATGATCACTCCCAGATCTCGCTCATCTTGCAGTCTTAGAAGAATTTCACCTTGGGTTTTTGCAGCCTAAATGCATCACTCTGTATTTTTTATCATTAAATCTTAGCTGCAGTGTTACGGGACTGGGCCGTGCCCTGGTCCCTCCTCTTACCTCCGGTCTGCCCCGGCCCACACGAATGCCTCCTAGGCCACATAGGCCTGATTTGCGGCCTGCCGCGGCTCTCCCTGTTCGTGGGAGACGCTTCCGGCCCGACACGCTTGGCCGCGTGCCCAGGGGCTGGATTCTTAAAGGGGTCAATGCGGGAAGACAAGAGGGGATGCCCCGGATGACGTCAGACACTGCAGGGTATTTAAACCCTGCAGCTCCAACAGGATGGGGCCTTGCAACGAGGTTCCTCAGTTGTCTGAGTGTCTAGTTGCTGCTGTAGTCCCTGGATTGCTTCTTCTGTCTTCTGGATTCCGACCTGGCTTTGTCTCCTGACTTATCTTCAGCTTCCACTCTTGGTTTTGGTATTGACGTCTGACCTCTAGCTTCTGACCCGGCTCCGTCCCATGACTCAATCTTCTGCCTTCATCCCTGGCTTTGGTTTGGATCTCTGACTCCTGGCTTCTGACCCGGCTTCGCTCTTGGACTCCGACTTCGGCTTCTTCCATCACCTCAGGTATCCGGTACTTGCTGGCCCAGAGGATTCTCCTAAATCCCAGCGGCTCGGGCTCTCACGGGTTCCTCTTGGGGGAGCTGCGGGCTTCCGAGGGTGAAGATTCTTCAGCTACCTGGGCCCAGTTGTCCTTCGTCCATCTCTTTGGCCGCAGCTCGGATCCTTGATCGCATAGGATCCCACCTAAGTCCAAGAGGTCCGGGCCCCTACGGGCTCCTCCTGGGGGGACCTCGGACTTCCAGTGGTGAAGCCTCTTCCGAGTCTCTTCCGTGCTGCCTCCCGGCTGTGACGCTCGCTGTGGTCCTCCACAGCATACCATCCACTGTCTCAGCCGGCCCAAGGGTCCACGACCATAACAGCCAGAACCTAGAACATTCATTGAGGTTCACTAGAGCCCTCTTCATGTTTTTCACACTTTCCTGGCTGTCCACCCTGTTGCAGAGTTTGTCATCACTGGCAAAAAGTCAAATCCTTCCCGACAATTGTTCTAGTATGTTGCTCACGAAAATGTGGAAAGGAACCGGTCCAAGGACAATCCCTGAGGCAAACCACTAGTAACAATCCCCTCCTCAGAGAAAACTCCATTTACCACTGCCCTTTGTCACTTCCCACTCAGCCAGTTTCTAACCCAGTCGGTCACTTTAGGTCAGATACCAAGGGTGTTCAGTTTCCTATGTGAAACTGTGCCGAAAGCCTTACTGAAATCCAAGAGCATTTCATCTAGCACTGTCCCCTTGATCCAAAATAATAAACCTATGTACTTACAAAAGCCTGAATAAAAAAACATGATTTAAGCTTTTTCCAAACTTTCTGATTTCTTATTTTTTTTGGCTAAGCTCTAGAGGTAGTGGAGTCCATAAAAATAGTACTACATAATGGAAGGCTGCACGGCACATGGTTTTCACTCTACTTATTAGGGGTGTGCATTCGTTTTGAACTTATAGGTAAAACGCAACTTTTTTTTTTTTTTAACTTAAAAAAGTGATGAGGCGAAAACGATCGGATTTCCAACTTATTCAACATAGCACCTCCTGACCCCCCCAAGCTGGCCAAAAGTTCCTTTTGGGTCCAACGAGGGTCCCGGAGCGAACCCGCAGGGAATCACGTGACGTCCGCGTCACTCCGACGTGACGCCGACGTCACGTGCTCCTCGCAAAGGAGTTCAGAAATGGCGTCCTGACTCCCCGCTAGACCACCAGGGAGTTTTGGTAAGTCTTGGGGGGGGGGATTAAGGAGGGTGAGGGGTTTAAATTTTTATTTAGGGAATCGGTGCACGTATGGACATAGACTCAACTTATGGAATTCTCCATATGTCCATATTGACCGAAATTGACCCCCCCCTTTCGACTTATGGACTTATGAACATAAACTTTTGGTCTGCACATCCCTACTACTTATCATAAGAGATAGAACTGTGAACAATGTTTTTTTATTTTATTTTTTCATACATTTCAAATAAACACAATAATTTCTTGTACCAGAAAATATGAGGTATGTGAGGCTTTAAGTAATACACAAAAGCAAACATTTAAACAAGAAAAATTTCATCTACACATTCCTCAAATGTGAAAGAAGGAAAAAGGAGGAGACCAAGGAAGAAAAGAGTGATTAATAACCATGAAAATAAAAAAAAAATAATGAGATGCCAATCACCCCATAATATCAAATTGGCAAATTCTGCAAAAGTGTATTTTCTAAGCGCGTGAAACCAGGAATGTCCAGAATTGTGAAGGTTCAAAGAAAACATAGTTAACAAAGATACTTTACTAAACACTTACAAGGATATTGCAAAATATATTGCACTCCTATTGACAAAACCTCAGATCTCATAGACCGAAAACTTTCCTACGAACTTGAGTCACTCTAGTGACATCAGGATAAATCCACAATATCTGACCATAACACATAAGTGATCTATTACAAAAGAACAACCTAACAACAGTATTCCTATCAGTTAAAAAGCCAAAAGATACCAACAATGTCCCTCTTTTGTGATGATTCAAGGATATTCAGAAAGTCAAGAGGTAATTCTTGAAGTTAGTTTCCACCAGATCCTTCCTCATTTTGTGGTAAATAATATGACTTAGTAATAACAGGCATCGCAGCTGCTGGAATCTTAAGAACAACATAAGAACATAAGAAAATGCCATACTGGGTCAGACCAAGGGTCCATCAAGCCCAGCATCCTGTTTCCAACAGTGGCCAATCCAGGCCATAAGAACCTGGCAAGTACCCAAAAACTAAGTCTATTCCATGTAACCATTGCTAATGGCAGTGGCTATTCTCTAAGTGAACTTAATAGCAGGTAATGGACTTCTCCTCCAAGAACTTATCCAATCCTTTTTTAAACACAGCTATACTAACTGCACTAACCACATCCTCTGGCAACAAATTCCAGAGATTAATTGTGCGTTGAGTAAAAAAGAACTTTCTCCGATTAGTTTTAAATGTGCCCCATGCTAACTTCATGGAGTGCCCCCTAGTCTTTCTACTATCCGAAAGAGTAAATAACCGATTCACATCTACCCTTTCTAGACCTCTCATGATTTTAAACACCTCTATCATATCCCCCCTCAGTCGTCTCTTCTTCAAGCTGAAAAGTCCTAACCTCTTTAGTCTTTCCTCATAGGGGAGTTGTTCCATTCCCCTTATCATTTTGGTAGCCCTTCTCTGTACCTTCTCCATCGCAATTATATCTTTTTTGAGATGCGGCGACCAGAATTGTACACAGTATTCAAGGTGCGGTCTCACCATGGAGCGATACAGAGGCATTATGACATTTTCCGTTTTATTCACCATTCCTTTTCTAATAATTCCCAACATTCTGTTTGCTTTTTGGGCTGCCGCAGCACACTGCACCGACGATTTCAGTGTGTTATCCACTATGACACCTAGATCTCTTTCTTGGGTTGTAGCACATAATATGGAACCCAACATTGTGTAATTATAGCATGGGTTATTTTTCCCTATATGCATCACCTTGCACTTATCCACATTAAATTTCATCTGCCATTTGGATGCCCAATTTTCCAGTCTCACAAGGTCTTCCTGCAATTTATCACAATCTGCTTGTGATTTAACTACTCTGAACAATTTTGTGTCATCTGCAAATTTGATTATCTCACTCGTCGTATTTCTTTCCAGATCATTTATAAATATATTGAACAGTAAGGGTCCCAATACAGATCCCTGAGGCACTCCTATACAAACTATGGGGGTCATTTATCAAAGGCTTATCGCATGTGATAGAATGCAAATTAGGGGGAGGGGAGGAGTTGGGGCGGGGAGGGGGCAGGGAGGGGGTGGAGTCGGCAGTGTTTTCGCTGCCGGCGATAATGTTACTAACATTATCGTCGGCAGTAGCATACCAAATAGCACCACCTTCAGGCCCCCCCCCCGCCCCTGTTTTCGCAGGATTCATCATTCTGTGAAGAATGATGAATCCTGGCCTATAGCAGATCTAAGCGGTTTACAAATAAAACATACACAGTCAATAAAAACACTAAATTGAGACAAGAAAGATTTTACACTGCATTGGAGAAATAGGAGAAGTTTAAGTCTTGGAGTCAGGAAAGGCTATTGAGAATAGCTAGGTTTTGACAACTTTTTTGAAGTCATTTTTCGTGGTAAGTTGTCAGATGAAGTTTGGTAGTGAGTTCCACATAGTGGGACCTGCTACAGAAAAGGCACAGTTCCGTGTCAGGTCTAGTCGGGCAGTTTTGATATTTGGCCCTTGCAGGCAGTTTTTGTTAATTGAGCGTAGGTGATGAAGAGGTTGATAGAGGCGCAAAGAAGAGCACAACTATATGGATGATTCACTATGTACTAGATTGTGAATAGTAGTCAAAATTTTGTACTGAATGCGTTGGTGAATTGGGAGCCAGTGTAATTGCTTCAGAACTGGGGTGATATAATTATTAAAGAGATCTAGAGGAGAAATCAATTTTATACAAGGAAACTTTAGAACCCTAAGATTAAGGCTTCTCAAAGAATTCTCAGTGTTCTCAAGCTTCTTTGAATGGACCAGTTCAGATTGACGAACAACTGAAGGATAATGTTAAATCTTCCCTCACATAAACACAAACAACAAAAGAAAATGAGAGAAAATGAAAAGAGGAAAATTCCTATATTCTAAAAGCCACACTGTTACTAACATGCACACCAAGACCCTCATACCATGTTAGAGAAGATGGAATATATAGTATATATGAAGATTGATGAGCTATAGTTGAAATGACATTACTGTTTGAAAAGACTTTCTTGTAATTTCATGAAATATTAGTGACTGAAGTTCTTAAGAAATCAGCATTCACACTCTTCTCTTCTGTCTTTTTGTCTTAGAATTTGTATTATTTTCTTTGGGGAAGGGATGATATGAGTGACTTGGTGTGCATGTTGGTGTGGCTTTTAAAATATAGGAAAATGGGTGAGATTTTTTTCCAGCAGAGGATTTATGTAATTTGAAATTTTTGTATAATGTTTATGCAATTAGTACATGTATACATTGTGTGATGGATTAAAATTGTTGAAATGTTTCTTTAACTTTGTAAAGATTTTTGATTAATTTTCATTGTTACACTTTTCATTTTCTCTCATTTTCTTTTGTTATTCCAGTTCAGGTTGAACCAGGCCATATTGGAGTTTCTCAACTGCAGCAACACGTGAATCCATAACTTCCATTTTTACTTCATGAGAAAAAACAAATTTTTCAGTTGCCAAAATACGGTGATTATTGTCCAAAGTTACCTTAGTTAAAGAAGAAATAGAGGCTTCAAGAGAAACCAATGCATTCCATACAGCATCCAATGTAAACACAGCAGTCTTAACTAGCACTGTTTTCAGTACCGGGCTATCCTGGACCACCTCACCTGCAGAAGGTGGAATACACTATAGAAGGAACAGAAAACATCTTAGGAGAGATTAGACAGTTACTGAGAAAATATCTGAGATCATGTAAGCCTACTATAAATGACTTGCAAAATGCCCAGGAATTGCTGATCTCAGAACCACATTACCCACTAGAGCCCTACAAGGAACAGTGTACCTTAACAGCTGAAAGATGTTGAACTATGTACCAGAAGTGGGAGAGTTACAAGGCTGCCTGAGAAGTAGAAAGACTTGAACATGAGCCAGCACTATATGCTGAGCTCCTCCAAGGGTTAAGTGTTAGTAACTTTTGAGGCTGTCCTAAGAGAGACATCTTACCCCATATCAGACTTGGAAGGACTACAATGCTGAAAACAGAGCTGTAGCCAGGCAATGTGGCACCTATGGCCAAGTGAAAAACTGCGCCCTCACCCATTACACAACACATGACACCTTGAGTTGGGAGACTCTGTTCAATGTTTGTACAGCAATGCCCGCAGCCGGTGCAAGGGTATTAGGTGCCCTAGGAAAAGCTTACAGCCTTGCACCCCCACTCCATCACACCCCCCTCACACACAATTAAAATTGCATTTATAACAGATTTTACATGAAAAATGGCATTCAAAGCTCAGTCTTCTGAGGTAAAAATATCACTTACAATATGTATATTATATTTACATGCACTGCTGTGGTGCCAACCAGAAAACCCTGCAAAAAAGCAAGAGACACTTGGAACTCATACGATGTTAGGCCTACTGTAATGCATCTTGTGCATGGACATGACCCTCAGAGCATCACAAGAAAACAGAAATACGATGCAAAACAACATTAAATGCCAGCACTCAAACAGCAACAGCTCTACCTATGAAAGCTAACACTGCAAATATCACACCAGACCTAAAACACCAATACACTCACCTTTTAGGAAAACAGAACAAGCCAAGCCTCACTTCAGTGACACATGCAAAACACAGATAGACCCTCAAATACAGAATAAAAAGACCATTATGAATAAATAGAAATGTACAAACAAAAACTGAACTGGAAACTGCAACAAGCCAAATTCTATACGCACTGCAACAATGGAAAAACAGAAGCATTACCATTCCTTGTAAAACAATAAAATTAGTAAAACCATACCAATAAAAAGAATAATTCTAAACTAATGAATAGAATAATATTCAATAATTTAAAACTCACATACAAATTTCCCAAATATCAATAAAATATTTCAAACAACATCAAATAATACCCAATAATTAAAACTAATAAGGATTTTTAAAAATCCCCCGTTATCCATACTTGGGAACTTTTGATTTCCAGATACCTTAAAATTGCCATGGATTAGCAGGCAGAGAGGAAGTGGGGTCAGTCTCCCACACACATACACACATGCTCTCTCTCACTCACACACATACACTTGCTCGCTCTCTCCCATATACATGCTCTCTCTTCCACACATACACACATGCTCTCTGTTTCCCCCACACATACACACATCCTCACTCCCTCTCCCCACTGAAGCAGCAGGCAGCAGCAGTCTCCTTCTTTTTTTTTGTTTCAAACGGTTTTTATTATTATAATGCAAACAACATAGTCAAATAAAGAACCAAGACAGTGATCTGGAGAGGTGGCACACTTACCTCCACACAGACCTTGTAAGAACATTGTTCACATTACACAAACTTCAACAGTACCCCTTTCCCCCCCCCTTCAGCCCCAGCTCCTATGGCCAAGGGAACAACTTCCGGTCTTGGGGACCGACCTAGCTCTGGGCTCCTTCCAGCAGGGCATGGAAGGGCACGCACCTCCTCCTCCTCCGAAGCAGAATGGCCCCAGCAAAATCAACAGCTGGGTCAGCGGAGCCTTAGCAAGTGGAAATTCCACTCCCCCTTTCTCACACACAGACTCTCATACATACCCCCCTCTCTCACACATACAGGCTCTGTTTCACACACACAGCCTCTGGCTCTAATACACACACACGTACAGGCTCTCTGGCTCTCACATACATACAAACAAGCACAGGCTTTCTGGCTCTCAAACACTCATCCACAGCAGTCTTGCTTATCAGTCCCCAGCAGACTTGTTCCCTAGCCACTGCTCCCCTTCTAGACCCCCACTCCCCAGCACTCTTGCTCCCAAGCCCCCTCTTAGAATCCCCTTCCCCAGCACTCTTGCCCCCCTCTCCTATCCCAGACACCCCACTCCCAAGGAGTCTTATTCCAAAGTCCCCTCTCCCCACCCAGACCCCTTACTCCTCAGCAGTCTTGCTCAGCAGTCCCTCTCTCTTGCCAGCCCTCCACTTCCCAGCAGTCTTGTTCCCCAGCTCCCTTTCCCCTCTCAGCCCCCTAATACCCAGAAATATTGTTCTGCAGTCCTCTCCCCTCCTAGTCCCCAGCAGTCTTGCTCCCCCCCACACCTTTTCATCCACAATCCCCTCACTCACCGCAGGTGGCCAGTGCATGATTTCAGTGCATACTGTCAGTCCCCGTGGTGCCACTGTGATCCCTCACCCGCCCTCCCTGCTCCTGAACAATCGAAGGATCATGGCCTTGCAGCGCAGGCTGCTTCCTACCTCTCAGCTGCCCGTACCTGAATAATGTCATCAGGTGCCAAAAACCAAGGAGAAAGAAGCAACCCGTGCTGCAAAGCCACGATCCTTCAATTGTTCAGGAGCAGAAAGAGTGAGTGAGGGGTTAGCGGCAGCACCACATTGAGCAACATTAAGAAAATCATGAATTGTCCCACTGCTTCTCCCGTTGTCAGTGACCCTCCCCTGTTCCGACGCCTATGAGTGGAAAAAGCAGCATGGCCCCACCAGAATCATCAGTGTGACCAGTGGGACGTGCTGCTTTTACACTGAGGGCCCACATGGTGGAGCTATGGCGCCTTTTGGTAGTGGTACTTATGGCTGTGGCCATATTGGTCATAGGCACGCTACAGCTCTGGCTGAAAAGGGGGATATGACGCATGCTACTGAGAGTCACTTCCGTTTTCTCAACAGGCAGCCTGGGGTATTATTAGCCAGTTCTACAGTTTCCGCTGTAGTTCTGTTTAGCTTCTGCAATCAATTATTTGTCCATTTATATCCCTGCAGTACAATGTGGTTCCTGTTCAACTGTTACATTGGGCTGCTAGTTTGTTAGGTAGCAAATACAACAATATAGTTTCCATTATCTCACAACTAAAATCTGTCCTTTCCTTTCCTCTCTTTTCTCCTATTTACACTTGATGGATCCTTTTTCCAATATTTGAATGAAGATCTTTTGGCTAAAATAGCCTCTTTCACTTTTTAGCCATGCTGGCAATCGTTTGACCTTCCTTCCACCTTTCTTAATACGAGGAATACATATGGACTGTGCTTCTAGGATTTTTTTTTTTTTTTAACAATGTCCACACTTGTTGCACACTTTTTACCATTGTAGCTGCACCTTTCAATTTTGTTTTTTTATTATTTTTCTCATTTTATCAAAGTTTTCCTTTTGAAAGTTTAGAGCTGCAGTCATGTATTTACATACTATCCCCATGCCAGTTATTAATTCAAATTTGATCATATTTTGATCACTATTGCCAAGCAGCCCCATGATCTTTACCTCCTTCACCAAATCCTGTGCTCCACTAAAAATTAGATTTAAAATTGCTCCCTCTCTCATTGGTTTCTGAACCAATTGCTCCATAAAACTGTCATTTATTCAATCCAGGAATTTTATTTCTCTAGCATGTCCTGATGTTTCACTTACCCAGTCAATATTGGGGTAATTGAAGTCTCCCATTATTACCGCACTACCAATTTAGTTAGCTTCCCTAATTTCTCTTAGCATTTCACTGTCCATCTCACCATCTTGGTCAGGTGGATGATAGTATATTCTTATCACTATACTCTTTCCCAACACTCAAAGCATTTCTACCCATAAATATTCGATTGTGCATTTACTCTCATGCAGGATCTTTATCCTGTTGGTCTCTATGCCATTCCGTACATAAAGCACCACTCTGCCATCAAGATGTTCCTCTCTGTCACTGTTATAATTAGTGAGGTTTGGGTGGACCCTTGGACACTGTGGCAGCTGACCACGCTCACAGGTGGAAGTCCTGTGAGGGGCCACAGCTCAGGCTCAGCTTAGGACACACAAACACAGAGATTGATCTTTTATTAGACAATGTGATGAAGCCACCAGAGGTGGCAGTGGTGAGCAGCAGAAGTAGCCTGGCTGGGCCCGTATCCCTCAGGCGCTGGAACAGTGACTCCTCCGGTAGCAGTGCTGTAGTGGAAAGAACTGAGAATAATGAGTACAGTGGAATATGCACAAAGCCCCAGTATGGAGAACCCCAGGATAGGGAGAGCAGGCCCTCGAGGAGCGAGTACCTGATCCCTGAGAGCTGAGAGGCTTGAAAGTAGTGTACACACACAGCGGTTCCACATAGGAGATGGCACTAGGGCTGGAACGGAGGCAGGCCCTCGAGGAGCGAGTACCTGGTTCCAGGAAACAGCTCTGAGGTGAAGATGGTAGTACTCACTGGTGTTGAAGATAGTGAATCCTTCCAGGCAGAAGAGAAGGTAGGAGCAGGCAGCGAGTCAGGGAACATGGGCCCTCGAGGATTTCCTGATAGCGACCTGAAAAGCAAGTGAGGCCCCCGAGGGGCGGGCACCCCATTAGCGTTAAGAGTCCAATGGAAGATTGGAGAGGCAGAGTAGCTGGGTATGGAGAGCGAATCCCATCCGTAAGATTCCCCTTGGTAACTCAAAGGCTAGCAAACAAAGTAGGCTTTAAATATCCGGGCAGCGTGACGTCATCACAGGGGGACGCCCCTGAGGTTCGCACCAAGTAGGAAATAAGAGTGAGGGCTGCGTGGCACGCGCCATAAGGTACCAGTGGAGCATGGCGGGATGCAGCGCCCAAGCCAGTCCGGGGACGCCGGAGAGGACGGCAGGCAGACGCCGTGGCAGCCAGGCGCCCATCCACAGTGAGAGGAGGTGCAAAGAAAGAAAGGTAGGCGGAGTGAAACCGTTGGGAAGGGACGGTTGCAACAGTCACTGCGATATAATTTGTAACCTGTGTTTTTTGTTTGTATTTACATTCTGCTTTTCAGTTGACAGGGATAAATTGGAGTCTTTTAGCTCAGGTGAGTTTTTAATTATAGGCACTTGGACTATTTTTCTTATTATTGGAACCTGTTGGGATGCCCTAACTCTAATGCTTCAGTAGTATCCTTCAAAGATACCTCCCTCTGAATTATGCACTGCTGAGTGACTGTCGGCTTTCCCCTTTGATTTAGTTTAAAAGCCTCTCTATTTCCTTTATAAAGGTTAGCATCAGCAGTCTGGTTCCACCCTGGTTAAGGTGGACTCCATCCCCTTGGAAAAGAGTCCCCCTTCCTCAAAATGTTCCTCAGTTCCTTACAAAACTGAATCCCTCTTCCTTGCACCATTGTCTCATCCACGCATTGAGACTCCAGAGCTCTGCCTGCCTCTGGGGACCTGCATGGAACAGGGAACATTTTATAGAATTTTATAGAATGCTTCCCTGGAGATTATGGATTTAAGCTTTCTACCTAAGAGCCTAAATTTGGCTTCTAGAACCTCCCTCCCACAATTTCCTATGTCGTTGGTGCCCACATGTACCACGACAGCCGGCTCCTCCCCAGCACTGTCTAAAATCCTATCTAGGTGATTTGTGAGGTCTGCCACCTTCGCACCAGGTAGGCATGTTACCAGGCGATCCTCACACCCACCAGCTACCCAGCTATCTACATTCCTAATAATCAAATCACCAACTATGATGGCCGACCTAGCCCTTCCCTCCTGGGCAGTAGGCCTTGGGGAGATATCCTCGGTATGAAAGGACAATGCATCACTTGGAGTGCAGGTCCTTGCTACAGGATCCTTTCCTGCTGCACCAGATTGATGCTCTCCAATCATGAGACCTTCTTCCTCCAAGGCAGCACCAGGGCTGCCAGTCTAAAGTTGGGACTTGGCTACTATGTCCCTGAACATCTCATCTATATACCTCTCTGTCTGCCTCAGCTCCACCAGGTCTGCCACTCTAGCCTCCAGAGATCTTTGCATTGGATACACATGTACAATTTCTCACCGGAGAGTAAAAAATCATCCATGTGATACACGATGCAGAAGATTGGGAGGCCCCCCCTCACCCCCCACCCCCACCTCTCTCTTGCTGCTGGACTGCTGTCTTCATCTTAAATTTGTTCAGTTCCTAGTTAAATTTTAGGTTGCAATGGGAGTAGGACTGCATACAATTAGGGTCCTTTAAATGTATTAGTTTATTCACTATATATCTGGTAGTGACCTACAAGGGAACGATTACACTCTTGATAAGGTATGGGGAATTTCTGAATTCAAGTTAAAAGGCAGATTATTTATTTTATTTTTTATTTTTTTTTGTGTGAAAGTGACACTTGCCTATGAATTAAAGGATGAGCTAGGGCTGGGTGGGAGAGGGGTGGGAGGGTTGGGAAATACAAACACACAAACTTCTGGTTTTTGCTTCGGCATGGCAATCCATCGAGAAACGACCGAAATCAGGTGCTTTTTTGAAGCAGGCAGCATGTCCGCCACAAAGGAAACTGCTTCCTCGGACTCTGAACCCAACAGTGAAATCAGGGGGAAAAGCAACAAACCCAATCAAATAATCACCCAATCTGAGATGCATGGGTGGTTTAGAATTCAATAGAAAGACTTTAAATCCATGAAAAAAGATGATATGGAGATGATGGCTGAAATGACGGGCGAGATCACTGAATTGGGAAATTGCGTGGAGGAGGCTGAGCAGAAAATTGAGGATCATGAGATGCTTAAAAGCTCTGCTACCACTCTCTTTGACAACAAGACAGAGATATTTGAAAAGTTGGAAGATCTTGAAAACAAATCACGGAGAAATAATATTAGAATTTGTGGTTTACTGGAGGAAGCTCAATATGAAGATGCCATCTTGGTGATGCAATGCCTTTGTAAAGCTATCCTACTTGGAGATACTACCCCAGAGATGGAGGAAACTAAAATTAACATTGAAAGTATTCATTGGGCAGTGGGCCCTAAGAAGGGGAACCTTCCTCGTGATATTGTGGCATGCTTGAGAGAATTTCTAATTGGAGAGAAGATTCTGAGTATTGCGAGATCCAAAGGTACTGTCATATGGGATGGCCATAAGATCTCTCTTTACAGTGACCTGGCACCGGCCAGACTGTGGAGGTGAGGGGAGATGAAAGACATCACGGCAAAACCTCAGAAAGAAAATGAGAAGTATCACCGGATCTTCCACTTTGCCTTACTGTTTTCAATTGGAGGGACCTGCTATTGTTGTGAAATTGATGAGAATGATCAGTTATGTGGAGGAAATAGGCATCTGGAGGGTGATGTTATTCCTCCTCAGGATTCTGTCTCAATTGGAGATGGATTATTGGGAGAGGGATTATAGAAGGAGGGGGAAGGGAACCTAGGGTTTGTTCTAATTGTGTATTCTGTGAAAAAATATGGAAGGGGTTTTTAGGGATTTCAGAGAGGATAATGAACATGTTTTCACTTTCAGGGGGACATTTAAGAAAGGGAGATTTTTTAAATTCAAGGATGACATATGGGGTCGTCGAAGGACAATAATAATTTATGATGACTTCTAAAAAAATTGTATCACTGAATGTCAGGGGGGTAAATATAGCATATAAAAGGTAGCTTTTATTTAAGGAATTGGTGTGACAGAAAGCTGATATAGCTTTCACTCAGGAAACTCACCTTAGGAAATGAGACAAGCATCTACTTAAAAATAAAGGATATCCACAGATTTTTCTAGCAACTGCAAATGATAATAAGAAAACTAAAAGGATGGGGATATTTTTTCATTCCATTTTTAATGTTAAGGTAGCTAATGTATACAGAAAAAAAGAGGGCAGATATATAATTATTCATTTGCAGATGGAGTAGAACTTTCTCTCATAAATATTTATGCTCCCAAATAGGAGCAAGGCTAAGGACTGGCTTTGTGGAGTATGGGAAAGGGTCTTTACTACTGGGAGGAGATTTTAATTTAACTACGAATCCCTCTTTAGATAATTCTAAAACTCCTGGACAGATACAAACAAAACTGTTTGCCCATTTAGGCTGAATTTTTACATTTTAGCTCATTTAAACCATGGAAATTCTAGAGACTTAGGCCTGGATTCACTAATGCCACAAGGCAGAGTGAATCCCGGCGGTAACGGTGGGGGGGGGCGAAGTGGGGGTGGTCCTGCGCTACGCCGTGGTGCGATCGCTGCCGGCGTAGCACCGAATAACTACACCATAAAAGGTGTAGTTATTCGGCGCGAAATAGGCAGCGATACGGAACCTTATTGTTTCGCTGTCTTCGCAGAGTCGGCCCCTGTGACGCCCCAACTCCTTGTCTTCCGTGGCCGACTCCGCCCTGATGTAGCTAGCGCACGCATGCGATAGCTTTAGAAAATATTCCCCTTAGTGATGCGATGTTGCGCAATGCACATATTTCCCAAAAATTTGAGCAGGAGATACAAGATTATTTTCAAGTTAATGATAATGGAGAGATAACTGAGGCCTCTCTGTGGGATGGCCTGAAATTCACATTATGTGGGAAATTATGTGGGCCTTATTTCATAAGAAACAGAGGCAACAATAGGAGGAGAAATTAAGAGGAGAAATATTTAACCTAGAGCGACAGCACAAAGATACAGGATCTCCCAAAAGTTTGGTACAATTGGAGCACTTGAGAGCCCAATTATATTCTTTATCTCTCGATCAAATACATTTTAGTATGATGAGAGTTCAACAAACTTACAATGAACATGGGAACAAGGTCTCTAGATTATTGGCGAGTAAATTGAAGTGGATGGTGAGATCACAAATCCAGAGGATAAAAAATAAAGAGGGAATTTTAGAGCACGACCCTTGTATAATTGAGAGATTTCTGGAATATTATAGAGACTTGTATCTCAATGAAAAGATTATACTTAAGAGTTTATCATCCTGTTTAGCAGGGGTACAGGTTCCCAGTGCTTCTGTAGATCAACAAATGTTAAATGAGACATATTGGAGGGGAAAATTAGCCTAGCTATTAAGAAACTAAAAACTGACAAATCACCTGGCTCTGATGGATATACCACAGGTTTCTATAAGAAATTTGCTAGTTTACTAGTCTCGCTTATTTGTAAACTGTTCAATGGTTTATTCCATGAACAGTTCCATGAAGCTTCCATGAAGCTTGCCAGTATCATAGTTATCCCTAAACCAGGTAGAGACCATACTATTTGTGACTCATATCATCCAGTTTCATTGTTGAATATTGATGTAAAGATATTAGCTAAGATTCTTGCAGACAGACTAGCAAAAATCATGCTATAACTAGTGCATGAAGATCAATCAGGCTTCATTATGGGGTGCATTACTGGAGATATTAGGCCACTCCTTAACTTTGTATGGGCTTCAAGGTAATTTGATTATAAGGCTTTACTTTTAACTATAGATGCCAAGAAAGCATTTGATAGGGTTGATTGGCAATTTATGCACTAATTTTTACAAAAATTTAACTTAGACCCTCAATTTTTATTGGATACTCAAGCTTTATGAGGACCTACAGGCATGTGTAAAGGTTAATAGAGGGGCATTGGACCATTTCTCCCTGCAAAGGGGAAGGAGGCAGGGTTGCCCACTTTCACCACTTTTATTTGCACTTGTTATGGAGCCTTTGGCCAAAAGGGTATTACAAAATGGGAATATTAGCGGGATTGTTATTGGGGACTCAGAGCATAAGATTTCACTTTTTACAGATGATATCATGTTCACCTTTTCTCATTCTTTGACTTCCTTACCAGTGTTGGTGGAAGAACTAAACAATGAGGATATGTTTCTGGATTTAAGGTGAACATGGCTAAATCTGAGATTCTTAATATCTCCACACCTCAGGATTTGGAATAAAGGTTGCATGTCAGTTTTCTATTTAAGTGGGCAAAGGAGTGCATTAAATATTTGGGAGTTTGAATAAGCAAAAACTATCGTCAGTTGATACAGTTTAATTTTACACAGTTGATTGGAGATATCTGATAGGATCTTCATAAGTGGAATAATCAAAATCATTCCTGGCTAAGTAGGAAAGCTGTTTTAAAGATGAACATATTATTGAGATTAAGCTGTTTTGTTCCAGGTACTACTGGTGGTGGTTCCCAAAATTGATCTTTAGAATGTCCAGAAGTATTTTATGGACTTTATATGGCAGCAGAAAGCCCCTCATATAGCTAAAATGGGATATCTGCCTAGGGGGAGGGGAGGCTTAGGAGTTCCAAATGTTGAACATTAATATAAAGCCACACAACTTCAGACAATCCTGGAAACAGGATGCTGGGCTTGATGGACCCTTGGTCTGACCCAGCATGGCAATTTCTTATGTTCTTATGTTCTTAATGGTATTAGAAGTAAAAAATGGGTAGTTATTGAAGAACACATTATTGGTGGCACTCCACTTTATGTGTGCTCTTGGTTACAAAAGGGGCATTTTAATTTATTGGGTATAAGGAATCCATTTACTAGATGGTCTCTAGACCTCTGGTTTTCAGTCAAGGACAAGATGATCTCCAGGGGCAAATAGTCACCATTAATTCCTATTGCCTATAATGAAGAATTTGCGGAAGGTCTTCAAGATTCTAGGTTCCAATCTTGGGGGCATAAAGCTCTTAAGTGTCTGAGTCAGGTACTTGGCCCTTAGGGCTGGAGCAAGTTTGAAGACTTATGCTCTAATTACAACTTAGCCGAAACAGACCACTTTGCTTATATATAGTTGTGCTCTTATTTGCAGTGGTGTATAGCTAAGAATGCTTTGGGAAAACTATATTCTATATATGAATGGTATTGTATTAAAGGTTTACTTCTGAAAGGTTTTATCACTAATGTTTGCAAGATATTTTGTGGGACCCAGGGTAAAACTGTTTGATGTAAACCGACCTGATATGGTATTCAACCTTGAAGATCGGTATAGAAAAATGTTAAATAAAAAATAAATAAAATGTTTAAACATGAAAAGGATTGGTTAGCAGACCTAGGATGTACTATCAATGAAGATGACTGGGGTAGTATAAGCTGGCGAGTACGTAAGTCTTCAATTGCTGTTTCTTTAGTTGAAAACTCATATAAAATATATTTTAGATGATACTATACCCCAGTCAGATTAAAGACCTTATTTCCAAATGTCTTTGGCTTGTGTTGGAGAGACTGTGGGCTCCAAGGGTCAATGGGACATATCTGGTGGACCTGTCCCTACATTATAAGATATTGGGACATGATGTACTTTAATTAAGGAAATAAAACATTTTGGAGAAAGAGCAGCTTGGTTTTTCTTTTCTCAGCTTCTGTTGAGGGGATGCCGAAAACAACAGATTGTCTACTAACACAGATTTTGTTAGCAACAAGATTTGAAATTGCAGCTCACTGGAAGTGCAGCGATCCAGTCAGCAAGTTTACTGCTCATAAAAGATTACTTTATATTTCAGATGGAGAAACTCACGGCGATTCATCATAATAAATATGAACAGATTTACAAAGCTTTGGAAAGCCTTTCAAATGTGGGATGCAAACTCTAGCTCATTATTCAGAAAGCAGCGCTCTCCCAATATACTTGAGTCTGCTAAGCTGCCTGCCCACGGCACAATGCCTTGATATGCACTAATGTAATGTGTGTGCACACACCGAGCTTGTAACTACAAAAGAGGCCCACAGGGGATTTGGCTTCAGAAAGCAGCGCTCTCCCAATATACTTGTCTGCTAAACTATCCATTGCCCACTGGCACTGATGCCTAGTACACAGAGAGACTGAGTTCAATTAAACAAATGCAGATAACAAAAAAGCTGGAATTGTTGGCACAGCAGGAAAATTGATGAAATATATTTTTCAATGGAAATTCTAGCAAACTAGCTAGAAATTGAATATATCTCTCCCACCCACAACACCCAAATGGTGCTTGCAGCCTACCCCAGGGGGTGAATTAAACAACAAAATGCCCCTACTAGCAGCTTTTCTCCCTGGCACAGAGAGACCATCTCAGAGCAACTTAAAAAAGTGCTTAAAAAAAAAACAGGACTAGCTGGCACTGCAGCCAAATGAAGAACAAATATCTTTTTCTATCTAAGTAACTAGCCTAGCTAGCAATTGAATATAGATTTGAGAACTCAGACTAGCTCTGAGTGCAACCACATTTCGCAGAAACAGACCACCTCCCGGCCTCCCCAGATCACCCCTGCAAAGAAAGTGTGTGGCACACCGCTTGCTTAAGTATATATAGTGCTGGGTCATCAGGAAAAACATCACCGACCACTGAGTGAGAGTGTGATTGGCTGCATTGCAAAACTTCTTATCGCTGATACGTTGCATTTTGGTCTCCTTGCCAACCTGCCTGACCCACTCTGACAGGGCTGTGAGGTCACTGATGACTCACAGGAAAGGGCTGGTTTTTGGCGTTCTCCGATTTCAAATGGCGGCTAAGAAAAGCACGCGCCGCCAAACGTATGGAACGGATTATATATTATTTATTTTATTTAATTATTTAATTAGTTTTTATATACCGGTGTTGGTACATACCTTCACACCGGTTAACAGTATTTCTTAAAATAATACAAACATAAAATACATAAAAAGGAATAAAAATACATAAATTTCATAAAACAAATAAGAGAAGCAATCATAAAAATAGTAAAACATGAGTAAAATAAAAAAAATGCTCAAATCTAAAACTAAAATTATAACAAAGAAATAAACTAAAATGATACTTCTAACTGGGTACTGCTTGGAAGGCTTGAACAAATAACCAAGTTTTCAAAGCTTTCTTAAACTCTTTTAGGTTACCCTGAAGCCTTAACTCAACGGGTAGTGAATTCCAAAGACCTGGACCTGCTAATGACACCGCCCTTTCCCTAACAGATGTAAGTCTGGCTGTGGAAACTGAGGGGATTGTGAGAAGACCTTTACCTGCTGACCGTAAATTTCGCTGAGGAGTGTGGATGCGAATGACAGCATTCATCCAGTCTACCTGTTCGGTGTAGACCGCTTTATGTATTAAGCATAAAGTTTTATATTGAATTCTAAATTCAATTGGCAACCAGTGTAGCTCTGCAAGGACTGGGGTAATGTGATCTTTTTTGTTGGTGCCAGAAATGAGTCTGGCAGCAGAATTCTGAAAAATCGATGTTTTTGGAAGACCCAACAACAAAAAATTGCAATAATCTAAGTTTGTGAATATTAATGCTTGTAATACTGTTCAGAATTCCTCATAATTCAATAAAGGTTTTAGGCGTTTGAGCACTAATAGTTTGTAATAACCTTCTTGAATTTTTATTGCAATATGTTTTTTAAATGTGAATTCAGGATCAAGCCAGACGCCTAGGTCTCTGACTTTATTCCCTAGTGTAATAGGCACATTCTCAATATTAACCACCTTAGAATGATCGACTGTGGATATTTTGCATTCCAACAGCATAATTTCTGTTTTTTTACAATTAAGGCTCAGTTTCATTTGATTTAATAACTGCCTGATAATGTTTAGATACATGTTGGCAAGCTTAAAAGTCTTATCAAGTGAATCATTTACTGGAAGAACGATCTGGATATCGTCTGCATATATGTAATAATTTAATTGCAAGCTCGATAACAATTGACATAATGGTAACATATATACATTGAATAAGGTGGCCGAAAGGGCAGAGCCTTGAGAAACTTCTGTTTCGAGTAATACGGTTTTTGAATAGGAATTATTAATAAACACTTGGTAAGATCTATTTGCAAGGTAAGCAGAAAACCAATCCAATACTTTATTTTTAATTCCGATTTCTGATAATCTATTGATTAAAATGGTATGATTCGTGGGGAATGGTATGATTCGTGGGGAATTGCGATACGTTTCGCGACCCCACAAATACAACGAATATGGACATATACGTTTCAGACATATACGTTTCAGATTGCCAATACGTTGCAAGCGAATGCACACCCCTACCCATAACTAGTTGAATTCATTTTAAAATAGATGCTTAACTTCTATATTAGGTAGGGAACCTCTGCTTATTTGCCATCTCTTAGTTCCATATCAGCCGATCAAATCATTATGTTCATCACAACTAAAATTACTCCATCTCCCCTCTCTAACGGGCCAATACAGTATAGTGTGCTCTGGTGGAGCGCACTGTTAGCCCGGGTTTGGACGTGCGTTTTCGACGTGCTAGCTTTACCCCTTATAAGGGGTAATAGTGCGTCGAAAACGTGCATCCAACCCCCCCGAAACTAATAGCATCCGCAACATGCAAATGCATGTTGATGGCCCTATTAGTTATTCCCGCGTGATACAGAAAGTAAAATGTGCAGCCAAGCCGCACATTTTACTTTCAGAAATCAACGCCTGCCCAAAGGCTGGCGTTAATTTCTTCTGGCACCGGGAAAGTGTACAGAAAAGCAGAAAAAACTGCCCCAAAATTTAAAGAAAATCAAAAATTTAAAAAAATAAAATTTAAATCGGCTGGTGGCCTGCGGGTCTTAAGACGGACGGTCAATTTAGCCGGCATCCGTTTTCTGAACCTGTGGCTATCAGCGGGCTCGAGAACCGACGCCGTAAAAATTGAGCGTTGGCTGTCAAACCCACTGACAGCCGCCGCTCCTGTCAAAAAGGAGGCACTAGGGATGCGCTAGTGTCCTTAGCGCCTCTTTTTACCGTGGGCCCTCATTTGCATCTTCTTCCCCTCTGAATTGCGCACACAGGAGAGTGGCCTGAGCGGGTGTTTACCCGCTCTTCCGCGACTTTTACTGAATCGGCCTGAAGTCAGAGCCATCTTCAATGCACAACAGAGATGCGCTTTCTTATCTAGTGCCAAATCTGTGGAATACCTTGCCTTTATCTCTACACATGGAGATTTATTTTTAGGAAAGGCCTTAAGATCTGGCTTTTTACCCGAATATATGAAACTTTTAATCTTATTTACTTTTCTTCCTTCAATTTCAGATTTTTAATTTTGTTTTGGAACTGAATTGCATTCCACCATATACATCTTTATATATTTTTCCATACTTTATTCTTCATTCTCTTCCCCGTCAAAGAAAGAATACCTAACACCATCGCCTTCTGGACCTCTCTCTCCATCCAAATATCAAATTTCCTCACGCAGATATCCCTCACCCTCAACCACAAAAAAACTGAAATCCTTTTCATATCAAACAAAAACACATCCAACACTAGCAAAGACAGCACCTCCAACCAGCCACTCACCACTCTTTCCAACGAGGTCAGAGACCTAGGCATCCACCTTGACTCAAACCTCAACTTGAAGAAACACATCAACCTGACAAACAAAGAAGGTTTTTACAAGCTAAAAATTCTCAAAAAACTCAAACCACTTCTATTCCACCACGACTACCACACAGTTCTCCAAACCCTCATACTATCCAAGCTAGACTATTGTAATTCCCTCCTCCTCGGACTGCCCGCCTCCACCACAAAACCACTTCAGCTACTCCAAAATGCCGCAGCCAGATCCCTCACAAACACCAACCGAACCTCACACATCACCCCAATTCTAAAAGCACTACACTGGCTCGCCATATCACACAGATCTCAATTCAAAATCCTCACCATACTACACAAAACCATCAACAATCAAAAAATCAAATGGACTAAAAACCCTCCCCAACTACATCATAGCCAAAAAACCTGCGCTCCCAAAACACAGGCCTCCTGATCATCTCACATACAAAACTTGCTCACCTGACTTCTACCAGACAACACACCTTCTCAGTAGCTGGTCCAACCCTCTGGAACCAGCTACCCTCTCACCTCAGACTGGAACCTTCCCACCAAACATTCAAAAAACAACTGAAAACATGGCTGTTCCAGAAAGCCTACCAACCTGCGACCTAACTCCACCTCCCCCCCTCCCTCACTCTCCCCCTTCCCTCTCCCCCCACCCTCTCCTCTGTCTCGCAGATACTACAAAAATACTTCAATGTATAAAGGTTACTATGTTTAAGTAATGTATAAAGGTTACTATGTATAAAGTAATGCATAATTGTTGCAATGTACAAAGTAATGTCTCTATGTTCCAATGTAAAAATGTTCCTATGTATAAGTTAATGTTACAATGTAAAAATTAGAGATGTGAATCGTGTGATCGATCGTCTTAACGATCAATTTTGGCTGGGGGGGAGGGAATCTGATCATCGCAGTTTTGTTTTTTTAAAAATCATTTAAATCGTAAATCGGGGGAGGTCGGGAAAACCGGCACACTAAAACAACCCTAAAACCCACCCCAACCCTTTAAAATAAATCCCCCACCCTCCTGAACCCCCCCAAAATGTTTTAAATTACCTGGGGTCCGGGGGGGGGTCCCGGTGTGATCTTCCACTCTCGGGCCACGGCTGCGTTAATAGAAATGGCACCGGCACTACCTTTGCCCTGTCATATGACAGGGCAAAGGTAGCGCCGGCGCCATTTTGGTTCCTGTCCCCCGACATCACGAGCGCAGGAGGTCACTCCCGGACCACCGCTGGACCCCCGCTGGGGGTCCAGCGCTCGGGCCATTTTGCAATACGGCAATACGGCCGGCGCCATTTTGCAATATGGCCCGAGCGCAGGAGGTCGCTCCCGGACCCCCGCTGGACTTTTGGCAAGTCTTGTGGGGGTCAGGAGGCCCCCCCAAGCTGGCCAAAAGTCCCTGGGTGTCCAGCCGGGGTCCGGGAGCGATTTCCTGTGCTCGTGACGTTGGGGGACAGGAACCAAAATGGCGCCGGCGCTACCTTTGCCCTGTCAGGGCAAAGGTAGCGCCGGCGCCATTTCTATTAATGCAGCCGTGGCCCGAGAGTGGAAGATCACACCGGGACCCCCCCCCCCACTGGACCCCAGGTAATTTAAAACATTTTGGGGGGGTTCAGGAGGGTGGGGGATTTATTTTAAAGGGTCGGGGTGGGTTTTAGGGTTGTTTTAGTGTGCCGGTTTTCCCGCCCTCCCCCTTCCCCTCCCCCTCCCCCGATTTATGATTTTTGACGATAAATCGGGGGAATTCCTATTGTATCGAGCCTCTAATGATTTTTGACAATTTAAAATATATCGGACGATTTTTTAAATAGTCAAAAAATGATTCACATCCCTAGTAAAAATAGTACGACCCCACCGTCATATTATTACCCTGTTATAATGTGAACCAATGTGATGTACCCCAACGAATGTCGGTATATAAAAGCAAATAAATAAATAAATAAATTTGGAAGGAAGGAAAGAAAGAAAGCTGTCAAGAGGGATATTTACTAGGAATTTTTGTACAATACCATTATTTTTACATTTTTGTAATGCCAAGCATTAATCATGTCTTGAGTATATTGACACAACGCCTTTTCTTAAGAGACCTTGGGCAGCAGATGGTTTGTTGGACAAATCCCTGCTTCCTTGCCACATTCTAATGGGCTGTGATGTGAACTGAGTTCTATATAATGAAGAAAAATGTTCAGCCCTAAAAATACACAGTGATGCTCTGCCCACAAAGATAATTTATAGTATGCCAAGGTTATTAAGATCATAAAAAAATTCAGTACATCTAAGCATAATAGGAAACTAAGAGGTCTACAAAAGCACATTGCAGCTAACATGGGTTAAACCCTTCATATTTGGGCTAATTATAGCATAGTGGGGATCACCTTGGGTCATTCTCATTTGCCCCCTTTTAAGATGGTAGCCTTCACAGATGATCTTTCTTTACTTAGTGGACCCAGTGACTTCTTTGTCGGCCCTCTTGAAGGAACTCTCTGTATTTGGAAGGTTTGCAAGTTTTCGTCTGAATCTTGATAACTCTGAGGTACTCCTCATGACAGAGTAGGTGCGGCAACTGTGGGGCCCAGATTTCCCCCTGAAATGGGCAGCAGACTCACTCAAATATTTAGGTATACTCTTGTATAAAGATCCTATGATAATGTATCAAATTAACTATCATTTTTTTATATGAGTCCACAAAATCCTCGCTGCTCAATTGAACAGATTTTCCTTTCTCCTTAGCAGGTAGGATAAACTTATTTCAGATGATGATACTCCCCAAATGACTTTACATGTTTCAAACTGTACCTTTTTATTTTCTCAAGTGGGATTTGATAAAACTAGAGAGTCTCATTCATAGATTTCTTTGAAAAAGAGCTAAACCTAGGATAGCTCTGCCCAGATTTCAGTTAAATGGGATATGGGCAGGCTGGGTCTTGCACGTTTGAAAATATTTGCACAGGGCCCTTTAAATAGTAAAAAGCAGCCCTGATCATCTACATGGAGATTGAAATTTCCCAGGATTATAGTCCTGGAGTGCTCCAGTATTATCTCCAATATTAGAGCCAAAAGATCTTGGAGAACGTCCTCTGCACCAGAGTTTTGGTGATACAATAGATTCACAATTGTGGTGTAATGATTCTGGTCGCTAGGCAGCCACCCCACTGAACTTTCTTCAGCTCTAGCTACCTCCTTGATGGTCCCATGCCTCAGCAAGGCCAGCCCTATTTAGCCCTACCTTTCCCACAACTCGGTGCCTCTTCAATGAATCACCTTGGCACCTTGCATTGGCCCACTTTGCCTTGCACCTTGCTGTTGCCCATTTGGCCTGCTGGGTTTGCCTTGCTTGTGGCCTTCTTTTCCTTCTTGCTTTGTCCTTTGGTTTCCTTGACCTGTCCTGTGGTCTTTGGGCCTACTATTCTTGCTCTGCCATGCCTTGTGTCCTGCTGTGGCCTCCTTGCCTGGTTCTCCTTTGTCTTGTTTTATATGTAACTTGCTTTGTGTTAGTTTCCTGTTAGCCTATGTTGTACATTCCTTGTCCTGTTCTCATGGTCCTGTCCAGTCCTGGTTCTTGTCCTGCCCTGTCTGGCCTTGCCTTGTCCTGTCCTGCCTGTTTCTCCCTGTGGGCCAGTTCTTGTTTCCCACATCTGGCTTGCCTCCAGCTGCAGTCCCTGTCCTCAGTCCCAGACCATGCTTCCTGATCCAAACCCTGTTTCCAATCCCAGGCCTTACCACCTGTCCCAGCCCCCAGCTCCCACCTGGTTCCCTTGTGCTGTCTCATCTTGCTTCCCCTGTCAGCATTCCTAGGACTAATTTCCTTCATGACTCAGACTGTCCCTGGCCTTGAACTTGCTTATTTGCTGCCTGCCTTGACATCCTGCTTGGATCCTGACTTCATATGAATTCTGCCTGTCCAGACCCCAGCCTGCTATGCATAACTCCCAGAAAGCCCTGCCAGCCACCAGAATCTGTGGGCTCAACCCAAGGAGGAGGTGGCTGGTCAGGTGGAAGACCCTATTCGGTGTTGCCCTACAGTCTGGCCCTGATTCTCCTGGGGAAATCCCACATCAGTGGATTCCCCACTCCATGACATGTGGGTGAGCCTCAACTTGAAGGAATTTGGATTTTATTCCCTCAAGCTACCAAATGAGGAAGTGATCAGGCTCAACCTTTGTCTGGAAATGATTGGAACTTCTCGACCCTATTTGTTTCTTCTTAGGGTGAAGAGAAGGTGTAGTGTTGTGGGCAGATTTTGAGGAATTTGTGGGCAAATTTAGAGTGGTCATCAATATTTTGTGCCCAAGTTTCTGTTAGGCATAGAATGTTGGCAGATTTAGCTGTTATCAGGTCATGAAGTTGATCAAGATTGTTGTGAATAGATCAGAATTTAAGGAGCATCAGTTTGCGTTGACATTTTGTTTGTGTTTGTCACATACTGAGTTTCTCTTGTGGTAGAGATCAATGATCCATGAGGTCTTGTTTGGTTCTGAGGTTTAGAAGTGTGCTTGAAGGCATATTGTTCCAGGCCCCTGGTTATATCAATTTTGGAGGAGTGAAGGAATGTAAAAGAAAGTGACACCGGACAGTTGGTCACCTAATGTTAAAGCACAGAGGTGCACACAGGTGTCACCAGATCCCATTATGAGTCACTACCACTTTGGAAATCCATGCTGACTGAGGAATGATTTGGCCTTATGACTTCCAAATCCTGTAAACAGGGGAGTATGACTATTTATTCATGGAGGGCTACCAGGAAAATGACACAAACATTGCATATGTTGACCCTAGTTCCTTGGCCCTTTGGATTTCAGATGATGGTCTGGGTTTTCGGACTAAAACTTTTCCACCTTCAGTTTGGGTGTGAACCGGTATGATGTACCCACTAATGCCGGTATAAAAAAGCTTTTACATAAGTAAATAAATAAATAAATAAATAAATAAAACAAATGTATGCAGATTAATTAAAATATTTTATAATTGCATTTTTCATGTGGCTGGTTCTTTTCCATTTACTGTGCATAAAGGCTGATCAGTGCATGGTCCAGGCAGTGTCAAGCTGGAGAACAGCTGAGCATCTCATCATAATCTTATACGTGGGAATCCCACAACATGGAACAAATCCATAGTCAGGAAGCTTTGCTTCCTAATCAATAAAAGTAAAAGTGAATGCAAATAAGCTAGCCATGCACAGTACCCATTGGGCTGGCAAGGGCTAAAAATAAGGCAGAGGCAGATAGTGTTCAGGGTCTTTGGGGAGAAATCTTAGTCCGTGCAGATCTGAAACTCCTATCGTTTGGATTCAAGGAGCACACTAATGGGTTACAAACGGAAACGATGTCTGTGGCGCCTATCAGGAACTGGATTAGATAATTGGATCTATTGGATAATAGATTAATTGGATTAGAGAAGTAGGAAGCTTTATGGAACTAGGGGAAAAAAATCATTAGCAACTGTGAAAAAAGACCTAAGATACTTCAGATTCAGACCCCCAACGCCATAAATACCAGTTCAAGCAGGTTCATTGCAGTTTCTACATTAATTAGAGCCAAAAAAAGCAACCACACCTCTAACTTTATTTATTAGATTAGATTTAAAACATTGACCACCCTTTTTGGCCATTTATTTTTAAGTTTTACTGATTGAGTAATGGTTTCTTTGATGGAAATATTTGTGTGTCAGAGGCTGTAAGAGGAGTCATAAGTATCAGTTTTGTCAGCTTCAATGACATTTGAGTAAGATAGGGCAGCAAAACCAGCATTTTTGTGAAAATGCAAGGTAAAGGAAAACTGCTACTCCTACGTCCCCCCACCTGTGAAGGAAGGTCTGGGGTTCCCTTAACGAGCAAAGCACAACAGTTACATGGTAAGTAAAACACTTTCCCAAGTTTACCAGACATTCAGCAGAGTTTGCTGCTATTGGTGCAGTAACTTCTTATAACAATCGTTTTATTCCAGTGCTGAACCAGACGGCTCACTGCCCGCGATGGAGAAATTGTGCTACTGGCTTTGTGAAAAATCACTACAATGTGACAAGTTTAGCCTCTTCTGTACCTTGCACATTAAAATCCATTCTACAGGAAATCTATTTTCTTGGGTTTTTTTCCATTGGTATTCTTTCCACATTTTTGAAAGATTCCACACCCTGCTGGCTAAATACCACTGATGCAGATCTGTTTTAGATGACTCCTATTAACCAGGCAAGACTGCATGTCAGTGTGAACTTATCACAAATCAAATAAAGTATGCGCCAGTTGTCATCTAATGTAACAACTTGATTTTATCTGATCTTTGCAATAACCAGCTGTCGTGAGTTCCGCCAGTACTGACTGGAACCACTACCAAATTTATGGTTTGTTTCTTTAAGTAGTTGGGTGTTAACTTTTTTAGGTCAATATACAATGAACTGTAAACTATTCACTGGGAACAATAAAAAAAAACCAACCCAGAAATTATTTATGCTTCCCAAACCCCTACCTTGAAAGACAGCGAAAGATTTCCAGAAGTGGGGAATAGTTGGCAGGTAGCGCCAAGTTCTAGTAAGCATATATGTCCTGGAAAGAAAAAAAAGGATCCTTTGGCAGTTGTGATTCTTTGTATTGAACCAATATAAGAATGATGCAAAGATGTTATACAGTAAAAGCTCTATTATCCAACATCCATCCGTCACCTCATTCTATATATGCCTTCCCGCTCACTGCACTCATTGCCCCAAACCTGCATAGCTGTTGTTGCGTTGGTGAACCCTTGGCTGAGACGAGGTTGGCGCTACCTGCAGAGGGAACCCCAGCAGATCCTCGTTATCAGCAGGTAGAACTGGTTGGTGCATAGACCCAACTGGACCTTTACCAATACCAGCCCTCATTCCCTGCAGGTTGAGCCCTTGGGTACCAGGGTCGGCTGGGGGGGGGGGGGGGGTCTCTGGTGTCGTAGAATCCCACAGCAAGAGGCAAAGTCAAAGTCAGGCAGGCCATAGTCAAGGCAGGCAGCGGTCAAGCAGAGGTCCAGAGACATTCCAGAGGTCAGGGCAGGTGGCAGACAAGCAGAGATCACAAGATGTTCCAAGGTCAGGGCAGGCAGAAGACAAGCAAAGATCCAATACACGTACCAAGGTCAGAAGCCAGAAGTCAATCCAAGGGAGTGGAGTCAGGAACACGGCAACCAGCAGCTCCAATGGAGTTTGACCTGTTGCTGAGGCATCTACAGATTGCCAGGACCAGAATTATATAGACTCCTGGTTCTGACATCATTGCTGTGGGCCACAGGCATTTTCCCACCGCCGGCCCTTTAAATGAGGGAGAGCGGTGCACATGCACACAGGACAGCATCCCCACTGCGGACACTTTTCAGACTGCTTTGAGACAAGGTCTGTGGGTACTTTTTAACTGTGGACTGTACACAGAGCTTCAAAGAGAAAGTGCACGCATAATTTTGTTTTGAAACTTCCCAGGAATACAAGATACTCGCTGACTTTTGCATTTGCTTTTCATCTGAGTAGATTTTCTCCAGAAAATAACACATATAGCCTTGAAAATACAATCTGTGCATGCTATTTTCACATCTTTCCCAAAACACGCCACCAGGAACAACTCCACTAAATGTGGCTGCTGTTGGGCCGGCCATGCGGAGAGGGACTGGTGGACTCCGCAGAGATGGAATGGCCGGGAGGCGGTTCGAAGACGGAAGACAAAGAAGAACCTTCACCCTGGAAGTCCAAGATCCCCCCCAGGAGGAACCCATGGGGATCCGGACCGCTGGGACTTAGGCGGCTGTCCAGAGGCGGCAGGCAGGAACTGGAGTCTTCACCCTGGAAGTCCGAGATCCCCCCATGAGAAGCCTGTGAGGATCCGGACTGCTGGGACTTAGGTAAGTACCTGAGTTGAAGGATGGTAGCGAGAAGTCAATCCAGGTGCGGAGCGGGCGGCAATCAGGAGTACGAGAAGACAAGCAGAAATCAAAACCAGGAAGGTGATCTGAAGGAGGAGATGACTGGAACTGGAGCAGCGGACTGAACCAGAAGCAGAGGCAAGAGCAGAGTCAGGAGCCGGGAACCGGGGAGACAGCCGGACTGGAGACAGGAACAGGAGCAGGAACCACAGAGAAGGCAGGAACAGGATCCGAAACTGGAAGGAACTGGAGACAGGAACAGACGAAGCAGGAACTGCAACTAGCTACTCACCACAGAAGCTGACTACATTTCAAGGCAGGGATCTTCGGTCAGACGCCGGGTTTAAATCCCTGCCGGCGTCTGATGTCATTGTTGAGGGCTGGTCGCGATTTCACGCCAGAAGCCCTTTAAAAGGGTTCCCTCTGTGCGCGAGCGCGTGCATGCCTAAGGGGGCCGAGCCAGAATCTCGGAGCTCGGCGGCGTCTGCCTCATGGCGATGCCGCCGCAGAGGGACTAATAGGCCCAGCGAATCTCGGAGCCTGCTGCAGATACTCCCGGGAAGGCAAGGTAAGGACCCGGTCACGAGGGTCACAACCGGGATCGCAACATTACCCCCCTCTTATGCCCCCTCCTCAAAGGGCCCGGCTTACCAGAATGCTCCCGATGAAATTGTTGCAGAAGAGGCTTGTCCAGGATGTTTCGAGCGGGATCCCATGTGTTCTCTTCAGGTCTGCACCCCTCCCATGCTAAGAGATACTCCCATCGACAATGGTGAAAGCAAACGTCAAATACCTCTCGAACTTAGTAAGTTACATCATCTTGAACTGGAGTATTCGTAGGTTCCGGTGATCGAAGGTGATATCTGGACAGCATAACCGGTTTCAGTAAAGACACGTGAAACACATTATGAATGTGTAATATAGTGGGAAGACGTAGTGGATAAGACACTAGACCCACTCTCTCAGCTACTCGAAAAGGACCACAGTACCTGGGGGCCAACTTCTGTGATGGAACCCGAAGATGTAGATTCTTAGTGCTTAACCAGACCTTGTCACCTGGTAGGAACACAGGTACCGGCGATCGATGCCGATCAGCATACCTCTCTGCGAGTTCTGCCGACTTTGAGAGTCTTTTTTGTACAGAACTCCAGAGGTTCTGTAGCTGTAAAGTGGAGAGTTGAGCTGCCGGCGAAGGAATAGGAATCGGCAGAGGGACCAGAGGCTTGAGTTGTCGACCATATACTACTTGAAAAAAACTGATACTTCACGCATATCCAGCATAGCTCTCTGCTTCAACGGCAGGGGAGAAGAAAAACTGATACTTCACGCATATCCAGCATAGCTCTCTGCTTCAACGGCAGGGGAGAAGAAAAACTGATACTTCACGCATATCCAGCATAGCTCTCTGCTTCAACGGCAGGGGAGAAGAAAAACTGATACTTCACGCATATCCAGCATAGCTCTCTGCTTCAACGGCAGGGGAGAAGAAAAACTGATACTTCACGCATATCCAGCATAGCTCTCTGCTTCAACGGCAGGGGAGAAGAAAAACTGATACTTCACGCATATCCAGCATAGCTCTCTGCTTCATCAGCAGGGGAGAAGAAAAAAGGATTCGCACTCACAAAGCGGGGAGTAGCTGGCATGTTATGGCGGTTACTACCCCAAACCAAATAAGCCTGATACTTCACTTTCAATGCATATCCTGCTTCAACGGCAGGGGAGAAGAAAAACTGATACTTCACGCATATCCAGCATAGCTCCCTGCTTCAACGGCAGGGGAGAAGAAAAACAACCAATAAGGGCTGAATAACACAGTCTGGGTAAAACAAATAAGCATGGGTGTAGCTTGCTTATTGCGGTGGTTACTTCCCCTACTACCCATAACTAATCAAGCTTGATATTTCACTTGGTTGAAGCTCCATCACTGCTCTCTACATTAATGGTGGGGGTGGAAGGGAAATAGAACCAAAGAGCTAAGAGAAACAGATAAGTATGAGAAAAAAATGTGAAGCTTGCTGGGCAGACTGGATGGGCCGTTTGGTCTTCTTCTGCCGTCATTTCTATGTTTCTATGTTTATGTTTCTATGTTTCTATGAAAGGGCAACTTCCCAGTAGCTGAATTGGTATAGTTGTTGTAGGAGAACTCGGCCCATGGTAACAGCGTCACCCAATTGTTTTGCCTCTTGGTAGCTAAGATGCGCAGGAATGTCTTTAATGAGCGATTCATCCGCTCTGTCTGCCCATTACTTTGAGGATAGAAAGCTGTAGACAAATTTAATTGAACCCTAAATTTCTTGCATAATGCCCTCCAGTATTGGGCGGTAAACTGGGGACCTCGATCCGACACGATATTCTGTGGAAGGCCATGAGCTCAGAAGATGTGTTGTGTAAAATGTTGGGCTAGCTCTGGTGCAGAGGGTAACTTGGGAAGTGGAACAAAGTGGGACATTTTGGAGAAACGATCCACTGTTACCCAAATGACAGTGTTCCCCTCAGAGGACGGCAAGTCCTCCACAAAATCTGTGGCTATGTGGGTCCAGGGTTCCACGGGTATGGGCAAGGGTTGCAGAAGACCCCACAGTAGTCCTGTTCGGGGCTTTTCTTTTGCATACGTGGGACATGAGCTGACGTAGGTGCAAACATCTTGCCTCATGTTAGGCCACCAGTAATAGCGATTGAGAAGGTCTAAAGTCCTTTCTCGGCCGGCATGGCCACCAGTGAGAGAGTCATGGGCCCAACTTAAAACTCTCTTTCAACTTCGTCATGGAACGACTGTCCTTCCAAGGGCATTCACAATGGTACTAGATAAGTTGATCTTTGCTGGATCCAGGATATACAAGGCATTCGCTCGGATATTCTTAGATACCGGTCGATAGCGAAGTACGAAGTTGAAGCAATTAAAGAAGAGGGACCAGCGAACTTGTCTTGGGTTTAGGCGCTGTGCTCGACACAGGAACTCCAGATTTTTATAATCCGTATAAACTGTGATAGGATGACTAGTTCCCTCTAGCCATTGTCTCCATTCCTCGAAGGCTAACTTAATTGCTAGGAGTTCCTTGTCTCCTATGCTGTAGTTACATTCAGCTGTAGAGAACTTCTTGGAGGAGTAAGAGCAAGGCAGTAGTCTTCCCGTACTGGAGCTTTGGCTGAGCACAGCACCTACCGCTATGTTGGAGGCGTCCACCTCCACGATGAAAGGACAGAGCGGATCTGGATGGTGTAAGCATGTATCTAGTAAAAAGGCCTCTTCAAGATCTCAAAGGCCCGACAGGCCTCCTCTGGCCAGTCAATGGCATCAGCCCCCTTTCTATAAGTGCAGTCAGTGGAGCCACCTTAAGTGAATACTGAGGAATGAAATGTCTATAGAAATTCGCAAATCCTAGAAATCATTGTAGGGCTTTTATTCCCTTAGGGCAGGGCCAATCTTTAATGGCAGACACCTTTTCAGGATCCATATGGAATCCCGTTGCTGAAACAATGTATCCTAGAAAAGGAAGAGACTCCCATTCAAACATTCATTTCTCGAGCTTTGTGTAGAGATGATTGTCTTTGAGAACTTGTAGTACTTGTTTAATATGTTGACGATGAGACTCCAAGTCTCGGGAGTAAATCAGAACGTCATCTAGATACACTATGACTGAAGAATATAACATCTCGTGAAGTACTTCATTCATCAGATGCTGGAAGACTGCTGGGGTGTTACATAATCCGAATGGCATCACTAGATACTCGTAATGCCCGTCCCGAGTGTTGAAGGCAGTCTTCCATTCATCTCTGGGTCGGATTTGGACCAGATTATACGCACTTCACAGATCAAGTTTGGTGAAGATCTTGGCACCTTGTAATCTATCCAAGAGTTCAGGGATCAGCGGGAGAGGGTAGCAATCCCTCTTGGTAATGGCATTTAGACCTCTATAATCAATGCAAGGTCTCAGGGAGCCATCCTTCTTTCCTACAAAGAAGAATCCTGACCCTGCAGGTGACTTGGAGGGTCGGATGAACCCTTTGGCGAGATTTTCGGCAATGTACTCCGACATAGCTCATGTTTCTGGTAGAGATAAGGGATAAACCCTTCCTCGGAGTGGCGTAGTTCCAGGTAACAGTTCTATGGCGCAGTCAAAAGGACGATGTTGTGGTAAGATCTCTGCCTTTTTCTTGGAGAATACTTCCGCAAACTCTGTGTAAGGCGCGGGAGCCAGAATGGACGTGGTCAGCAAAGTCACATGTGGAGCACAGGGGGTTTTGAGGCAGTTAGCAAAACAGAAGGAGCTCCATTGCGCGACTTGTAATGTGTCCCAATGAATCACCGGAGAGTGTTGCTGCAGCCACGGAAGCCCTAGTACAATTGGATGTACTGCCAATTGTACTGCTTTCTCCAGTATCAAGAAAGAGACCTCCTCAGTATGCAGAACTCCAGTACGGAGGGTAAGAGGAGCCGTAGAGGTTGAAATACTTCCAGGAAGAATTGTTCCTCGAATAGAGGTGATCTGCAGTGGGGGAACACGAGGAAGAGTGGGGATCCGAAGCTGTTGCACTAAATCAGAGAGAATGAAATTCCCTCCTGCCCCAGAGTCAATGAAAGCAAGGGTCTCAAAAGAACCTCCCGGGTATTCCAGGGTGACAGGTACGGTACATTGAGGAGCAGAATTAACACAGCCTAGGAGTAGCTCCCCTGAACAACCTAGGCTTTGGTGTTTTCCGGATGTTCCTTACATTGGGCTAGAAAGTGGCCCTTGCTGCCACAGTAAAGGCATAGCCCTAAAGCTCGACGATGTTGTCTCTCCTCTGCAGTCAAGGGCGTACGCCCTACCTGCATGGGCTCCTCCATCGCTGCTTCAGAATGAGCTGTACTAGAACTTGTGGGAGACGTCATGGGTCTGGAAAAAATGGGTGCCAACGGGACCATCCAGTGAGGTGGTTGTCCCTCCCTTGCCCTTTGCTGAAGGTGACGGTCAATTCGCCCGGCCAAGTTGATTACTCCATAGAGTTCGTCAGGGATATCCCTGGCAGCTAACTTGTCCTTGATCTGAGCTGATAGGCCTTCCAGAAAAAGTCCCCGCAGGCTATCATCGCGCCATCCTACCTCCAGTGTGAGGGTGCGGAACTCTATTGCATAGTCTGCCAAGGAGCGGGATCCTTGGTGTAGCTGCAGGAGTTCAGATATGGCGGTAGCTATATGTGCAGGTTCATCGAAAGCTTGTTTAAAGTTCATCACAAACTGTGGCAAGTTATTCAATAAGGGGTCACTCTGCTCCCACATAGGGGAGGCCCATCTTAGCGCCTTCCCATCCAGTAAGGAGAGGATATAAGCTACTTTGACAGAGTCAGTAGGGAACTGACTTGGTAGCAGGGAGAACCGTATGTAGCATTGGTTCAAAAACCCCCGACATTCCCTTTGCATTCCCTGAGTAGCGGGATGGAGCTGGTAATTGAGTTGATGTGTTCACACTCACCACTGGAGCTGGAGGTTGCACAAGGGGTGGCTCTGGGGGGGGGGGGGGCAGCATCCAGACAGTTTGCCAAATGCTCGACAGTGGCAGCTAAAACGTCCAAGCAGTGAGCTGTAAGCACTGGGCCATTCTGGGAATAGCTTGAAGGCCCGAGATGTCCGCCGGGTCCATGGCCTTGCAAACTGTTGTGACTAGAGATGTGGACCCTTGGGCCGGCCGTGCGGAGAGGGACTGGTGGACTCCGCAGAGATGGAATGGCCGGGAGGCGGTTCGAAGACAGAAGACAAAGAAGAACCTTCACCCTGGAAGTCCGAAATCCCCCCAGGAGGAGCCTGTGAGGATCTGGACTTAGGTGAGTACCTGAGTTGAAGGATGGTAGTGAGAAGACAATCCAGGTGTGGAGCGGGCGGCAATCAGGAGTACGAGAAGACGAGCAGAAGTCAAAACCAGGAAGGTGATCCGAAGGAGGAGATGACTGGAACTGGAGCAGAGGACTGAACCAGAAGCAGAGGCAGGAGCGGAGTCAGGAGCCGGGAACCGGGGAGACAGCTGGACTGGAGACAGGAACAGGAGCAGGAACCACAGAGAAGGCAGGAACAGGATCAGAAACTGGAAGGAACTGGAGACAGGAACAGACGAAACAGGAACTGCAACTAGCTACTCGCCACAGGAGCTGACCACGTTGCAAGGCAGGGATCTTCGGTCAGACGCCGGGTTTAAATCACTGCCGGCGTCTGACATCATTGTTGAGGGCTGGCTGCGAATTCACGCCAGAGGCCTTTTAAAAAGGTTCCCTCTGTGTGCACGCGTGCCTAAGGGGGCGGAGCCAGAATCTCGGAGCTCAGTGGCGTCTGCCTCGTAGCGACGCCGCCGCAGAGGGCCGAGTAGGCCCAGCGAATCTCGGAGCCTGCTGCAGATACTCCCGGGAAGGCGAGGTAAGGATCCGGTCGCGAGGGTCGCGACCGAGACCACAACAGGCTGCTGTGGAATTAGCTCTGTTGAAAAGGCCAGTTTACACTCAAAAATCAGATAATTTTCCCATGTAAATGACTTTGGAAATTGTTCTTTTCACGTACTGTTTTCCTATCTAAGAGACTACGTGCTGTGTTTTGATTTGCACTGTTATTATAATCGGTGAGTACCTGAGCCTGAGTTGCTTCATGTGAAGCCTGTATAGTTTGAGTTTCAGATTTACAGGCAGATTTGTAACTGTAAATCCGACTGTGTGAAGCAATTTACTGCATAAACAAAATGGAGTCCTATAGAGCTTCTGTACAATGTGAAAAATCTTCCATTGATTTCCTGTGACATGTAATGGGCAGGCAGGGAAGTCATGACTGCAATTCAAGTCTATACACAAATCATGCAAATGTTTGATGATACATTATGCAGTTTTAAATGTGAACCAAAGAGTTTGGCCAACATCGTGTGGCTTTAAAAGCGAGGCCCAGATGCTATCACTAGAGAATCTCCCCCTATTTAAGGCAGGCATTGAAGGGAGGGGCAACCAGGGCAGTTGTTGCCATTTTGATCTTCACGCAGCCGCCTCTGTAGTGAGAATGGGAGAAATTCAGCACCAGGGCCTGTGAACAGAAAGAGGACCCAGGAAGGGGCAGAGCGGGGGACGGATGGTAGAGGACCCGAGGAGGGATCAGGGAGCAGAAAGGAAGAGGACCTGGGAAGGAGCCAAAGGTGGGTCGGGAGGCAGAAAGAAGAGAATCCAGAAAATAGTTGCAAACTCCTCCACATTCTGCCATAAGTTTGAAAGGGGGCTCCCCTTCCACCCCCGCCTTGTGGCGTCTTGGCTGTAAATCCAGCACCTACTGCCTTAGGTGCTGCTCAGGTCTCTCAGATTTCTTTTACTTTTGTTTTTCTCTCCTGCTTGGCTAGTTATGCCAACTAGAGTGTAAGCTTCATGGAGCAGGAACTCTCTTCTATTTTATATTAATTTATTTTAATTTATTTTAAAATGTTCTAAACTGCTCTGGCCCTTCATTCTAGGCAATGTGCAATAAAAACATCCGAAGCTAAATTAAAACCAAAGAATATAATCATGCATCGACTAACAGTACATCAACCCTGGGTCTTTTAAAAAAGGAAAGTTCCCAGTACTGAGCATGACTTTATCCACCTGTATATATGTACCTGTACAAGGTGGCGCATGTCTAGTACTGCTATAGAAATATTAAGAAGTAACAGCAGTAGTAGCAGCAGTTTTCTGCATACTTTGATGGAAGGAATACAGTAAAGTATAAGGAACGAGCAGGAGTACTTCTGTTTCTAGATGCTTCATCAGGCCTAGTGGGCCATCGTTTCCTGTAGGACCTTGAGCTGGAAAACATTGCCACAGTGCGGAGCAGAGGTACAGCGTGAGCGCCTTCTTTCCCCCTGAACAATCCTTGTACAAAGGTTACTTTAGATCCTTTCAATGGAAACAGGAGAAGCAGTGCCGCCAGTGGATTTCTGGTAGCAGGGGTGCTCTGATTGGTACAGGAACTCCCAGATCCTGTTCAGGAGGAAATCCTGCAATACAGAAGGAAGAGGATCCTGCTGGTGTGGCCGGTGACTGCGTAAATGTAAGAAACAGATTCATCCCCCTAGTGAATGTACTGTTTGCTTGCCAGACCATGACGACAGAAGACATTTTATTTGAATAAAGATTTCAGCTGGGACACCAGCCAGAATGTGTGTAGATTGCTTTATTCAAGTCCAAGTGTACAAACTCTACAGACCAAGAAGGTAATCTTTCCCCTTGCTTGGGAATGAATCTACACTAGGAGGGGTCCATATTCAGTAAGCCGGACAGTTAGCCAGATAACGTCTCGTGTATTCAGCGGGATAAGCGTCCTGCCCAATATACTTGCTTAAAGTTATCCGGCTCTATTCCAAAAAGAGATCTACACCAAGTGTATATATCCTATACCAAACAAAACCCCTCCACCTGGTACTTATATTTATTTAGGATATTCTCTGCTGCCTTACTCAAAATTTATACTTCAATTAAATTTAATAGGAGAGCAGGGGATGGTTTCATATATTAATGGGCTACCCCCTCGGTGCCATTGTTGTTTTAATCATAAACACACCCTCCAGCCTCCATTGTTTTTATTCAAAATATATTTTTCTTAAAAGTCTCATGAGATGGGCTACAGAGAAACCCCTCTTTTTGTTTTTATTATATATTATTTGAACTTCAATTTTGTGTCCATATATTTTTCTTCATGTAGAACACACTTTAACCATTCATTCAACTGTCGGAAATATAACTGATGTACTTAGCTTTGAAATGTCTCGAATAATCCCGACTTGAGCAAGTTTCGACAAGTGCGGTCTTCCTCAGGGTTTATAAGAACATAAGAACATAAGAAATTGCCACGCTGGGTCAGACCAAGGGTCCATCAAGCCCAGCATCCTGTTTCCAACAGAGGCTAAAACCAGGCCACAAGAACCTGGCAATTACCCAAACACTAAGAAGAACCCATGCTACTGATGCAATTAATAGCAGTGGCTATTCTCTAAGTAAAATTGATTAACAGCCATTAATGGACTTCTCCTCCAAGAACTTATCCGAACCTTTTTTGAACCCAGCTACACTAACTGCACTAACCACCTCCTCTGGCAACAAATTCCAGAGCTTTATTGTGCATTGAGTGAAAAAGAATTTTCTCTGATTAGTCTTAAATGTGCTACTTGCTAACTTCATGGAATGCCCCCTAGTCCTTCTATTATCCGAAAGTGTAAATAACCGATTCACCTCTACTCGTTCAAGACCTCTCATGATCTTAAAGACCTCTATCATATCATATTCATCCTCATTTCATCCTTTCAAAAAGTTATTTCTTCTATAACTCTTCAACTCTCCAGTGCTCAGAACGCCGTCAGGATTAGTGCAATACGGAGGCTTGTTGAGCACCGGAGAGTTGAAGAGTTATAGAATAAATAACTTTTTGAAAAGGATGAAATGAGGATGAATAAACCCTGAGGAAGACAGCACTTGTCGAAACTTGCCCAAATGTTTCTTTTTTTTTTTTTTTTGTCTAATAATTTTTATTCTGTAATAGTGCATAATCAGAAAAAATGAGGATACAGATCAAAATACAAATAGTGGCCATACAGTACACTAACCTACTCAAATTGAGTAGCTAACTTACAACATGCAAAAGCACAGTTTTATTTTTCTGTATCCCTTTCCCAAACAGACAGGACTAGACACACACAACCACATTCTAGGCAGCAGAAAACGTACGAGCTGAAAACATACCTACACCCTATACCATTAAAGGCTCACTCTGAACCACAAATGTTTTATTAACAGTGGCAGAGGTAGCAGCCAGCAAACAGTGCACAAATTATCACTAGGTAAAACTGGTGCATTGTACCACAAGGTGGCAGCAAATGGATACAAAACAACTACTAATTTTTAGCAAATAAGAATGCAGCACCTGTATGCATTGCGTCATAACACCGTAACTTCCTCAGATGTGGTATTTCATTATTAAACCATATTGTTATAAGCCCAGTATCTGTGATTTTCTTTGTTGGACTGGTTGCAGTTCCCTGGAATTATGGTTCATTGGACAGTTCTAGCTTTGATCAGCAGTTTTATTCCCTGGTTCTACCTGCAAACTACAGATGAATGCAATTAAAAAAAATAAAATAAATCAGATCCTCCTTTGATCTTATGGCTTTTGGCAATCACTAAAAGTGTGTGAAAACTGCAGCTACATTACCCACGTCGATCCCCAATGCTCAAATTTCCGGCGTAATTAGAGGGGGGCATGAAGTTCAGGGGAGAAAAATAACGCATGCAGATTGCAATTTGAACTTCATCATTCGACTTTTTAATATTTTTGTTTTCGTGTCATTTCTATTTTGAGGTTTGTGCCATTTTTGCTTTTTTGGTTTTTAATCATCCTCTCTCCCAGGGTTATTGCAGATGTCTTAAGACTCCTCATTTTTATTTGCTTTGGTTTTATTTAGAAGTTTTTCTATATGTTCTATTTTTGTTTTTATTATGAATTTTTCTTATGTAATCTGCTATGCATGGAGGATGTGTTTGGAATAGAAGTCTTTTAAATAAATACATGTTATTTTCCATGCACAGGCAATACATTTCAAGGTGAACTTTCATATGTATTTTTGCTTTGAAATGCTGTCCAAAGTTCACAAGTTAAAAACTGTCCGTGGACTTTGTCCCAGTGAGATAGTTTGAAAAATGCTCTCTACAATATCTGGTCCTCAGGTCCTCGTAGGCCTTTATGAGAAAAGGCAACATTGGATTTTGCTATAGACTCAATATCTTCCATTTGTCTTGGATGAATTATGTACTGCTGCCACATAGTGCCATCTGATGTATGCAAAGTCCCAGGAGCGCTGACACCGCACTCACTGCTCACCTGTGCCACCACTCAGAATCCTGACCCACCTGCAATGCTTCATGCTTCTTCCCTTCAGACTGTGCTAGACTCTGCACCTCTGCCAGCAGCAGCTGAGAAAGTAAAGAGCAACGTGGTTGGAGTTTGCCTGATAGGGTCCTGCATCTCGTTGCAGCATGCCCACGGGACATTGACTATTATGTCTGTGGCACGGTGCATGCATGAGTCATAGTGCACTGCAGTCAACACATTGTAAACAGGCTGCACAATATCATGCTGCTAACTTGTGGGCATCTGAGTTGTACGGCGCAAACGTGATATGCTTAATACCATTTGAAAAGAAAAGTCTCCGAATCTCAGCCACAAATTAGGCAGTATTGTTTGTTGCACTTGCAAGCTGAACTCGTAGTCCCACCAGAGCACATAGCTCTTAAAAAGACCTTAGTGATCATTCTGGTACCGGCTGTCTTCATGCACACTATCAGGTCGATTTTAAAACGAGCATGCGTGCACCCATACCCTCGCGTACCATCGCGTGAGCGAGGATACGCTGGAATTTGTAATCATGCGGGCATTTGACGTGCACATGTTTTAAAATACACCAATCGTGCGCAAGTATGCTCCTAATTTTAAGAGGTTACTTGAGCACAGCTAGCATGTGTTGTTTTCCATAGGACTTTGTTGGCTTTTATGCGCATTTCTTAGCAAATTTTAAAACATGCTCGCATGAGGCACATTCCCAGCTTTCCAATTAGTCCACCAGTTTGTCCAGTTAATAGCCAGATCTCTCAGACCCCTCTGGTTCACCTTGCACGCTGCCCAGTTGACCTGGACCCCTCACCCTGTCCTATAAGCCCTAAAACTTGGGATCTATGGACTTGCTCCTTATCAGGAGGAGCACTAAAGTTTCCCGGATGTCTAGTGTATGCGTGTTGCAGGTTTCGTTTTTAAAAAGCGGAGTTATGTACACAAGTCTTGGCCCCGCCCAGGACTCCCATGCCCTGCCCTTTTTCCACCCCCTTATTTCTCACACATGGGTACATATGCACATAGGGCCGGATTTTAAAAGGGTTACGCACACCGGCCTATTTAAAAAGGCCCGGCAATGCGTGTAAAGCCCCGGGATGCGTGTACGTCCCGGGGCTTGCAAAAAGGGGCGGGGAGGGGGCGGTGCAGGGAGGGGCAGGGTCAGGCTCCCGGCACAGCGGCCATATTTGCTGCTGTGCTGGGGATCATGCACCGGCAGTTGGCCGGCGCTCGCAACTTACTTCAGCCCCAGGGCTGAAGTAAGTTGCAGACGTGCACTGGCAGACGTGCACTGTTGTGAGACAGTCTGCAGACGTGGCAGATGTGCACTGTTGTGAGACAGTCTGCAGCTTCATCTTTACCAGCCGCCTCCCCTGTGGGTTGAGCCCTTGGGTTGTGGTGGCCAGCAGGACTTAGATGGGTCCCTGGGGGGGGGGGGGTGAAAATAACTAAAGTCCAAAAACACAATAGGGTCAGGACAGGCAGCAGACTAACAGAATCAGAAACAGGCCAAGGGCAGGACAGGCAGCTAGCAAGAGTGGTCAAGTCCAGACCAAAGGATCAGGTCTAGGTGGCAGGCAATTGTGGTCAGGTCTAGGCAAGGGGTCAAGATCCGAAGAGTCAGGCCCATGGTGGACAAAGATACACTGAAGACACCGGACAAGATGGATAAAATAAGGCGAGGCTGGACAAGGTGGGCTAGATGAGGAAAGTTGGATGGAAAGCAAGGCAGGAAGGCAAGGGTGGATGAGGTAAGACTGGAAGACAAGGCTGGACGAGGCACAGGAACACATGAATCAGGAACTCTAGGCAACATGCACTGCAAGGCAGAAGACCTGTTGTTGAAGCGAGATACTGCTCTGAAATCCTGATTTAAATAAGCCAGTTGGACTGATGTCATTGGAGGGTGCCGCTCAGCGTTTCCAACGGGGCCCATATAATGCATGCATATGCACGTGTGTGCCTATGGAGGATCCAGGACAGGACCAGCATGGCCGCATGTGGGCCATACCCAGCAGCACTGAGGAGACGGTGGCATCCCAGCCATGGAAGCATGCTGACGGCATCCTGGACTGCTTGTGGCAACACTGGGGTGAATACAGTGGCTTGTGGGGCCATCCCATGAGCCATATTGCTAACAGCTACTTTTACACATGGAATACAGTTATACGTCAAGGATTAAATAAAAATATTGACTGATTATTATTAGTTCTATTTTTACATGACTATTGTGCCTGAGAGAATTTAACATTTTCCAATTCAGGACATAGGGGGCGGTATTTGAATACCCTAAAGGACTGCTATAAGGCAATTGGCCTATATTTATTTAAAATGGAGGTAAGATGATGATGTGTGTGACCGCCATTTTTTGAATAACATGGAATGAGTCACCAGTCCAAATTCAGTAAATAGAAGAGGTCTCTAATTATTGATCCTTTTAGAGAAATAAAGTTTAGAACTAGTTGCTTTTTTGATATCCTTTGAGTCAAGTATACCCTTGATGCAGGCGAAATAATGCCATAATGATGCAGTGTCGGGGATTCCATCAGGGTGCTTTAAATTTATTGGGGCTTATCTACTATAACATGGTCTCCGAGGATTGATAACAGCAGATTTAAGCAGTAGAGCTATTAAATTGAGAAGCTTATACTTCAATATAGATGACTGACTGTTCAACAAATAGCAATTCTCAAGATCTGGGACATTATCAGCGCAAGATAAGTACTTTCTTATAAATTTTAGTGCAAGATAAAAGATTCAAAAACATCTGTTACATTCGCTGGTGGCGGGACCCGCCCACAACCAACATTACTCACCCTGCTGCTTCCAGAGGCCTCCAGCTGTGGCGGAACACTGTCATCAGCAACCACCGACCACAGCTGATGCCACTATTCCTGCAAGGCTGCCTTCCCATAGGTGTACACGCATATGTGTGCACCTAATATAGGCCCCAAGGCGGGAATCACTGATCGGCGCCTCCTGATGATGTCAGACCCACTGGCCTACTTAATCAAAGGCCCAGCAGCATTCCAATGCCTCAGCAATGGATCTCCTACTGTGAAGTAGTGAGTGTTGTTCCTGCATTCCTGAGTATCCTGTGTTCAGCCTCACCTCGTCCAGCCCAGCCTAGCTGTCTCATCCAGTGTTCCATGTGTATCTCTATCCACCCTTGGCCTGACTTTGTTACTGACTTCTTGCTTGGACCTGAACACATTTGCCTGCAACCTGGACCTGACCACGTTTGCCCTTTGCCTGCCTGGACGCTTGGCCTGTCTCCATGTCTCCAGCTTGCTACCTGTCCTGACCCAGGGGTGCCCTTGGACTCTCTATCTCTCTCTACCACCCTAGGGACCCATGTAAGTCCTGCCGCCACCAGATCCTAAGGGCTCAACCTGCTGGGGAAGCAGCTGGTATAGGCAAAGCTCCATTCTGTCCCGCTACAGGGCACATTAGCCATCTGCCAGTGTAGGGCTTATAGGTTCATCTATGAGGCTGTGTCAAATACACTGGAGCATAAAGGGCTTACTCCCACACCAATCATTGCAATATCAGGGAGAATTGTTGATGTTTTATTTAAATGGTGAATAACAGTTTGCCTAAGCTGAGACTACAGCAGAGTAATACACTCACTTTTAAGTGTTGGTGTTTCAGTAGCCTTTAAATGGTCATCATACATATGTTAATTTAATGTAGTTTCTTAAATTAAATTACTGCCATTACCTTACATACATTCAAAATGCCTTCATTAGACTAAAAAATAATAAATATTGTTCTTACCGTATAAAAGTTGGATCTTTTGAGGGGGGCAGTGTCTCAAAATGGGTTTGTTTAACATAACGCATGATACTAATCAGTAGAGCTATGAGGGAGCACTGGAAGATCATTCAACAAATTCATCCTTCATTAAATCAACCTCTGCGAATTGCATATTCCCGGGGTAAAAACATTCGGGATCATGTTGTGCGTTCAAATTGCTCTAAACCTATACTGAACAAGGAACCTGTCCAAACATGTGATAAATGCAAATTTTGCCCTTTAAAGTCCTCTCAGACTCAGATTGTCACGACATTGGGGAAAACCATTTCATTACCTGAATCTTCTTGTCATTCAACCCATGCTGTTTATGCTATCTTCTGCCCATGCCCATTAACTTATGTGGGCATGACAAAAAGGAAGGTTAAGATTCGTCTTACTGAGCATAAATGTTGTATCAACACCAATCGAGTTGAAGAACCTCTAGTTGCTCATTTTAAAGAGTTCAAACATGAGTTTGATGATATCAAATGGACTGTGTTAGAAATCATCAATCAGCATTGGAGAGGTGGAAATCGTGTACAGACCTTGAGACAGTGCGAGCAGAAGTGGATCTTCCAATTAAAATCAGTGACCCCTGGTGGCTTGAATAAAGACATCGAATGGTTTCATTTCTGGTGATTGCCCGCCGAAATCAGGAATCACTTGACTGTCAGGTGGATACTAGACACAATTGCATTTAAATTCAGACCGACCCAAGCCGCTCCACCGCTAAGAACTTTAAGCGGGGAGATGGCGTTGGGTCCGGTAAGTTTACTTGTTGTTCTTCTTCCCACTGGAATTGTACATCGTTAAAACATTGTTTGTAAAGAAGTAATACCGCTGAATTTAATCAAATAATTTTTATACATTTTTTAGAAAAATTTGATGGACCTCTAACACCATTGAAGTTCTTTCCTTTGTAAGAATTTACGATTACCTAAAGATCTGTTTGTATCCCCGCTAAAATAAGGGGAGTGCTGGATCAGGAGAGTTTGAATACACGTCTCTGAAGCAGCTAGTGTGGCGAAACGCGCGCGTCAGACGAATACCCCCGACAGCTACGGGATGAATGACCCCGACAACGGATGAATAAGGGAAGTTGTTTCTTTTTTTAAACTTATAACGAAAAAATCCTATAAAAATTGAACTGAGCTATGTGGACCAATTGATTAAAAGTGACCCTAATGAAGTGCATGAAATGCAAGTGACTTGTGAGCACTGGGGTGGTATGATGGTCCTTAAATTCATAAGTATATATTGATATGCACAGCGTTGAAGTTTTTTCAAAATCCTAAACACCACGTATTTCAATTTAGTTTAGCCTCCCAATGCCTCCCATCCCATTCTCGCCACCCATCCCTCTCACCCAGAAAAATGCCAGGGCCAGGATCCCCCCTGGCCCCCACTTACCTGGACTGGTGGGGATCCACTGGCGAGGCTTAGGCCCAGGCTAAAGCCTTGGCCTTGCATAGACTGAACCACGGTAGGTCACCGTGACCTCTACCTTGGGCCTAGATGGAGACCAGGCCCAGGGCTGACCCATGGCCCGGCGGCCAGTCCCAAGACTTGGGCCTTGGCTTAGGCCGGAACCAAACCCAGGCCTGAAGCTGCAGCCTGGCCTGGAGACCAGGCCCAAACTCAGGCTCGATGCTGGGGCCTGTGCCTCAGCCTAAGGTCAGTACCAGAGCCCAGGCTTGCAGCTCTGTCAACACTATCCTCTTCTTTCTTCTGAAAACTGATGCCTTGTGCTGGCATCATGCCGGAGTTATTTAATTTCAAATTGCCTCCGGGCCTGGCCGTGGTGTCAGACCTGGGCCCAAGCTCCGGCCAAGGCCTCCACCCAGGCATTAGGTGGGCCCTGATGTCGAGCCTGAGTCCAGTTTCTGACCTAAGCTGAGGCCCAGGCATTGGGACCTGGCCTGGTTCTCAGATACCTGACATATCAGCTACCTGACATATCAGTTAAGTGACTGATCAGTGGCTCGGGTCTCAGCCGAGACCCTGGCATTGTGCTCAGGCCCCTGCTTTGGGCCTCAGGCCTTCACCCTAGGTGAGGCTAGGCCTGAGGCATTCATTTTAAACAAATGTAACAAATATGATTCATTTCATTCATGGGGGCCCTCAATTCATTTCGGGGCTCCCCGAATGAAATTAATTGCCCTTATTTGTCATGTTTTTAAAATTAATTGAAAACAAATGCACATCCCTAGGCAGTAAAGGCACATTCTGTAGCTGGCATGTAAACCAAGCAATTATTACAGTTCAGAGAATCTTGCACCAAAAACAATTAAATTACATGCTGAAAAAGATCAAAATTATGCAGAATTATGCAAAAGTCAATACTTTTATTTTTTACAAAATTATGTTAAATAACACAGAATTTGAACATTCTTAGAAATATATGCCAGTATTTGTATACCCTGGGAAATTAGGAAAATTGTCTTTAGTCTGTCTACATTATTACTTTGTTCCTAGTATCCATATGTCTGCAAACACATTTTCAGAGGGAAAACTCCCCATGAATTTTCCTTGTAAACTTCATGGGCCACAGCTTTGTCCTGCGAGAACTGGTAAAGAGATGCAGGAAACCAATAGGGCATTTCAGTCAGGGCAAGAAAGCTGAGCAGTACCTCCATGAGAAGCAAGAAGCAGTTGGTACATCTTTTACACCAACCTGGAGAAGTTAAAGGACTTCTGGCAGAAAAAGGGACTCGCACCAGAAGTATTGGAGCTTGTATACTCCTTGCAGCTGAAACTACAAATTCAGACCCTTCACCCTTTACCCATTTGGATCTGTACCTGCCGATTACCCTGAACGACCCATGAGTGAAAGGAAGTATCACCCTCTATTCAAAAAACAAGGCTTAACGGAAGGAGAAGCTAGTAGCTAGAGTACAAGAATGGCAACACCAGAAGCAGCGAGATTTGTGGGTGCAATCGAGAAAAGAACAAGCTCCCTATGTACTACTGCCAGCATTAGCAGCACCTTGAAGGCTACTACTTCTTCCCTCCACCTTTATCCGCCACTCTGCCACCCTCCATGACCACCATGGGCTCTCCTGCCACAGGCTATCGCTTCAGTGATTGACAACAGAGATCAGTATACACCCAGCATGAAAGACCCCTGCACAAAGTGCAGTCACATGGTTCCTCAGAGAGCCCATCAAGACTTTCGACACAGACCCATTGCCATACAGTGCACAGAAGGCTATGGCCTGGCAAGACCTTGCCAAGATTGCCCAGCATTTCCTTTCCTATTCACCAAGCAGCGGACCTAACCAATAAGCATTGTAAATTGCAGGACACATCATGAGGCCACACTGTTCATGGCTGGCAAGAGGCTGAATGTGCAGCTACACCAAACCAATGCCCCCAGTTTTTGGCATCAGCACCTAGCTGTGTTGTTGCCAGTTGTCACTCGTGCTGCTTTTGCCTGGCCTGTTCCTCATGCCCTACGCCTTTCTTCTGATTCAGCAGCTTGCTGTGCTGTTGCCAATTGATTCTCTTGCTGCCGCTGCCCAGCATGTTCATCTAGCTTATATATATACAAATTGCTACTCCGTAGCGGGGGCATGATAGATTGTTATCTCAGTAGTGAAGTACAATATACCTATTGTTAGCTCCTCTCCTCAGAAGAGTATCTTTATACAAGATTGCCAACTCCTCTTCCTTGGAGAGTTGATCCATAACAGATTGCTACTCCTTAGCAGATTGGTAATAGATTGCTACCTCCTTTCCTTACAGGAGCATCCAACAGTAGTTCACTAACAGATCTAAAGATAGCTAACTCCTCCCCTCTGGAGGAGCAGGTCATGTCATATCGCTTCTCCTCCCCCTTTCAGGAGAACAGCAGAACAGATTGTTAACTTCGCCCTCCTGGCGGTGTGAGTGACAGCAGATTGCTAACTCTTCCCCTCTGGAGGAGGAGAGAGTAACACACAGACAGAACACTGACCGACCCTTACCTAATACAGAAAAAAGGGACTACAATTTAGAAACAGAAACATGCAAACAACACTGAAATAGAAAGCCTGAGAAACCAGACTCTGAACAGTGGAATGCTAAAGAGCAAAAAACAAAATTATAAGAAATGCACATACATAAAGAAGACGGCATATTCCAATTGCTAAAATCTCAAAATATTTTTTCTTTACCTTTGTTGTCTGATCTTTTCATTTTTCTAATCAGTTGGTCCAGGTCTCTCTTTTTCACTTTCCCTTTGTCAGTCTTTTCCTAATTCTTTCTCCAGGGTCACTCTTCTCTTTCCATTTCTCCTTTCTTCTTCCCTTCCTCTCTCTCACACACACAAAGGCTCATGCTTTCTTTCACAGACTCCCTTACACACACACGCTCTCACTCTCACATGTTCTACCACACATACAAGCTTTCACTGATACACCCAGGCTCCCATTCTTACCCACTCACACTCAAGCTCTCATTCTTTCACCACATAAGCACCCATACTCAGGCATCCATTCTTTCATACACATATACACACCCATTTAGATTCCCATTCCCAGGTTACTATTCTCACATACACATATTTTATACACACTCCCAGGCTCTCATTCTCACACACCCATACATACAGGTTTCCATGCTCACATACAAACATGCAGACTCCCATTCTCATGCACAAATACCTACACTCTGGCTCCCATTCTAACAATCACACATCAGGCCTCATCGCCAAACCCCTTCTTCCGCCGCTGCAGGGATGGGCTCCCATGGTGGCCTTGCTTTGGCAGGCCCTCTCTTTCGCTACTGAGGAGATGGGCTCCTGCCTTGGCTTTACTCTGGCTGGCCTTCTTCTACATTGCCATGGGAATGGCCATGCTAGCCTTGCTTCGGGGGGGCTTTCTTTGCTGTCACAAGGATGGGATCTCATAGTGGCCTTGCTTTGCTGGGACTTCTTCACCACCACCACGGGGATGGGCTCCCAAGGCCTTCCTTCAGTGGGTTGTCTCCTTCAGCCACTGCGATGATGGAGTCGGCAGTGGCCATTCTTCAAGCCTCATTTGGTGTCAGGCAGATGTGATTGGGTTAGCCTGAGCCCCAAATGGGTGGACAACGGCCAAGGCGAGATAGGGGAGATATGATAGAGACATTAAAATATCTCAAACTTTTCCATGCACAGGAGGCAAGTCTTTTTCAATGAAAAGGAGGCTCTAGAACACACAAGGCACTGTAAGAGAAGGAAAGTTTATATGGAAACACAGAAACATTTATTTTTATTTTATTTATTTATTTAAGGCTTTTCTTTACCGACATTCATCAGGGACATCATGCCGGTTTACATCAAACAAGGGGGAGACTAAGTGTTGAAGGCAGTTACAATAAACAAGGAAGAGAGAACTGGGAGATGATGAACAAGTATGCGTAATGGCAAAGCAGAGAGGCATAAATAAGACATTCAAAATTAAAACAGAGAATATAACATAATGTAACATATGCAAACTATTTACAAGTAATGTGTCAGTGTCTTACATAGCGAATATCTCCGGTGTCTGGGTGAAAAGGGCGTTCGGTAGTTTTGTGCAACATAGCTGAGGAAGGTGGGTGGGAGAAAGGGTGGGCAGGGGGTATTAGCTAGTGATGGTCGAGAGGGGAAAGGGATGCGCGAGAAGGGATGAGAAAGGTTTAAGGGTAGGCTTTCTTGAATAGCCATGTTTTGAGGGTTTTTTTTTTAAAATTTCTGCACGCATTGCTCAAGTCTGAGTTTGGGTGGCATGGAGTTCCAGGCGTAAGGACCAGCGATGGATATGGCATGGTCTTTGGTGGAGAGGAGGTACAGTTGTTTTGGAGAGGGGGTGTGGAGGGTACCTTTATATGATGACCTGGTGGGTCTATTCAATGTGTGGAAGTATATACGGTCTGTCATCCAAGGTATGTTCTGGTTGTGAACTGTTTTATGTATGATGGTAAGTGCTTTGTATGTTATACGGTTGTGGATGGGAAGCCAGTGCAGGTCTTTGAGAATGGGGGTGATGTGGTCGAATTTGTATGTGTTGGTAAGTATTCTGGCTGTTGGGTTTTGAAGGAGTTGTAGGGGTTTAATAGAGGCTTTGGGTAGACCAAGTAGGAGTGCATTACAATAGTCTATTTTGGAAAGAATAGTGGCTTGGAGTACTGTCCGGAAGTCACAAAGGAGGAGTAGAGGTCTGAGCTTTTTTAAGGTGTTAAGTTTAAAGTAACAATCTTTCATAGTTGAGCTGATGAATTTTTGGAGGTTGAGGCGATTATTGATTATGACACCTAGGTCTCGCACATACTGTGAGAAGGAGTGATTTGGGGGGGGCACTAATGTTGTAGTGGGTTGGTGAGATTAAGAGGATCTCTGTTTTGGAGGCATTGAGGGCTAGGTTAAGGCTGGTGAGGAGGCTGTTTATCGATGCAAGTGCGTTTTCCCATCTTTTATGTGTGATGGCTAGGGAATCTGTGATGGGGATGAGTATCTGTACGTCATCTGCATAGAGATAGTGGGTGAAGTCAAGGTTAGAGAGGAGTTGGCAGAGGGGAAGAAGGCATGTGTTGAAGAGGGTCGAGGAAAGAGAGGATCCTTGGGGTATGCCTCTGTGGAGGTGGATGGGTTTAGATTTGTAGTCATCAATTTTCACTTTATAGAGCCTATTGGTAAGGTACGACTTGAACCATAGGAGGGGGGTGTCAGAGATACCAATTTCCTGGAGGCGTGTTAGGAGTATGCTGTGGTTTACCATGTCAAAAGCTGCAGAGATGTCAAGTAGTGCCAGTAAGTATGAGTGACCTTTGTCGAAGCCTTGTAGGATGGTGTCGGTGAGGGAGAGTAGGAGGGTTTCTGTGTTGTATAGTTTACGGAAGCCAAATTGAGAAGGGAAGAGGATGTTATGTGTCTCAAGGTGATCAGAGAGCTGAGAGTTTACTACTTTTTCCAGGACTTTGGATAAGAGTGGAAGGTTGGGTCAGAAATTGGCGAGGTCATTGGGGTCAAGACAGCAGAAAGAGACCATAGCATATCTAGTCTGCTCATCCACTCAACAAATTTAGCTTTACAATTCTTATCACTCCCTCAGAGATCCCCTGTATTTATTCCATGCTTTCCTGAATTCAGATACTGTTTTTGTCTCCAATACTTCCACTGGGAGGCTCTGTATCCATTACCCTCATATAAAGAATAATTTCCTAAGATTACTTCTAAGTCTACTTCCTTTCACATTCATCATTGCCTTGGAGTGCTCTAACTTCCTGCTTTTAATAGTGCTGCTTTGCCCCGTCTCATGGTGTTTTGGGCTGTTTGTGCCACTTTTCCCAGCTCTTCTTTCCTTGGAATGTTGTTCCCTTTGCTACTGAGGCCTATCTGCAAGTTCCACTGAACCTGGATTAAAAAACCTAGCTTTAGAATCCAACATAGGAAGAATTGCTTCCCCCATTGACTTTAGTGGAAACAAATTAACTTGGGAACCATAATAAACCAAAGGAATTAAAAAAAAAAAAAAAGGGCACGAACTGAAATAATAAACCAAATCAGTTTTTCATCTTGAAACTTATCTCTTCGGAGGTGATATGATATCCAGCAGGCCCCGTTTCAAGGCACTGGCTTCTTTAGGGGTATAAATACTGCTCCATTGTTCACCGCTTCATAACTTAATGCAGCATAGTCACATCAGCTCTAGAGCAGAAATGATCAAATTTAAACAGCAGGACAGGATCTAAAGCCAACCAGTCATAGACAAGAATAAAAACCAGCACCAATCAACAACATGGTCATAGGCAGACATTCTTCAATCATCTGAAACACAAATAATATGTACATTTCAAGGTGAGCACTTAAAATAATGATGTCTATTATCTCTCTTCATTGAGGCCATTTGGCACTAAAGTTTTCATTCTAAAAATCCAATAATGGTCTCTAAAATTAGAAGTATATCTCCCCCACTCTTGGATGGCACAATTTGCTCTACTACTGTCCACTTCAAATCAGAAATGTAATGTTGTACAATCGGTGCATTAGCTTTGTTAGTACACAGACAGCTCCTATGCTCTGAGATGAACTTTAATCATTTTGGTAGTCCTGCCGATATACACTTTTGGACATGGACAGATTAGTGCATGCACTTTGTAATCAGATAGACAGTTGGTTCTCGCTCTTCTCTGGTTTGTGAACTCAGATAAAAAGGAGAGACCCACTCCATGCCTGTGAGGGAACTAGCACAAAAATCACATCGATGACAAGCTGTGTGGCAGTCATTCATCTCACGACAACTCTGAAGTAAGGATGACTGTACAATTTTATCTCTAATGTTAGGGCCTCTGGAAAAGGCTATTCAAGTGCTTCCTGAAAAACTGGATGCAGCTTCAAAACAGGCCATTGTCACTACATCAGGGCCACTGCATCCATTGCTCTCACATTGTGTCTCAACATGCAAGCTGTTTCAAGATGAGACGTTTTTAAATGCAAACAAAAAATTGTTTAAAAAAATGTTTTGCCAGTATGGATCATATGGGACAATGAGGATGAGACTACGACAGACCGGTTTAAACAATAAATCCGATCGTCTAAATTTGAGCGTGACCCATCCACACTGTTTATTTTTTGATCACTTAATGTAGATTGCATCTTGGGTGCTTGCATATATTTAAGATGTTTACAAGGCAGACTTCTGTTAGTCAAATTAGCCCTAGAGTAAAAGCTTGTGATACCTTTTATTGGACCAGTGTAACAATTATCTATAAATGATACAATACATGAGCTTTTGAGGTCACATACGTCCAATTCTTCATTTCAATGCTAATATCTAAACAAGATCCCATTTAGCTTTACTACGGAACCCCCGCTGAACGACCTCCTGCAGTCGATCTCCTGCCGGCGCCATTTTCCGTACGGAAAACAATTTGCGGCAAGAAATCGCTTCCTGAACCCCGCTGGACTCCCAGAAACTTTTGGCCAGCTTGGGGGGGCCTCCTGACCCCCACAAGACTTGCCAAAAGTCCAGCGGGGGTCCGGAACAACCTCCTTCGTCGAATCGTTTTTGTCTATGGCCGCCGCCATTTTGCGGCGGCCATTTTGCAAAATGGCGCCGGCTGAAGACAACAGGATTCAATTGAGGGGGCCGTTCCGGACCGCCGCCGTTCTGGACTACCGCTGGATCCCCAGGTAATTTAAAGCATTTGGCGGGGTTCGGGAGGGTGGGGGATTTAATTTAAAGGGTCGGGGGTGGGTTTTAGGGGGTTGGCTCACGATTTTAACGATTTTTCACGATAGTTTACACACCCAAACGGCAACAATACGATTCCCTCCCCCTCCCAGCCGAAATCGATCGTTAAGACGATCGAGGACACGATTCACATCTCTAATAGATACTTGAATCCTATATGATATTAGGCCTACTGTAATGCATCTTGGGAATGGCCATTAGGGGTGTGAATCAGGTGCCCGATCGTTCCCGCTTTCAGGTTTGTCTGGCCATGGGAAAATCTCACTTTCTTGCGGATCCCTGTTTTGTTTTTTTTTAGCGAAAAATCGTTTTTCAGGTTAGTGCGTGCTAACTCATGTTAGCACGCACTAGTGAAAAATCGTTTTTCAGGTTAGTGCGTGCTAACTCACTTCAGGTTAGTGCGTGCTAACTCACTTCAGGTTAGTGCGTGCTAACTCATGTTAGCACGCACTAGTGAAAATAGCAAAAAGTAACAAAAAAACAACAAAAATAAACGTTTTTTTGTTAGTGCACGCTAACTCCCGTTAGCGCGCACTAACCCGAAAACCAATTTTTACAAAAATTCGGGGCGAAAAGTGATCATTTCTTTTTTTACATGATATATTAACGAATTTAGAAATATCATACGATATTTCAATTCGTTAGAAAAACGATTCACATCCCTAATGGGCATGACCCTCAGACAGCCACTCAAACAGCAACAATCCTATCTTTGAAAGTTAATACTACAAATATTACACCAGGCCTAAAATAGTATTAAACTCCCCATTAGGAAAACAGAACATTCCAAATTGCTATAGATCCCTACATAGAAACTACACACCAATGGAATAACTCACTTCAGTCACACATGCAAAACACAGACAGACCCTCAAATACAGAATAAAGAGACCATTCAGTATAAATAGAAATGTACAGACAAAAACTGAACTGGAAACCACAACAAACCAAATTCTGTATACACTGCATTAATGTAAAAAACAGAAACATTACCATTCCTCCAAAAAACAAAATTAGTAAAACCATACCAATAAAAAGAATTCAAAACAATTAATGAATAGAATAACATTCAATAAAAAAAAACTTATATAAAACTCTTCCAAACATCAATAAAATATTTCAAAACAGACATATCAAATAACTCACAATTAAAATAAGCATTTAAAAAAATTCCTATTATCCATACCTTGGAACTTTTGATTTCCAGTTGCCCTAAAATTGTCATGGATTAGCAGGCAGAGAGTAACTTAAGTAGTTGTGCACACACATGCTCCCTTCTCATACACACACATGCGCTCTCTCATTGTCCCACACAAAAGCACAAGCTACCTCACACTCCCACACACATGCTCTCTCTCTCCCACACACAAGCACACATGTTCACTCACATGCTCTCTCTCTCACTCTCCCACACACAAGCACACATGTTCTCTCCATACCCAAGCACACATGCTCTCTCTCCCACACACATGCTCTCTCTCTCCCACACACATGCTCTCACTCTCCCACTCCCAAGCACACATGCTGTCTCTCACTCATTTCCTCCTTGACTTAGCAGGTAGCAGCAGTCTCCTTCTTCAGCCCCCCATGGCCAAGGGACTACTTCCGGCAGGTCACGCTCAACCTCTTCCAAAGCAGTGCAGCCCCACCAAAATCGACAGCATAGTAAGAGTGGCCTTAATACATGGAAAAGTAGTGCAGGCCCTGCTGGCAAAGCTGATGATTCTGGTGTGGTCGCGCTGCTTTTCCACATACCAAGGCCACGCTGACCATGCTGTCGATTTTGAGGGGACCGTGCTGCTTTCTCTTTTACCGAGGACCCGTCGGCTGCACTGCTCTCCTTGGCACATCGCAATGGTAGTGCTGCCTAAGGCCAAGGCCATATTGGCCATAGGCACGCTATGGCTCTGCTGTGAGGAAATAGAGTGAAGCAAACCAGAAAGCTTAATTATAACATGAAGGAAATAATTCCAGTCCCAAACTTTAGACCCTGTGGATTCTCAAGTCTACTAAAAGTATGCTAGAGCTAGGGGACCAAACTGTGAGAATCCAGAGGAGACGCGTGAAGTCTTGAACCAGGAAGTAAGTGTATCATTATCTGTAAGTGTCTGGATTACTGCATAAATAGTTAATTAGAACCTGGATCAGACTGAACTAGAAAACCCTTGCTTGTGTCTGAAGGAAGAAAAACTGTCTTTTAATAGGGATGTGAATCGTGTCCTCGATCGTCTTAACGATCGATTTCGGCTGGGAGGGGGAGGGAATCGTATTGTTGCCGTTTGGGGGGGTAAAATATCGTGAAAAATCATGAAAAATCGTGAAAAATCTAAAAATCTAAAAATCACAAAACCGGCACATTAAAACCCCCTAAAACCCACCCCCGACCCTTTAAATTAAATCCCCCACCCTCCCGAACCCCCCCCCAAATGAGTTAAATAACCTGCGGGTCCAGCGGCGGTCCGGAACGGCAGCGGTCCGGAACGGGCTCCTGCTCCTGAATCTTGTTGTCTTCAGCCGGCGCCATTTTCCAAAATGGCGCCGAAAAATGGCGGCGGCCATAGACGAACACGATTGGACGGCAGGAGGTCCTTCCGGACCCCCGCTGGACTTTTGGCAAGTCTCGTGGGGGTCAGGAGGCCCCCCACAAGCTGGCCAAAAGTTCCTGGAGGTCCAGCGGGGGTCAGGGAGCGATTTCCCGCTGCGAATCGTTTTCGTACGGAAAATGGCGCCGGCAGGAGATCGACTGCAGGAGGTCGTTCAGCGAGGGTTCCGGCGCCTCGCTGAACGACCTCCTGCAGTCGATCTCCTGCCGGCGCCATTTTCCGTACGAAAACGATTCGCAGCGGGAAATCGCTCCCTGACCCCCGCTGGACCTCCAGGAACTTTTGGCCAGCTTGTGGGGGGCCTCCTGACCCCCACGAGACTTGCCAAAAGTCCAGCGGGGGTCCGGAAGGACCTCCTGCCGTCCAATCGTGTTCGTCTATGGCCGCCGCCATTTTTCGGCGCCATTTTGGAAAATGGCGCCGGCTGAAGACAACAAGATTCAGGAGCAGGAGCCCGTTCCGGACCGCTGCCGTTCCGGACCGCCGCTGGACCCACAGGTTATTTAACTCATTTGGGGGGGGTTCGGGAGGGTGGGGGATTTAATTTAAAGGGTCGGGGGTGGGTTTTAGGGGGTTTTAGTGTGCCGGCTCACGATTCTAACGATTTATAACGATAAATCGTTAGAATCTCTATTGTATTGTGTTCCATAACGGTTTAAGACGATATTAAAATTATCGGACGATAATTTTAATCGTCCTAAAACGATTCACATCCCTATCTTTTAAAGCTTGCAGGGTATAAGTCAGAGCACCGTGCTATACTTGTTAAGTACATACCTGAATGAAGCCCTATTAGGAATTCTGAATAGGGTGCTTTGACTTGCAGGGACCCCCAACCAATTGAGTTTTTAGAATATCCACAATGAATATGTCTGCATTCAGTAGAGGTATTGCATGCAACTATTTCTCATAGAAACATAGAAATGACAGCAGAAGAAGACCAATAGGCCCATCCAGTCTGCCCAGCAAGACTCATACTTATCTGTTACTCCGACTGCTGAGTTCAGAGCTCTTATTGGTAACTTTTTTTATTCTAATTACCTTCCAACCCCACCAATGATGTAGAGAGCTGTGTTGGAGCTGCAACAAAGTGAATAATAAGGCTTAATGTTTGAAGGTAGTAACCGTTGTATCAAGCAAGTTACCCCGATGTTTGTATACTCATACTGCTCAGATCAATACCTTGTTAGATGTTGTCTGGATGTAAATCCTATTTCTTCATTCACCCTGCTGTTGAAGCAGTGAACTGCACTGGATATGCATTCAAAGTGAAGTATCAGGCTTAATTTGTTAGGGGTAGTAACCGCTGCAATAAGCAAGCTACGCCCATGCTTATTTGTTTACCCAGACTATGCAATTCAGTCCTTGTTGGTTGTTGTCTGAATATAAATCCTCTTTTCATTATTCCCCCTGCCATTGAAGCAGTGAGCTGCACTGGATATGCTTTCCAAGTGAAGTGACACGCTTAATTGGTTTGGGGTAGTAACTGCCGCAACAAGCAAGCTACTCCCATGCTTATTTGTTTACCCAGACTGTGCAATTCAGTCATTGTTGGTTGCTGTCTGAATGTAAATCCTCTTATCTTCATTCTCCTCTGCCGTTGAAGCAGAGATCTACGCTGGATATGCATTGAAAGTTAAGTATCAGGCTTAATTGGTTTGGGGTAGTAACCGCCGCATCAAGCAAGCTACTCCCATGCTTATTTGTTTACCCAGACTGTGCTACCTTGTTGGTTGTTGCCTGAATACAAATCCTCTTTTCCACATTTCCTCTTGCAGTTGAAGCATAGAGCAATGTTGGAGTCGTATTAATCATGTGAACATTTATTGAATAATCACCAGGTAGTAGCTGTCATTCCCGCAAGCCACCCCCATACCTCTTCTCTTCATTCCCATCCTCCAGGATTTATGGATCCACAATGTTTATCCCACTCCCCTTTGAAATCCTTCACAGTTTTGGTCTTTACCACTTCTTCCAGAAGGGCATTCCAGGCATCCACCACCCTCTCCGTGAAGAAATACTTCCTGACATTGGTTCTGAGTCTTCCTTCCTGGAATTTTAAATTGTGACCCCCTAGGTTCTGCTGATTTTTTTCCAACGGAAAAGGTTTGTCGTTTGCATATCCTCTGTAAATATCTTCAAAAGCTGACTGGCTGGGGGACCCTGAGGGCAGGTTCTGGCACAACAGTTTCCATCTTCTCTACCAATGAGTCTCCATTTAGTTCTGGGCCAATCACTTTGGGACAATAATCAAATCATTTTATGCAGGTAAATGTGAATTTACCCTGGTAAAAATGTGTTTTGATCACTGCCACTCTTAGTGCAGGTAAAAGTACCTGTGTTTTTCATAGGATGAATACTTTTACCTGTACAAAAAAATAAAAGAGGGGAGCATAGGTTGGGGGAAGCAAAGTACATTTAGAGATCGCATATTTAAATCTCCGCTCATACTGTACAGTACACAAAGGCCTATTTACTAAAGGTTTTCTCCCATTCTCTGTCTATGGGAAAAATGCTTCATAAATTACCCCCCTAGTTAGCAATTGCACTGTGTGCCAGCTGTCATTTTCAAAGGGAGGCCCTGTAAGGTGTTTCCGCTTGGAAATGAACTTGCAGTCCTGCAGTAGTGCAAGCCCCGTGAGCAGTATCATTGTTGCCATCTTTGGGGTTGATTTTCACAGTGCTGTACGTCCATTATTTTATGTGCATGCAGTGCTTTGGCAATCAGCCTTTGGGTTCTGTAGGAAGAAGCAGGCATGAAACCTGATTTCATCCATACTTTCACCCTCAGGAGGTGGCATGATGAGGGGGTGGAGCTGGGGCAGAGAAAGGATTTACCTGCATGCTTTTAATTTTTGAAAGCATGCATATAAATCTTCACCTGCTCAGGCCTTGCCCATTTTCCCATCCTCCCCACACCCATCTTACCCCTTCCATCAGGTTGCAGACATTCAAATGCGGCAGAAGCCAATCTCCGTGGCTCCTGTCCCACTGGATCTCTTTCTCAAAATGAGCCTGGCACTATTCAGTCTCAGAGCCAGCCGGCCCCATTTTGAGAATGGGTCCCAGGAGAGCAGTCACTTCTGCCTCATCAGAACTTCTATAACATCATGGATGGGGTGAGATGAATGCAGGAATGGTGGGGGATGGGGAAGGCCTGGGGCAGGGCCTAACTTTCTTATTATGGCAGTACTGGGGGTTGTTAAGCAGGGTCCCTTCCCTTCCTATTTTCTTTAGATGGTTTTTTGGGGGGGGGTTTTTTACATTTTTTTCGCTTTAGTGTTTGCTTCAATTAAACAAAGCAAACTGACAAACATCAAACAAAACAATCACATGGAATTAAAATAAACAAGCAAAATGAAAAAATGAAATTAATGAACCTTTTTGCTTCTGTGCACATCTTTATAAAATCCCAGGTCTCCTGGCCCCAGATCCCAGCCCTGGGTCTGACTGAGCTGGAAGAGGAAAGGAGCAGGAAGAAAAAATGCCAGGTCAGTCAAAAGTGTCAAAATGTAACTGATTGCTCGCATGCATCGACTTGGACATGGCCAAACCATAACTAGTTCAGTATTCACTCTGTGCATTATAGCTTGAAAAGGTGAGAAGAGGAATCACTGCCATGACTATTATTTTCACTTTTACATAATGAGATATGCAGACATCGTTTCTGAGCGCAAGCCCCACGCTCTAACCATGGCACCACACCTCCTTCTATTGTCCAGGGAACCTGAGGAGCAAAGCTGCCCAAGAGGTCGCACTGGTTCCCATCCCGCCTAACCCTTCAGCCTCACAGCTGCTGTAACGTGACGCAGCCTATGGTTTTCAAAGAACACATTCCCACTGCCTTGTCCTGTGCTGGGCAGCCAGTGACTGGACAGAATGTTCAACCAGTTTTAGACAACAAAAAGGCCATTGTCAGCTCTGCTATATTAATTCAGAGACTCTGAAATAAAGCACTCCAGGACTTTACTGGTTGGACAGCATCTTCTCCATTATTGATTTTTCAAATTATTTACTTCTCAATATTTCCCTTTACATCAAAACGCTAGTGGAGAGCTGCATTGTATTAGCCAGGAACGGCAATGCAGGTCACTCACAATAAAGGAGCTTTAAACTATTGTAACTCATTAACTTGGCTTTGCTGATGGCATTGTTCAGTGCTGAGCCTGTGTCGGACTCAGGGCTTACTAGTGAATGCACTACGTTGGCCTCTCCCCAGGTGAGACAGGTTGCTGGGAACCAAGATCAAGGCCTGCAGCAAAGTTACCAAAGACAACTTTAGTCAAGTATTCCATGGGATAAGGCTCCCATCGAATAGACTCTGCTAAAGTTACCGAGATAAAGTTATCCAGATACATTTAGTGGATCACTGACTTACTCAATATTCCCCCTCCCTGCCCCATCCACCTATAGTAAAAAATAAAAACAGCATAAAGGACTATCTCCCTGCTGACCCAGACCTCCACCTCACAGACCAGTGCCGCACCTCTGAAGGCGAGAACAGGTGCAGTTCCTCCCCTCACAATCCTGCGGTGCTCTGACAACCATTAAGTGGGAAGCAAAATGTAAAACCCGGGGTTTGGCTAGCTGGAAAACCTCTTTGAATATGAACTCCACGGTTTCTCAGGATGCCGATACCTGTTTCTAGAGGATTTTTTTTTACTATCGTTTAGTTGTGATGCATAGTGAAGGGACTTTGACTCCTCTCTGCACTACTTATGAGACTTGATCCACCAGAAGATCTATAAAATCACTTGTCCTTGATCTACGTATCGTACGAAACATGGCAGCAAAGCTGATCGTTGGACAAAGGAGCATGACCATGCCACCCACTGTCTTATAGAGTTCCACTGGCTGCCTATAATTTGTAGAATGAGATTAAGTAGTTTATGCTTAGTTTTGAAATCAGTTTCTATAGGTCTTCCTTTATATTTATCCAATTTATTGATTCTATACAACTCTGGAAGGATATTGAGATCTTTCAATCAAGACCTTCTAACTGGCTGAGATGTGACTCAAAGGTGCATGTCATTCTTCTTTTAGTTGTCAAGGTCCTTTACTTTAGAATTCATGCAAGAAATCTAATTAGCTTAAATACAGGAAAATAATTAAAACTTGGTCATTCAATGAACTATATAAGATACAAAGTTAGCTGATAGGAAATATAGGAAAAGAACATTAAGATGGATTGTGATGTTTTAGAGAACGATTCCATTTTAAATTCTAATTTTAATTATTTTATATTTTTGGCCTTGTTTTGGTTGTATTGTTTACTGTGGAATGATGGTTTATTATTTTACTTTATTCTAAATTTATGTTTTATGTAATTGTAAACTGTTTTGATTAATGTTTGAAAGGTAGTATAGTAAGAAACTAAACCAAACTTATTATCATGAAATAGTGCTGTTGAGTTGATATTCCTGTAGTGATGTGTAAGACCTTACTTTCCTTTCTACAAAGATCTAACAGATCAGATTTCAATAAGGGGGGAGCGATTTTCAAAAGTTTTTCCATGGGTAAATGGGCGTTTATGAAAGAACACCTTCTGAAAATTGCACTCTCCACCCACCTCATGAGGGGAAAAGTATGCGTATGTACTTTACCCTATGGGGAAAAGGGGTATCATCGAGGGTGGAGTTAGGATGGACCTCCTATAGTACACATTCAGATTTTGAAATCCCCATTGGACTTTTCAGCTGCAAAGTATGTGGGCTAAAGAATCCCTCAGTACTGGACAACTGTGAGATTTTCATTGGAAAACTCCATAGAGAGTTTCTCTTTGAAAATTATCTTACAGGCCCAAGGGTACAAAGAAGGTCTGCAAGCTACATATGAGATTTCATTCTTGCCCTTCATGAAGTTAAGTGACTTGCTTGCTCAGGGTCATACAGTGGGTGGTAGAGATAAAGCAGGATTTCCAGGGTCTGAGAGCCAACCACTGCACTGTACTAGACCTCCTTCAAAAGAATTAGATCTGTACAGTACATAACAATAGTAGAGATGTGCATTCATTTGAAACTAAAGTGCAAAATGGGACAAAAAAGTCCATTTTTATTTTGTTTGAAATGAACTGAAAAATAATTTAAAAATGAAAAATGTTGTGTATTTTTTTGTTTTCAGAAATAATGCAAGAAATAGGAGAGTGATGAGAAGGTTCACCATGGACAAGGAAAACCCTGTGCCAGATATTTAAAACCAAAGTGGGTAGGGAACTTAGCCGGATAACACTTATCCAGCTAAGTTACAAGGATTATTTAGTGGCATGGCTATGCTGCTGAATATCCGTGCAGAAAACACTATTTAGCTGGTTAAATGTTATCCGCTAAGTCTAGATATGCTCAATAGCAGGTGTAGGCTTAGTCAGTTAACTTATCCAGCTAAGTATCAATATTGCTACTTAGGCAGATAAGTTATCCAGCTAAGTAATGCTGCCCTTAGTTATCCAGCTAAGTAATGCTGCCCTGATAAGTACTACTTATCCGACTATCTTCCATTTGAATATCAGGCCTCCTATATTTTATTTGATTACCTGCTGCATGCTGATTTGCAATTTGTGTATTTTTTGCCTAGACCCTTTTCTTTGACTTGCAGTAAAGGATTTATGTTGAACACCACTTCTTTTGAATTTTTTTCCTGCTGATTCCAGTGCAAGGGCTGAACAGATGGACAGTGGGTTGAGTCTTATATTTTCCTCAGTTTATTTCCTTGCTCCTTTTCTGGACAATATTGCACCTTGGTGAGATTTTCCTCCTAGAGTGTGAGCTGTGAGTAAGCCAGAGAGTGATTGTCCGGAAATAAATTCTTCCTCCCCGTCCAAACTCGAACCCAGACCCATGGCACCCTTGGTTAAGGATAAAGCACAGGGTGGGGGAACTTTGTTATGATTCAAGTTATGATTGTAGCTTTTTATTGTAATCTGCTTCAGGGTCCATGATGTGAAGTGGGTAATCATGAATAGTAAATAAATAAATAATCCTGTGATATTGCTCTGTAATAGAATGCATGTATATATTAGTAGAACATGTTTCCTTGTAAAATGGAATCCATATATACCATACATTTGCCTATTGTAACTTATGTTTGCATAAATACAGTACTATTTACAATTTTGCAAGAAGCCAACAGGATCAGGAGAAAGCCACACAATCATATCATGACTTCCTTATCGCCTTATCAACACGTTTATTTACTTTTCTGTGTTTCTCTTTACTTAAAAATTCACCTGCATTAAATTAGCCAGGGACTGGGATCCAGCGCACTCATAATAAAGTGTCTTCCAAGTATTGTAACTTATTAACTTTGCTTTGCTAATAGCATTGCTCGACACCATCTCATACTCCAGGAAGTGGTGGAATTCTGCTTGCACCACTCGCCAGCTGAGACTTGTTTATGGGTATATAAAGTCCAAGACAGATTTCTAGTCTGACAGCCTCAATGCCTATTCCCAGCTGCATTTCTTTACCATCTTTGTATATTGGTGCCTCTCTGTTCTTTTAGGGCAGAATTTTCAAAGGATTTACATGCTTAACATGGTTTTATGCACATAAATGGGCTTTTGCATACTGCTCGGGGGGGGGGGGGGGGAGGGTATACACATAAAAAGTAGGTGTAGACGTTATTCTGCATATAATTTTACACATGGGGCAGATTTTAAAAGAATTACGCACATAAGTTACACGCATAACCCTTAAAAAAAAACCTGTGCGCGCCGAGCCTATTTTGCATAGGCTCGGACGCGCGCACAAGCCTCGGGAAGCACGTAAGTCCCAGGGCTTTCCTGGGGGGGCATATCGGGGGGCATGTCGCGGCCGGCGCATCGTCAGGTGGCATTCCGGGGGCGTGGCCGTGGGTGTGGTTCTGGCCCTGGGGCATTCTGGGGGTGTGCCGTGGCCTCCGGACCGGAACATGGTGCACCGGCAGCCGGCCGGCGCACGCAAGTTACGCCTGCCTCGGGTAAGGGGGGAATTAGTTAGGGCTAGGGGGTGGGATAGATAGGGGAAGGGAGGGGAAGGAGGGGGGGCCCGGAGGGAATGGAGGATAGCTCTGCGGCTCGGCACGCACCGGCAGCCTTGCACGCGCTGACCCTGTATTTTATAACATGCGTGTGGCAGCACGCACATGTTATAAAATTGGGAGTAGATTTGTTTGTGCCGGGTTGCGCGAACAAATCTACTCCCGCACGCAGCTTTTAAAATCTACCCCATACTGTACAGAGACATTCTGGGGGATGGAATTGGGATAGGGAAATCATGTACATAACTATCTATTTACATGTACTCCCTAGTGTACTTTCTGCATGCAGACTTTGAGGTCCTAATTCAAAAGCATTTAGGTAGCTAGCTCAAAAGTTAGCCAGCTAAATACTTGCACATCTCTGGCTAAATACTAGCTGGCTAATAAGTTAGGTGGCTAAAATTTAGCTGAATAACTTAGGGGTCTTCCAGGGGCATAACTGGGAAGAGTTTTGTTAGCCAGCTAAGTCAACCAGCTAATGCCAGTATTCAGAGTTAGCAGGATTATTTATAGGGTCATTTATCAACTCGTGCTATGGCTGCCTCATCACTACCCAATCATGATACCCTGGCACACCTATCTCTGTTTCAAGACAGATCATGAAGGGGTGTCTGCTGCTCCACTAAACTCTGCAGCACCAGATAGGTGGAACTCCAAAACTTGTCAACATCTTGAATCGGATATTTATGAGGGATCCCAAATCCTTCATGCTTCTCACGGAGATGCTACCCATACTTTGATGATAGTGCCCCTCTATTTTCCTGCACCTGTCAGTTCCTTCAGGACTGGAATCTGGTGTTCAGGGGCATCACTCACTGTAGGTGAAGCAAGAATGCCAAGCAATGGATCCCCGAAAGTCCCCATCTTCCACTGCCTTTATCATATTTGCAAGCCTGAAAGATGCAGCTGCCAACCCTCCAGCATCTTTTTTTTTTTTTTACAGCTGATAGGATATTGTACAAGATAGGAGGGCTATCCTTAATCTGGGTGTTCAGCTCAGCCCACCTACACTGATGCTTGGTTTCTGCTACAACTGCTGCCTGCCCTTGCCTTGACCAGTTCCCAACAGTGTGCCATCAGGAAGAGGCAAGTGTGCATAGCATTCGCGCTGGTCCAAATGCCACTGGTGAAATGTAAGCTACTCCCCTCAGCCAGCTGTGCCTGCATATAACTGACCACAGCACTGGTTGTACAGGTTTGGGATAATCTGCCTACTAAATGTGGGCCCCCAGTTACAAAATTCCATTCAGGACATCAGGTGCAACAGAAGCTTAAAGGCCATGCTCTCTACTATCTGCAGGGGTTGGTCATCCAAAGCAATCATTTCCCTGATGCACCTTGTTACTACTTTAGAAGCCGTCTGTCTCTTGCCCCAGAACACTAATACAGACCACCACCCCAATTTCTCTATGGTGGGTTGCTGCTACAGATTCAGGGTGCTGACCTGCCACATAACTGATGGAAGGGGGCGTGGATCAGTGGCAGAGGGTGTCCCCAGGCTAGTATTGCCACCCTCCTCTGATGCCAATGCTGTTTCTGCAGGTGATGCTATATACTAGTGTTTGCCAAAATACTCCAGTACCTTCCCCTCAACTGATGGCCTTACTGCAGTGAATATACTAAGCAATACGTGGTTGCTCCCTCACTTTAAACTGATTCTAGACTAGGGATGTATGCATCTCTGGAGGCTGATGCTGGCACTGGAGTAACTTGAGGCTGAGGGTAGACTATGAGAAAGAAGGCCAGAAGCATCACTTGTGCTCTCTACCTTCAATGCCTGCTCTTCCCAGGGGTTGTTCTTAACACTGTCAGTATCATTTCTCTCACCCATCACATCTCTGGAAGCTAAGATGCTACTGACTGGACCTCACAAATTTTCTTCAGCCAATAACTTCTGATTCAGAGAATCCTAGACAAGTTTCTTCCTTAGAATCAGTTTTTAAAAATACTGCCTCCATTATCAAAAAAGCAGTGCGCTGCTGGCTTCTGCTGCTCCTGTCCTTGACCCTGACCTGATTACACCAGCCTCCGATGGCTCTCCTGAATTTTGCCCTGCTTTAAAAGAAAGAGGGAAAGAAACAGGCTGTGATGGCAGACTCTCTCCCCAATTTTTTGTTCTGGCTTCAGTTGGTTTCCTCTCTTGCCTTTCTGTAGCTACTAAATTTAGGGGCAGGATTCCCTTTTTTCTCTCTGCTACTAATAAATCTTGACTTCTCACAGGCTGGGCTAGCTCTGCAGCAATACCCATTCCTCTACCCGTGCCATTTCTTGCAGTGGCATGATGGAATTTGAAGTGCCTACTGGTGGTTTTGATATTACAATAGAATTTATTGATACTGTACCAGCACTCACAGTACCACTGTAGTTCCTAATGAGTGTGTCTGTTATACAATCAAGTTTACAGACTGAGTTCACATCAGTGCTTAGCAAGCACTGCCAACTTGTCAAACAGAGTTAGCAGCTTGCAGATGCACACAATATGTCTCTGTCTTTCTAGGGCTATTCCTTACACTGTGTGCAAAAATATATCTCTCACACACTATATACAGTGTGTGTACTAACTCCTTTTGCACACAAAAGCTGTTAGAAAGTGAACCAGAAGGCTGGCAAGGCTGTGCTTTTCTTCACTTCAGTCTGATTGCTAACCAAACTGTACTACCCTGTATTACACAGATGGAGAAAGAAAAAATCACTCGCACTGCTTCAGACTCCATTCCACTTCTACCCTACCCCCAGTGAACACAAAAAGCAGAGTCACTGCCTCTGTCTGTTGGTCACAGTGAGTGAGAGACCACTGATGGTAGCAGAGAAGATCAGAAAAAGCCCTTTGCCAATGCCAATACCTACTCTTTTAAAGCTTTGCTTTACCTCTCAGAGACCTTCTGAAAAAAAGATCCTTCTCTGCAAACGCCAACAGAGCAAATGGAGTTTCTCTGTACATCCTCATACCTTTTAGTCAGAGGACTTCAGTGTCACTTGATCCAGATGGCAGCTATAGGCTAATTGAGAAGATGTTTCATCATAATTTGCTCTCCATCAGATCTCCTTGCCAAATTGTCCCACTTTGACTTCTATGTCACATAGGCATAATTTGGTTAATATAGTTACCATTTAGTCCTTATCTGTACTTGCTGCTTGTTCAGTACAGCCATAGTCTAATGGGCCATAGACTTGACTGGGAAACAAACAAATGAATTGAAAATATTCATTGAAATTCGTGGGCACCCTCCATTCATTTTGGGAGTCCAAAAACAAAACAAAAATGATCTTATTTGTTGCAGTTTTTCTATTCATTTCAAATGAATACACATCCCTAGTGCCAGAGCAGCCAAGGAACACAAGATGAAAGACACTAAAACAGCCAGAGGAATTGGAGAAGGTAATGGGTGAGACTTCAGTGATTAATGGTGGGTGCAACATAGAACAAAAGCAATGTAAGACAAGCCAGAAAGCAGAGTGAAAAGAAAAGGCAGGAGAGGAACCATGAAATGAAGTGGCTGGTGGTAAAGCTCCTGGCTTATGCAGAGGTGGATACATATGCTAGGATCCAAGAAAGGGAAAAACTAAAATGACATCCAAAGTAAAAAGAATAATAATTAAGATCAATGAGGCCATAGCAGAATGTCCTGTAGAGAAGAGCTTCTCAGATAATGGGCCATAGAAACATAGAAACATAGAAATGACGGCAGAAGAAGACCAAACGGCCCATCCAGTCTGCCCAGCAAGCTTCACACATTTTTTTTCTCATACTTATCTGTTTCTCTTAGCTCTTTGGTTCTATTTCCCTTCCACCCCCACCAAATGTCACCCCAGACTTGACTGGGATGACATTTGGCCTGGACAAGTAAGCAAAAACTAGGCAAAACTGAAAAATAGTTTGGGAGTAATATTTAGTCACTGGCTGGACTGCAATGTTAGCTGAATAAACGTAACCAGCTAACTTTGGAAGGATATTCAGCAATGCAGCTGCACTATTAAATATGGCCGGCTATCTTAAAAATAGCCATATTTCTCTGGCTAACTTTAGGGCTACTCTACAGCATAATCAGAGTTATTCAGGTAACTTATCTGGCTAACAATATCTGAGTTAGCCAGATACCTTAACTCCTCCCTACAACTTCCCTGGCTAAATTATAGATGGATAATCAATTATCTAGTTAAATTTTAGCTGGATAAATGGGAGGAAATATTCAAGTCAGTATTTAGCTGGATAACTCCCAAGTTAACTGGTTAAATGCAGCTGAATATTGACCCCCTTTATTTCTCTGACTGAAGACTGCACTATAAACGACCTTGAGCAGGAAGGTGTAATATAAATATCTAAGCATAGAGGAAGGTGCAACAATCTGGCATAAATCACTGAGAGAAAAGATCACCAAAGAGTACTGCAGGAGATAAACTGGTATTGAAAGTGCTTTAACAGCATCAGAGAAGATACACACCATCAAGCAGTTTGCAATCCTTGCACTCTCATACAGCTTTGAAATCAGAGACTTGCCCCATAATTATCTTGAAAAATAACATGCAAGAACAAGAAAATTCCTCCATGACACCAGGTAGTCTATAAGAACTAGTGCATGGCAACACTTGCATCCCTAGACATGAAAGCAGTATTGGTCTTTTAGAAATAGATTACACATACAGAGCTACTGCTCTATGCCTCCAGGCATATTCAACAGCATTAACAGATCCAAATGGCCAAAAAGTGAAATAAGGAAGTGCACAGCCACCAGCAGAGATGGTGGAGGCCAGTTTAACATATTTTTTGAATTTAGGGGATGATATGAAAGGCAGTGGTATAAACTAGTTTGAGAGATCAGGTTAAAAAAAAAAACAACCTAGGGGAGGGAGAATTGGTGTTGGGTTGCATATGGGAATTTGTAGGTGCATCTACCCAACATGAACAAATCTCAACAGGGTTTGCTGGTCTTTATATGACATTATTTACTGAGTTACTATGTTGATTTTAACCATTTTCCTTTAATATATACATTTCTCAAAGCCTTCCATTTGTCCTATATGTGTATCTTTACTAGACTGTCTCACATGAGCAGATCATACATCTAGTAGTGCAATAGAAATAAGTAGTGGTGTAGAATCTTAAACAGCACAAAGACCCATAAAGCTGCATTTCCTGAATTTTTCCAGTTTGAATACAATAGCTAACATGCTGTTGAATAGTTTCCTATGAACATATACATATTTGGATACTAGTTACAGTAGTTCATTAGCTCAAATAGAGTAATATATTTACAACCTTTGAGGTTGCCAACAGGATCAGAGGAAGATAGAACAATCATATCAGCTTGTGCCTTATAGTCAGAAGGATTACCTATCATCATGGAGGCTTGGAAACAAACAGCACAAAGGAAGTAAAAGTAGATAGGTATCACTTTGATGGAAAATCAGCATCAGAAACACTGGCCTTCTTCAGGAATCCTGGAAAAACTAAAAGAAATAATGCATATTTCAAACAATTAGCAATGTCAAGACCATTCAATGCCATATCAACATTCTGAACAAAATCAGATTATGCAGAGATTTAATAATCAAAATGACAGGTCAGAAAACTTTACAAAATAGTAACTTAAAAGCAAGTCATTGAACCCACCCCAAATGCAAATACACATTATGATAGTGTACTGGCTAAATTGATGTATTAGTGAAATAACACTATATCCTACCACAGTGCTCTATATTGCACCATATCACTCTATCTGAAGTTACAAAGTCCTCTGTCCACACCTAGGATTGGTTCCAAACAAAGAAAAGTTTATTGTAAATCCAAAAGGGAAATAGACTGTTGCATCTGCCTCCCACAGAGCCCACGAGTGGTCTCACTTACCCCAAGCTGCGCCTCCATGGCCGAATCTGTGCCAGCATTCCATCTGCGCGTCTATGTGCCGCCAACCTTTTCTTCGCTGCAGCCCAAGTGCCGCTGACTCCTGTTGCCTTGGCAGCTGAGAGCAGACGCCGCCAACATCCTCTTCCTGCACCGACATCCTCCTAGGCATACATGCGCACCTCTTTTCCTAATTTAAACGGCTGCGGTGGGAAAAGCCCTGCAACCCTCATTGATGATATCATCTCCACTGTAGTATTTAAGGATGGCCCCTGCCTTCTACCCTTGCCTTGGCAATAGGTCATATGCATCTGGAGTAGTGGTTTGTCATGTTTCTTAATTCATTTCTGCCTTCTGTTTTTCTTGCCTTTCTCTTTCCTTCCCTTCAGACTGGTCTTGGCTTGACACCGGACTGGACTTTGACTTGCTCTTCTCGCCGCCTGCCTTGACCTTCACCTGGACTCGGACCTTGAGCTTCGTTGCCTGCCCTTGACCTCGTCCTGAGTACCTATGTCTCGTGCTTGTCTGAAACCCTGGCTGCTTCCTCTACTGACCCTTCAGCGTATTGTCTGCTAGCTTTCGACTACCTGGACTTTCATCTCTGCAGAGGCCCTGGCAACCAAGGGCTCGACCTAAGGGGAACGTGGACTCAGGGCAGTTCTAAAATGAGGCAGGGTGAGGCAGCCATTTCAGGTGGCAGGTTTTTGAGGCGCTAAAAAGTGCCTCTCTCAGAATGGCGCTATGGCATCTGCCTCACACTGCCTGCCCCTGCCATAGGGATGCCAATTGCTAAATGTCCTCAACTCCCACTGAAAAACTGGAACTTGTCTGGATTTTCAAGTCCTACTCTGCCTGCAGACTGCAGCATGCATGTGAGCAGGGGCAGACCAATTGGGTAATTGCTCGGGGCTCCAACTAATAGGGCGTTAGTTGCCTCCCTCTAGATCCGATAGCGAAAGAGAGAGCAGGCTGCAGGGCCGCCCGGTGGAGTCCAACCTGCCGGTGTCTGAAGATGTCAAGAACTGGCAGGACTGCCCAGTGGAAGCCAAACTGCCAGTGGCTGAAGATGGCAGGAGCTCACAGGGCCATCCAGCCAAAGATGGCAGGAGCTTGCAGAGTCGCCAGTGGCTAAAACTGGGAGGAGGCCACAGGGCTGCTGGCGGAGTCCAAATTGCCAGTGGCTGAAGATGGCAGGAGGCCGTAGGGTCACCAGCAGAGGCCAAACCGTTGGCGGCTGAAGCTGAGAGGAGGCTGCAAAGCCGCCACTCACGGTGCGACCAAAGTGATTTAAATCAGAGAACATCGGAGAGGCCAGGAAGTGTGTATGAGAGCTTGTGTGTGGGGGAAAGAGCATGTGACAGCTTGTGTGGGGGGAAATAGCATGTGATAGCTTGTGTGGGGGACAGCATGTGAGAGCATGTGTGAGTGAGCTTGTGTGTTTGTGTGAGAATGTGTGTGTATGGGAAAGCATGTGAGAGAGAACTTGTGTGTGTGTGTATGGGAAAGCATGTGAGACAGAGCTTGCATGGGTGTATGGGAAAGCATGTGAGACAGAGCTTGTGTGGGTGTATGGGAGCTCATGTGAGAGTTTGTATGTGTGTGTAGGAGAGCATGTGAACTCGTATGTGTGTACGGGAGATCAGGTGATTGCTTGTGTGTGTAAGAGCATATGAGTGAGAGCTTGCTTATCTGAATGGAGAACTTGTGAGAGTGCAAACTTATGTGTGTGGGGGGAAATAGCATGTGATAGCTTGTGTGGGGGGACAGCATGTGAGAGCATGTGTGTATGTGTGAGAGAGCACGTGAGAGTGAGCTTGTGTGTTTGTTTGAGAAAGTGTGTGTGTATGGGAAAGCATGTGAAAGAGAGCTTGTGTGTGTGTATGGGAAAGCATGTGAGACAGAGCTTGCGTGGGTGTATGGGAGCGCATGTGAGAGCTTATATGTGTGTGTAGGAGAGCATGTGAACTCGTATGTGTGTGCGGGAGATCAGGTGAGTGCTTGTGTGTGTAAGAGCATATGAGTGAGAGCTTGCTTATGTGAATGGAGAACTTGTGAGAGTGCAAGCTTATGTGTGTGAGAGAGAGTGAGAGCGTGTGTGTGTGTGTGAGAGAGAGATCATGTGTGAGAGCTTATGTGTGTGTATGAGACAGCTTATAAGAGAGGTAGTGTGTGGGGGGAAAGGGAGGAAGAGAAGAAAGATAGAAGAATCAGAATGAGAAGAGAGACCCTGATAAAGGAATTAAAGGACCAACAAGGAGAAAGTGGAAAAAAAAGAGACCAGGACCAATTGATTGGAAAAATATGATCAGACAACAAAGATTAAAAAAAAAAAGTTGAGTTTCTAGCAATTGTGATATGCCATCTTTGAGAATGTGAATTGTTATATTTTTTGTATTTTGCTCTTTCTTTAAAGTTCCACTGTTCATTTTGGTTTCTTAGGCTATTTTGATTTTGTCTTCACATTTCTGTTTCTGATTTGTAGTCCCTTATTTTTTTGTATTGGGCAAGGGTTAGTCCAGGGCTTTCCAAACCTCTCCTGGGGACCCCACAGCCAGTCAGGTTTTCAGGATATCCACAATGAATATGCATGAGATACATTTGCATACCATGGAGACTCAGTATATGCAAATTTATGCTTGTTTGGTTGTAATATGAACCATCTTAATTGTGCTCTGCACTTGTTCTTATGATTATGATTATTACTGTTTTATTGTAGTAATGATGATTTCTGTCTTTTTGGAGAGGATTAATGAAAGAATACATGTATATGTGTTTTATTAAATGATTGGATCTGATATTTCTGTTATATGTTCTACATTTGCTTTTTACATGATATTCTACTTGTGTATTTATAAATTGCAATAAATATAAAATAAGTTAATATACGTTAATAAGGATTTTTATTTTTACTGTTGGTAAGTGCCTGAAATAAGTGAGTTAAAAATTTAAGTTTACTCATGATGCATACTATTTAGAAATCCATTGTCAGGGATTATTTATCGATGAGTACAACTAGTACTGCCCACCCATGTTAATCTTGAGCCCATCATAAAAAAAAAATCAGGTCTGGTTTCTTCACTGGTAAGAGAAAGAGATAGAGAGCCTGCATATGTGTATGAGAGAGTGCAAGGCCTGCATGCTTGTGTGAAAGTGCATTTGTGTATGAGAGAGTGAGTAAGCCTACGTGTGTGCATGTGTGTGTGTGTGAGAGAGCGATCCTTCATATGTATGAGAGAGCGAGCTTGCATATATGTGTGTGTGAAAGCCTGCATGTGTATGAGACAGAGATAGAGTGTGTGAGAGCATGTGTATGAGGGAGAGAGTGAGAGTGCATGTGTGAAGGCATGTGAGGGAGTGAATGAAAGAATGAATATGGGTAAATGTGTGTGAGAGAGAATGTGCGGCTCCCCCCAATCCACAAAAATCTCAGGGTGACTGGAAATCAAGAATCCCCAGGTATGGACACAGCAGGGGCTTTTAAAAAGATCCTTATTAATTTTAATTATTGGGTATTATTTGATGTATGAGGTGTTTTGAATTATTTTATTGGTGCTTGGGAAATTTTTAAAAAATGTATATGATTTTAATTAATAGAAATTATTCTATTTATCAATTTAACATTTTTTTTATTAGTTTGGTTTTACTATTATAAATTGATGCTTTATGTTTCTTGATTTTATTTGTTTTATGAGGAATGGTGGTTCTGTTTTTCCATTGTTACACACAGAGTCTGGCTTCTTGGGGTTTCCATTTCAGTTTTTGTCTAATTTGTGATCCTTTATTCTGTATTTGGTGAGGGTCTGTCTTTGCTCTGTGCGTGTGACCAAGATGAGAGATTCTGCTAGCATGTAGTTTCTGTGTAGGGATCTATAGCAATCAGGTTTGTTTCGTTTCCCCAGTAGATGGTATATTGGTATTCTGGGACCCAGTGTAATATTTACACTGGGTTGGGGGGGGGGGGGGGCTCCTCCCTACAGGTAGCGTCAACTCCTGCTTGGTCCGAGAGTCCACCAGCACAACATACACAATCCAATGAATCTTGTAATACTTCAACTCCTTCAGCAAACTCCCAATCTTCACAGTGTAGGAGGAAGTCCGCTCACAGATACTTTAAGCCCCTAATCCTTCAGGGCGATTTAAAAGTTCAGCACTTTACACAGCACTCTCTAACCCTGGACAGCAGGAACCAACTAGAAAGCCTTAGAACCTAGTGAAGAATTCTAGTAACCCTGGGTAGGGGTTTTTAACCTATGATTAACTTTGACCACATCCTCCGGCAATAAATTCCACAACTTAATTGTGCATTGAATGGAAAAAAAAAAGCTTTCTTCAATATGTTTTAAATCTGTTACCAGATAGTTTCATAGAGTGTCCCCTGGTCCTTGTGATATTTGAAAAGAATGATTTCCTATATACTGCATCTGTTCCATCCTACTCATGATTTTATTAGAGGTGCAGCTACAAGATTTTCCCTTTTTTTTTTGTTTTTGGATTTGTATTGTTGTAGGGTTGGTTTTTTTTTTTTTTATTTCATTTTGATTTAGTGCACACTAAATCAAACCAAAAGGGAAAAAAATAAATAAAGCACATTCCTAGATTTTATAAACCTCTATCATAACCCCTCTTAGTCATATCCTTAATAAGCAGATTAGCCCTAACTCATTTAACCTTTCTTCATAGGGGAGCTGTTCCATCTGCTTTATCATTTTGGTTGCCCTTATCTGTACCTTTCTCTGTTCTGTAGTATTACACACAGTTCTCAAGGTAGATCCATACTGAGGCATTGTGATATTCTCAGTTTTAATTTCTTTCTTTCCAAATAATTCCTGATGTTCTATTTGCTTTCTGACTTCTCCTGTACACTGAACTGAGAAGTTCATCTGAAAACTACCCACTCTTACATCCAGATAAAGGTACATGTGGATTTCCACAATCAATATTCTTTTGGCTGCATTGGGAGGCGGTGTTTCTGGGGTGTGTTTAAGTTTTGGGAATGAAAAGAAAGCACATATATTGCAGTTTCAAACTTATGCATCTTTTCCATTGAAAAAGCAGGTGGAAATGTCTGCAGTAGGGAGATACAGCCCCCAAATTTTCAGTTTGGTTTATTTTTTCATTTCGGGGGGGAGAGGGGAGGGTGCTGTTTTGGTTTGGCCTGTTTCATGACTTTTCAATTTGTTTCATCTTCCAAACCAAGAAAAAAGAAAACAAAACCTCAAAGAAACAAAAAAAAAAACAAAAAACTGATAAAAGAAACAAATGTGCCTCCAGCAGCTCTGACTAGGCCTTCTGGGGTCCAAGCACAGTCTCTGGACTTTAATCCCATACGAAGAGGGATCCAGGACAACTATTGTCTGTCCATGAAGTCCCCTTCACTGGATTCTACAAGGCCGCCATCTGTGAGCTCCCCTGGAGAAGCCATAATTGGCCCCTGTATCTCCAATTTGATAAGGCTCAAGCAGTGGCCCTGGATGGAAGCCATCTGCTGTTCCTATTCTTCATCTTTTTCCACAACCTGATCTTTCTGGGAGCAGGTAGCAGCTTCTTTGGCTAGGGTTGCCAACTGTCCGGAGAAAAGTACAGAATTTAAAGCAGTGTATGGAAGCCAGAGGGCTGAAATATCAGGAAATTGTCCAGTTTCTCAGAGCCAGCCATAGGCATCGCCATGTGAGGCCTCAGTAAGTGTAAAGGCTGCATGGCCTGCCAGCCACGCTGATGATTTTGGCAAGGCCATGCTGCTTTTTCAATCATAGACATCGGAAGGGAGAGGTCCACCAACAACTGGAGGAGCCTTATTAGCGGCAGTGAGACAGTGCATAATTTCCTTAACGTAGCTCACCCTAGTGGTGCTGCCATGATCCCCTCACTCACCCTCCCAGCTCCTGAAGAATGGAAGGATCGTGGTCTTTCTTGAATTAAGTCTGATCTTTTTGGGTCGGCATAAGCCTCTGTTTAGCCACCTTGTGGATTGTTTACTAAACTCAACATGGACCAGAGTTATGTTTAATTTGAAGATAAACATACCAAACGTCAAGATTCAGATAAGTGAAACCTATTTGTTAGATCTGCTGTTGGACATTACATATGAGAGAATTTTTTTCATTATAATCTTTGCAATATTGAATTTTTCACCAAATATGTGAGATTTTCACCTTTTTCAACTCTAGTACCAGTGCTGAATTCTCAAAAAATCTTTAGATATAAATCAATAATAAATATAAAAAAAGAAAAAAATGTTGAACATAATAAAAAGTTAATAGGTGGTTGGAGGTTTTTTTTTAAGATCTATGATTGGCACAACCTCTTGAATACCATATTGTTCCGTTGAGAACAGGTATAGAGGTTCTGAGTTCTTTTTTCCTCCTTTGGATGACATTCTGTGGAATTTTAATTATTTAATTCATAATTCCTTAACGCAGCTCACCCTGGTGGTGCTGCCATGATCCCCTCACTCACCCTCCCTGCTCCTGAAGAATGGAAGGATCGTGGCCTTGCAGCAGGTTGCTTCCTTCCTTCTTGGCTGTCAGCACCTGATGACGTTATTCATGCACCAGCAGCCGGGAGGAAAGAAGCAGCCATGATCCTTTGATTCTTCATGAGCATGGGAAGGTGAGTGAGGGGATCGTGGTAGCACCACCGGGGTGAACTGCGTTAAGGAAATCATGTGCCGTCTCACTGCCACCAATGAGGTTGTGCAACAGAAAGAGGCCAGGAGGGGCTGTCGGCATTTTCTTCTCACCCACGATGCAGTACAAAAGAAGCCCATGAGTACTGTTGACATCTCTTTCCTCCTGCCTACGGTATAATAGAAAGAAGTTAGGCAAGGCCATCGGGTTCTCCTCCCTCCTGCCTGCGGTGCAATATAAAGAGGCCTGGGGGCATCAGCATCTCCCCACCCATCTGCAGTGCAACAGCAAAAGGCTTAGCCAGACCTTGAACAACTTTGGCTACTGAAACAGAGGCCTAGAGTTTGTGTATGTGTGAGAAACAATAAGTGTGAGAGAGAGCATGTGTGTGAGAGAGTGAGGGAGAGACAGCCACTGAGTGTGAAAGAGCCTGTGTGTGTGTAAGGGAGGGTAAGAGAGCCTGTGAGGGCAAGAGGCAGTGTATATATGAGAGAGAGGGCAAGAGAATCAGTGAGTATGAAAGAGCCTTGTTTATGAGAGAGCAAGAGTGAGTCATTGATTGTGAGAGAGCTATATGTATGTGTGATGGAGAGAAAGCCAGTGTGTGTGTGTGTGTGTAAAAGGGAGAGAGCTAGAGAGTATGAGGAAGGTGAGAGAGTCTGTGTATGAGGGAGGGTGAAAAGCCAGAGAATGTGGGAGAACCTGTGTGAGTTTGGGAGGGTGAGAGAGCCAGTGAATGTGAGACAGCATGTGTGTGTGTGAGGAGAAGAAAGCCAATGCCAAGTGAGTATGAAAGAACCTGCATATGTGTGTGTAATGAGGAGAGAGCCAATGAGTGTGAGATAGCCTGCAAATGAGTTTGAGAGGGAGAGGGCCAGTGAAGGTGAAAGAGCCTGTGTGTGTGTGTGTGTGTGTGTGTGTCTGTGTGTGTGTGAGAGAGAGAGAGAGAGAGAGGGTGGAAAAGAACTGGAGAGAGAGCCTTTGTGTGTCTGTGTAAGGGAGGCAGAGAGGGTAAGAGAACCTGCTTATGTGTGAGAGAGGAAGAGAGCCAGTGAGAGTGAGAGAGCCTGTGTGTGTGTGTGTGTGTGTGTGTGTGTGTTTGTGTGGAGGGAGAGAGAACATGTGTATGTCTGTGTAAGGGAGGGAGGACTAGTGAGAATGAGTACCTGTGAATATGTGAGAGAGGGAGAGCCAGTGAGAGTGAGAGAACCTGTGTGTGACAGAGAGAGGGAAAGAGCTCGTATGTGTGTGGCAGAGAGAAAGAGCGTGTGTGTGTGTGTGCGTGTGTGTGTGGGATCATTTGGTGCACAGTTTTCTAGTAATAAGGCAAGTAATAAAAGATGTTGTGTGGAAGGTCATATAGGAAATGCTCCGTGAGCCCAGGTGTTCAGAATTTTCACAGTTGAAAGTTGGCAGCCCTATCTTTGGCTTCTTTGCGTTTGTTTGCATGCCATCATAGGCTTTGCATAAGGCAGCCCTCTGTCAGCGACCTTCTACATTTATAATTAGGGAGGAACACTCCCGATATATAAAATAATTTGGGTACTCTCCCCAGACAGACTGCACACACTACATTCAGGAGCTGCAGACTGCAACATAGACTGCAACATACCTACCCTTTATACTTTGCATTACAACCAGCTGATCTCAATGTAACCAGTAGTTTACCTCCTGTAATATATACTCAATATGAGGCAACACCTCACTATGAAACCACTAACATTTTCTGATATAATGACTAAACCAATACCCCATCGTTATTAATGTAAATAATAAGACTGTTTATGTAAACTCTTGTTATACCACCCTCCCACAGTTTTTTGATGCAAACCATTTTGACTGTTCATATAAACCGTTGTTATACTTGTATTTCAGAGTGAAGGCCTGCGCTAGCTCCCATAGTTATTAATGTAAATCATTTTGGTTTTTATGTAAATCGTTGTTACACCTGTAAACCGGAGTGAAGGCCTGCACCAAACTTCGGTATATAAAAACATGCAAATAAATAAATAAAAAATAAATCATTCTGCGAATGCAATGGCCTAGGAACAACATATGAATTTACCAAATTAGATAAACTTAACAATTGTAACCATAGGAACCAATTTCTAGATGCTCTGAGATTGTCATGGATTAAGTAGGGTGAAGGGAAGGGGATTGTTGCCCACAAACCTTCGCCATGTTCAATAATACACACACACACTGCTTGTTCACTCCCTCCTCATATGCTCAATCGTTTTATTTATTTAAAAGAAGTTACATCCCACTCAACAGGAGACAAGTAACATACAATAATACACACCACACATGCTGAAATGCTCTAACTCACATGCTTAGTCACACACACAGACACATGCTTGTGTGTTCTTTCACGTACTAAATCATACCAACATACATGCTCGTTTACTCATTCTCTCACACACTGACTGACTGTTAAATTCCACAGGTTGTATGGTTTCTATTAGCGATGTGCTTCGGGTAAAAATTTTGTGTCAGGCTTTGTTTCGGGGGCCCCCCACGGGAATTTCATTTTTCCTGTGGCTCGGGGTTTCTTTTTTCAGGGGCCCCGGTTTTCGGGTTAGTGCGCATTATCAGGAGTTAGTGCGCGCTAACTCCCATTAGTGCGCACTAACCTGGCAGAGTTAGTGCGCACTATTGGGAGTTAGTGCGCACTAATTAAAAAATGAATTTTTCCTGAAATTTCGGAAAAAATTAAATCGTTTTTCGGTTCACCCGAACCATTCCGAATTAGGCAATTTTGTTGACATTGCTTAATTCGGGAAAAACGATTGCACATCCCTAGTTTCTATTGCAGCTCTGACCGCACTCTACCCAAGGCACCCATGCATGATATACATTTGCTTGACCTTTCAAAACATTTTTGTATGCTTTAGAGTACAAACCCTGGAGATAGGAAAAGGAGAATGTCATACAGTCCTTGGCCTCTCTTGTAAGAGAAAACTGCGTAGCAGAGTACTAATGTCAGTTCTCAACGGACAAGCATTTCATTCACTAAAACTGTTCTGTGATCCCCTAACCCATTTCGCATAAGGCATAGAAGATATGATATGCTGAAACTGTGCCCATCAAATCTGGCTTGCTAACACCATTAAAAACATGATTTATAAATAAAAGAGAAGCACATTTACTGCCAGATAATAAAGAACCATATACGTCAAGCACTAGTGGATAAGGAAGTCTGGCCAGTGCCAAGTCTTCTTTCAGCTCACAATGACGAGTTCTAGATGGGCAGTCAAGTCTGAACAGGGTGGCTGCCAAAGCACACGGATTCTGCATAATATCGGACGGATTTCATACCTAGCAGGTGTCAGACTGGGAAGACTAGGCTCATTCTCACGTTCTCTTAGGAAGCTATAGCCCTGGGACTAAGGTATTCCTGTATACCGGATAGAATGGACATAGGAAATCAGACCAGTTTTTGGTAATATTGAATACTGTTTATAATTCTTTGTAATTTAAACATCTCATAAATATGAATGTACTGCATCTTAACTTCTGGTATAAGAATTTTTTGTTTACACAAACTGATATTAGAAGAGCATTCTGCCGATGAGAATTCCTGTCACAAATTCATTCTCCTTAAGGAAACCCAGAAAGGGACTTGGGATAAGTACTGTGGATCCTTGGAGGCTAGAGGATGGAAATGAAGAAATAGGGTAGCCTATATTAACTTGAGGTGCAACATTTCAGAATGGGGGCACCCCACACAGAGTGGCAGTTACTACCCTTAACATAAGGCTTGGGGTGACCAGCATAGAGGTGGGGTGACCAATTGAGGCCACAAATTCATGGCTAGGTTGTAGCACAGAGCAATTATTTAATAAAACACTTTCGCATTTGCAGCCCAATTGGCCTTGAGGCTTTTGACGCAACTGCAACATCGCTCTCCGCTTTAACAGCTAGGGAATTAGATTAAAAGGATTTCCAACACTGGGCCCTGACTTTTATGGTCTTGGACTGCTTCTATGGCCAAGTCCAAAAGCATGTTCAAGCAGCAATGCCTGAATCATCAAGAAGGCTTCTCACCCCGTAAGAACTGTTGCTAGCAGTAATTTTATTATGGGTTTGACAGTTGCTTGGTTTCGATTGCAAAATGTACTACCCTTAACATAAGGCTTGGGGAAACCTGTACGGAGTAGCAGATACTATGCTTAATATAAGACTTGTGGGTGACTTGCATGGAGCGGCAGTTGCCACCCCAGATAGAGGGCATGGGGATATTCTGCACAGAGCCGCAGTTGCCACCATGGTGGGCAGAGCAGATGGACCATTTGGTCTTCTTCCGCCGACTGTTACTATGTTCCTAGGCTATTTTATATAATCATCTCTTATGACCTGAAGGTTGAGTCAGTGTGATAAAGCAGTGGAGAAAGCTAACAGTATTCTTGGAGGAGAGAAACTTCTAGCAGGGAAAAAAAAAAGGTAATGCTGTCCTTTTGTAGGTCATTTATAAGATACATCTTGAGTACCTTTACTACAGAAGGGCATAACTTTGGAAGGACATTGGTGGTCAAATCATCCATTCGGATGGTGGAAAGGAGATTGTGAAGAAGAGTTATTTTGAGGATTGGATGAATATTTTATACACCAGTGTTTCTTAAGTCAGTTCTGCAGTACTCTATAGCCAGTCTGATATTCAGGATAGCCACAAAGAATATGTGCAGCTCCAGCCTCAACTTCTCCTGGCATGCAGGAGCTCCTTGGGGAGGTCATGGGCCACGACTGGACCCATGCTCCTGGGTTCTTCCTACACACTGGGGAAACAGTCATGGGCTGAGGCAGAAAGGTGCATTCAGAGGAACGCACCTCTTAACCTGCATGTGTGCACATCTTTCATGTGGGCAAAGCTTACTCCCCATGCAGGAAGGAGTTCTGCCAGCAGAAAATGTGTGTAACGCAAGGAGAGTAATATTTAGCGCGCTCACATAGACATTCCATGCAAATGAGGGCATTAAGTATTACTTCCCGATGCAGAGAGACTTAATGCCTGGATCAAGGCTGGCGTTAAGTTTCCAGCGATATAGAAAAAATAATTAAAAAGGGAAAATAAATGTCTGGGTAGGTAAGTGGTTGTTGTGCGTCCCGTCCGCGCTAGGCCCGCGCCTGCTCACCTTGCTCCTGCACTGTCGGACCCCGTGCCATCCTCCCATCTGCAGCGCCATCTCCGAGGCCCTCCACTTTGGGCCTAGCTCCCCGCCGGAGCATGGCATCCTCTCCGGCACCGCCCCGCCCCTAGGTGCGCACGCACGCGGACCGCCCTGCCCTTTAAAGGGCCAAGGGCAGGAACCAGCTCTGCGGCACAGTCCGATGACGTCACGTAGACTTCTTATAAAAGCAAGTCCCTGCTCCCCAGGACCTCTTCTTGGCAATCGGGTAGACACAGTGGTGTTCTTAGTTTGCCTAACTCCATGTTTCAGTATCTCCTTGTTCCAGCGTCTCCCTGTTCCTGAGTCTCCGTGTGTTCCTGCATCCTTCTTAGGTAGTACCCCTACAGACTGCTCTCTGGTACTGACCTCTGCCTGCCTGACCATTCTCTTGACTGCCGCCTGAAACTGACCTCAGCCTGCCTGACCATTGTCTTGTCTGCCGCCTGGAACTGACATCTGCCTGCCTGACCATTCTCATCTGCCACCTGGAACTGACCCTCGCTTGCCTTGACTAGCTCGGACTGACCTTGGTATTGACCCCTGCTTTGGCTGACCACTTCTGGACTGATACTCTGGCTCTGACCCTTGCGCTTCACTCGCTCTCTTCTGGCCTACTGTGACTACCAGACCAACTTGCTGGGAATCCACTCCCGGCTTCCACCAAACTAGACCCGCAGGCACTGCCTGTCTCACCTGGAGAATCTTCCTGAACTGTGACCTCCCTGAGGTCTCCGGAGCTTCCAGTTCGGGTCTAGTCCCTCCTATATGCGTCAGCCGCGCACCCTTACTCGTGGTGGGTACACCCCTCTGCTACTTCTCCGGGAGACCATCTGAGGCCCACCTAAGTCCAGGCGGTCCGGGTACCCAAGAGCTCAACCTGCGGAACCGCTGGACTGTTATTGGTGGAGCTCTAGTTAGCCTCTGTCTCCTCGTGTGCTCCGCCTCCTGGTGGCAGGTGCTCTCTGGGTCTGACCAGAGGGCCGTACCAATCCTGCACCAGGCCAAGAGTCCACCTCCAGGGCAACAGTTGTGTCAGCTGCCACACAGCCAGATAAGTACCGACTTGTCTATCTGGCAACAGGAAGCAGCTGCCAGATAGTCGGATATGTTGGTATTAGTCTGGCTGTTTAGCAGGGTCACTGCTACATAGCCAGATAAGTATTTTATCTGGCTAGATAGTGGTGGCCCGCATCAGTTAGATGGATAAGTACAGATTTAACCGGCTATCTGACAGCTGCTTCCCGTTGCCATATAGCTGAAGTTGGTATTTATCCGATGTATCTGCCACGTGTACAGACAGCCTCCCCCTCCCTATGTTAAAATGTGTGTTTGGCCTGTGCTGAATGCACATTTTACAGTTTTTACACGTTTTTAACTCCCGATGCATTAGCAAATCATTAGCTTATTGCATAGGGAGTTAAAAAAAATTAACCTGAGTGTTAAAAATGTGCACTGAAAACCAGTGCACAGTTTTTTTTAATGCTTAGATTATTGCATCAATCCCAGGGTCATTAGATTTTTTCCCCCCTGGACCTCCTCTGTAACCAGTCCAGTATGGAACAAAAACTACACGCCGCATTGTAGCTGTTGTTCAAAAATTAAAGGGTTCCATATTCAACCCTTGAGCGACCATTAAAGTTAGCTGGATAGGTGTATCTGGCTAACTTTAGACCAGCCCTACACCTAGCCGGCAAACTCCACTCCTCCTCCACTCCTCCACTCATTATCCGGCTAGAATATAGCTGGTTAATATTTTTAAAATAGCTTAGCCATTTAGTTATTTGGTTAATTGGCTTTTGAATATCTACCTCAAAATCCTTTACTGGTTACTTGATTGAAGGAAAGAAAATGCACAGCCAGTACACTAAAGCTTATTGCACCATCAGTACGGAAATAAAATCCAAAATTGAAATCACAGCATCAAACATTAACAATGGCAAATGCTACCGGCACCGCTGACAATAACAACCTGAGGTCACCGCTGCTGCTGACGCTACCGCTACCGCTTCTGCTGCCGCTGCAAGAGGAAGGCCGGCGCGATCGGCGCCCAGACCCGTCGGGGTAAGGCCTTTTTGTTCCCTTCCCCCCGGCGAGCCTGATCTGCGATCGCACAGTCAGCATCACAGCACAACAGCTAAGTCCCTCCCTCCAGACTTACCATCCAATCGGGGAGACGAGAGGGATTTTAAATTTCACCTCTCTCCAGCGCCGCTGACAATAACAACCTGAGGCCGCCGCTGCTGCTGACGCTACCGCTACCGCTTCTGCTGCCGCTGCAAGAGGAAGGCCTGCGCGATCGGCGCCCAGACCCGTCAGGGTAAGGCCTTTTTGTTCCCTTCCCCCCGGCGAGCCTGATCTGCGATCGCACAGACAGCATCACAGCACAACAGCTAAGTCCCTCCCTCCAGACTTACCATCCAATCGGGGAGACGAGAGGGATTTTAAATTTCACCTCTCTCCGGCGCCGCTGACAATAACAACCTGAGGCCACCGCTGCTGCTGACGCTACCGCTACCGCTTCTGCTGCCGCTGCAAGAGGAAGGCCTGCGCGATCGGCGCCCAGACCCGTCGGGGTAAGGCCTTTTTGTTCCCTTCCCCCCGGCGAGCCTGATCTGAGATCGCACAGTCAGCATCACAGCACAACAGCTAAGTCCCTCCCTCCAGACTTACCATCCAATCGGGGAGACGAGAGGGATTTTAAATTTACCTCTCTCCGGTGCCGCTGACAATAACAACCTGAGGCCGCCGCTGCTGCTGACGCTACCGCTACCGCTTCTGCTGCCGCTGCAAGAGGAAGGCCTGCGCGATCGGCGCCCAGACCCGTCGGGGTAAGGCCTTTTTGTTCCCTTCCCCCCGGCGAGCCTGATCTGCGATCGCACAGTCAGCATCACAGCACAACAGCTAAGTCCCTCCCTCCAGACTTACCATCCAATCGGGGAGACGAGAGGGATTTTAAATTTCACCTCTCTCCGGCGCCGCTGACAATAACAACCTGAGGCCGCCGCTGCTGCTGACACTACCGCTACCGCTTCTGCTGCCGCTGCAAGAGGAAGGCCTGCGCGATCGGCGCCCAGACCCATCGGGGTAAGGCCTTTTTGTTCCCTTCCCCCCGGCGAGCCTGATCTGCGATCGCACAGTCAGCATCACAGCACAACAGCTAAGTCCCTCCCTCCAGACTTACCATCCAATCGGGGAGACGAGAGGGATTTTAAATTTTACATCTCTCCGGCGTTGCGCGCCTTTGGCGCGCGACAAAGGGGCTTGCCCCTTTGTGCGCCCCTTCGTGCAGCCCCTGAGATCATACTCTTTTTCATTATCTGCTTAATTCTCCTTTCATACCTTGATTAGAATTCAGCATATCATCTTTAAATCTATAAATTACATTGGCAACAAGATTCAAGTCAGCTGATTCGTGTAAGGGATAGATCCCAAGCTTTATTCATCAACAGGAAAACAAATTGAAATTGTAATCCAAAATCTCCACAAACCCTGGAACCTCAACAGATAGTGTTCCCTGATCCTAAAGCCAGCTTCGGGTCAATAATAAGCCAGTTTACTGGCCCTTGAATCTTCATCTTCTTTGGAGCACTCGAGTAAGCCTCTAATATTCTCTCTATACCACACAAACAGATCAAAATGCTTCTTGGTTTCCCTATCCCTATACATCACCATGTTTGCCATGGCGAATACTCCATACCAATCATCAAGAATCAACGTAAACATTAGGGATGTGCAGGACAAAATTTTATGTTCATATTTTTTATGTCCGAAAGGGGGTCCCACTTGCGGCCAATATGGACATAAAAAAAATCCAATGAGTTGGGTATATGTACATATGTGCAAAAAAAAAATTTAAACCCCCTCACCCTCCTTAATCCCCCCCCCCCAGACTTACCACAACTCCCTGGTGATCGAGCGAGGAGTGAGGACGTCATTTCTGCAATCCTTGGCGAGAAGCATGTGACGTCGGTGGCACGTCGAGTGACGCGGCGTCACGTGATTCCCGGCGAGTTCGCACCGGACGGCTCGTTCGGCCCAAAAAGAACTTTTGGCCAGCTTGGGGGGGCCTCCTGACCCCCTCAAGCTGGCCAAAAGTTCTTTTTGGGCCGAACGAGCTGTCCGGCGCGAACGAGCCGGGAATCACGTGACGCCGACGTCACGTGATTCCCGGCAAGTTCGCGCCGGACGGCTCGTTCGGCCCAAAAAGAACTTTTGGCCAGCTTGGGGGGGCCTCCTGACCCCCTCAAGCTGGCCAAAAGTTCTTTTTGGGCCGAACGAGCCGTCCGGCGCGAACTTGCCGGGAATCACGTGACGTCGCGTCTGAGTGACGCGGCGCCACGTGATTCCCGGCTCGTTCGCGCCGGACGGCTCGTTCGGCCCAAAAAGAACTTTTGGCCAGCTTGGGGGGGCCTCCTGACCCCCCCAAGCTGGCCAAAAGTTCTTTTTGGGCCGAACGAGCCGTCCGGCGCGAACGAGCCGGGAATCACGTGACGCCGGCGTCACTCGACGTGCCGCCGACGTCACATGCTTCTCGCCAAGGATTGCAGAAATGGCGTCCTCACTCCTCGCTCCATCACCAGGGAGTTGTGGTAAGTCGGGGGGGGGGGGGATTAAGGAGGGTGAGGGGGTTTATATTTTTATTTTGGCTCAACAATCGCGATTTCCCACATATCGAACATATCTATGTTCGATATGTGGGAAATCCGATCGTTTATGTCGAATCAATTTTTTAAGTAAAAAAAAAATATGAGTTGCGTTTTACTAATGCGGTCAATCCGAATGCACACCCCTAGTAAACATCAAACTAAGCCTCTCCCACAACACTACAACCGTCATCAAAGGCTAATTCCAATAATGATTTCACCAATCACACAATTCCTCGGCCTTTCTCTGTTATCTCTTACTCTATTCAATGCTCAATCACTTTCAAAAAAAACTCATATCTTAAACGACTACCTTACTGAAGTAAACCCAGATATCTGTGCAATCACAGAAACGTGGTTTAAACCTTCAGATTTAGCTCTGTTAAATCAACTACCAACTCAGCTTTATGATTTTTTCTCCATACCTAGAACCAAAAGAAAGGGAGGAGGTCTGCTTCTCGCAGCCAAGAAAGGTCTAAGAATATCTTTACAACATTCATATACCACATCAAAATTAGAGCTCTCTTTCTTTAAATCTGATCATTTACAAATTGGCCTAATCTACGCTCCACCAGGATCTTTAGATTCTGACCCTTCACCAGTCATTGAACTCTCTGCCAAATACTTCAACCCAGACAAACCTGCCATCTTACTGGGTGATTTCAACTTACATGTCGATGCTTCACCACAATCCCCAAATTGTGTTACCCTACTCTCGGCTCTCAACTACATGGGCTTCACACAAATTATAAAAGCCCCTACCCACAAAGCAGGTCACACTTTAGACCTTATTTTCATTAATCAGTGCATCTCAAACACAAATACAATCACATGTTCACCTGTCCCTTGGTCGGACCATCAAATCATCAACACGACCTTCAAGCTTTCACAACATCCTCCACTTTCGTTCCCAAAAAACACTATTCAATTCAGGAAACCTTGTTCTACAGACCTTCTCATCAATCAGTTCACTAATGAATTATTACATCTCGATCTCTCCAACGCATCTACAGCCACCACCTCATGGTGCAACATCACCAAAAAGATCGCAGACATTACCTGCCCTTCCATCACAAAAGTAGTACAACCTTCGCCAGACAACAGGAAACCCTGGTTCACCCCAGAACTGAAGCTGCTTAAACAAGAGCTAAGAAATAAAGAACACACTTGGAGGAGAAACCCATCCCCCACAACATTAGCTATTTATAAAACCTCCCTCAATGCTTATAGGATCACCATACTGAGAACAAAGAGAGATTTTTTCTCAAAAAAAATACATCATTTCATATTTGATTCAAAAGCACTTTTCTCCTACGTTTCAGCTCTCACTAAACCATCACCTCCTACCATTCCTGATGATCAAGCACTCAACAAAGCATCAGAACTAGCAGAATACTTTAAGGATAAAATTGACAAACTGACTATCTCTTTCTCATCATCTTTTTCATATCCCCCTTTCCCTCACATTACCTCACCTCAACTAAATACAACGCTGGAAACTTTCGAGACCACTTCAGCACTTGAGATAGAAAACATACTTAAAAAAATGAAACCGTCATCTCATCCCTTAGACACAATTCCTACTAACCTTCTCATCGCAATAAGAAACTCCATATCAAAACCAATTGAGGACATCATTAACTGCTCTCTCTCCCAGGGTCTAGTTCCTGACCAACTTAAATTAGCCATTCTCAAACCTCTACTTAAAAAACCTAACCTTCCAACCACAGATCCAGCTAACTTCCGCCCAATAGCTAATCTGCCATTGATCGCCAAAATTATGGAAAAGATAGTCAATAAACAACTATCTGAATATTTGGAAGAAAACAACATTCTTGTATCTTCCCAGTATGGCTTTCGGAAATCGTTAAGCACTGAATCTCTCCTTATCTCTCTTACCGATTCTATTCTATCTAATATGGACAAAAAACAACCACATCTTTTGATACTACTAGATCTCTCTGCAGCCTTTGACACTGTCAACATTCATCTCTATTAAAATGTCTGGCAGATATAGGCATTAAAGGAACAGTCTTCAGCTGGTTTAAATCCTTCCTAGCAAATAGACAATTCAAAGTAAAGATTAACAACAAAGAATCACAACCGATCCCTTCCAACCGGGGGATCCCTCAGGGTTCCTCCCTTTCCCCTACCCTCTTCAACATTTACCTCTTACCTCTATGTCATCTACTTACTAAACTAAACCTAACTCACTATCTCTACGCGGATGACATCCAGATACTCATCCCAATCTCAGAATCCTTACAAAAAACCTTGGCTCACTGGAACAATTGTTTGCAACAGATCAATCATCTTCTCTCCAGCCTTTGCCTCATTCTTAACAACAACAAAACTGAGATCCTAATCATCAATCAAGACATCAACATCAAACTTCTAAACCCAGCTGACCTACTCAACTCATCCACTCCCATATTAAATCACTCCCACATGTTCGAGATCTAGGTATCATGCTAGACAATCAGCTCAATTTTAAAAAATTCATAAGCACAACCACCAAAGACTGTTTTTATAAGTTACAAGTCTTAAAAAAATTGAAGCCTCTTCTTTATTTCAACGATTTTCGGATGGTCCTACAAGCCATTATTCTATCAAAAGTCGACTATTGCAATTCGCTTCTCTTTGGCCTTCCATATTCATCCATCAAACCCCTCCAAATGCTACAGAACTCTGCAGCCAGAATCCTTACCAATACGAATAAAAGAGATCACATCACCCCCATTCTCAAGCTCCTCCACTGGCTGCCTATAAAGCAAAGGATCCTATATAAAGTACTCACCGTAATTCATAAATCCATTCACAATATCTCTCCTCTTCAATTATGTAACCAACTACGCCCTCACTCCTCCTCTAGACCCATCAGAGGAGCATATAAAGGCACACTCTATGTACCTTCAACAAAATCCTCGCATCATAAACGTGCCATATCTACAGCAGGCCCCATTCAATGGAATGCGCTCCCACCAGACATTCGGCTTGAGTTCTGCCACTCTTCATTCAAAAAAAAACTTAAAACCTGGCTCTTTAGCCAAGCTTTTCCAGGACCATGATCATCATTTTTTCCCCTCCAACCAGCAAGAACATATCTTCTTCACAAACCCCCATTTTCCATACCACTACCTACTTCGGTATCTAATCTCTTGCTGCAGGACACTTGAGACTTTCTCACTTATACGTTATAATTTTTATGCTCAATAAGACCTGTCAACTTAATTGTTTAAGTCTTTTTTTTTTTTTCTCCTTTATCTTTTGGTCATCAATGTTACAACGTTATTGTTAAATTTTGAACTTATGTACACTGTTCCAAGTTTCATAACCTTGTTCTATGTAATGCCTTTTGGCAATTTTCATGTTCTGTTTCAATGTAAACCGATGTGATCTTTATTTCATATAGGAACACCGGTATATAAAAATCTAAAAATAAATAAATAAATAAATAAAATTATCCGGCTAGAATATAGCTGGTTAATATTTTTAAAATAGCTTAGCCATTTAGTTATTTGGTTAATTGGCTTTTGAATATCTACCTCAAAATCCTTTACTGGTTACTTGATTGAAGGAAAGAAAATGCACAGCCAGTACACTAAAGCTTATTGCACCATCAGTACGGAAATAAAATCCAAAATTGAAATCACAGCATCAAACATTAACAATGGCAAATGCTACCTAGCAGGTAGGCACTCTGGGACAGGTTCACTCTCCCTGGGCAATTCCTTTGGTACCTGCTCCTCTGGATGAAGCTCTCTCTCTCTTCTAACATTTCAAATCCAATGAGCCTCTGGCTAAGCATCTGAAGACGCTGCTAACAGCCATCTTGTTTCCTCCCTTTATCTAGGCCTATTCTATATAAGATTGTATGCTTGTTTGTCTGCTAAATCTTTAACTGAATAAACTTGTCTTGGAACCTGACAGTTGATAAGACTGGAAAATGAACAAGAAGGCGGCAAATGAGAATTGATTAGATTTGTAGCGAGGTCCCCAACTGAGTTGTTAGCTGCATCCTGGGAGCTACATTTACATCCTGTTGGGGGGAGGTGGGAGATAAACTTCCAGGGCCCTAGGCATACCTAAGGAAAACTCCACTGTTCCAAGCCTCGGTACTCTGGAGTGCCACTTAGGTGCAGGGGTAACCACAATAATCACTGAAAAATAACATCAGTCGCAGGTGCCAGAAGCAAAAATAGAAGGGCAAGAGTCCACTTTGGTGTTCAAAGTAAAAGTTTAACTTGCAGAAAACATAAAGACCCAATCAGTATGGAACATCAAAATTCATAAAAATCCTAATAGTCAAAACTGTGATTTCTGTTAGAGATGTGAATTGGAACCGGAATCGGTTCGGATTCCAGTTCCGATTCACATGTGGGGTTTTTTTCATCGGGCCCAATCGCGGTTTTGTTTATCGGCTGCGCCCGAGCCGATAAACAAAAAACCCACCCCGACCCTTTAAAACTAATTCCTTTGCTTCCCTCACACTCCCGACCCCCCAGAAAAATGTTACAGGTACCTGGTGGTCCAGTGGGGGTCCCGGGAGCGATCTCCCGCTCCCGGGCCGTCAGCTGCCACTAATAAAAATGGCGCCGATGGCCTTTGCCCTTACCATGTGACAGGGTATCCAAGCCATTGGCCGGCATGAGGGAGCACTGGATGGCAGGCGCCATCTTTAAAAATGGCGCAGACCATCCAGTGCTCCTACCATGTGACAGGGGCCGGCCAATGGCACGGATACCCTGTCACATGGTAAGGGCAAAGGCCATCGGCGCCATTTTTATTAGTGACAGCCGATGGCCCGGGAGCGGGAGACCGCTCCCGGGACCCCCACTGGACCACCAGATACCTGTAAAATGTTTTTTGGGGGGGTCGGGAGGGTGGGGGAAGCAAAGGGATTAATTTTAAAGGGTCGGGGTGGGTTTAGGGTTATTTTTATGTGCCGTTTTCCCAGAGAACCCCCATGAACAATATCATGGGGTTTTCCTATCGTTTCAGGGGAGCCCCCGATTTCAGACGATTTTGAAAATATCGATGATATTTTCAATCGTCCGAAGCCCGATGCACATCCCTAATTTCTGTGTCCCTGTTCCATCCTGCTTAATGATCCCTTCCCATTGGAGAGTAGGGTATTGGGCAACCTCAGAATAAACTAGAAAAATAGAATCCACGATCTCTGTAAGTCTCCTTGCCCTTGATTTTGCATTGCAGTGTGGGCTTAAAGATCAGCTTCTCAGCTTTTCCGGTTCAGGGAGGAGCCCTACCTTCAAGACTGGTCAATTGAAAGTCCAAAAATCTTCTTCAAATTTAACACAGACTCCTTCTCTTCTAATCCAAACCCCAAGGGATGAAGCTAATACCATTCAAGAAATTCCTCTGTCACTTCTCTCCCTCTCTTCTTCATGCCTGAGGGGCCTAGACAGGGATCTCCACCAACTCCACACCCTCTCTCTCCCAGTATCACCTGCCCTCTGACTCTGAGCAAGGGGAGGGTCCAAAAATGCAAACATTACTCCCACTGCCCATGGCTAGAAAAACCAGTGATAATTGAAATGTTGGCGGGCATAGCCCCCATCACATTCCCCCCGACTACAAAAAGAAAAATAATTTAGCCAGGATGATCACATTAAAATTTGCAGTATGATATTACAATGTCCCAACCACTTGGAGTGCACTATCCCAAGGGCAATTGCTATGGCCAGCATAGAAATAGAAAAAAGTTTGCAGGCATACATTTACATTTTTCAAAATACAACTAACAATATCTGATTATTGATCTCCATGATTAAGGTCAGTTACCTCTTCAGTCAATTCACCTTTACTAATTGGAAGCAGTAGGAACTACTCCAGATAGAAACTTACCAAAGCATGGCAGCAGAGGTCACCCATATGTAGAAACCATCTCACAGGTCATTAACTTTAACCTCAACTGAACCTATAGCTCATCTCCAGGAAGGGAAATCATGAAACTAAGGCACACTAGGCCCTGCTCCACCCACTGAATAGGGGAGCAAACACAACCACTATCAATACCCACAGAGTGAGCCCCAAACTTACTTATTTCAGAAAGCTTACAGTTTACTCTCTAACTTGCAAAATTAATATTCATTTACATCTCATACACACATTATTTTATTTAAATAGCTACACTCACAAGATATAATACCACAGATTCAATCCACTTACTGCATAATGATGTGTAGAGCACAAATGTTCATTGAATTTATTTATTTTTAATGATAATTTTTAATTTCTTCTTATTTTGGTTTATTATGTATGTTCGTTTGGATACCGCTTTTATTTTTATTTTTACCCATTATGTATGTTTGGTTGTAAACCGTTTTGATTAATTCTTTGAATTGTAAAGGCGGTATATAAACATTTTTAAATAAATAAATAAATCAGTAAGGGGGGGTCATCCCACTAGAGATGCACATACATGTGAATTTTGGTGGATCCAAGAAAGGTGAAAAGGTGTCTAAGGATTCCTTAGACCATTGGTTGAAAGACGCTATCTCGTGGCTTATGTTATCAAGGGTTGTCTGGTACCTTCGGACCTGAAGGCGCATTCTACGAGAGCTCAGGTAACTTCGTGGGCAGAGTGTCAGTTGGTTTCTCCCCAAGAGATTTGTAGGGCTGCAGTATGGTCCTCCCTGCATACTTTCACCAAGTATTACCATTTGGATGATTGGGCGCCTGAGACTTCTACTTTTGGTGAAAGTGTGCTGATAGCGGGTCTTTCTGTTTCCTGCCCGGTTTAGGGGTGCTTTGGTACATCCCACTGGTCAGGGCTGATCTGGGTATGTTCAGGAAAGAAAAATTGGTTCTTACCTGCTAATGTTTGTTCCTGTAATACCACAGATCAGTCCAGAGGCCCACCCTGGAAGTAATACCAAAAGTCTGATTTTCTGGTATCTGTCTTGCATTCAGAAGTGTTGAGGATTAAGTAACCAAGTTCGTTAAAGCAATACTTTGTATAATTGTTGAACATTTTTTTTGAGGACCTTAGTGGTCTATTTCTGTTTTGGGGTATCCAGGCTGGGGCTTTGTTTGCCCTCTAAGTTAAATTTCCTTGGTCTAAGCTCAGGTACAGATTAATACTGAGGGCGAGGTGGCATTCTCAATTATAGGCACAGACTCAAAGTTTGCTCTCTGCTGCCATCTGCTGGTAGGGATGCATAACCAACTATGGTATTACAGGAACGAAAATTAGCAGGTAAGAACCATTTTTCCTTTCCCACCTACAGACACACACATATCTCCCACACCTTAGTGCCCCCCCCCCCCCCCCCCCCCACATACAAGTCAAACACTCATTAACACAAGGAATGATGAATAAAACGGAAAATGTCATAATGCCTCTGTATCGCTCCATGGTGAGACCGCACCTTGAATACTGTGTACAATTCTGGTCGCCACATCTCAAAAAAGATATAATTGCAATGGAGAAGGTACAGAGAAGGGCTACCAAAATGATAAGGGGAATGGAACAACTCCCCTATGAGGAAAGACTAAAGAGGTTAGGACTTTTCAGCTTGGAGAAGAGACGACTGAGGGGGGATATGATAGAGGTGTTTAAAATCATGAGAGGTCTAGAACGGGTAGATGTGAATCGGTTATTTACTCTTTCGGATAGTAGAAAGACTAGGGGGCACTCCATGAAGTTAGCATGGGGCACATTTAAAACTAATCGGAGAAAGTTCTTTTTTACTCAACGTACAATTAAACTCTGGAATTTGTTGCCAGAGAATGTGGTTAGTGCAGTTAGTATAGCTGTGTTTAAAAAAGGATTGGATAAGTTCTTGGAGGAGAAGTCCATTACCTGCTATTAAGTTCACTTAGAGAATAGCCACTGCCATTAGCAATGGTTACATGGAATAGACTTAGTTTTTGGGTACTTGCCAGGTTCTTATGGCCTGGATTGACCACTGTTGGAAACAGGATGCTGGGCTTGATGGACCCTTGGTCTGACCCAGTATGGCATTTTCTTATGTTCTTATGTTCTTAATGCAGACTCATTATTAATGAACCATTAGCCACACATTACATAGTATAATTGATATCTAAAGTTTCCCTTTTCTAAGTGCATCCCCCAGCAACATTAAAATATTTTTGAGGAAAGAAAGCTCAAATTCACTTTAAAAATAAAAGGTGTGAATTTTAAAAGTGTTGCTTGCGGTAAAAGGCCCATATACATGATTATACAGGCCACACGTCAGCAATGCATATTTTAAAAGTGGAAAATTATGTGCATATATGCGTGTGCATGAGTAAAAAAAAAAAAATGAAGGGGGTGGGGTTTGGGTGTGTCAGGGGCAATCTGGGGCGGAGCCAAAATTTGTGCATCTAAATCTGAATTCTAAATCCAGTGGCCACAGCGTGCAGGGGGTTGTTAGCTGCACATGTTTACTACTTCTCTTGATGAGGTGTAAGCTTTCATAAACCTCTGTTTATGCCTAAAACTACTGGATGAAGGGTCTGGGTCAACTGGGGGAATTTGGATGACCTCAAGATGGACTGGGCAAACTAGTGGACTAATTGGTTAAACTAGGCTTGTCCTTCATGCCATCTTGTTTTAATATCTGCTTACCTGTGCAGGTTAAAGCTGACAAAGTCTTAAGGAAGATGTATGAAGTATGTGGTAGGTGTATTTTAAATTATACGTGCATGATTTAAAATTCCAGTGTATGTGTGTTCACGTGCCCATACGTGTGTGTATGGGCGCCTGCATGCTTGTTATAAAGTTTCTGTCTAAATGAACAATAGGGTGTGAAAAGCATGAAAAGAATGAATTTGGAAATGGTTTCCAAACTAAGCCCTGCCTCATGACTGCAGATGGCAGGATTGAGAACTTGGAAAAAGCTATAATAAGAACATAAGAACATAAGAAAATGCCATACTGGGTCAGACCAAGGGTCCATCAAGCCCAGCATCCTGTTTCCAACAGTGGCCAATCCAGGCCATAAGAACCTGGCAAGTACCCAAAAACTAAGTCTATTCCATGTAACCATTGCTAATGGCAGTGGCTATTCTCTAAGGGGTAGATTTTCAAAAAACGCGAATAGGCGTACTTTTGCTGGCGCATCAGGCGCCAGCAAAAGTACGCTGGATTTTAGTAGATACGCGCGGAGCCGCGCGTATCCACTAAAATCCTGGATCGGCGCGCGCAAGGCTATGAATTCTGTATAGCCGGCACGCGCCGAGCCGCGCTGCCTACCCCCGTTCCCTCCAAGGCCGCTCCGAAATCGGAGCGGCCTTGGAGGGAATCCTCTAACGCCCTCCCCTCATCTTCCCCTCCCTTCCTCTATCTAACCCACCCGCCCGGCCCTGTCTACACCCCCCCTTTACCTTTCTCCGGGGATTTACGCCTCCCGGAGGGAGAAGTAAATCCCCGCGCGCCAGTGGGCCTCTTGCGCGCCGGGCCGCGACCTGGGGGCGGGTACGGAGGGCGCGGCCACGCCCCCGGACCGCCCCGGACCGCCCCCGGACCGCCCCGGACCGCCCCTGTACCCACCCCCAAAACGCTGCCGACACGCCCCCGAAACGCCGCGACGACCGGGCCTGGCCCCCGACACGCCCCCCTCGGAGAACCCCGGGACTTACGCGAGTCCCGGGGCTCTGCGTGCGCCGGTAGGCCTATGTAAAATAGGCTCACCGGCGCGCAGGGCCCTGCTCGCCTAAATCCGCCCGGTTTTGGGCGGATTTAGGCGAGCAGAACTCTGAAAATCCGCCCCTAAGTGAACTTAATAGCAGGTAATGGACTTCTCCTTCAAGAACTTATCCAATCCTTTTTTAAACACAGCTATACTAACTGCACTAACCACATTCTCTGGCAACAAATTCCAGAGTTTAATTGTGTGTTGAGTAAAAAAGAACTTTCTCCGATTAGTTTTAAATGTGCCCCATGCTAACTTCATGGAGTGCCCCCTAGTCTTTCTACTTTCTCCCTTTCATCCCCATGCTCTGCATAGGGACATGTCAGGCAGTGAGATATGGAGTGGAAGTGTTGTTCTGGAATGATTCGAAGAGCACTAACTGCCAACATGGACACAGACTTCAGGCTGAACACAGTGGGCCGGATTTTAAAGGCCCGGTGACGCACGTAAAGCCCTGGGATGCGTTTAAGTCCCAGGGCTTTACTAAAGGGGCAGACCATGGGGGGGCATGGGCGGGGTGGTCTGGGGCAGGGGTGGGGTTAGAGGATTGTGTGCCGGTAGGCTGCCGGCACGCGGAATCTGCGCCTGCCTTCTGGCAGGTGCAAAAGGTAAGATAATAAACTGGGGGGGGGGGGGGGGTTAGAGTAGGGCTGGGGGGGAAGGGGTGGGAAGGTCAGTTTAGGGTGAAGGGAAGTTCCCTCCCAGGCCGCTACGATTTTGGAGCACGCATGTTATAAAACGTTATAAAATCACATGTCCATGTGTGCACGCCAGGTAGTGTTCGCACCTTTTTAAATCTACCCCAGTATGCATAAGTAATCTCTGTTCCCATCAAGTTCTCACATTCTAGCCATTAAGCCTAGTCATTAAGCAGTCAAAATTCCTTCATCCCATAACAGAATCCTCTTGAAAAATTAATGTAAATGAAATTTCTCAAGAGAACTATTAAAGATGATGAAGAGTAGCACAGAAAGTAATGCTATGAATCCTATGTTCCCCTTCTACATTTCTATATTGGAAACAATTATCAAGTCATGCCTCTGCATGCTTTCCCCATCTGTTTGTTGTAACTTTAGATAAACTGTTGTACATGTTACGCTCCTGCCCGCAAAGAGCGTGGGCAGGCTCTTACCTTGCCACAGCCAGTCGGGCTGCTGACGCTGCTTGCTTTCTCCCTGAATCAGCTGGGGCTGTCCCCGCAGCTGTTCCTGCCTTCTCCCGACGTGCTGCTGCGATCCCGGGCCCTTGAGTCAGCAGGCCGTCTCTGCTGGTGCCTGCTACAGCCCGGGTCCTTGCCTGGCTGGGAAGCCATCCCTGCCAGTGCCTGCAGCCTGCTACAGCTCTCTACTCTGCCTGCAGTCTTACCTCTCCTCCTGGGGCTGTCTTCACGGCATGGAGCCGTTCCTGCAGTCAGCCCTTCTCCTGCTTCAGTCCTTGCAGCTCTCTGTTCTCTCTGCCGGTGCCTGCAGCCAGCCTTACCTCTCTCTGCTTCTTCCTGCTTCTGTCCTTGCAGCTGGGAGCTGCTCCACTGACCTGCCTTCACCCAGCTCCAGCCCAGGGCTGCTCCACTGCTTCCCTGGCCTTCCACATGGCTGAGGACGCCACCAGCTTCCAGCTCTTCTCTCCAGCTCCCTAGGGCGCGGTCGCGCGTCTCTCTGCTCTTCTTCAAGGGCCAGCCAGGTGTGGCCCCCTGCTGACCCCTCCCTGGGCGTTGTCCACCTCAGCCCTACGAAAGGGCTCAGCTTTCAGTCTGTCTTTGCCTTCGCAAGGAGTTGGTCACTCCTGAGATCCTTCGCTCCAGGAAGTCATCCATGTTCCAGCACTTCTGCAAGGTCCTGTGTTTCTTATTACCTGTCGGAGCTCCTCGTCCAGTCCTGATGTCTGCTTGCCGTTCCAGTCCCAAGGTCTGTCTTTGATCCAGTACTCGTGTTCCAGTCCTGATGTTCCTGCTGTTTCAGATGTCCATGTTCCAGCCCTAAGGTGTGTCTCCTGTTCCAGTATCCGTGTTCCAGTCCTGTTGTTCCTGCTGTTCCAGATGTCCTTGTTCCAGCACTGGGGTCTGTCTTAATCCTTGTTCCTGATCCTGATGCTTTAACCTGCCTCGAAGCTGCCAGGAGTGCAGCGTATCCTTGCCTCGAAGCTGCCAGGAGTGCAGCGTATCCTTGCCTCGAAGCTGCCAGGAGTGCAGCAACCTGCTCTTCCTGTGCTCTCCCACTCTCAGCGTGGTCCGCGACCAGCCTTCCAGGGCTGAGTAGGGCGCGCATGAGGCAGGGTGGTCTGCGACTCAGTCCCGCGGGTGGTCTGAGTAGGGTGCCCTGAGGGACAGTGCTCTTGTCTTCCTTCAGCCCTCGTTCCTGACTCCACCTCTGTGCATCCAGCACCTCGTCCTGAGTCCACGTCTATGCATCCTGCACCTCGTCCTGAGTCCACGTCTGTGCCTGTCCACGTCTATGCATCCTGCACCTCGTCCTGAGTCCACTTCTGTGCCTGAGTCTACGTCGTTCCTGAGTCTCGTCTGAATCCATGTTCCAGTCTTTGCTGCCCTGGCCTCCATCTGGCCTGCCACTTCGTGCCGTACCCTGCGGCAGGTCCGAAAGGGCTGGGAACGGTCGGAGGACTTTTCACAAGACCAACATTGCATTGTTGGGTCTTCCGAAGCGTGCAGGTCTGGAGGAGGGCCTGTCAGCCAGTCTTCACTCCAGCTTGCTTCCGTCCAGCCCATGCTCGGGCATGCCACGCCTCCCGCGGCACCTCTTCAGACCCCTCTGGCGTCGAGCCGCGGCTCAAGGGCACACACATCTCCCAGGAGTGGGATCGCTCTCCTAGCGCTCCACAACAGTACAATACTTGCAGACAAGTTCATGTTATGTCACTAAATGGAAACTAATATATAGACCTGTCTGTTATTGGCACCAACAGATGACCTGCAAATGTTACCATGGGAGTAATGAGTATTTTCTAGCTTTTTGTTGTTAGTTTTTTGTTTTTAGTGACTAATTGATCATTTTAATGTAAATTGCCTTGATCTTTTGGACTGTGCAGTTAATACATAATTTAAAAACCAAAAAATAATAATATATAAACACACAGAAAATAACTATGTCATTAATTTTTTAACTCCTTAACTGCCCTGGATTCCCTAGAACAGCAATGCCTAGCATAAGAATCACAAATTGCACCTACATTGGATCCATTATTTTCATTTTGGCTATGATATCGCAAGTAACTTGATAAATCAAATCAGAAACTAGAAGGTGATGCCATTAGTGACAGCCAAAATGGACCAACAGGATGCAGCGTTTGTGATATAATTTGTCTTTCAAATTTAGTAGGTTTCAAAGGGTGCCAAAGAAATGCCTGGGAATTGCTAAAAGAAATTTCAAAATAAATGTACAGAACCAGCACAATTTATAACCAATGTCCCCTTTGAAATATTGCACAGTAAATAATTTACATTTAATGTAAATCCAGGTTCCATTGGCCTGTCAGAGGGATGGCAAGCATTCTCTTTGGGGACTGAATGTCAACCCTCAGGTAATCTTCAAAGATGCAATGGAAGATTCACCTTAAGATACTGCCAGAATGCCTTCCTGCCTTCTGCAGAAAAGTTTCAACAGCAAACACACAACCACTAAGTCAGAAAAAAAGGAACAAATAATTGAGCATTTTATCAGTTAACAGGCAGAGCTATTTTCTACCTTCTCCAAGGCCAACACAGTTAGTAATGGATCCTAAGTGGAAAGCAAACTAATTCTGTGACGTATTAAACCATTAAGGGAGATGAATACCTTACCAAAAATATTCTGAAAGAAAGGTACATTAACACAAATATCAAGTACTGGCATAGCTAACAGGCTTTTTACCATGCAAATAGATTGCGGTTTCTTGGTGTAAAGTATCTTTCTGCTCTATGTTTTATCAACAAAGTAGAAGAGGATTGAGGCGATGCACTCACTAGAATGATGTTTAGAAATTCAAGCTACCTCAAGGATTGCACTGCAAATGTTCTTAAAGTCCCTTAAGTGAGTCAGGAAGACACTGCTTGTGAATATAGGATGTGGATCTATTTATTTTCATTATTGAAGAGATATCAAAGCTAGCGTGAGAGTGCAAGACAAGCCTACTTTAAACTTTTCCATATTTTATGCAGAAATTTCTGTAAATTCATGTTTTTGATTTGTTATATTAATATTTTTATGTTTTTTAGATATTTTATGAATGTTGTAATTGTACATCACTTAGTACTTTTTGCATAAGCAATTAACACATTTAAATAAAGATAAGGTAATAATTAGAGTTCAAAGATGTGAGTAGTTAATAGAAATAAGAAACAGAAATATGCACTAAAGTTGAGAGCGTGTAAATGCCATTTAGTGTGCACATACACTAGCATGTTTGTTTTATTTTAGATTTTACCTAATCCCCTTGGCACACATTTTTTTTATATATGTAGAATATAAGTGTTATAAATAATAAATGCACTAGGAGGATCATTTTCAGCAGTGTGCAGACTGTAAATTAACACATACACATATACACGTCCATGCAAAGATATGCTTTCATTTTATAAACTATGTGACGGGAATTGCAGAGTTTATAAAATACTACATATCCCTGCTCCGAAAGTCTGCACGAATGTGTTTCAGGGAACTGCATATTTTCTACACCTTTTTTTATAAAATTGCATGCACATATTGGGGTAGATTTTATAAAAGTACGCCGGATTTTAATAAATACGCATGTATCTTTTAAAATCTGGGGTCGGCGTGCGCAAGGCTGCGCAAAATCGTCAGCCTGCGCGCGTCGAGCCACGCAGCCCGCCTTCGTTCCCTCCACCCCCCTCCCCCCGTACCTTCCCCTCCCTTCCCCTAACTAATTCCCCCCTACCTTTATCGCGAAAGTTACACCTGCCCGAGGCAAGCGTAACTTGCGCGTGCCGGGCCAGCTGCTGGCGGGCCATGGTCTGGTCCGGGGATTGGTCCAGAGGCCGCAGCCATGCCCCCAGAATGCCCCCGATGACACGCTGACCGCGACATGCCACCAACACAACCGCGACACGCCCCTGATGACATGCCGGCTGTGACATGCCCCCGACACGCCCCCCCAGGAAAGCCCCGGCAGCCTTTGCAACAAAGGTTCGGTGCGTGAAGGGGGAGCTTGGGGCAGGTTTTCGGGGGGTATGCGCGTACTTACACGCGTACCCCTTTGAAAATCTGCTCCATTTTGCACGCCATATAATTGTGCGCATATTTACAGCAGTTTATTTGCAGAGGCAGGTATTTTATAAAGTGTGCGCACGCTTTGCTTATGAAAATACTTTTAATCCTCCCACTTCCACCAGTTCACCCTGACCATCCTACCTGCAGCAAAAGACAAGTGCAATTTCATTTCAATTAGCAGATGTAAAAGTGTGCGTATACGTTTGGTAAATTATGCACGTGTATCGCTTCCCAAACACCAACCTATGCATGGATTTCTGAACTCCACCCCAGAATGCCCTGACCCACCTTTCTTTGTTTACGAGACACTGCTGGTGTGCGCATACTTCAGGCTTTTATAAACCACGACTTGTGTGCTACTTACACACGTGACTTCCAGATTTATACGCAGATCCCTTTTTAAACTGACCCCTAAAGCCCTAGTGGGCACACTAAGCTGACCTGAAACTAAATGTAGCATGTTTATGCTAAACTTAGCTCGTACGCCCAGAACTTGTTATAGATTTGTGGAATATAAGCATGTGGAAATAAATAAATGAAGCATGGGGGGGTCACTATTTAGAGAAGGCAGGGGTGGGCTGTTACTGCACTCCAAGTTTAATCTTTTTTTGACTTTCGGCCTCCAGTGGTTTCCCCAAGATCAGCCAGGGGTCAGCCCTGATCTCTGCTCAACTTTTTCCTTTTGCCATGCCAATTTTTTTTTTAGGGTTTGCACTAGGGATGTGAATCGTTTTTCTGACAATTGAAAATATCGGAAGATATTTTCAAACTCGTCAGAATTCAGGGGGGCCCCCAGAACCTGATAGGAAAACCCCACGAAATATTTCGTAGGGTTCTCTTATCATTTGGCGGGGGGGGGGGGGCAGAAAGAAAGGGCACAAAAATAAATCCCAAACCCACCCTGACCCTTTAAATTTAATTCTTTTGCATCCCCCACCCTCCTGACCGCCCCAAAATTTTTAAAGTACCTGGTCCATCCTGTGCTCCTACCATGTGACAGGGGCCGGCCAATGGCATGGATACCCTGTCACATGCTAAGGGCAAAGGGCCATCGGTGCCATTTTGATTAGTGGCAGCCAATGGCCCGAGAGTGGGAGATCGCTCCCGGGACCCCTGCTGGACCACCAGGTACTTTAAAAAATTTTGGGGGGGGTCAGGAGGGTGGGGGATGGGAAAGAATTAAATTTAATGGATCGGGTGTTTGTTGTTTTTTTTTTTGGCACGACACAGCCGATTAAAACAGGTAAGAATCTCAGGAACTAAGATTTCCTTTGGTTTTTACCCAAACTCGTTACCGGAAACGAGTCCGGTACCAATTCACATACCTAGTTTGCACAGCCTTTAAATGTAAAGTGTGGGAAGCCTTGGGACCCGCGTTAGGGTACCGGGGCTCCCACATTACATTTACCGTTTCCCCAGGAATTATATCTCATCGCAGTTGACAACTTTCACAGTTGGCTGCAATAAAATATTTATAACAAATTGCCTATTAATTAC